>NC_141875.1:41870000-42495000 GCF_056163025.1 Triticum urartu
CCCCCCTTTCGTACCAGTTATGCACGAACCGCCGCTAAAGGGCCACCACGTGGCACGAGCCAGCGCCGGGGACGGGGAGTCCTTTAGTACCGGTTGGTAACACCAACCGGTACTAAAAGGTTAGGGGGTTTTGGGTTCAGGGTTTCTTTTTCCTTTAATTTTGTGTTTTCCATTTAATTATTTTTCGTTTGCTGGTATTTTTACGATACTACATATTGTACATGTTATGCATATATATATATATATAGAATTTCTCGTAGAACCGATCATATATATATATATATATCATCAAATGTCTCGCACCACCATATTCACACATACACATGTACATATATATATATATATACAATCTCTCCTACATGGAGGCATTACTGTGGTAGCGGGTAATGGAATTCTCCTCCAGGATCTATGACCTGGTCGAGCAAAAATCCCGCTATTTCCTCTGCAATTGCTCGTACGCGATCCATTGGTAGGAGCTTCTGCCGCACCTCAGTGAACTGTTAAGAAGGAGATAAATATGCATGTATTAGTTGTGTTAGTAGATATCGATAATGATGTAAAAATTGTGTATAGTGTTCTGGCAAACGCACCCATATCTTTCTATCAGATGTGCTCCTTTCGAACGTCATCATGCGAATGTTCTCGCAAACTTAGTATGCACATAATTCATCCCCCGGCTCCTACTTCATGGCCTATACGAGAATAGAGTTCAATCAGATAATAATTAATCAAGCATGATAATTAATGTTATTGAAACTAGAATTAAAGAGATTGCATGGTAGCTAGCTAGCTAGTACTACTTAATTAATGACCGTGAATCGATACCAATACAGATTTTCTCTGAACTGGCCTGGAACGTCTTTGATGAACTTTTGCCAAGCCATGCCGGCCTGCCGGCAAAGAAAATGAATAAAGGAGTTATTAATTAGTTGATATCAGGACATATATATAATGACTGAAATTACCTGTTGACTATCCCCTTCACGATTGAGTACTCTTTAGGTTTTTTAAGCAGTGAGTCCAGTACTTCAACTTTTCCTTCTTTAACTTTAATGCCTACCAAGATCTAGTGGTACCTACATGCGCATGTTTGCATGTATAAATTAAGCGGGCATGTGCATAACACTCATCAACTAACCCTAAACCCTATATACTTATTAACATCTAGCTAGAAACAAAAACATAATTTGTAGTACAAGACAGTGTGACTCACTGGAAGTTGTTAGGAAGTAGTATATCTGCATTGGTAATGAGGCGCTTCAAGAACTCTAGCATGTTATTCTCTACTTCTTGTTTATAATGTTCATATGACCATGTCTCTTCATGAATGGTATTTGGGTCAATGAACCCAATGCCATAGCGTCCAGCTTTTCTCAATTCGGACATCTTCATCCTACATAATACCACAGAAAAGAATATATAGTGAGGATAATTACAGGTAATGGTCAACAAGAGCACTACAGCTAGCTTGAGACTTAAATTATAGAAAGAAATCACTTACAGACAATAGCAACGGACGATAGATTTGTCGAGTGCGTCATAATTGAATAACTGAAATAGTTCTTTATACTCAATAGACAGAGCTAGCTTATGGAAGTAATCATCTTCCTTGACTTTCACCATGAGGGACTGTAGATTGTGGGTCTTGGAAATTTTCCTGTGCCATTGATGCAATTCATACATTCTCGTTGGGAGGTTCTTGACCTCCTCGGGCTCGACCAAAGGTTCACCGTGGACATATTTCCGTTTTATTTCCTCCTCTCTAAGCAGAGACATGGGCTCGATCTCGAGGAGTTGTCCAACAGTCATACCGAGCATTTCATCCTGCATTATATGCTCTTCGGTTATTACCAGATTGCCCAGCTGGGGAAGTTTAATGGGGATCGATTGCGTCGCCTGTTCTCCCAGCTGTGGAACAGTTTTCCCACATTTTTTGCCAGCTGCTTGGCTCGAGCTCAAGCTCGACTCCTTCTGTACTCGTGCTCGATGTGCCTTCCTGATTTGGCGCTCATAGTCTGAGTCAACAGGCTTGGGAGCTAGTGGTCTAGCCATACGTATAAAGTGGTCAATATTTTCCTCAAGCACTTTCTCCCTTGGCGGCGGTGCCAGTTTCGGTCCAAAATGGGCGTCCACTTGGGCCTTCACTATGGCTGCGTTTTGCTCCTCGGTCATGTTGTAAGGCCTCTGAGGAAGAGGAGCGAGGCTTGGATCATATTTATATCGCTTGGCTCCGCCTATACCTCCTGTACTACCTCGACTCGTAGCACTACATGCCACAGCTACGGCGGCTCTCTTCCCCGATTGCTGAGGCGGCGGAGACGGCTGACGTGGCTGAGTTGGAGCATTAGGAGTGGCCTGACGCTGTGCCAGACTTGAAGCAGGAGGAGTGGCCTCACGCGGTGTCGGACTTGAAGGAGGAGGAGTGGCTCATGCTATGCTAGACTTGAAGAAGGGGGAGTGGCCTGCTGCTGTGCCGGACTTGGAGGAGGAGGAGTGGCCTCACATCGAGGAGGAGTCGGATGACGACGCAGTGTCGGTGGGCTTCGAAAGATGATGCAATCCTTTCTCCATAGGATGATACGATGTATGGCCTCTCCCAGTGTGTGCTCCTCGTGCTGTCCAGGAATGTCAAGCTCTAGCCTCGAATATTGGTCCACCACCTCATTAACCACGACACAAGCATAGCCGGCTAGAATCGGGTTGCAATGGAAGGTTGCTTCAGGGGGATTTGTATAAGCAACGGTGTCCGCCACCTTCATGGATATGTTCTTTATTTTGAAGTGTAGCTCACAGTTAGTGTTCTCCATGATGTCATCCACAAGGTATCTATCCAGCAGTACATCCCCCGGGACGGAACCAATCCCGCTTCTCGGCATGGATGGGATGGTGCTATCCAATGCTGGATCATCCGCTAGCTGCTGCCATTGCTGAGACCCCCTTTCCTGGCTAATTGAATCGATCTGCTGCTGCTACCGCTGGAATTTGAGTGCCAAGTCCGCGTGCGCTAATTCTAGGCCTTGAAGGCGTTCTGCTTCCTACTTCCTCTGCTCCTCCTCCATCTTCCTCTTCTTATCCTCCTCCATCTTCCTTCTTGCACGGGTCCTGTAGTCGTCGTTCCATTCCGAAAAGCCCTCATACCAGAATAACGCCCTTGCCTCGTGTTCTTCTCGGGTGTTCAGGATTTCCCAGGGCGCGCATAAGCTCGGCGTTTTCTCTGTTGGGCATGAACACCCCCGTTCGAGCATCTTCTATTGCATGAAGTAACTTCTCTTCGGCTCTTAGACTTGCCTTCTTGGAAACTAGGCCTGTCTTCGGGTCCAACGCCCCCCATGCGCATAAAACCAAGTTCTGCACCTGGGGGGGGGCAGCTTCTAGTAACTGGAGTGACCCCTGCATCCAGCATCTCTTCCTCAGACTTATCCCACTTAGGCATTGCCAATGCGTTGCCACCTGGCCCCAGCCTATGGAACCGCGTCTTTTTTGCGGCATTGGCCTTGTTTTTTCTCAACTGTTCCTTAGCTAATTCGAATTCCTTGAATTTCATGAAAGCGGGCCAGTGTTCTCTTTGCTTCTCCAGTGTTCCCTTGAATTCTGGAGTCTTCTTTTCTCCTTCGACGTAGTCGGCCCACACAGTTTTCTTGTGGGTGTTGAATGTAATTACCATCTTCCTAAGAGCAGCGTCCTTGACTTTCTGCACATCTGCATCAGTGAAATTATCTGGTAGGGTGAAATGTTCCATGAGAGATTCCCAAAGCATTTTTTGCTCTGTCGTCGACCCAAGTAACATCTGGACATTTATTTTTTGGCTCTTTCCATTCTTGAATGGAGATCGGGAGTTGGTCCTTCACAAGAACTCCGCACTGATGAACGAACTTATTCGCAATGTTCTTAGGCATGAGGGGTTCGCCATTAGCTTTGATGGAATCGATGTTGTACTTTACACCCTCCTTCAACTTTTTGCCCAGGCCTCGCTTTGTCCTGCTGTCTGTAGAAGCAGATTTGCTCGATCCAGAGGGCTAAAAGAAGAAAGATCGATTCGTTAATATATCTTCAAATAAAAAAACATGTGATGATCACCAGATGCCTGCTTATATAAATATACCTAGCCGGTCTTTGTTATTTCGAGATCAACATTGTCTGCATCATCATAATCATAATCATAGTTCATGACTTCATCCATTCGGTCGTCGAGATCGAATATCTTATCATCACCCTCCCTGGTATTGTTCAGATGTTGGGAGCCATCATCTTCTTCATTCAGATCATCTGGCCTGCGAGGGCTGCGTATGTTCTCGAAAAGGGCCTCTTCTCCCTCTCTGCCGGTATTGTCCGCCATAGCTTTTATTTAACTAATCCAAAAGAAATATAAAACAATTTAGTATTCAAATTACAATGCATGGATGCAATCAATAATTAAAAAATAAATCATAGTACATAATATGCATTGTCTCGAATAATATATAATCTCGAATACATCATCTCGAATAATATATAATCTCGAATACATCATCTCTAATAATATATATAATCTCTAATACATCGTCTCGAATATTATATATCGAATACATAACTGGCTAGGTAGCTAATAATGATCGAATACTACAGAAGAATCTAGGCCACTCGCGGTTCCTAAGACGCGGGCGGTGGACACCCAAAGAGAAGGAACCATCACAGGATCATATCTCCGGTCATCTGCCCAAAGAACCTGCCAGGCATTGGAGAACCTGACGTCCATAGTAGCCATGTAGTGACGGACGTGCTCACACTACAAAAAAAGACACATCCGTGACATTTTGGGCCGAATGAATTTTTTTCTGTCATACATATGACACTTCTATGACAATAATTGTGACAAAACCCGGTATCATCATCGATGTGGTGGGCTCCTACTTCTATGACAAAAGATCATGACAGAAAATGGGCTTTTCGTCCTGGGCGGGCCAGAGACGCAGCTGCATGACATTCTTTGGGCCGTCCATGACAGAAAAAACCGTGGTAGAAGCGAGGGGGAGGAAAATTTCAGGGAGTTCCCCGTTATGGTGGGAGGTCGGGGGCTGAGCGATGCGCGTTCGTTTCTCTCGTACATGTACACGCGTGTGTGCGAGGCGTGTTGGCTCTAACTGAACCCGGGCGAGGCGTTGGGCTCTAACTGAACCCGAGCGATTGCACTGCAGGCTACGCGTTACTGAACCCGAGCGATCGATCGATGGCTGTTAACTGAACCCGGTCGAGCGATTCCCTTTGCTACTGTTGCTAACTGAAGCCGATCGATGGGATGAACGGTGAGCGTTGCCGGGGGTTTGGATGAACAGTGAGCGGTGGCGTTGCCTCTGGATGAACAGGACACCCCGTGGTGTGGTGGAGGGCTGGATGATCAGTAGACGGTGGAGGGGTGCCCGTGGAGGGGTGGATGAACAGGACCCCGTGGTGTTGAGGGCTGGATGAACAGTAGACGGTGGAGGGGTGGTTGAACAGGACCCCGTGGTGTGGAGGGCTGGATGAACAGTAGACGGTGGAGGGGTGCCCGTGGAGGGGTGGTTGAACAGGACCCCGTGGTGTGGAGGGCTGGATGAACAGTAGACAGTGGAGGGGTAGTTGAACAGTAGCCGGTGGAGTAGCGCGCGGTGGAGGCTGGATGAACAGGAGCTCGTGGAGGCTGGAGGAGGTCGATGGTGGAGATGAACAGTATCCCGTGGAGTCCCGTTTTGCGGTACGCCACACCCCTCCCGTTGAACAGGACCCCCGTTTTGACCGTAGCGCTCCAACACAAGTCCGTTTCCTCCGTTTTGCGGTACGCCACACCCCTCCCGATCAACATGACCCCCGTTTCGACCGTAGGAGGTCCGTTTCCTCCGTTTTGCGGTACACCACACCCCTCCCGATGAACAGGATCCCGTTTCGAACGTGGCTGGTCGAACACAAGGCGGTTTCCTCCGTTCTGCGGTATGCCAGGCCTCGTTTCCATCGCCTCTCCCGTCCAAGCCCTCCCGATGAACACGACCACGCATTCTGTTGCCTCCCCATGAACACGACGACGATGTTGTTTCTCCGTTCCGACCTTTCCATGTACAAGAGCCCTCGCCATACGTATGCACGAGTAGGCGTTCGAGACCCCGCCCGTATGTCAGGACCGGATTTTCGGGATATTAATTTCCCAAAAAATGGCCCTTGTGCTCACCAGCCCCAGGATTACTGTTAGCTGATGAGACACCAACTTGATACAGAAACTCCAAGCAAAGTCCAAGATATGTAGTACAAGACCATTCTGGTCTATGAGTACAACAAATGGTTACTATTGATTGATGGCAGAAGCGGTTTGCGGATCATCAGCGTCTATGGGACTGCATTTCCCATAGGAACAGCTGACCTGGATAACTCCTATCTTCGCGAGACTGCTCTCATCACTGCCTAGGTTCTGGGACTGTCGTCGCAATGCTCCTCTCCACGAGGGAAATCTGGTCAAGAAAATAGCCAGGGACAAGCCAGTGAGTACTTTTGAATGTACTCGCAAACATTAAGAACCCAGGTATAATATAACAATTGAAACTCATGCTCTGAATTATTCCACGATCACAATTCAGTCACGAAAAATCCATGATGCACACAAGCAGGTTATTTGTGTTAAATATGAATATGCAATCAGAGAGTAAAATAATAATGCACCGATCGGGTGTCTGACGCGACGCCTCGAAAGGATAATGATATAAAGCATACCTCAGTCGGGCGTCTGAGCGACATCGCATAAAGGGCTTATAACGTAATTTAAATAACAAGCATGCCACAGTCGGGCGTCTCAGCGACACCACATAAAGGGCTTATAAAGTAATTTAAATAACGAGCATGCCATAGTCGGGTGTCTCGGCGACACCTCATAAAGGGCTTATAAAGTAATTTTAATAACAAGCATGCCACAGTCGGGTGTCTCAGTGACACCTCATAAAGGGCTTATATGAGAGTAATCACAGTGAATATCCAGGAGGTAGAACCGTCCCAAGGATACTCAATAATTCAAATAATGTAAACAGTCAATCCATAATAATAGTAATCATAATCATCATGTGCCACAAGTCATGATCCATGTTTTGCTTTAGCAATCTTTCCTCCGAAGACTGACGCTAAGACCGACACTTGACCCATCCCAGACTGTAGTCCTTAACCATGGACACGGCTATTCAAATAGATATAACCTCTGCAGAGGGTGTACTCTTTACCCACGAGTAACGGATTTCTTTGGTCCATCGGGACTAATTCCGTCTACGGTCTTTTACTTGAAAACACACCAGACTCGCACACACCAGCTTACCTCCATCGGTGTCTGGAATCACCCACGACACCTGTTAAGCGAAACTCTAAGCGGGGAGGCTACAACCTCGACTAGCATGGGATCACAAAATTTATACCGCGCGCAAACTAGGGGAGCTACCCCTTCGGCTACAACCGAAACACCCATGCCCCAGGACCAGGTGGCATGCCTACCGGCTGCAGTCGGTATCTTCCACCATGGCCTCTCTGTAAGGTGTGTGCTAGAAAGGGGTTGACAACTTACTGAACCGTACCCTTCCTGTGGCAGGGACAAGTGGTAGTACGAAAAAAGTATGGGGGTTACCGGAACAAGACTCGATCTATGGTCGACTCAGGAGGTTTTAGTTTTCCATGCATGATTAGCATAACAAAAATATTTCAACCGATAGACAGAATCACCACTCCTCGTACCTCATCATGCCATACCGGACACAACCGTCCCGACGAGGAACTAGAGATAAGCTTGTGTCTACCCAAGATAGAGACACTTCCGGCTTCCTTCCGGTAGGCATGGGAGGCATACGAGGGTGACTACTATCACAAACGTATCCAACTCCAATGGCATAGAAACATTATTATGAGCTCGTAAGTATGATCATAACATCACATAAAAATTAATGGATACTCCGAGTCAAGGTGGTGTTGTAACCGTATCAGATAACAGACACAATATTATGCCAGGGTTCAGAATGCTTGCCTTCACGCTGTGGAGAGGCAGGGTGCATTCCAAAACTTTTGAAAGTTTCTTCCTTCTCTCTCCAAAATTCCTATTTTGAAAAAAAATTCAAATCAACACATAGTTTCAAAATAGTACAAAAAAAGTTGTTTGGAAAATTTTCAAATAAATATGAAAATAAACTAGACCAAATTGGAGGAACAACAGAAAAAGAATCAAGTTATTTGGACTTATATTTAAAAAGTTATAGCCAGTCAAATTTCTGTTTTAAATAAAACCAAAAAAAAGGAAACGTTTCGGGGGGCTTACGCTTTGCTCTCAGCGAAGGCGTATTTGGAGGAATATGCCTCCACTTAAAACACGCTTCGGCAGGGCTGGGTCACTGACAGTGGGTCGCTTGGGCCCACTGGTCAGGTTTGACCACTCGCCCGCGCCTCCTTCCTCCTCTGTCCGAGCAGGGCGGGGCTCCGGCGATCGCCGCCGATGAACAGCGGCTCCCCACGGGGATCCAAGGGCAGGGATGGATCCGCTGGTCCAGGGCGGTCCTCCCGGTGGTCGACAGGCTGGCGGGGACGAAGGGAGTCGCCGACGGCGAGCTCCGCAGCGGGGGTGGCTTCGGGTGGATTTGGGGGTCAGAGTTACGGTGGTTCTTGACCGCGTTTGAGAGACGGGGCAGCTCCGCACGGTCGCGGGGAGTAGAATGGAAGCACAGGATGGACGGGGGTGGTCCTGCCTGCGACGAATTGAACAGGAGCCAGGCGGCGGCCGAACTGGCCGGAGATGAGGAATACGGCCTCCCTCCGTCGTTGGCCGGCTATGGGAGTGCTAGCGGGATGGTACGGGGTTGCCTGAGGGTCTGGATGAGCTCGGGGCTCCTTTATATAGGCGTTCGAGGTCGGTTCTGCGGCGGCCGTGGATAGGATCGCCGGCGAACCGCCATTCTGTAGTTGGGGGCGCGTGGCGGCGACGGGCGTTAGTGGACGAGCTCCTGGATAAGCTCGGGCTGCTCCAGGGGCAGCTGGCACGCGGCTGTGGTTCGGGCGGCGCCGTCCATGGCAGAGCCCTGCGGTGGCCGGCCGCTAGCCGCCATGGCCGACCTGACGGCGGCGCTGTGGGGCTCCAGGGGCGACTCTGCGGCGAGGGAGGAGCCGGGGCGCGTTGGCTAGGAGCGGGAAGGGCCAGAAGGGGCGCGGGGGAGGCGGCAGTGGGACGCGGTGACCCGGGCGCACGCACGTGCAAAACGCGCGCTATGGCCGCGCCCAGAGCACGCACGATGACTGCTCGACGGAATGCCCTGGTGAGCTAGGAGGCTCGGATGCAAACAAAAAAATAACAGGGCTAGGTTAGGGATAGCTAGGAGCTTAGTGGACATGCTGGTTTGGCAAAGTAAGCAGGTTAGCAATGCAAACTAGTGTTCATGCCAATTCTGATCATGCACTCAAGGTGCTTGACAGAATGCCAAGGGCATCTAGGCAACTCTTGGGGTGGCCAAACTCTCCAGATTGGGGTCTCTTTAGATATAGGTGATGATGGCAAGGTTAGTTTGACAAAAATAAAAACATGTTAGTGCAAGTTTGTGAGAAAACTGATTCTGGTCATAAGGTAAATGGCATCATTGCATGCACTAAACATAGCCCAATGGGTCCACTCTCCTGGACTTAAGGGTTTGGTAGGGTGTGCTATGAGCAGGAAAAAGAATCAAGAGTAAAAGGGCAAGTTAGAATATGGTTGCAGTACAATTCACTATGCTGGACCAGAATGAAGATTAGGATGATTCACTCAAATTTTTCAAAGAACATCCAGGGGTTTTTGCATAAAGTTGAATAATATAAACCTACTAACATCCCCTAATTTTGGTGGAGGCTAGAAAGAAATATTTAAATAGGTTGCAGTGCAATTATACACACTGGACCAGTTTTGAAAACTTGAGGTAGGGCTCAAAAACTCCAATGAATCAAAGATGTTTTTGCATGAAAGTGATTTTAAAATATCACATGACATCCCCAAATTTTTTGTTGGAATTTTAAATAAATTTATCAAAGGGTTGTAGTTCAAATGTGACCCTAAAAACCAAAGGAAACCATTTTAAAGAAATAAAGATCAGGAAAATTAATTATATAATCAATCCCACTGGTAAAAGAAATGTCTTCTTGAGAGGGTATACAAGTCCAACAATATACTTGGAAAGTTTTCACTTGGGGTAAAAACTCCACAATAACCAAGAAAGGAATGGTTCTGAGATCAAAAGAAAATCCAGAAAATAAAAGTTTAATTTCCTGGCAAAATTTTAATTGATGAAACAAGGTCAAAATTTTGGGGTGTCACACCGTATGTGCAGATACGTGGCCATATTTTTTTTTCTTGCACCCTGGCCGCTGTACGTACGTGTACATGCTACGTGCGCGCCTCTACTACGACACGTGCATGCCTCTATTACGACACGCGCGTGCCTCTACATCGACCAGTATGTACGTACACGTTCGTGACTAGAATGACAACGCTACGTACGCTTCGACCAGGTGGGTCCCGACTGTTAGGCACTTCCTTGCCTGCGAAGATGTAGCTGGTGGTTCCCAGCAGTCAGGGGGAGAATCGTTTTTTTGCCCGGACGCACTTCCTTGCGTGCGAAGATGTAGCTGGTGGGTCCCAGCAGTCGGGGGGCTGGTGGGTCCCAGCAGTCAGGGGGGCGAATTGTTTTGGTTTTTTTTGCCCGGACGCACTTCCTTGCATGCGAAGATGTAGCTGGTGGGTCCCAGCAGTTAGGGGGGCGAATCGTTTTTTTTGCCCGGACGCACTTCCTTGCGTGCGAAGGTGTAGCTGGTGGGTCCCAGCACTCAGGGGGGAAACGTTTTTTTCACGAAATACGGTGGCCCGTCCGGTGGGTCCCTGCTGTCAGGTGGAGGAATCATTATTTTCCGCGTAATAAGGAGGCACTTCCTTGCTCCCGCCGTGGACCCAGCTGTCAGCCTCTCCACGTACAGTCCACGTCCGATGGAAGTCATTCCTTGACCACGTTGACCACGCCGCGCCGAGAGCACCTGGGCGGTGGACGACGGCGATGCCTAGGAAGGGGACGACGCGGAGCCGGTGAAGACACGGAAGTGGATGCCCACGCGGAGAGGAGTATGAGGGTTCACTCGTTTGGCTGCGGTGTGAGGCTGCCGTCGCCGCAGGGCCTGGCCAGCAGTGGGAATAGTAGGGGGCGGTGAGGCCTCCGCGGCAACACAGCCGGCCACGGGAGGCACGAGCAGGCGGCACGACCGGCGCTGCTTTGGGCGGCTGCAGCAAGAAGACCAAAGGTTGAAGAAGCACTACGGCCATTGGATGGACATCGTACGGTCACTACAGCTAGAATCGTTTATATTGACTAAGTTGACAAAGCCCTTGGTACGTCAACTTAGTAGGCCCACAGGTTAGCTTCCGAAACGGTGCGCCCCAGATGTCAGGGGGAGGAATCATTTTTTGGGCGGGTGAAGCTAGAATATCCGAGACTGAAGAAGAAGCACGGCATCCGTTGGATGGACATCCAACGGCCACTGCTGCTAGAACCGTGCGTTGACTATAAGTTGACAAAGCCTTGCATACGCGTCAACTCTGTTTTTTAGGGGACGCGTCAACTTAGTAAGGCCAGAAGTGTGTGGCAGAGAACTTATAGCCCATTTGAGATTTGTAAGAATTGGTAGCCCATTTTTGAATTCTAATGGAATTTACTACAACCCATTTACAGTTTGTTAAAAGTATAGCCCATTTCAACCAACGGTTCAAAACAGAATTCAATAAAATTTCCCACATTTTGATGGGATCCGAAATATTTTTATCCCGAAATTTCTAGTCAGATTAAATACAATTTCAGTATAAATTTATATTACATAAAATTCCAATGAAACATTGCGCTCGCAACAGTTAATGAAATTAAAATTTTCAATATCCAAAAATAATATTTTATAAAGTAATCACATGTTTGGTGCATTTTTTTATAGTTACTGCCCAATTTTTATAATTACATCCCATTTATTATTTCTTAAATCCCATTTTCTTGTTAAGCCTAATGCATCCCTCCAAGGAAAGATTTGCAACCCAGTGGGGCGGAGAATAACAACTTGACCTTGCCTGGGTATTCCTAAAAAAAAGTATAGCTGGGCTAGCCATTTTTAGCTTGAAAAAATTAATATCCGGGATGGATATCTGGCCTGGGCTAGACGGGCCACAGCCCTCCCAGTTAATACCTGCAGCGATGTTTTCGTTGTTGTTCAGAGGAGAAAAATCAATATCTAGGCTAAACATCGAAAAACTCTGTAGTGCTCACACCTCAAAAACACAAATACTGCTCGAGCTGCTTGGTCCCAGCTGTCGGCCGCTTCATGTGCAATTCTCCCATTTATTGACTACTACATAGGTTGACAATGGTGTGGGACCGTGATTTCAGGAAAGCAGGGGGAAGCAAAATAAATTACTCTAGCGAGCGCTTCCACCTCTGCCTCGTTGTCTCCCGTGGAAACCCCTTTCCTCCATTTTTTTTGCTCGGGCAAGGACCAATGCATGCAGCACGTCCATGCGGTTATTAGGCAAGAAATAAAAGCGCTTTGCATGCTATGAATTACGATATCCTGCATGGGTAGCTAATAAGACATCCTCTTAACTGAAGTGATTAAATGTTGTGTTTAGAAGAGAGAAATATTCTTCTTCTCCACCAATCTGCTTGCACCTAGGTCATGATGAACCTTCTAATATGACTTATTCACCTAGATGGAGGGAGTATAGTTTTATACATACATACATACATACATATATATATATATAATAAGGAGGCACTTGCGTACGTGAGGCTATGGACCTGGTGGGTCCCCATTGTCATCATCTCCAAGTAAAGTCATCTCCTCGCCCGCGCGCGCTTTCTGCCTGAAACAGTCAGCGCCGCCCGCCCTGCTTCCCGGTGCAGGCGATTGCTCCACCTTCAAACGACACAAGTGCCGTCCGTCCGTCCATCTGCCGCCCACATTAATGATACGCGGTTGCCGAGGCGGCTACTCCGGCGCCACACGTCCGTCCCTCCGCCCGCCCACCATTGCTATATAAACTGCTGCGTCGGCCATAGCCGCAGTCATCCGCATCCGTTCCCTTTCTCCTGTCCACACCACTACTGCCCACCATGGCTTCCTCGCGCTCCAGCGCTCTTCAGGACGGGCGGACGACGGACCACAAGGAGATGGCAGCCATTACTGCCGACCGGCTGCCCGGCAGGCAGCCAGAGGACGACGACGTCCCAATGGAGAACATGGTACTTGACGATCCGGCGCCAACCCCCTCCTCCGCGCATCCTCGCCGGTGCATTGTACCATGACCATTGGCGAGGCCCATGCCCAATATATGGACAGTGTGAGGCAGATGCGTCAGGAGCAGTTCCGGGAGGCGCAGGCCGACGTCGCCTACAACCACCATCTCCTCCAGGAGCACCTGTAGGCGGAGGAGCAGATCGCCATGGAGCGGGCGGAGCAGGAGGCGCTGCTTGACTCGTACCGCTCCGCCCGCAAGGGCCGCCTCGAGCGCTGGCGGTACAACATGCGGGTGGCGGAGGCTGTGGCCGCCTACAAAGAGGCTAGCAAAGAGGGCGATGAAGTGGGCGAGGCGCTGTTTGGCGAGACCGAGGACGAGGCAGAGGACAATGCTGGTTCCGATGAGTCCCCACTCCGTTGGCTTCGACGAGGCCCTGCTCTGCCGAGGCCCCACGGCGCCAACAACGAGGCAAAGGACACCGCCGGCTCCGCCGAGGCCCCGCCCCGCCAACAACGAGGCAGAGGACATCGCCGGCTCAGCCGAGGCCCCACCCTGCCGGCAATGCGGGGGAGGATTTCCACCGCTCCGCTGAGGCGTCGCCCACCGGCAACGAGACAGAGGACATCGCTGGCTCCGCCGAGGCCCCGCCCCGCTGCTAACGAGGCTGCGCCACATAGAAAACAAGGAAGAGTAGAACACGGTAGGTCGCCGCCGCTCGGGTCCAAGTAAGGCCACCGCTCCTACCCTCCTGTTGAAGCCAAGCTAGGCGGGTTGACCATTGACGGCCGGTTAGCTTCTTGGCGGCGACGTGGAGTCGGGGAGTTCTGCTAGAGAATAACGCTGCTTCTACTTAACTGCTGGTGCAGTTGGCTGACTGATACGTGGGCCTAACAGGCCACATGTCAGTTACGCAACTGCACCTGCAGTTTAGTCACTGAAGCTTCTGTTCGGCTCAGTGGGACATAGGTGGGTAGCTTCGATTAATTAATTATACCTCCTTCGTCACCAAGCTTCCTCCTTCGTGGATCTCATTGGCACTCTTGATGTGGAAGAAAAGGCGAGAGCAAAGGACACACATGCTTGAGGAATTGAGGGAGGATCTAGTGCCAATATGGTACAGAAGAACTTCCAGCCCCACAAGTTCAAGAACAAGGGCAAGTTTGATGGGAAAGCAAAGTTTGATGGGAAGAACAAGGCTGTGCAACACACGAACTTCAAGAAGAAGAATGACAAGAAGAAAGGTGCTTGTCATGTGGTGATCCTGATCATTGGGCTCCTAGTTGCCCTAATCACTATGACAAGCTAGGCGGGTTGACCACTGACAGCCGGTTAGCTTCTTGGCGCCGACATGGAGTCAGAAAGCTATGTTGGAGAAGGACGCTGCTTCTACTTAACTGCTGGTGTAGTTGGCTGACTAACACGTGGGCCCAACAAGCATCTAGGCCACATGTTAGTTACACAACCGCACCTGCAGTTAAGTCACTGAAGCTTCTGTTCGGCTCAGCGGGACACAGGTGGGTAGCTTCGGTTAGTTAATTATACATCCAGCGCACCCCTTTTTAGTTGAAGAATGTATGAAATGTAATGAAATCCGGCATGTTTATATGAACTCCGACCATGTATGAATGAATTTATTTCGATTAGTTCGAATTCCTGTATCACTGGCATTGGATGAACATGCAAAACAATACGTACTAGCATTATTCCCAGGGTGATCACCTCGTTTGCAGCAGTTTCACATGTACTCCCTCCAGTCCTTTCTAGTCTGCATACAAGTTTTGTCTGCAGTCAAAGTATCTCTACTTTGACCAATCTTATACAAAGAAAGTATGCACTTTCACAATGTGGGAAGTAAAAGGAACAGAAGGAGTACAAAGAGTTTGAGCATCTTTTTAGAGTTTCTGTACATTGCAATCAAACACACAGGCCTGGCAATCCATAGAGAACATTCAAAACAATCGATGATTATGCATCTCAGCGACTCACATGTCAGAGGCAATATTTACTTCACAACTAAAGAATAAAGAAAAAATTGATCGACGCTGCTGACAGCAAAGGGCGTCCCATTCGAAAATATCAAACGCATGTCTTGCTAAAATCAATGAGAAAAATTTGACAAGGTTGTCCCATTCCAAAATATCAAATGCCTGCGATTGTGGAATGGGCAGGGTTTGCCATCAGTTCGGACATTGACGTGGCACCTCGTGCTAAATAAACCAGTTGTTCTTTTTGTGCAGTTCCACCAAAATCAACCAAATTCGCGCGTAGCTTGTATGATTTCGCCCTTATATGTTGCAACGCCTTGAACTTATCGGCACCTCCTTTCTTGTGGTGGAAATGAATGATTCGATGTATTCATGAACATTTTGTGCAGTTCCCATTGAAATCAAGCTGAGCACCCCTGTTTGCACAAATACAAAAAAGTGATTAGTATAGAGCAAACTGTACTATGAATTTACAGTTTCAACAGGCACATACATGGTCCATGTAGAGCACACTTTTAGAAAAATGGAACTCACCAGAAAGAATCCTAGAACAACATTGTACTCGCGCATCACAGCAAAAAAATGGAGATTTTGTCAGTCCTTCTGAGCTGAAGTTAGTTTGGTCTTGTGGGGAGTAATGTAACCATCCTTCAACTGCTCCTTCTGATGATAAGATAGACAGGGCTTCTTCATCCTGGCATAATCGGAACTAGCCACTTCACATACTCCATATTCTTCTTCAAAGGAAGATGATCCTGTTGTGCAAATACAAGAGGACTACTAAATGCTAGCATCACTGTTTGCTCGAAAAAAAGTAAAGGAAATATTTAAACAACACAGATGAAGCACTTCTCAAGGACAATACCACTTTTTCATAACAGTATCTAAACAGTAGCACAACACCAATAGAGATGACAAAGCTCAATCATATGGATGAAATCAGTGGGCGAGTCACTACTAGGAAAAGGCCTACTAATGGCGCACTGGTTTTGCTTACTAATGGCGCGCATTACCAGTGCGCCATTAGTAGCACGCCACTAGTATATCTTACTAATGGCGCACCACAGGTGCGCCATTAGTATCTGGTATACTAATGGCGCACCAACTAGTGCGCCATTAGTATGTAACAGCATGCGCCATTAGTGTGCCTCCCGGGGGGCCATACGTAAGCATGGCTTTGTCATACTAATGGCGCATTCTCTGTTGATGCGCCATTAGTATCCTTTGGCATACTAATGGAGCACCTGGTGGTGATGCGCCATTAGTATGAATATTTGGTTTTTTTTCCTTTTCTGATTTTTGCGCAGGTTACAAAATATATTATTAGATAGAATATAAAATATATTATTAGACAGAATATAGACAACAGTAGACAGCAACATCAGATTCATCGAATACAATAGAAGATTAGTCTCCAAATACAATTCATCATATTAGCCTCCGAATTCAAAAGACCGAACAAAGATAAAACATTACAAGTCTCAAGACCGCGAGTGTCAAGTTTGTCTTCACATTACAAGTCGATATCGATCATCTAAACTACCATCACATAGAAGAGAGCCGTGGTCATCACGATGAGCATCATCGCGATCAAACTGGTCTTCATCCGGTTCCTCCAACGCTCCCTCCTCTCTCCCGCTAGATAGCAGACGTATCTAGATTCGGCCTCCGCCCTAGTGGTGTACCCTTTGTAACTATTACCACTGAAATGGTGAACCTGTCTCCGACACTCCTCCCAGTCGTCGTAGACTCCGGGAACCTTACCCTTGTACACGACATACGACGGCATCTCTATGCACAAGCCAAACAACAGACAATACATAAGCAATATGTAAGTATGCAACAAAAGGATCGGAAGAGAAAAGCAAGACATTAATAGCACGATTCATGGTCCTACTAATAAATAGCATTGATTACATCTAAGTTGAACGACTGTCCAAACCAAAGAGACATACGAATTCATTAAAGTATAATTACAACATGAGCCAATCAATGTTTCAGAACTACACATCACTACTTTCGACTCGACTCATCGGACAGGAACGTGGATGAAGCCGCCGTCTGTCGTGATGGTCATGAAATCACGGTCGTTGTCATCCTGCATTTGTAGCATTTCATCTATCTCACTGTTGGACGGTTGATATCTGAGGAAGAACTGCCCCGAGGTATGAAGGACATCTTGATGGATGATGTCCGCAAACTCCAACTGGATGCGAAAGAATTCTTGTCTGAGGTCCGTGTCTTGGACTGCCGACAAGCTTGCGGCCCAATCTTTGAGATTATCTGGTAGCAGAAGTTGATGATGGTCCCTTACGATCGCCCGCATGTGATGGAGGGCGTAGTAGGCATCCTTCTGACCACCAGGCGGCTGCTTGACGCAGCAGAACTTCGTATTGTGTGAGAACATGTGCTTGCCGTACTTACGAACTGCCCTGGTGAAGGTGCCTCCAGATTTGGCGTAGGCGGGGAGAACATCATCAAGAACTTGCTTGACATTTGTGTAGTCTATCTTGGAGTTACAGTTCGGGTCTAAATACGTGGCCATGGAATATTTCGGGCTTAAGAGGATGAGTGTGCAATGTGTGTAACTGCACAGAACACGGAATGTTAGAAAAAAAAGAACGATCGAAATCTAAGAAATCATATGTTACGGGGCGGTTAAGGGATGACTTACTCGGGAAAGTAAGCCACAAGGAAGTTATCCTTATTTTGGTTTGCTAGAATGACGCCTTCGAGGTGTGAACTCGCAACTTGGCGGTCCCCAGCGCTGCTCAAGTGCTTGGCACGCATGTAGAAGGGGTCGACTATCACGATGTCCGGGGTCTTATCTCTAATGATCCGCATCTCCATACTCAGCGAAAATAGCCGAACGAAGGTGTAGTGCAGCGGATGAAGGTTAAACATAGCAAAGATGTCATCAAACCACAGGACGATCGTACCCCCGATGTCACCATCCACAAAGCCCTTGCCCTTTGGCACCTTGGCCACGAAAACCGGGTATGCCACATCCTTCTCTCTGAGACGCCGCTTCTCCAAAGAAAGAACACTGTCGTGCAGACTCCGCATAGCACAGGTTGCAGCATTCAGCATATTTGGCGGTAGCATCGCCCTACCCGCCACATGCACCCTCCTCGAGATATCCTTAGGTGAAGGTGGCCCGTCCTGAGCACGGATCGAACTCGGTGCCGGCTGGCTCGCACCGGCGCCCTTGTTAGTCTTTCGTTGTCGTCCCTTCTTCTTGATCTCCTGTAATGGGACCGAGTTCTGCTCACAGACCGCCTTCTTGAGCGTGTTGGGGCTGATAATATTTTGCACCTCAGCTATCTGAGGCTCGGTGAAGGCGGGAGCTGGAGGCGTGTCCTGAGAACTGAACGCCAGACGACGCCTGTTGCAATTGGATTTCTCCGACGTACCAGCTAGATCGCGGGCGTCTTGGTTGGGTTCTTGAGAAAGAGGCCCGCAGAACTCGTCAGCGTACCCATGTTCAGCAAAGTACTTATCAACTTTGGTAAATGTACCGTCGTCGTTGTCGTCGCTGTCCGGATCCTGTGCCATAGGGCTGTCCGGATCCTGTGCCATAGGGATGTCCAGCAGGTCCGGTAGCGTTGCGGCGTTCTTGCCATGGCTTGGCGCCGGCACGACTGGCGGTCTTGTCTGTGGGGTGGTGTCCCCCGCCCCCAAACGAATCTGGCTCTTCGGCCAAAGCAGGGGCCAGTTTACGCAGGTGCTAAGGGTCATCTCATCTTCTTCGTCGGCCCTAGCGGGTCGAATCGGAGGTAACAGCTCGTCGCAGCCTGGCAGCACCCGAACCACTTCAACCCTATACATTGTGGGTGGCATCGGATTACCGTGGAACATGGGGTTGCCCGGTTGAACGATTCTGCCCTTGGCGACATCGACCAACTCGGCACCCACGAAATGCAGAAGAGTGCAAGGAACATTGGCGGTGCCCTGCGAAAACATGTACAGGGCGTCAGGGATGCCCAGTCAAAGGCAAGGAGATGAAGTCGTCGGCTGAGAGGCTTGGTTACCGTGATGCCGTCGAGCTCGGCTAATGTCGAGGCACCGCCAACGGCGGGCGTGCAACTGACGGAGGGGGCGCTTGCTGGTGAGGTGCCGGCCGGCGTACACCCGGGTGCATTAAGCTCCAATGCCCGTGCCGGCACCGGAGACACGAATACCGCCTCCGCCGGAGACACCAATGGCGCTGCCGCCGGAGACACCAATGGCGCCACCTGCATGCTGTGCGAGTTGCTGGCCATGAAGCTGGGAATCGGGGGAGGCCCCTGTTGGCCGCCCGCAATCCACGTCGTCAGCCCATGAATCAACGTAGGCACCATGGCGTTGAGCGTCGTTCCAAGTTGTTGTTGCACTTGCTCTTGGACAAGCTCCGGAATCCGCGCCACTTGTGCCTTGAGTTCTTCAAGCTCGCGCGTCTGGCCTTTCGAGCTGGTCTTTTTCTCCTTCCGCACACCAGCGGTATAGTATGACCCCCATTTTGTGGACAAGCCTTTGCCGGCCACACGACCAGCTGATGTCGGCTTAGTGAGCTTATCCTTGTTTTTCATTACGTTCAACGCCCTATTTAAAGGGGTGTCGAAAGAGGAGCTCTTAGACGACCCCGCGCTACTGCTTTCAGTCTCCTGCGAAAGGAACGTGAACCATTTAGAAATATTGGGGATTAATTAGAGTGCAACCATATGGAGCTAATTACGCGGGGGTGTATTCCTTTGTTATCGGGTCCGTGGTCTTCGGATCCGTGGTAAGCTCCTTTGTTATCGGGTCCTCCTTGTACTGGGCCCTGACATAGTTCCTGGTCTTCTTGTCACCACTGTATTTCTCGAAGCTGGGCGGTAGGCCTTGCTCGGCACGCTCCGCGTCCTCCTTGTCCCATATAGGCTCCGCCACTCTGTAACCGCCGGGACCGAGTTTGTGTTCCCCTAAGTTCAACTCCCGCATTTCTTTCCCCCACTGACTTGATTCAGAGGTTGCACTGCTCTCGCACTTGATCTTGAACTCCTTGTACTCATCTTTGCTCATCAAAGGATATTTCGCCTTGATCTTCTCATAACCATCACCTTTATCAATCATTCTCTTCACCGCGCTTTTCCAAGTATACAGGGCCGTGCTCATCTTCGTGAGGGCGGCACTGTTCACTTTATTCCCTGAGAGGCGTGTGTTTTCAAATTCGGCGGGGAACTTGTATCGTGCGTGCAGCTTCGTGAAGAGGAGGTTGCGCAAATTCCCTCGGTCCTTATGCCTAAGGTTCTCGGTGTTGATCGAGATGGTGCTCCGGAGAATGCACCCGAGCTGAAGCGAGTACCCCTTGACTATATGTTTGGGCTCCGTTGGATTCCCGTCGGAGTCCACTTGAGTGAATTCCTCCATCATCAGTGGTGGCATCCTCAGCGGCACCATCAGTGGTGTCATCCCCGACGCCACTAGGGGTTGTGTAATTAGGATCGGTGTCTTCCGCGGCGTCCTCATAGCAGTGAGGTTGTTCCTCCATCTCCTGGGACAGCTCCCAGAATTTCTTGCCGCCCGAACCACCGGCCTCATCGTTGTGGGCCATGTTTCGCTCTAAGTAGGAAAAAAGTTTGGTCAAAAAGTTGGTTATTGTCAAGGAACAAGATCATGGTCTCATCATTTAGGGTTTGTCGACACCGAGGCACCCTAAAAGCCTAAGCTTTCATCATTTAGGGTTTGTCGACGCCGAGGCACCCTAAAAGCCTAAGCGTACATCATTTATGTTCTCATCGACACCGAGGCATCCGGGGCAGCCAAGTTAAGTTTTCATCATTTAGGGTTTATCAATGCCGAGGCACCCTAGGTTGGGCCTAATCACTTGGCACTAATCACTTGGCTCTATTGCCACCTATGGTTTAATGCAGCAAGAATAAAGGGGCAGTTGATCCTACTTAACTAAGTACTAAGATACCCCGGCCCATGCATTAGTAGCAAGTACCTCATATGTCCGATTTTTAGCAAAGTCATGCTAAAATTCATGGAAAATTTCAGCATGACCTTTGCTGAAAATAGGACATATGGAGTACCCGAATTTTCCGGAACGGAAGTTAATCGACATTCCGGCAAACTCAAGGGCCTCTCGGGGTACAACAGCAGCATCACAAGTTGACAAAATTCCCAAGTAGTACAGCAGCAGCATCACAAGTAGTACCAATGAACATATAGTCCAACACATTCTGAATTTCGATAAATGACAGCAAGTTAACTCATGCTGACAACAACAAACTTATAACAACATAAATGAAATTGCAGTATATCCATCTACAAAGCAGCAGGATCATCCACCCCATGACAGCAACAAACTTATAACAACACAAACTTATAACAAATTAAAGCCATATATCCATCTTCTGAGCTATGAGCCATGGACCATCCACCCCATGAACTAGGAGTGTCATGCATACATATACAAAGCAGCAGGATCATTCCAGATTGATATGCCCCTGACTCACCCTGTTTCTTATAAATCTAAAATCTAATTAACCAACTTATGATGACAAACTGAAGTAAGCTATAATCTACTACAATTATCACAAGATAGCATAAGAACTCATCTAACAATGCTAGTTGCTAGTAACCAAAGAACCTAGCCAAGAACTTCTCTCCAAGATTTTTATCATAACCTCTACGGTTCAAACATCCCCCTGGCCTGTTATGATTTTCAACCTCTTCTTTGCATATACTGGCATAAAATGGCTATGTGGTGTGCATATCCCAATTTGCCTTTTTCTTTTTCATCCATTTCACATCACAAATTTCAATCAAGCATGTATAAGAGGTAAACTGCCACACACTTCACATCAACATAACCAGGAAGTAATAGTAGTACATGTTTCACACACAAGCTGCTATGTATCAACATAACCAAGAAATAATGCATGTTGAGGACACACACAACATACGAATCTACACATATGTTTTCATGCTAGGATTTATCCATAAGAATTAGAAACATAGAAGCAGCATATGCAAGTAAGTTTTCTTCTTTACCTCTGGTTACAAGGAGGAGGGGAAGAGTAGAGACTCAAGGCGTGCTCCTGCTGCTCGAGGTGGATGGGGATGGCGGATGCGGCAGAGGTGGAGCTCCCGCTGCTCGAGGCAGACCTGGGGGCGGTGAGGCTCCTGCGTTGGCCGTTGGCGGTGGTCGACGAGGGGCAGCGCCGGTGGAGAGCAGTTGGGCGGCGGCCAGAGAATACGGAAGAAGAGGCGGGCGTGGGTGGGAGCTCCCGTGGCGGTGGTTGAGGAGGGGCCCCGCCAGCAAACCCTAAATCGCGAGGAGCCTGCTCAAGGAGGAAGCGCGCGAGGATGGTGGCTGCCGGTGGAGTGGCTCCACAACGACGATGGTGCTCCCTATCAAACGGGTGCTCGACGGCGCTGCTCTGGAGTGGGGCGACGACGGTGGTGGCCGGGAGTAGTGGAGTGGTTGTTGGGGCGGCAGAGGATGGTGGAGGGGCTACCGTGATGGGGATTGGGGATTTTAGTCGGGGGAGGGATAGCAATGGCGCACCACCTAGCGGTGCGCCATAAGTAACTTTTTTTTTGGATAGCAATGGCGCACCACCCAGCGGTGCGCCATAAGTAACTTTTTTTTGTATATCAATGGCGCACCACCAAGCGGTGCGCCATTAGTAATTATTATTATTATTATTATTTGCATCGAATAAGTTTTTAGAAAATGAATATGAATATGAAACAGTAATAATTTTTTATAAAAATAGTAATAGTTTTTTAAAAAATATCATCAAATTTGTTATTTGAAAATATTTATGAATATGAAAAAATATCATCAAATTTGTTATTTGAAAATATAATCAAATTTGTTTTTTTGGATTTTTAGTTGCATTCATTTGTGAATTGGTAAAACATTTATGAATATGAAAAAATACCATCAAATTTGAAAAAATATTCATGAATTCAAAACGTGCCCATGGAATTTAAAAGTATTCATGCATGAGTTCAAAAAATATTATCAAATTCAATACTTTTTGTGAGTTAGAAATTCAATAACATAATAAACATAAATAAATATTCATGAGGACTAGAACAGAAGAAATATCATTTCAAAATGTCGAAATACAATCGAGAAATGAAGACTACGATTTAAATACAATCGATCTTAGCTAGCTATATGTTCACAATCTTCTTGCCCTTCTTTTTCGCAAATGGAGTTCTTCTGTGGAACGGACGTCCTTTAGGTAGGGTGGTCCTGCTTCTTCTTGTGGTGTGTGCTGCTACTTCATCGTCGTCGTCATGTTCGATCTTCGGGTCGCCGTACTTGTCGAAGTCTTGCTCATTGGCTACTCCATCCATTCCGATGATCTTCCTTTTGCCTCTCCTCACGACAACACGACTGGGCTTTGACGGGTCGGTAATGAAGAAGCATTGGTCCACTTGGGAAGCCAGTACCCATGGCTCATTTTTCGCGGTGACGTTTGCGCCCGCGGTCTTGGATTTGGCTTCGGGTATAACCATGGTGGTGAAATACCGGTCTTCTTTTAGGACGCTCTTGGCCCATCTGACACGGAACATCGGGACCTTCTCTCCAGCGTAGCTCAGCTCCCAGATCTCCTCGATCCTTCCGTAGTATCTGTCCTTGTCGTTACCGGTGTAGGATTCCATCGTTACCCCGGAGTTCTGATAACCATCGCTCTTCATGTCCTTGTCCTCGGTGTAGAATGTGTAGCCGTTGATATCGTACGCATCATAGGTCATCAGGTTGTGCTCGGCGCCCTGTGACAAGGCGAATATGAGTTGTTCTTCCACGGAAGAATCTTCATGTAAAGGGTACGACAGAAGCTTCTGCTTGAACCAACGCGTGAAACATGAGTTGTGCTCTTTGAGTATATCTCCGTCCATCCTCTGTTGGCCTCGGTCATTGTACGTCTTCTCAATAAAGGTTTTGTGCTCTACCACCCAAGGATCGACCACGTCTATGTGTTGTATCGCGACTAGGTTTGCTCTTTCAAAGTCGGCGAGTCGACCCTCAAAGTCGACATGCATTTCACGGCGACCCTCATGGTGACCCCATCCAGCGAGCCTGCCGAGGTGCCTGTTGATGGGCAGACCAACGGGGTTCTCGATGCCAAGATAATTCGTGCAGTAGGAGATGCACTCTTCGGTCAGAAAGCCCCTGGCTATGCTTCCCTCTGGACGTGACATGTTGCGAACGTATCCTTTGATGACACCATTCATCCTTTCGAACGGCATCATGCTGTGCAGGAACGTCGGCCCGAGTTGGATGATATCCTCCACGATATGGACCAGCAGATGCACCATAACGTCGAAGAATGCGGGCGGGAAGTACATCTCAAGCTCGCATAGTATCACCACGATCTCTTCCTGTAGCCTTCTGAGTTGCCTCACGCCAATCGACTTCCGAGAGATGACGTCGAAAAAGTTGCATAGGCCAAATAGCGTTTCACGGACGTGCGCATCCATGATCCCACGGATTGCAACTGGAAGTATCTGCGTCATCAGCACGTGACAGTCGTGCGACTTCATCCCGCTGAACTTCTGCTTCGCTGGGTCTAGGTATCTGCTTATCTTCCCCACGTAACCGTAAGGAAGTTTTACTCCTAGGAGGCAGGTGAAAAACAGCTCGATCTCCTCCTGACTTAGAGTGAAGCACGCGGGAGGGTAGTCATTTCCGGTCTTCTTGGCCTTTTTGCCTTTGCGACGACTTTCTGTGTCCTGCTTCGCCTCATCATCATCATTAGCGTGAAGCTCCTGCCTGATGCCCATTGATTTCAAGTCTGCCCTTACTTTCGGCCCATCTTTGGTCCTCTCTGGCATGTTGAGCAGGGTACCAAGCAGACTCTCGCACACGTTCTTCGTGATATCATGACATCAAGGCTGTGAGGCACATGGTGGATCTTCCAGTACGGCAAGTCCCAAAAAACAGACCTCGTTCTCCATACCTTCAGCAGCGGCTCTGGCGCCTTTCGCTTCTTTCCCGGCTCTGGCGCCTTTTGCTTCTTTCCTGGCAGTGGGCAGTCTTTCCAATTTTTCAACAGCTCGTCTATTTCCTCGCCGCTCCTCGTACACGGGCGTTTTCGGGGTTTGGTTTCACCATCGAACAGATCCTTGTGTTTCTTCCACGGGTCATCGTCGCGAAGCCACCTTCGATGTCCCATGAACACGGTTTTCGAAGACCCGGGATCTCTATCTAGCTGGCGATACGTTGTGTCATCCATGCACCTTACGCATCCAGAAAATCCATGGACTACCTGCCCCGCGAGATATCCGTAACCGAGATAGTCGTGCACCGTCGTGAGCAGTGCGGCTCTCATAGGGAAATATTCTTTCTCTGCGGCATCCCACGTATTGGCTGGCGTTTTCCACAGCGTGTCTAGCTCCTCCTTCAGCAGCCCCAGATACAGATTGATGTCGTTCCCTGGTTGTTTCGGCCCTTCAATTAGCATACTCATGTGAATGTACTTCCTCTTCATGCACAACCAGGGGGGAAGGTTGTACATCCACACAAACACAGGCCAGGTGCTATGTGTGCTTCTCTGGCTGCCAAACGGATTGAATCCATCGGTGCTCATGCCCAACACGATGTTCCTTGGATCCTTCGCAAATTCTGGGTATTGGAAGTTCAACGCTTGCCACTGGCTCGCATCCTTAGGGTGACTCAGCATCTTGACTTTTTTATTTATCTCCGGATCATTTCCGTCATCTTCCCGCTTCTTCTCATCCCTATCCGCGTGCCAATGTAGGAGCTTTGCTACCTTAGGGTCCACGAAATACCGCTGCAGACGAGGAGTGATCGGAAAGTACCACACCGATTTTCGAGGAGCTTTCTTCCTCTTCTTGTATCGAGTGACGCCGCACACCGGACATATGGTAGACTCCGCGTGCTCGTCCCGATAAATGATACAATTGTTCATGCACACATGGTATTTCACGTGCGGTAAATCTAGAGGACACACGATTTTCTTCGCCTCCTCGAAACTGGTCGGGCACTTGTTCCCCTTGGGAAGACGTTCGTGCCAGAATGACATGTTCTCGTCGAAGCATGCGTCGGTCATTTTGTGTTTTACCTTCATCTCCAGAGCCATGAGCGTTACTTTCAGGCGGGTATCCTCGGGCCTGCATCCTTCATACAATGGAGTAACCACGTCTATCTCCAGTTGATCCACCTTGGCTTTCTCTCGGGCGACAGCTCTTGCGTTATCCGTCTGCTTGAGAAGCAGCTCTTGAATATGAGGGTCCTACACCTAGCATCCATCGTCGTCTGCTCCGGCATCTTCACCTTCATGATCATGCCCTTCGTCTTGATCTTCCTCATCATCATGTACGACATCTTCTACATGATGACTGTGTACAGCATCACCGTCATGATCATGTCCTGGAGATTCTTCGTCTTCTCGCCCGCCCTCGCCGCGGTGGTACTTGTCTTGTTGCCCTTCCTCATTTCTTGCCCGGCCCCGGCCATGGATGACTTCATAGTCATCTTCATCACCTTGCCACCGATAGCCATCCATGAAACCACGCAAGAGCAGGTGGTCCCACACCTGCCCGGAATCCGGGTCCGCAATAAGGCTCTTCAGCTTGCATCTTCGACACGGACATCTTATCTCCGTCTCGTTCTTTTGAAGCATCTCGGCCTTCGCGGAGCTCAAAAACCTATTCACGATGCCTTCAGTCATCGTGCGGACCATGGTCGCCTGCGGGGTAGAGCAAAATGATATTTTAGAACCAAGAAAAAATTTGGCATGACCTTCCCTAAAAATAGGACCAAAAAGAATGCATAGTGCCAAAATTCTCGCTGAAACGGAAATGAATCAAAACATTCCGGCAAAATATTGGCAACTATCGCATTTCAAATACCGGTACCTTCAAACACAAACATATATGCAACACCACAAACACATGCAACACCACAAACATACATAGATCTAGCTAGGCCACAAAAAGTGCATGTGCACGTTGTTGGAGCGAGCTAGGGAGAAAAAAAGTAGATCTACATCATGAAGATAGCTTTCCCCTTACTTACCTATCAAATAAAGGTAATTTCACCACTTAATTTTGATGAATCTATGGTGGAAATGAGGTGAGGAGGAGGAGGCAGCCGAAAGCTTGGAGAAGGAGTTGGAGGGAATGAAGTGGGGAAAGTGAGTGGGTAGGTGTGGGGCTGTCCAAAATATCTTGTTGGGGTCCCAGGTTACTAATGGCGCACCACAAGGAAATGCGCCATTAGTAACCCTAGTTACTAATGGCGCACCTGCAAGTGGTGCGCCATCAGAAGTTTTGCAAAAAAGTAAAAAATATAAATATATATACTAATGGCGCACCGTGCAACAGTGCGCCATTACTAGTTTAAACTAGTAATGGCGCACCGTGAAATGGTGCGCCATTAGTAGTTTTGCAAAAAAAGAATAAGAAAAAAATTACAGTAATGGCGCACTCTCTGCCTGGTGCGCCATTACTAGTTAGAACTAGTAATGGCGCATTGTCGACCTGATGCGCCATTAGTATGTATGGAAAAATGGAAAAAAAATTAATACTAGTGGCGCACCCTGTTTCTGGTGCGCCATTAGTGTCTTCCACACTAATGGCGCATCACCAACAGGTGCGCCATTAGTATATAGTAGTGGCGCACTGCTTCCCTGGTGTGCCATTAGTATCAATCCTATCTATAGCCCTTTTCCTAGTAGTGAGTACCAACCTTTGTCAGGAGGCTTATTTTGTAGAGCATACAGATGAAGCAATTCTCTGGAACCATCTGTTGCTATGTACGGTGGTGGCCAAGCTTACTATATACTCCTCGATTAGTTTAATGTTTCCAACATCTTCTTGTGCAGTTCCACTAAAATATATGGTATCTTCAAAGAAGATCCCTGTTTGCACAAGTAGAGATAATTACATACTACATTAAGAGTGGCATCAAATCAGTGGCAAAACAATTGCTCGTTCCAGCCATAGCAATAAATTAAGATGCAAAACTATATCATTACTTGTGCCATCACAGTTCCAGTGCTTCATTACAGCACCGGGAGTTGATTTTTGTTTTTCTTCCCCTTGTTCTTCCCCTTCATCACTTGGTTCAATAACAAACAAGCTTCGCCTTCAATGTAAGATTTGGCATGTCAATTAGGGAGCACAAGTATAGTACCAAACTTAATTTTCTGATGAAAGTGGCAAAATACAGGCCAGCAGTTGTGAAATATCCTTATCTTACCTCAATGGGATATTACAGTGCACATACAGATTGGAAGTCTTGTCTCCATTTGTGCAGTTCACTAAAATCAAGCAACATTATCGTACAAGTAGCACAACATATGAATGCACACTGGAGAATCATGTGAAAGAAGGCTAGTACTGACCTCTCATGATGCGGAATTCAAACAACTCACAAGAAGAAGATCTGAACCAAATTCGCCTTAACGGATAGGAAGTAAGATCTCCTCTTGTGCAGTTCCACTAAGATCAAGCAATCAAGCAACGTTGTCGGTGTGACATTTTGGTTGAACTGCACAAAACACTCTTAAAACAAAAGTGTTTTGTGCAGTGCAACAAAAGGTTACAATGGTAACGAGATGAAGCAGATAACCCTATTTACACAGAGGTGCAAAGGAAACAATTAGTGGTTAATAACGGTGGATGACACAGAAGCCAACAAAAAGAAGCATCTACCTTATCTAAATGGAAAAGAACGCAAGACAATAGCATTTCTCAAACAGTGGCATTGATTAATATTAACATAGAGATTATATTAACAATAAAATTCATTAAACATGTAATTTGCTTTTAAGTGTGGCATTGCATCAATTTTCCAGCGGCATTATTAGAGGGTGTTTGTTTACAGGGACATTTTGGTGTAGGGACTAAAAAAACTCCGTGTCAGTCCGTGTTGGTCCCAGTTTTGTTATCAGACGCCTTTCCCTATGTGAGCGCAGCAAATCTAGTCCTGCTCAAACTCTACAGCCTTGTCCCTTCCTTTCCTTTTTGAACTAGTACTTTCGCCCCGTCCTTTCCTTTTTGAACCACATCCTAGATTTATGCGATACAACTTTCCCCACTACTTTCCCCCATTCCTTTCCTCTTTGAACCACGTCCTAGATTAATGCTATACAACTTTCCCCCTTCATTTCCTGTTTGAACCACGTCCTAGATTCATGCTATATACAACTTTTCCCACTACTTTCCCCCACTCCTTTCCTCTTTGAACCACGTCCTAGATTCATGGTATACATGCAGCTAGAGCAATGCATGTGGAGTAAGTAAATTATACCTTAAGGTTCTTGGGGCGTGGTTCGGTGGGCGACGGGACGGCGGCGAAGAAGAAGGGGTCGGAGGCCCACCCGCGCCGCCGCTGGGTGGAAAGTGAACAGCTGCGCCGGTGGTCCCTCGGTGATGGCGACAGCGTTAAGCCTCCTTCCCTTCCCGGCGGACGGATCCTGCCGGCTCTTTGAGCAGCAGTGAGGGGAGAGAGAGGCCAACGAAGTCTTGTTTAGATCTGGAGAGGGCGAGAGAGTGTGAAGAGAGCAACTACAAGCGTTGAGGCTCCAGCGGGAGAGGGCGAGAGAGTGTGAAGAGAGCAACTACAAGCGCTGAGGCTCCAGCGTGTATATATATACTGGAGAGAGAGTGTGAAGCGTGCAAACCCTAGAAAACATCTTGACCAGTCAAAGAATCCTCCTGGCACAAATTATTCTCAAGTGTAGTTATCGAACCCGAGACTCAAGTTTGATGGGCGAACAGGCTAACCACCTACACAACCCTCCCGTTATGTTCAACGAGAGGGAAATAACCTTTTATACATTACTGCATTCGTGTGACAAGCATGTCGTGTTTTTTTTGTGTGTGTGGGAATCATTGGGATTTCAATCATAATCGTGTCATGTGGCTTTGGTGGTAAGACTATCCACAGTGGTGCAGAAATCACCTTACCTCTCTCCATGTAGGACGTTGGGTCGCACCAGTCATAGGGTGAAACAAACAAATTAATAAGAAAAATTAAAAGCGCCAGCGGTGTATCTTACCTCACACATCTCGCTACTGCTCGGGAACACTGTCCAATTGATCCCTTTGTTCGCTCACGTACTATTTTAAGTGAATCCTTATTATAACATGCACACAAATTTTGGGCACCTGTATTTGACTTAAGTCAGTGTGCCACTGTATCTTGTATACTTACTACTCCCTCTGTCTAGGTGTAATAAGTCACGTTAGAAGGTGCAACGGGACCAAGGTGCGTGCGTGTGCGTGTGCGTGTGTGTGTGTGTTTAACACCATGTGTGTGTTAGAGAGAGCGACAGATCGACCTACTCCTACAGAGAGATGTTGTGTAGTGTAGGATTTTAGCCGCGAGAGTCAGTGCATCCTCTCGTTTTCGGGCGTGTCCGGTAGGGACATGTGGACAGCTGCCACGCTCGCTCCTGACCAGCCTGGCCCACCCAAAGCCCATCCATTGCGCGCGCGCTTCCCGCCTGAAACGATCAGCGCCGCTCCAAAGAATCGGTGCCACATTCATGCCCGGGCAGAGCAGACGCGACCTCTCACTCGCGCAAGAGTGATGGTTGCTTCGTCCGTCCAACTTACTGCTGGGTCTATGTGATTTGACGGCTCATTGGTCTTTATTACTGAGGTGGTAGGACTGCTGGATGTCCCATGCTTTCGGCGAAAGGAGGTATACTACTACTAGATTACAATGTTCTCCATTCTTACAGCGGAAGCGTGCAAGAGCAGTGAAAACACGCAGGCTCTGTGATTACATGGCCCACCTCACACTATCACCGTGCGACACCTAACTCTTTACATAGTACTCCCTCCGTTCCTAAATATTACTACTAGATGAGTCCCCGCATGTTGCCGCGGAACAGCGGTATATCTCTCTACGCAAAATTATCGATTTCATAGAACAAAAAAAACTCTATAACCGCATGACAAATCTGGTAGCCAACCTAAATAAACTCCCATCATCATTTAGATCATCCCACGTAAGGAAAAAAGATCAGCCAACTCCTACTGCATAATGGGATTATATATTTCTTTTTGACATGTTAATGGGACTTAAAAGCTCACTTACATGCATGCTACCGGTGCATGCTTGCATGCAGACATGTTGATGTGATTTAAAACCCACTCACATGCATGTGGCACGGTATTTCTGCATGCTTGCATGTGGCTTAGTGCGGAGCCTCTCAACGTCTAGATCAGATGGCTATTATGGACTGATTTACTTCATCTAACGGCTACATCAATTTTGATGACGTGGCTCAAGGAGATAGTAAGTCTTTGTAGAGATTCCACTACATATGGAACAAAATGAATGAATCTACACTTAAAATGCATCTATATACATCCGCATGTGGTTCATGGTGAAATCTCTACAAAGACTTATATTTAGGAACGAAGGAAGTACTAGTATAGTACGTACTGTAATTTATCAGCGAGATAAATTTGTACAATGCTATGAAGCTTCCAGCTTCTGTTACATGTATCTTGCGTCCAAGGTTGCCCGTTGCAACATTTCATCAAATACAAAGGAGACTAACATGCATTCTATTGCATCTCAATGATTGACAGATCATAGCAAATATGTACTCCCTCCGTTCCAAAATAAGTTTCTCAACTTTGTGCAAACTTTAGTATACAAAGTTGTACTACTACTAAAGTTGGCACTTATTTTGGAACAGAGGCAGCTAAAGAAAAAAAGATCCATGCAGTCCCTAGCCCTTGAACCGTGAACCCTGACCAGGCTTCAATTTGCTGGCAACGTTCGAGCTTCCTAATAAATGAAGTTTGCAACCTTTTGACCATCGGATCATTTTGTGCAGTTTCACCAAAATCGAGATGAGCATCCCTGTGGCAAAGAAATTGAACAAGCGTGATTAGAATAAGATTACTGGGACTAGTTGATGAGACATAAACTCATCACAAATACAGTACGTAGAAGCCAATAGAGGTATGTGCGGGGCAAAGCAGTATAGAGAAATATCCACAGGGAGTGATGTGGGCAGCTGGAGCAGTGGTGCAAGCCGGCTGTAAAGGGAGTTGTACCTGAGGGACGTAGCTCAACCTTGAGGAGGGCGGCGGGAGGTGGCAACTGCCCACGTCACGGCAGTGAGCAAGGGACAAAGGCAACCTCACCGGCTTTGTGAGAGAGAACGGTGGGGACACTGATCGAGACGTGCCAACTGTGGGTTTTCGCCGTCGGCGAGGGCCACCGCATCTACACCAAGCATCCACCCTTTCCCCAAGCGGATGTGATCCGCCGGGATGTTAGAGATGTGGCAACAGTCGTTTTGTGCGAGAGAGTGTGAAGAGAGCAACCCCAGCAAGCAACCGTGTAGGCTGGCCCGTCCTGACTATGTATATAGTGGAGCGGTTTCCTTTTCTCTCCATATGAACCTATCATATTGCGTACGTGCCACTGAAGAAAAAAACTTTATTTATAAATGACGCGGCACCTACTACTCGTTCTCCTATAACCTTGTGCTTGGCATCTCCAAAATATTAACCTTGCGATTGGCTCTTTGCCTCTTCGGGAAGTCGAGCAATAATGGTAGTGCAGTATATATCGTTCTGGCTATATGAGACCGAATGAATTGCTGCACGTCCACCACGTGGGTGAGGGTCGAGGGGGGAGGGAGAGTGCTACATATGGAGCAAAATGAGTGAATCTACACTCTAATATACGTCTATATACATCAGTGTTTGGAGTATGTACTAGTAGTTCATATTGAAATCTACTAAAGGACATATATATTCCAAACAATATGATAGTATAATCTCTATAACCAAGGTAGTAGGGACGAGGAGTAAACGGAAGGAGTAGTAAATTTTTCTCCTCGTCCTGCGAGCCACCACGCGCATGGGCGAGGGAGCGGGCGTAAGGTGTAGTAAGCAAGCTTCACCTCATCCTGCGAGCCACCGCGCCCGTGGGCGGGGGAGACGGCGTACTAAGCAAGCTTCTCCTTGTTCTGCGAGTTGACGGGACACATCAAAAGTACTCCAGTGTATAGAGCCTTGCCTCTAAGGTAGGCCCCACATGGTTTGCCTCTTTTTTTAACATAACACGTCAAGTCGCAATTTGTTTGTTCAGCCGTGGTAGATGATCCTCCCTCCACGAAGTGGACAACGAGTACACGTGCCAAATTACCACGTGGGCTACCTTTTTCGTACAGAAATGAGCTCCACCGTGTACCCGTGTGGGTGTGGTTGGGAAAGAGACGGGAGTACGTGCGTCGTGCATGCACCTCTTCTCTTCGTGCATGTTCCCCACGTACGTGGGAGTGTGTGAGAGATACAAACCGCGTTCGTGAGTGTTTTTGTTTTGGGGTGGGGGTGGGGTGGGGGTTGATTTCGTGAATTATTTGTGGGAATATGTGTTGATGACATCTCAAACAAATTATTGCATGCAATGTGTGTGAAATGGAGGCCTATCCATATCATACATAGAGGGTCGGGCAATCCACGAGAAGAGAGGGAGGGGTCATAGCTATCGGTAGAGTCGAAGATAGGATCAAGTGGGTGGGTGCGAGATCGATGAAGAGAGCCATCAAAATTGTGTGTGTGTGTGTACAAGTCAAATATATAGGGTGACTGGCCTACCGGAACGTTAGAGGGCACACGTTAAGTTTGTGTGTGGCAGGCAGACATGACTAGAGCGCTCGATGTATCGGTGTGTGTGGGGGGAGGGGGTGGTGGGAGGGGTTGGCAGAGGCCTAACTATAGAGGTAGAATGACTCGTATATGTGTTGAGAAGGAGAGACCCAGCTATGTCTTGAGGGAGATCGGTCGACATCCATACATAACTGAAGGACGGGAAATATGATGGGACAGAGAGAGAGAGGAGAGAGAGAGGGAGGGAGAGGGAGGGAGAGGGGTAGAGTGCTGGATGGGTGATGGAGTTGCTTCTCGAAGATGGTGGGAGAGGCCTACAAGACAAACTGAGGGTGGAACTGCAATGTTATCAATAAGAGTGGGGATATGTTTCTGTGTGTGCCTGTGCGTGATAGATCTGTCGAGACGCATCCATGGATGATGAAGGGGAACCATGTGTTTGGTAAGCAAACCTAACTAGATCGGTAGATCCATTGTTGTTTGTCGGAGGAAGGGAGAGACACAACTAATGAGGTAGATCGATTGATGTGTGGGTAAAAACAAGTTATAAGGACCTAGCTAGCTATATGTATAGCGAGAGATCGGTCGGTGTATGTCCATTTGTTAGAGGCAAATAAGGCCCAGCGAGACGGATAGACAGAGAGAATGGAGCTAGGAGGTGGTGCGAGAGGCCCAACTACTAGCTAGATAGGGGGAGGAGTGTGCGGTTGTGAGAGCGATGAAAAGAGGGGCAAGAGTTTACACGTGTGTCTGACCGTATGAGAGACACGAGGCAAGGACACATAAAGGAGGAGATTGAAGAAGGTGTGTTTGTATGTTGTAGGCAGGCATCGCTGGAGAGGTTTATCGATCGGTGTGTGTCGGAAAGGAGTTGTGGAGACTCTGGGAGAACGACCTAAAGAAAAAAATGAATGTGCCTGGTGGATAGAATGTGAGGGAGGGGGAGGGCGAGGAGGGCGCGTGCATGCACGAGAGAAAGTTAGTGGTAGCTACAAAGGTTAGAGGATTGTGTGGGTGTAAGAGACTAACAAAGATCATAATTTGATATGAAAGCGGATTCATATATTTGAATAGGAGATCATAGTGTTTTAAACATTGCATGCATGAATATAGCGGTGATACACGTGATGTGCACATGTTATACCATAATGTGATAATGCATGGCGTTTGCAACTCACAGCTAAATACCGAACAATCTAAACCATACTATACATCAAACAATCTAATATTTTATTTGAATTTGTGATAATGTGTGGCGTTTGCAGCTTACAACTAAATATCGAACAATCTAAACAATACTATATATCGAACATTCTCACATTTTATTTGAATTTGTGGTAATGTGTGTGGTGTTTGCAACTCACATCTAAATACTTGTAGGTGTAGGGGACGGGGCACCATACATAATGTGTTAAACACATTATACATATGAGACATGGTTTAGATTATGAAGATCTAGCTAGAGCTAGAAATGTAATGTGATTTGAAATCAAAATAAAGTGGATTCAAAAAATCTAGTTCTAGTTCATATAGTACACATAGTTCATATGTAACTCGAGACTAATCATGTGGTGTGCTGTGAAGATAATACACAAACGATGGTTTAACTTGACAATAATGATGATTGTAGATCTTATTAAAACAGAGAAACGAATTCAAATGCTTTGACTTCACAACAATCATTACTGTAGATCTTATTCAAATAGAGAAACAAATTCAAATTTAGTTCATATTGAAGCAGTAGTATATACGTTTGGAATGCACTAAAACGTTCATTTGAGTAGTAGGTTGCATGCATTATACACGTAGCGAAATATTTTAATTGAACATAACATGAATTCAAAGTTTTGAATGACATTTGTAGGGCGCATTGATTTGGGACAGTACACGTTAGGCTTGTCTGGAAATTTCAACCCGCGCCTTGTTAGCCCGAAATATTTATGATATATCTTTGTCTCGTTGTGCTCCGACAACATCCTCCATCTCAACCCGCGCCTTGCTATTCCAAAATTACAACGCGTGCGAAAACTCCCACCTCCTGTGAAATCCCGACACGTGAAATGCCCGTGGTACCCCTGAACCGAAAGAACCGCCTCAAATCAGTGGGGGTACTTTCGTAACTTACCCCACATTTCGGACAAGCGCGTCTCTAAGCCATGGTTCCCCACTGCCATCCCATCCGCCCACCCATTCGTACACCGAGGCCGTGAAAACCCGCGACGAAACCCCACACCCTGCTCCGTCCGCCACCCAGCCAGAGCCTCTTCCCCGACGACGTCGTCCACAGCAACACCTCAACGTCCCTCATCCACCGTACCGGATGAGGATCCGTCGTCGATCTCATCGTCCCGCCGGTTCAGCCACCCGTCCTCCACCTCCAAGGAGCTGCCCCGGCGTTCCCCTCGTCTTTCGCGCCACCTCCATTCCCACACCGCCGTCTTCACCTGCACCACCGGAAGAGCATCATCATCACCGTTTCCTCGGATGAAGCTGCGGCCTAATTGGCGCCACCAAAGAGGTTGTACACTAATCGCCGCATTTTCTTCTTGATTTGATCTCACAGTGCTCCTGACACTCGGTCCCGAGCCGACACGGCGCAGTTCCATCCACGGCGGCGTCGCCGGCCACTTCCTCCACGGCGTCGCTCCCTTGGCAGCGACGTCCACATCAGTAGGACCTGCTGCTGCTTTAGCTCTTGCTCGCGCTACTGCTCTACTCTTGCTCTCGGTCCCCTGCCTGGTATGCTCTTGCTATTGCTCTTGCTCGCGCTCCTGCTCTCGCTCTTGCTCTTGCTTGCCATGCTGCTCCGATTTAGCTACACTTCACTCTGATGCCGCCGAGGTGAAGGAAGAACCAGCCGCAGCGGGGAGGGGGGCTCGCCGGAGAGGTACCCCACTATCTATCTTAGGGTTCAGGATGGGGCGGTGGTCGCCGGCGGTGGCGGGGTGTTGGCGGGGCGGTGGCGTGGGGATCGCCGGAGAAAAAGCTCGGCACGGGGGGGCCTAGAGGGATGGCCGGGGCGGCGGCGGACCGGCGGTGCGGAGTGTTTTCGGGGCGGGCGGGGCAGCGCACCGCCGGCCGCGGGCGGCGGGGGGTTGCTGTTTGGCCGGCTCAGGGGGGTGGAGGTTGAAGATGAACCGCAGGCCCTTGATTTCGTATCCAACGGCTGCAAAATCAACTGACCAAAGATGAAAAAGTCAGTTGACCGATGTGTAGCCTCACCTTGCTAGTGCGTTCAGTTTCGACAGCAAAATTTAGTTTCGACAGCAAAATTCAGTTTTGACAGTTAAGTTCAGTTTTGACAGTTAAGTTCAGTTTCGACAGTTAAGTTCAGTTTCGACAGTTAAGTTCAGAGATGAGCGGCTGATGTATTTTACATCTAGCACTTTGTGGTTATGTATTTTACGTCATGTATTGGAGGTGCTATTAGAATTCCACTCAGGTTAACGTTGTTCGTTGTCTCTGTAAGTGCATCTGGTGCCACCCCTAGTTGGTTTTGGAGTATTGACGACAAATTTGGTTGAGGGACTAATGTGTTTGTGAGAATTGCAGGATAACACAGGTAGTGTCCCTCATTGATTCTCTTTACCTACCGGAGATGACCCCTAAAAATGTATGAAGACATTGACGACAATGGTGGTATATGAAGCTATTCATATTGAACACTATGACATGAGAAGACATTCAGTGAAGACTATGGAGCGCGAAGACTTAGTTGTTTCGTTGTTTCCTTTTTCTTCTTTGTTGAGTCATAGGAACCATCGTACTATTAAGTGGGGTCCAAGTGAACATAGTCAGAGTGACTGAAGTGATGCTCAACCCAAATCCTATGTCTTCGAGTGAAGACAATGGGAGCAAATCCTATCCAGAGCTGGATGAGTCAGCTTTGCTTGTAGCCCAAGTAAAGTTGTCATGTGTGTTTGAAATCTGATCATTGGAACACGTGTCAGTTCCTTAGTGACCCAGGGTCATTTTGGACATATCACGTCGGGTTGCCTAGTGGCTATAAATAGCCCACCCCCTTCACCATAAATTGGTGGCTGCTCAGAGTTAGTGCACGGCTTTTGTCGTTTGAGAGCAACCCACCTCGAAGACTTGAGAGAGAGAAATCCTTGCGAGGACAAAGCCCAAACACCCATAGCCAAAGAGTGTTAGGCATCACTGAAGTCTTTCTGTCTGTGTGACCTGAAGACTTATTACACTTGAGGACTGTGAATCCTCCAGCCGGTTAGGCGGCGCGTTCTGAGCATCCAAGAGTCATTGTGGGTCGCCGGTGAATGAAGTCTGTGAAGGTTTCGAAGTCTACCTTGAAGACTTACCAGAGTGATTGGGCGAGGACTGTGTGTCCTTAGCTCAAGGGGAATAAGTTGAAGACGCGGTCTTCTTAGTTGAATCTCAGCCTCCCTAACCAGACGTACAGTTGTCACAGCAACTGGAACTGGTCCAACAAATCCTGTGTCTTCAACAAGTGACTGGTTCTATCCTCTTCATCTCTTAGAGTTTGTCTTCGTGAAGTCATTGCCTGTTTGTCATACCTGTTTGACTTCATTGCTTGACTACTATTGTTGTTTGGCTTCATACCATCTTCCATCCTGATCCTTACTACCTAGCTGCTATTAGTCTTCGTTCTCTCATGTTATTGCATACTTGACTATGGCTTGCTTAGTGTAGTTTATCTTCCGCTGCATACCAATAGGTTCATGTCTACTATTTATCTTCGAAACTTCCATGTTTTGAAGAATTTCATAAAAATCGCCTATTCACCCCCCCTCTAGTCGATAACTAGCACTTTCAATTGGTATCAGAGCAAGGTACTCCCTTGTTCTGTGTGATTCGGTTTAACCACCTGGAGTTTTAGCTATGTCGACTGCAGGGATAATCAAAGTCTCCGCTGCTTGCCTCGTGTTCGATGGAACTGAATATCCCTACTGGAAGAATAAGATGCGCATGCATCTTGAATCCATTGATGTCGACCTCTGGTATGTCGTCAAGAACGGCGTTCCCAAGACTGGTGAAGGTGTCACCCCTGCTGATGTCAAGAAGTTCATTCAACTGGACTCTACTGCCAAGAACATCATATGTGGTCATTTGACCAAAGGACAGTATGGCCGTGTGAGTGCTCTGGAAACGTCAAAGCTAGTCTGGGACTGGCTATCCAAGGTCAACGAAGGCGTCTCAACCCAGAGAGATCAAAGGATCAATGTTCTTCGCAACTTGTTCAACCGCTTCAAGAGAAACGACAATGAGAATGTCCAGCTCATGTTTGATCACCTCACCGACATCACAAATGAGCTTCATGCTCTAGGCGCCACTGAGATTACCAATCATGAAATCGTCAAGACACTACTGAGATCACTTGACAGCTCCTTCGACACCCTTGCCCTGATGATACAAGAACGTCCTAATTTCAAGACACTCGATCCGTCTGATATACTTGAGAGGCTCAACACAAATGAGTTCCAGCTTTCTGAGAAAAGAGATATCTATGGTCCCAACTATGGACGAACTCGCGCTTTGAAGTCAAAAGCTCTTTCCTCATCTGAAGAAGAATCTGACTGCAGTCCTGATGATCCTGAAGACATTGGAAAGGAACTTGCTATGCTTGTGAAGAAGTTCCAGAAGTTCACTAAGAAGAAGGGCTTCAGAAAGTCTTCACGATCCAGCTCAAGAAATGATGAAGCATCCACTCATGACTACAAGAAGAGAACATGTCACAAGTGCAAGAAACCTGGACACTATATCTCTGAGTGTCCACTGTGGGACAACGAGAAGAAGAAGAAGAAGAGCAATGAATATGATTCTGATGACAAGAAAAAGAAGAAATCTTCAAAGTCTTCTTCCAAGTCATCATCAAAGTCTTCATCTCACAAGAAGAGCTCATCTAGCAAGGCTCGTGCTTTTGTTGGCAAGGAAATGGATTCAGAGGAGGAGTCTGCTTCTGAGGAGGCGGAGGTGGAGTCTGAGGAGGAGTCCAACCCTGGTGTTGCAAGTCTGGCTCTAGCCACTACCTATGTTGCCAAATCCATCTTCAACACTGAAGACAATGACTCCACACCAACGCCGAAGCTGATGACAAGGACGACCCTACTCCCACCTACCGCTTCAAGGCACGTGGTGCCAAGGTAAAATCATGCGATGCTTACTTTCAAACATCTAGTGAAGATGACTCTGATTGTGAATCCAAGCTCGGCTACAAAACACTTGCTAAAATTGCAACTGAACAACAAAAGGCTATGGAACATACTCAAAAATTGTTAGACAAAAGCGATGACATGTTGGACGCGGAAATGACTCGTTCACAGTCCTTAGTTGAAGACATAAAAAATCTTCATGCTAAGTACCAAGAACTTGAAAGTCGTCATGAAACGCTCTCAACCACTCATGAAAAGCTCTACTATGATTATCTTCAAAGGAAGCAAGAGCTTGAGAAATTGAGAGCGGCTCATGAAGATCTTCAAAAGGAGAATGAGTCACTTCGCGCTCAACAGATCAGTCCCGCTCAGGATGGATTTGAACCACCATGTATAAAATGCCTTGAGCGTGACAACGCTACCTCTGTTGCTGGATGTTCTACTGCTGCTGATGTTGCATTGTCTTCAACTACTGATGTGGTAACTAACCCCTCTGCGGAGGATACCACTACTATTGCTGATGAAAATGCTAGGTTGAAGACATTACTTGAAACAGGGATGTATAAAAGCCTGAAAGGGCATCAGACACTTTGCGATGTCCTCAAAAAGCAGATTCTGAACCGAAACCCTAGGAAAGAGGGTGTTGGGTTCGAGAGGAAAATGAATGTTGATGGTTCCTACTGGAAGCCTGAGCAGTATCCCAAAACCACATGGGTTGCTGCAAAGGGACCTTCAGTGGATCAATCCACCTTATCTGGCTTTACCTGTGCTAACCCTGTTATCATTGATGAATCCTTTGATGCAAATTATAAACTGTTCAAGAATCAGAATGGTGAAGTGTTTGCCAGATATATCGGTACTAACTGCAGGAATGGGCCACCTATGAAGAAGATCTGGGTTCCCAAAAGCTCTCTTGAGAAGCTTCCAGTGAATGTCATCATGACACCACCTGGGAAGAAGACAAACCCTAGACCTAAGGCTTCATATGGTCCAAAGGCTTCATACAGACAGAGGACTCACCTGAGTCACCCTAACGCCAATGTTTTGCAGGGAAACCGTACTCAAACTTATGAATATGAGCGTGTGTCTTCAAACCGCTATGTTCATAAAACTAAGAACTTTTCTGCTTATTCATATGAGTATCATTCTCTCCTGCGAGGCTATTTGCTAGGGCCCCAAAGCCTAAGTTCTCAGATGCTGCACTTAGACTCATTGTCTAAGCCACCCCTGAAGATGTGGGTGGTTAAGAAGAATTAACTTTCTCTTGCAGGGAAAGGTCTCCAGCCGAATATCAAAGGCGTCTGATGCTATTGCTGGGGACCTAAAACATCTTGTAGGGCGCAAGATCAATTGCCCAAATGGTCTTACTATGTATTTTGTTCCTGAATCGTTTGCCATTCATCCTATCAGTCCTAATCTTGATCTGAGCTTCAATAATCCTCTTGCCCGTCAAATGTTTATGCTTCACAATACTCTTGGTGAAGCCTATCCCCCTAACTGTAATGAAGAGTATGACACCTCGTGCTTCAGAATGGATTATGGACAGCGGATGCACTAATCATATGACTGGTGATCGAAGTCTTCTCATGGACTCAACTTTACGTCCATCTGATAAGAGTCACATCACGTTTGCTGATACTAGTAAAAGCAAGGTATTGGGTCTAGGTACAGTTGCAATCTCAAGGGATCAACACATGGATAAAGTGATGCTTGTTGAATCCCTTGGCTTCAACTTAATGTCTGTCTTGATGCTTTGCGACCTAAACATGGTTGTAATATTTGGAAAGTATCGTTGCCTTGTACTAATGGAATCTGACAAATCTCTAGTCTTTGAAGGGTACAGGAAAGATGATCTGTACATGGTAGATTTCTCAGCAGGACCACAGCTTGCAAGATGTCTTCTTACAAAAGCTTCAGAATGCTGGTTATGGCATCGGAGGCTGGGGCATGCTGGCATGAGGAACATACATACACTCGCCAAGAAGAAGCATGTCATTGGCATTGAGGACGTCAAGTTCAAGAAGGATCATTTGTGCGGTGCCTGCGAAGCTGGAAAGATGACAAGGGCCTAGCATCCCTCGAAGACAATCATGACTACTTCTCAACCCTTCGAGCTGCTACACATGGACTTATTTGGCCCTACTCACTACTCTACCCTCACTACGACTGCCTGTCTCTATGGCTTCGCCATTGTTGGTGATTACTCAAGATACACATGGGTGCACATAATTCTCTACAAGACCAAAGTGCAAGATGTTTTCAGACATTTCGCCAATCGTGCCATCAACAACTATGGTGTCAAGATCAAGCATATCAGAAGTGACAATGGCACTGAATTCAAGAACACCAAACTTGATCTTTATATGGATACAATGGGAATCACTCATGAGTTCTCTGCTCCATACACACCTCAGCAAAATGGCATCGTAGAGCGCAAGAACAGAACCCTCATTGAGATGGCTCGAACGATGCTCGACGAATACAAGACACCAAGAAAGTTCTGGCCCAAAGCTATTGATACAGCATGTCACGTCATCAACCGTGTTTACATCCATAAGCTTCTGAACAAAACATCCTATGAGCTCCTCATTGGCAAGAAGCCAAATGTCAGCTACTTCAGAGTATTTGGAGCAAGGTGTTGGATCAAGGATCCCCATCACAAGTCAAAATTTGCACCAAAGGCTCACGAAGGTTTCATGCTCGGTTACAGAAAGGACTCGCACTCTTACAGAGTCTTCAACCTCTACCTCTACCTCTACAAAATCATTGAAACTATGGACGTGCGGTTTGTTGAAACCAATGGTTCACAAAGAGAGCTCCTGCCAAGTACACTAGTAGAAGCTCCACCCAGCGAGTCTATCAAGCTAATGGGAACTGGTGAAATCATGCCCTCTGAAGCACAGCCTGAAGAGGAACTGATCATATCTGCACCTAACCAACCTGAAGACAATGCTCAGCCTGAAGACAATCCTCCCAATGATGACAATGATCAGCAAGAGCAAAGTCTTCGTCCAGTTCATCCTCAAGTTGCAAGTGAAGTACAGATTGAGAAGATAATTGATAGTATCAATGCACCTGGTCCACTTACTCGCTCAAGAGCAACGCAGTTAGCAAATTTCTGTGGGCATTTTTCTTTTGTTTCAATATCTGAACCCAAGAAAGTCGCTGAAGCCTTCATGGAACCTGAATGGATTCAAGCTATGCAAGAAGAGCTTCAACAGTTCAAGCTGAATAATGTTTGGGAACTTGTCAAGCGTCCTGACCCTCGCAAGCATAACATTATTGGAACAAAATGGATATATCAAAACAAGCAAGATGAACATGGTCAAGTCGTCAGAAACAAAGCATGTCTTGTTGCTCAAGGATATACTCAAGTGGAAGGAATTGACTTCGATGAAACATTTGCTCCTGTGGCTAGGCTTGAAGCTATTCGCATACTGCTAGCCTATGCTAACCACAACAACATCTTGCTGTATCAAATGGATGTGAAGAGTGCATTTCTCAACGACAAGATTGAAGAAGAAGTATACGTTGCTCAACCACCTGGCTTTGGAGATCCAAAACATCCTGATATGGTGTACAAGCTAAACAAAGCACTATATGGCCTCAAACAAGCTCCTCGCGCTTGGTATGATACGATCAAAGACTTCCTGAAGAGCAAAGGCTTCAAACCTGGATCCCTCGATCCCACACTCTTCACGAAGACATATGATGGTGAACTGTTTGTGTGCCAAATATATGCGGATGACATTATCTTCGGTTGCAGCAACCAGAAGTATAGTGATGAGTTTGGATGCATGATGCAAGAGCAATATCAGATGTCCATGATGCGTGAGCTGAAGTTCTTCCTTGGTCTTCAAATTCGTCAGCAAAGGAATGGCATCTTCATATCTCAAGAGAAATACCTCAAAGATTGCCTGAAGAAGTTTGGAATGCAAGATTGCAAAGGTTACACGACGCCAATGCCAGCCAAACACCATCTGGGTCCCGACGAAAATGGTAAAGAGTTTGATCAACAGGTATACCGCTCCATGATTGGTTCTTTACTTTACCTATGTGCATCTAGGCCAGATATTATGCTTAGTGTTTGCATGTGTGCTCGATTCCAAGCGGCACCAAAGGAGTCGCATCACTTAGCTGTGAAGAGAATTCTTCGATATTTGGCTCACACCCCAACACTAGGATTATGGTATCCAAAGGGCTCAGAATTTGATCTGGTTGGATTTTCGGATGCTGATTATGCTGGTGACAAGGTGGATCGCAAGTCTACATCAGGCACATGTCACTTTCTGGGTCGATCACTTGTCTGTTGGTCTTCAAAGAAGCAGAACTGTGTATCACTCTCAACTGCTGAATCTGAATACATTGCTGCTGGATCTGGCTGCGCTCAGCTTCTGTGGATGAAGCAAACTCTCAAGGACTATTGCATCAATCTGAAACAAGTACCTCTCTTCTGTGACAACGAAAGCGCCATCAAGATTGTCAACAACCCAGTTCAGCATTCAAAGACAAAGCATATTGAAATTCGTCATCACTTTCTCAGAGATCATGTCATGAAGAAAGATATTGATATCATTCACGTCAACACTGAAGAGCAATTGGCAGATATCTTCACAAAGCCCCTAGATGAGAGAAAGTTTTGCAAGTTACGGTGTGAGCTAAATATCTTGGAATCCTCAAATGTCCTGTGATCAGGCACACATCCTAACACTTATGCATATTGATGACTTAGATGTGCAACACACAAAGTAAAGTATATCTTCAATCAATGAAGACTTACGTTCTGAGTGTGAATACATTAACGTGGAATTTGACTTCAGAGCGCCACGATAATTGTGCACCGTGTCTGGGTCTAATACTTCCTATACGGTGGGTAACGCCACCACCAAATTTTTCTGTTTGAAGTGTTTCACTCATGGCGTTACATTTGATATGTCTTCAAATTTGATTTGTCTTCAATTTCAATTTATCTTCATGATTATCTTCACTATGTTGATTTGATTGCCTTCTGATATATATACTAGTGTTCTGTCCTCTACAGCATTCACTTATAGCTATGTCTTCCTTGTTAAATCTTTTGAACTAAGTGAATGTGATTGGACCCTAATCGTTCTATGCTTTCTATCTCAAATTCTATCTGTCGAAATCATATGCATTCTATTGAAACTATCGAATGTCTTCTCTGCGTCCTTGTCAGCAAAAGATACAGAGACAAACTTTAACTCTGTTTTAAAAGATTCATTCTTACTGCTTGAAATCCTGAGAAGCCGGAGTGACCTTCCAACAAACCTGGTGGGCGTGGGAACGTGGGACAACTCTGAGTATGTTGCATGCTTGCCACGTGACCCTTAGATGTGAACCGCCAGGGGCACCTGCGTAACTGCGCTGTGCCGCCCACTTCCTTATAATACCTGTCCCCTGTGGTAAAGAAAATTTCTTCCACCTCTCCACCTCGTCAAAACCCTAGCGCCACCGCTAGCTCTCGACGACGCTGGCGACGAAGCGCTTAGCTGTCGCGACTTTTCCGATGGCGTCCTCACGCCGGCCGCGGACATCGTTCTCTCCGCCGCCGCTGTAGGTGTCCTCCGTCGCCAAGTTAGGGCATGGTGGATTGAACTGCTCGGTCTCCTACTCTTCCATCTTGTAGTTCTTCGTGTGGTAAATAAAACTCTCTTTTTACCATCTTTTTGATCCTCAAAGATTCATCCTATCAACCAAAGTAGGTTTCTGCCTGTACAAGTTAGATCTATTCTGTCTGCATCTCATACTGCCTAGCATATTCACTTAAGCTTCATATCTAGTTAGATTCCTCACTTGTACTTATTCGCGGATTCGTACAAATCTAGAACCAACTCTTAACATATAAGTGAATGTCTTCGCATCATGAGGTCAATGTCTTCAAACTGATTTATCTTCAAAATCTTCTGAGAATGCATATGACCTCTTCCCCTTCCCTCGCATCTCTAATGATGTCACAGGTACATGTCTGTGGGAGAATCCCTTGGTTCTCATAGTCTGCATTCGTTTGCAGAATTCTTACAGCATCATATTAACCCTCCCGAAGCCAGTTCATGTATGTCCAGCAAGCGAAAGCCTCTGAAGCCTTTGAACGTGTTGAAGCCATTCAGTTTGAAATTCATGGCTGTAGAAAAATCAGTAAGGAAGGGTGGCAGACAACGCCGTGGAGGAACATCAAGAGATTTTCCTAATGACCTCTCAGAGCTTTACAAGACAGATCCTGAAGAGGATTACAATCAGCGCAAGACACGAATCCAATGGATTTTTAGATATTGGGCTGAACAATGGTTCAAGTACAAGTTCGTGACCCAGGAATATGCAGAGAAAAATGCCATCAAGCGACCATGGGGAGATATTTTATACAGAAATCTTCCACCCAGGTCTAGAGCTGATGCCATTGCACAAGGCTTCTATCCTTGCATGGTCCGTGGGCCACAACCAGCTGATGCCGACCCATCATCTTTACTCTGGTGTCGCGAAGACAATCTGTTCAAGCGCAATTATCAGTTTGCAAAAGCCTCGGCCAAGTAGAACAAAGATTCTTTTGGATTAGACTTCAATCCTGGTCCTCCTGCTCCTCGTGCTGGCGGCTCACGTGATGCAGAACCTAATGTCATCGGTCCTTTCTACAACCTGGATGGCCTCATCGCTCACATCATAGTCCAAGGTGCCAAAGTGGATCATTCTGATGATGATGCTGACTCCGATGAAGCCCCAGCTCCTACTCCAAAGCCGCAGAAGCCAAAGAAGGCTAAGGCTTCAAGGTCAGCTGCTCCTCCAAAAGCTTCACGTGCGAAGCCACTGGCCACTGCACCTCCTGAAGACAGTGTGCAGTATGAAGATCTATCACGTATCTCCAAGAAGACAGAGAAGAAGAAAATTGTCAAGAATACTGATCAGACACTGACTCCTGCTGCCATTCTGCATGAAGAGCACATTGATCTGTCCAGTGATGAAGATCTTGCAGATGATGCCCTAGAGCAACTGATCAAGAGCAAGGAAGAAGCAGAGATCTTCAATGATTTGCCTCTCTTTGATGTGGCAATCATCCATAACTTCATTGATGAGTGGTTTGACACCCCAAATCTCAGCTTTGAAGATCTGCAACTTCCCATTGGCCTTAGTGTCTCCTTCAATGGCACCATTGCTTCTGAGCTAGCTCTCGCTTAGCGCATCGTTGAGCTGAAGCACAAGATCGACTATGAGAAAGCTCAGTTCAAGAAGCATGTGGCAAAGCTCAGCGTGCAAGATGTCAAAAACTTCAAGATCATGCTGCACGAGCTCAAGGAAGCCTTTCTCAAGAAGCGTGAGGAAGCAAAAGGTTCTCGTGAGCGCATGAAGAGCCTGGCTGACAAGTGTGTGCAAGGCTACAATGAGGCTGAGAAGCGCAAGGCTCTTGGTCGTCCTGGAATCGACCCAAGAATGGCTGCAAAGAAAAAGAAGCCATCGACTGATCAATCTGCTCCTTCAAGGCAGGAAGAGCCGCGCATTGTCTTCCCAACCAGCATGACCGGCTCGAAGCCAAAGGTCGGATCAACTGCTTCTGAGCTGAAGAAGACGAGAACTGCCGAGGCTGGAGCTAGAAAAAGGAAAAATCCTGAAGCTTCTGATGCTGCTCCCTCTAAGAAGAAGCGCAGAACCAAGAAGGATAGGGCTGCTCCCACAGAGCCCTTAGTTGTTGAACCTATTTCAATGGTCCCTCCTGCATCTGAACATCAAGAACGACGAATGATTGTTCATGAGCCTGCTTCCACAGAGGCTCATGAAGCTGAAGACATTCCAACAGTTGACCCCACCGCTGTTGAAGACATTGGTCATCATGACAATGTTGAAGATGATGAAGTCCTTCCTCAGATCGAACACAACCTGGTATCATCGCCTGTTCTCACGAACAGCGAACTCATCAGCATTGGTCGTCCTCTGACGCCAATTGCTCAGGATGCATCATGGGCTGATCACCCACAACAACAAGCTACCCCATCTGTGCAAGATGGAGATGATGACTTCGAGGCCCAGCCAACTCCATCTCCAAAGGCGTCGCCTGCGTTACATAGGCTTCGCAAAAGACCAAGTCCTCAAGTCCCTTCCTCGAGCGTTCCAGAAGGAGAAGATCCCCATCAGTCAGTTGCACGTCAAGTGTTTCCATATGCCACTCCCACTGTGAATGTCTCCGAGTCTGAAGCCAAAGGTGCTGAAGACATTCCAGCTGCATCAGCCGATGACAATCAAGAAGAAGAACGTGTCCCAACTCCCCCCATTACTGAAGAAGTTGTTCCTGAAGTGAACGTGCTAGTGCCAGACCCTCCAGCTCATCAAGTGGAGGTTGAAAATATTGCGGCTGCCACCACCAACACCAATGAAGCCAATGACGTAGTCATGGCTGAAGCAAATGTGGAGCCTGCACCAACAAATGTGCCAGAAGCCAATGCTCCTGAAGCCTCTGATGTGCAGCCTGACGCCAATGTTGATGCCACTGCTCCTGTTCCGCCGCCAAGGCCACGCATATCGAGCAAGCTTTCAACTATGGCCAGCTTATCACTGTCAAATGGCCTGTTCTAACTCCTCCGCCTGCTGCTGGTCCTTAGTTTGATTACCACGTCGAGCACAGGCCTCGAGTTCAGAAGCCAAAGCCAAGGTTGCCCAGGTTTCCAGGTACTGCATCAGCACCCGGATCTTTTAACATCAATGGCTTCAAGGCACACAACACTTTCTTTGACAGAGCCAAAAACCCCTACTCAAGGGCAAGAATATCTTCTGATCAGTTTTGGAGCTATCAGCAGTGAAGCTATTACTCATGCATTCTGTACAATCAAGGTCACATTTTCCCACATATGCGCCTTGATACTAAAGCTATAACTAGTCTGCCCTGCTTGGAAGAAGCTCTGGACTGCTTCAGAGAGTCTGGCTTGCTGCAGTTCGTCATAGATAAGGATCACTGGAATGAAGAATTACTGCTCCAATTCTATGCCACTCTGCATATTCGTGGCTACTACAAGGATACAAAGACATGGGTTCTCGAGTGGATGACAGGCAATGTTCATCATGAAGCCAAAGCCATTGATGTCATTGAGCTTACTGGCCTGCCCTCTCCAGATGATCTTTGTGAACCTGGTTGTCCGCTTCACAATGATGCGATGGAGAGCATCTTCCACAAGCCTGAGCCCAATATGAGTTAGATGCTCAGCATGATGCAGCCTTTGCCTCCAGATGTTGAATATCCTAAGGCGTTCTTTGTTGAAGACCTTGAGTATCTGCCCCGCACCATCTATCACATTATCAGGCGAACTCTCTGGCCTATCAAAGGACACTCTCCAAATGCCAAGCTGGAAGGCGCAATGAAGACTTTGGTTTTCCATATTCTTCATGGCAAACGCTTCAATGCACAAGATTTCTTTATTCGCCAACTTGCTGCATCAGGGTCTGACATATTTGGTCTGAAGTTCTATGCTCCCTGGATCATGCGTCTGATCAAGCTCCACTCTGCCTTCAACTATCAACCCTCTGCACGCAATCATATCATCTTCCTGCCTGAGGTTGATTTGTCTGTTGAAGCCATATATCCAGATCCTGCCAAGGAGCCTCTTAGTCTTCAGAATGCTGACCATCAAAGCTTCACCCAAAACAATGAAGGAATTCAAGCTATTGCTCGTGTCTATCCATTGGCTGGGATTACTCGCTTGCCTCACCGAGCGCAAACTGAAGCTACTGAGAGCACAATTGCCCAAAGGCCTAAGAAGCGCTCCCGTGTTCTCAATGACCAAGAGCTTCTGGTTGCCCTTCATCAGAAACAAGATAAGGATCATGACTGGCTGAAGCGCCAAATGCAAAGCCTCTTGGTGGACGTCAATCGCATTCACAATCTTGCCACCAAAAATGCTTTTGTCACTCACGAGACCTGTCGGCGATCATGGAAGAGTTTGACACTGCTCAGTGCTGAAGCAGATCTTCAAGACGATGGCTTCACTAAAAGATTCAAGTTTGACTCCACTCCTCCACGGAATGTTGTCCTACGACGAACTCCATCCCTTGAAGACTCTGACTATTCTTCCTCTGCTGCAACTGTGAATGCCAAAGTGATTGATGAAGAAGACGATGCTACTTCACCGCCACCTTCTGCACGCATCGACACTGCACCAAGGTCGTCTGCACCGGCAAACGACAACGACAACCCTGCTGCTTCACCTACTCCTCATGGGGACGAGTAGACGCTCTATGTCTTCAAACCTTTTTGGTCATTACTAACAAAAGGGGGAGAAGCATATGAGTTTGACAGTCTTCAAGCGGGTTCATATGGGCGGTTGCTTTATATTTTGCCTAGTGTTTACAACTCTCGCTTTTGATACATTTGGTTCTTTGAGTTGTAACACTTAAACTTGATGGTCGTCTGCTACTTATTTGCTATTCTGTGATGCGATGATAAATTCCGCATGTGCGATGATAACTTTCGCACTTAGGTCATTCCGCAGACGTCCATTTTTCATTATGCATGTCATTATCTTCGTTACATCTTATCATGCATGATGAATTGTCGTCATAAGTTGAAGAGGATCTCCACAAGTACAACCTGCCATGTGCATTTGCATTCCAAAAGCAAATTACTTATATGCACATCTTCAGGGGGAGCCTTTGTAACTTATGAAGACAATACTCTATTCCTTACAATTTCACATACTTTATCCCCATTGAAAACTTCAACCAGTTTGTCATCAATCACCAAAAAGGGGGAGATTGTAAGTGCATCTAGTGCCACCCCTAGTTGGTTTTGGAGTATTGACGACAAATTTGGTTGAGGGACTAATGTGTTTGTGAGAATTGCAGGATAACACAGGTAGTATCCCTCATTGATTCGGTTTACCTACCGGAGATGACCCCTTAAAATGTATGAAGACATTGACGACAATGGTGGTATATGAAGCTATTCATATTGAAGACTATGACATGAGAAGACATTCAGTGAAGACTATGGAGCGCGAAGACTTAGTTGTTTCGTTGTTTCCTTTTTCTTATTTGTTGAGTCATAGGAACCACCGTACTGTTAAGTGGGGTCCAAGTGAACATAGTCAGAGTGACTGAAGTGATGCTCAATCCAAATCCTATGTCTTCGAGTGAAGACAATGAGAGCAAATCTTATCCAGAGCTAGATGAGTCAGCTTTGCTTGTAGCCCAAGTAAAGTTGCCGTGTGTGTTTGAAATCTGATCGTTGGAACACGTGTCAGTTCCTTAGTGACCTAGGGTCATTTCGGACATATCAGGTCGGGTTGCCTAGTGGCTATAAATAGCCCGCCCCCTTCACCATAAATTGGTGGCTGCTCAGAGTTAGTGCACAGCTTTTGTCGTTTGAGAGCAACCCACCTCGAAGACTTGAGAGAGAGAGAAATCCTTGCGAGGACAAAGCCCAAACACCCAGAGCCAAAGAGTGTTAGGCATCACTGAAGTCTTTCTGTCTGTGTGACCTGAAGACTTATTACACTTGAGGACTGTGAATCCTCCAGCCGGTTAGGCGTCGCGTTCTGAGCATCCAAGAATCATTGTGGATCGCTGGTGAACGAAGTCTGTGAAGGTTTGGAAGTCTACCTTGAAGACTTACCAAAGTGATTGGGCGAGGACTGTGTGTCCTTAGCTCAAGGGGAATAAGGTGAAGACGCGGTCTTCTGAGTTGAATCTCAGCTTCCCTAACCAGACGTACAGTTGTCACAGCAACTGGAACTGGTCCAACAAATCCTGTGTCTTCAACAAGTGACTGGTTCTATCCTCTTCATCTCTTTACTTAGAGTTTGTCTTCGTGAAGTCATTGCCTGTTTGTCATACCTGTTTGACTTCATTGCTTGACTACTATTGTTGTTTGGCTTCATACCATCTTCCATCCTGATCCATACTACCTAGCTGCTATTAGTCTTCGTTCTCTCATGTTATTGCATACTTGACTATGGCTTCCTTAGTGTAGTTTATCTTCCGCTGCATATCAATAGGTTCATGTCTACTATTTGTCATCGAAACTTCCATGTTTTGAAGACTTTCATAAAAATCTCCTATTCACCCCCCCTCTAGTCGATAACTAGCACTTTCAGTCTCTCTTGTCCTGCTTCAGCCTCGGCGTTGTACAGCTCACCGGAGCTGCTCCAACGACGAAACCCTCCATCAAAGCGGAGCAGTACCTCGGGCTCCATCTCCAGATGCCTAAGATCTTCTTCCCCTCCTCCGACAGCCAAGTCAGCCGGAGCATCCTCACCGGCCAACCCAATCACGCTGAGATCGACATGGCTTCACCAAAGAGGTTGTACACTTGTTGCATCTCTCTTTTACTCTACATGTTATATATATTGTCCACTGAGCACACGGATTTGTTCCTTTAGTGTCTCCTTGAAAGAAAAAAACATAGGAATTTTAATTTTCACTTGTCCTCCTTTTCAAATTCCTATTCATGAAGCACAAGACTAAGAGATAGTAGCATAATAGCATTATAACCGTACATTTTCTTGTGGTTTGACTTAATCTCACCATGCTTCTTTGCATCCTGTGATTTTCCAATTGTTGTGAATCAAACACCCAGATTGGCAGAAATCCTGTGTTTTTAAATTCTCTGTTTTGCACGTGCATTCCTATCCTATTCCTGTCTATTTCCTATCCCTGCATTGTTGGAATCCTCCAATTCAAACGAGCCCTTACAGAATTACTTCTCTTACATATAGTTTTCAAAGAAAACCTTGCGTGGTTTGTCCCGCTCCTGCTGCGCCGTCGTCCACCCCAGCTCAGCTGCTCCAACAATAGAAGGGTCCAGCACAGCAGGGATCCGGCCTCCAGACTGGCTTTCGCTGCCTCAGATCTTCTTCCCCGCCGCTGGCAGCCATGAAAACTGCACTGCCATCATCAACCGCGCAAATGACCTTGAGGACTACACGGGTCCGCAAGAGAGGTCGCACTCTTTCGTGTCTGCTTACGTTATGCATCGCTTAATATTACATGCTACTTTATCATTCTGTTCACTGATTAGACTCTGAGTCAGCTCCAAATTAATGGTCAAACTTGAGTTTTTAAATGGTTGTGGGGTACATATCGGGGCCTCTATCTATAGTATCTATCTACTATCTGGTTAATCTCCGGTGTCTACTATGAGTTTCATGTTGGGTGGGAAACAAACAGTAAAGAAGCCATTATCTGTATTTTTAACTGAAGCCATTATCTGCCTGCTATTATTGGTTTTGGGTCTATCCACAGGTTGCTACCATCACTCTAGATTTCTGCATGCACTCCTTACATAATCTCACTATGTTTTATTCCTATGCATGACAGTTATTGTAAACAATGGAACTGAACACGTAGAGCAAAAGAGACGAGCCTTGCGTGGCAATAAAATTTCATGCAGACGTCGCTCCATGGTAGGCGCAAAGGCAGCCTCCCCTCCACGCATTTCGGATTGTAATCGAGAGGAAGATATCTGTTCTGAGGGGGATTCAGAAGGAGAAGACAACTCCTATTTACCCCCTGATGTCTTCGCTCTAACTTGGCATGCTGATATTGGTTATATTATGCATATGGTGTCTTGCATTGCTTACTTTATACATCAAATATGTCATCTGCTTAGTTTAGACATCCTTTGTGCGAATGCCATCTGTTTAGTTTATTCATCGTTTATGTGAATTATGCAACGCCATCTTGTTTAGCCAGGCATCATATATGTGAATTTTGCAATGCCATCCTGCTTAGCTAGTCATCTTATATGTAAATTATATCAGGCCATCCTTTTTTTCGTTACATATTACATTTGTCAACAATGTTATTACATTCAACTGATCTCCATGTGCATCAGCCATTTGACATGGTGATGGCAAATTCTGGAGTGAAAACAAGGTCTTCAGAGCAGACTATGCTATCTAACGAAGCGCATATCTCACTGGTTACGGATAGCTCCTCAGAGGAGGACCCAGAGACAGATGACCAGTCTGATTCCCCCCCCCCCCGAGGTGTATGCTCTAACTTGGCAGGGTTATGTTGCTCATATCGTGCGTATGGTGTCTCGCATTGCTATGTCATTCGATTAGTTTAGACATGCTTTGTGTGAATGGCACCTGTTCAGTGTCTAATTAACATATATGTGAATTATGCATTGCCATCTTGTTGCAAGACATTATATATGTGAATTATACAATGCTATCTTATTGCAAAGGCATTATATATGTGAATTATGCAATGCCATGTTGTTTAGCCAATCATCATGTATGTGAATTATATCATGCTATCATTTTTTGTATTACGTGTTCCATTTGTCGACAACGTTTGTATATTCAACTACTCTTCCTGTGCATCAGCCATTTGAAGCGGTGATGGAAGTATCTGGAGTGAAAACAAGGTATTCAGAGCAGACAATGCTACCTGCTGAAGCAGACATCTTGCTGGTTACAGAGAGATCCTCAGAGGAGGATTCAGAGACTGATGACCAGTCCTATTTTCCCCCTGAGGTCTATGCTCAAACTTGGCAGGGTTATATTACCCATGTCATGCATGTTGTCTTGCATTGCTTAGTTTTTACATCATATATGGATTGCCATCTGCTTACTTGCTTACTATATAAATCATATATTTGATTTATATCATGCCATCATGTTTACATAGTACATACACATCATCTATCTGAATTATGGCATGGCAACCCATTTAATAAAGACATCATATAGTTATATCATCTCATCATGTTTAGTGTTTACAGTCATCATATTTTGAATTATGGCATTCTATCCATGAATGTATGTGAATTATGGCATGCCAGCCTATTTAATAAACACATTATATAGTTATGCCATGTCATCCTGTTTACATAGTCTCATATTTTGAACTATGTCTTTCCATCTTTTTTAGTTAGCCATCATAATGTGAAATTGTGTCATGCTATGCTGTTTAGTTAGCCATCATATATGTGAAATTGTGTCATGCTATCCTGTTTGGTTAGACAACATAAATATGAATTATTTCATGCCCTCTTTTATTCCCCACTATCCATTGCACCTGTCTATCATACAATGTCTATAATTTCAATTACTTTTCTTGTTTATCAGCCATTTGAATTGGAGAGCATGATGGCAGTATCTAAAGGAGTAACAACACGGTCTTCAGAAAAGATAGTGCTACCAGTTGATGCAGATAGAACCACGGTTGTACTTGCCCAAGGACCAGATCCACCACACATAACCCAGACTCTCGCAGATTGTACCCCTACCCAGTTGGACAGAGAACCAGCTACACCCCTTCTAACCCCAACCCCGGCAGATAGTAACCCAGTTCTAGTTGACACAGCACCCTCTCCACCACAGAGCACCCAAACACGAGCAGTTAGTAAGGGAACTGCAGTGCCCAAAGCACGAGGACCACCACTCCGAATCCCAACTCAATGCTTAAAGGAGAAGAAGAATTGTTCTCAGGTCAGGTTCTGTAGCTATGATTCATACTCCTTTGCTCTTGCATGACTGTATTTACTCATACCAACTATTTTCAAATTTGAAGGATGGAATTGAAACTCCAATGGTGCAACAGGTATGTTTTAAACCTGTTTCTTTAACTGGTTTGCTGTTGTAACCTGCTCTATGTTGATTTCAGTTTCAATTGAATAAACAGTTATGTTCTCATGTCATGCACATTACAAGTGTTGTTATTGCTCTATAGTTACCCACACTTCTATTCTGCTTTGTCTTGAACAAATATTATTTGAACTGTGTCTCTATCTTGATTTGGCAAGAAAAACTAGAATGATATAGACCATAAAGTGACCATCGTACATAGATATATGTTTGTTTCATGCTGTTATCCCGTCCACTTTACTACTGAACTCATTTACCAAAATGAGTTTCATATACAACATGGTAAACATGTGATGTGTCTGCTTGTTTCTCTTTTAGAATGCGGACAAAAAATTGGAGAACAGTACCGTGTTATCCAATGGTAAAGGAAGTAATGCAGATAAGGTTCAAGACAATGAGACATCCCTGTTGGTCTCCAAGAAAGCTGATAAAAACAATCTGGATGACAGCGAGGGAACCCAAAAGTCCTGTCTTGATGTAGTGTTCGAGTTACTAGCCACTACTTCTGGCATAAGCTCTTCGAACTCGCTGCCTGAATCAGTTCGTCTTCTTGAGTCTCAACTTCAAGTTGAAAGACATCGATCAGATGTGCTGCGACAGGAAGTTGAAGGACTGAGGAAGTCCCTGCAGAATTCAGATGCATATTTTCTGGTGCAACAGCAAGCGCTGGAGGATTTAAGCGCCAAACAAGAGAAAGTTAATAAGCTTGCTAAGCATCTTGCCAGCATTATGGGTACCCAGGATATTGTTTCTTGAGATCTTCTGAAGTGGTTTCAGTTCTGGATTTGTTTTGCTGCGGCGTTTATTTGCACTGGTCGCCAACTTTGACAACCAGTGTATATGATATGCTGCTTTGTTCCCTATATTTGCACTGGTGGCGAACTTTGATGCCCAGTGGATATAATATGTGTAATAGCCGTGATAGCCTAGCGTTAGTTGCTTGCTTATTTATTTCCTTGTTGTCTTGTTTATTTGTTTGCTTGTAGTCATTGCAGTTCTTTTTCCGCGGTTAGCTAGTGGCTGCAATAACCTGTTTTTTAAAACTAGGCCACAATAACCATGGGCTAATATTTACTGTAGTGACACTGGGCCTCCTACTGGTCGTAGAAACAGTGGGCCTTCTACAGGCCGTAGAAACAATGGGCCTTCTACGGGCCATAGAAACAATGGGCCTTCTGCGGGCCGTATTATCAATGGGCCTTCTACGGGCTGTATAATCGATTGGCCAAACATGGGCCAAACAGACCACATTATGGCCGTAAACGGGCTAGAGTTGGAATCGTCCGTTCATGGGCCGACCATAATGGGCCATCGTTAATAGGCCGCATTTGATGACGCTATGAAATCGGCCCAACGTATTAGCAGACCACAAACGGGCCCACTGTAACCACGGGCTGAATTTGGCCCACAAGCAGAAAATGACAGTAACGGGCCGTAAGTAAACGAATGCTGGAAATAAGCCCAAAAATAAATGGGCTCTGAGAAGGCCGAAAGATAACATGGGCTGGAAACGGCCCAACGGAATAACGGGCCGTTAATGGGTATAAAGTGATACACTGTTCATTACGGGCCAGTTTCACCACGGGCCGTTAATGGGTGTAAAGTGATACACTGTTCATTACGGGCCAGTTTCACCATGGGCCGTTAATGGGTGTAAATTGATACACTGTTCATTACGGGCAAGTTTCACCACGGGCCATTAATAGGCCAAGAGTTACATAGGGCCTCATATGGGCCAAAAGACGTCATGGGCCATACATGGGCTAGAAGTGAAAATGGGCTAGAATCATACTGAATGGCCCAGATGACGCTACTGGGCCTAATTCGAATAGGGCGTAATGGGCCTTGGGTTAGCGGGCTATAAATGGGCTATATGCGAACAGGCCGTTAACAGGCTTTCCATGGGCCGGCCCGCCACCTTTTGACCAAGTCAAACGGGCCGGCCTTTTCACAGGAATGGGCCTCTATTGGGCCGTGCCACGTGTCGACGTATCATAGGCGCCTATCTGACCCACTGACGAGCCGACACGTGTTTCGTCCGGCCAATAAGAATTTTACACGTGGAAATTTCCCATTGGTGGGGGCTGTTAACGGGTTATCGGATCCAAAACCCGACCCGATAGCTTAACGGCGTTCTGTTACGGTGGATGCCACGTGTCGGTCACCCTTGACGAAAGTACTTCTGTGACGCACGATTTATCGTCATGGAAGTGGACACTTCCGTGATGATAATTTTGGCAATGTCATGGAACACTTCTACGACAGCACAGGTATGACTATCTTGATTCTGTCATAAATTTGTCATGGATGTACATGCATGACAGAAAACGCGACCTACTGTGACAAACACGTATCATCACGGAAGTGTATTTTTTTTGTACTGTCGTCCACCTCCCTGACACGGCGACGCACCACCTCCGGCGGGGCCGGCTCCCTCTGCACCAAATGTGGCCCACGCGAATGCCACCAAAGGAGATCAGGGTCGACGACGGGACCCGGGGTCGGGTTCCTCACCAAGCGGCGGGCCCCTGAAGGTAGCACCTCCCAGTGCCAACCCGGCGGAGCCCAGTCCCGGACATGGGTCCTGTGAAGCAGGACGTCGTCGCGAACGGGTCGACGGTGAGGATGCGGGTCGGGCATCGTCGACAACAAATACTATATGCCCCCAAAAAGTAACATTTTTTAAATGATTGGATTGTGATAACTAAAATTCCATATGCAAATTCTAAATCTTTCTATAACTAAAATTATAAGAAACTAAAAAAACATCGATCATTGTCTAACAATTTGACATCAATATAATTCATCTAGCTAGAACTACCATTTCTAAAATTTCTAACATTTCTATATAACTAACATTTCTAATATTTCTATAACTAAAAAACAGAAAAATTTCTAACATTTCTATAAATATTTCTATAGCTAAAAAACATAAAAAAAATACTAACAATTTTACAACTAATTAACAATGTGTGTGTGTGGACATGCATGGTGGCCGGGGCACAGGAGCTCACCGGCGATGGGGATGGCGACGATGGGGCAGAGGAGAAGAAGTTGATGAAAACTGACGAATTTTGTAAGTGCCGCTTATATAGGATGGGACTTTAGTACCGGTTGGAGCCACCAACTGGTACTAAAGGTCAATTTTGGCTCCAACCGGTACTAAAGACTCCACCTTTAGTACCGGGTGGAGCCACGACCCGGTACTAAAGGGGGTGCGCTGCCAGGTGAGGGGTGCAAAGTTTAGTCCCACCTCGTCAGGCGAAGGGCAGCCGCATTGGTTTATAGACCCAACCGCGGTTGCTCCTTCGAACTCCTCTATATAGCAGGTTTCTGGGCCTAACTATGGCGCGCTGCCCTGTGAGCCTGCTGGCCCTTCTGGGCCTGAATTTGCACACCCGAGGTCTGGCAGGCCCCAACAATTTTTTATATTGTTTTTTTTCTTTTCTGCATTATTTATTTTCTTCTACTTATTTCTGAGTAATTTTTTATATAGTTTTTTCTTTTGTGCTTTATTTATTTTCTTCTATTTATTTCTGAGTAGTTTTTTATATAGTTTTTGTCTACTTAATTTATTTTCTTCTATTTATTTCTGAGTAATTTTTTATATAGTTTTTTTCTTCTCTGCTTTATTTATTTTTTCTATTTATTTTTGAGTAAATTTTTTATATAGTTTTTTTCTTTTCTAGAGTTGTAATAAGTTATTAAAATCTTGAATTGCCGGTGTAACAGATGAGTTTTCGTCCGAAACCCTAATACTTCAAAAGAGATTGTCCAGTTTGTACACGAAGTGCATCCAGTTTTTGCCGTGACCCTCTCTACTGTTTTGCACATACTATGCGGGTGAAATGATGATACCATGCCAAGTTTCAACCTCTTTAGAGTTCATTTGTAGTGCTTTTCAATTTCAGGGCCATTTAGGTCAAAACAAATCAGCAAATGCATTAAAAATAGCAAATTATGTCAGAAAGGGTTGAAAATTGATGATGTGGCTTTGAATGGCGCCTGCTGAACGCAAAAAAAGTCCAGAGTTGTAATAAGTTATTAAAATATTGAATTACCGGTGTAACAGATGAGTTTTCGTCCGAAACCCTGATACTTCGAAAGAGATTGTCCAGTTCGTACACGAAGTGCATCCAGTTTTCTCTGTGACCCTGTCTACTTTTTCGCACATGCTATGCGGGTGAAATGATGATACCATGCCAAGTTTCATCATTTTCAGAGTTCATTTGTAGTGCTTTTCAATTTCAGGGCCATTTAGCTCAAAACAAATCAGCAAATGCATTAAAAATAGCAAATTATGCCAGAAAGGGTTGAAAGTTGATGATGTGGCTTTGAATGGCGCCTGATGAACGCAAAAAAAGTCCGGAGTTGTAATAAGTTATTAAAATTTTGAATTGCCGGTGTAACAGATGAGTTTTCATCCGAAACCCTGATACTTCGAAAGAGATTGTCCAGTTTGTACACGAAGTGCATCCAGTTTTTGCTGTAACCCTCTCAACTATTTTTCACATGCTATGCGGATGAAATGATGATACCATGCCAAGTTTCAACCTCTTCAGAGCTCATTTGTAGTGCTTTTCAATTTCAGGGCCATTTAGGTCAAAACAAATCAGTAAATGCATTAAAAATAGCAAATTATGTCAGAAAGGGTTGAAAGTTGATGACGTGGCTTTGAATGGCGCCTGCTGAACGCAAAAAAAGTCTGGAGTTGTAATAAGTTATTAAAATTTTGAATTGCCGGTGTAACAGATGAGTTTTCGTCCGAAACCCTGATACTTCGAAAGAGATTGTACAGTTTGTACACGAAGTGCATCCAGTTATTGCCGTGACCCTCTCTACTTTTTTGCACATGCTATGCGGGTGAAACGATGATACCATGCCAAGTTTCAAACTTTTCAGAGTTCATTTTTAGTGCTTTTCAATTTCAGGGTCACTTAGCTCAAAACAAATCAGCAAATGCATTAAAAATAGCAAATTATGTCAGAAAGGGTTGAAAGTTGATGACGTGGCTTTGAATGGCGCCTGATGAACGCAAAAAAAGTCTGGAGTTGTAATAAGTTATTAAAATTTTGAACTGCCGGTGTAACAGATGAGTTTTCATCCGAAACCCTGATACTTCGAAAGAGATTGTCCAGTTTGTACACGAAGTGCATCCAGTTTTTTCCGTGACCCTCTCAACTATTTTGCACATGCTATGCGGATGAAATGATGATACCATGACAAGTTTCAACCTTTTCAGAATTCATTTGTAGTGCTTTTCAATTTCAGGGCCATCTAGCTCAAAACAAATGAGTAAATCATTAAAAATAGCAAATTATGTCAGAAAGGGTTGAAAGTTGATGATGTGGCTTTGAATGGCGCTTGTTGAACGCAAAAAAAGTCCGGAGTTGTAATAACTTACTAAAATTTTGAATTGCTGATGTAACAGATGAGTTTTCGTCTGAAACCCTGATACTTCGAAAGAGATTGTCCAGTTTGTACACGAAGTGCATCCAGTTTTTGTCGTGACCCTCTCTACTTTTTTGCACATGCTATGTGGGTGAAATGATGATACCATGCCAAGTTTCAACCTTTTCAGAGTTCATTTGTAGTGCTTTCCAATTTCAGGGCCATTTCGCTCAAAGCAAATCAGTAAATGCATAAAAATAGCAAATTATGTCAGAAAGGGTTGAAAGTTGATGACGTGGCTTTGAATGGCACCTGTTGAACGCAAAAAAATGTCCCGAGTTGTAATAAGTTATTGAAATTTTGAATTGTCGGTGTAACAGATGAGTTTTCGTCCGAAACCCTGATACTTCGGAAGAGATTGTCCAGTTTGTACACGAAGTGCATCCAGTTTTTGCCGTGAACCTCTCTACTTTTTTGCACATGCTATGCGGGTGAAATGATGATACCATGTCAAGTTTCAACCTTTTCAGAGTTCATTTGTAGTGCTTTTCAATTTCAGGGCCATTTAGCTCAAAATAAATTAGTAAATCATTAAAAATAGCAAATTATGTCAGAAAGGGTTGAAAATTGATGATGTGGCTTTGAATGGCACCTGCTGAACGCAAAAAAAGTCTGGAGTTTGAGAGGACAGAGTGAGGCTGTAAACATGTAAGAATATACATCAAAAATACGTTGATCATCATTGATCTTTTTGTGTACAATCTGAATTGTCAATATGAGTCCTCAACGGTTTAGAAACCGGTGAAGACTCATATTGCGGCCACAAATTCTACACATAGAGTTCAATGAAGACCAAGTGCTTGTGATAGTTTGAGAAGTAACATATTTAAGGTGGTAAAAACCCTGTTAGCCAAGCGAGGTGGGACTAAAAAACAGCTGCAACTGCAAACCTCTAGTACCGGTTTGTGGTACGAACCGGTACTAAAGGCGCTGGTGGGGCCCCAGCCGGACCACTGCGTGCCACATCCTCTTTAGTACCGGTTCGTGCCACGAACCGGTACTAAAGGTTCGCAACGAACCGGTACTAATTAGTTCCGGCCGCCTAGCCGTTCGAACCGGCACTAATGGACACATTAGTGTCGGTTCTGTTACAAGCCGGTACTAATGTGCTTCACATTAGGCCATTTTTCTACTAGTGGTCCTTGGCTCCATTGTCGATGAGTTCGTGAAAACCCAAGCATGTATAAATCATATGCTGCTAGTGTTGGGGAACGTAGTAATTTCAAAAAATTTCCTACGCACACGCAAGATCATGGTGATGCATAGCAACGAGAGGGGAGAGTGTGATCTACGTACCCTTGTAGATCGACAACGGAAGTGTTAGGTTGATGTAGTCGTACGTCTTCACGGCCCGACCGATCAAGCACCGAAACTACGGCACCTCCGAGTTCTAGCACACGTTCAGCTCGATGACGATCCCCGGACTCTGATCCAGCAAAGTGTCGGGGAAGAGTTCCGTCAGCACGACGGCGTGGTGACGATCTTGATGTACTAATGTCGCAGGGCTTCGCCTAAGCACTGCTACAATATTATCGACGACTATGGTGGAAGGGTGCATCGCACACGGCTAAGAATAGGATCACGTGGATCAACTTGTGTCCCTAGGGGGTGCCCCTGCCTCCGTATATAAAGGCTCAAAGGGGGGTGCGGCCGGCCAGGAGAGGCGCGCCAGGAGGAGTCCTACTCCCAGAGGGAGTAGGACTCCCCCCCTTTCCTAGTTGGAATAGGATTCGCGGAGGGGGGAAAAGAGGAGAGAGAGGAGGAAGGGGGGCCGGCCCCCTCTCCTTGTCCTATTCGGACCAAGGGGGGGAGGGGCGCGCGGCCCACTTCTGTCTACCTATCCTCTCTTCCACTAAGGCCCACTAAGGCCCATATACCTCCCGGGGGGTTCCGGTAACCTCCCGGTACTCCGGTAAAATCCCGATTTCACACGGAACACTTCCGATATCCAAACATATGCTTCCAATATATCAATCTTTATGTCTCGACCATTTCGAGACTCCTCGTCATATCCGTGATCACATCCGGGACTCCGAACAACCTTCGGTACATCAAAACGCATAAACTCATAATATAACTATCATCGAAACCTTAAGCGTGCGAACCCTACGGGTTCGAGAACAATGTAGACATGACCGAGACACGTCTCCGGTCAATAACCAATAGCGGGACCTGGATGCCCATATTGGTTCCTACATATTCTACGAAGATCTTTTATCGGTCAGACCGCATAACAAAATACGCTGTTCCCTTTGTCATCGGTATGTTACTTGCTCGAGATTCGATCGTCGGTACCCAATACCTGGTTCAATCTCGTTACCGGCAAGTCTCTTTACTCGTTCCGTAATACATCATCCCACAGCTAACTCATTAGTTGCAATGCTTGCAAGGCTTAAGTGATGTGCATTACTGAGAGGGCCCTGAGATACCTCTCCGACGATCGGAGTGATAAATCCCAATCTCGAAATACGCCAACCCAACATGTACCTTTGAAGACACCTGTAGAGCACCTTTATAATCACCCAGTTACGTTGTGACGTTTGGTAGCACACAAAGTGTTCCTCCAGCACACGGGAGTTGCATAATCTCATAGTCATAGGAACATGTATAAGTCATGAAGAAAGCAATAGCAACATACTAAATGATCGGGTGCTAAGCTAATGGAATGGGTCATGTCAATCAGATCATTCAACTAATGATGTGATCCCGTTAATCAAATAACAGCTCTTTGTCCATGGTTAGGAAACATAACCATCTTTGATTAACGAGCTAGTCAAGTAGAAGCATACTAGTGACACTCTGTTTGTCTATGTATTCACACATGTATTATGTTTCCGGTTAATAGAATTCTAGCATGAATAATAAACTTTTATCGTGATATAAGGAAATAAATAATAACTTTATTATTGCCTCTAGGGCATATTTCCTACAGTCTCCCACTTGCACTAGATTCAATAATCTAGTTCACATCGTCATGTGATTTAACAGCAATAGTTCACATCACCATGTGATTAACACCCATAGTTCACATCGCCATGTGACCAACACCCAAAGGGTTTACTGGATTCAGTAATCTAGTTCACATCCGTTATGTATTTTGCAATTTTCTATGTCTACAATGCTCTGCACGGAGCTACTCTAGCTAATTGCTCCCACTTTCAATATGTATCTAGATCGAGACTTAGAGTCATCCAGATCAGTGTCAAAACTTGCATCGACGTAACCCTTTACGGCGAACCTTTTTGTCACCTCCATAATCAAGAAACATATCCTTATTCCACTAAGGATAATTTTGACCGCTGTCCAGTGATCTACTCCTAGATCATTATTGTACTCCCTTGCCAAAATCAGTGTAGGGTATACAATAGATCTGGTACATAGCATGGCATACTTTATAGAACCTATGGCTGAGGCATAGGGAATGACTTTCATTCTCTTTCTATCTTCTGCCGTGGTCGGGCTTTGAGTCTTACTCAGTTTCACACCTCGTTACATAGGCAAGAACTCTTTCTTTGACTGTTCCATTTTGAACTACTTTAAAATCTTGTCAAGGTATGTACTCATTGAAAAAACTTATCAAGCGTTTTGATCTATCTCTATAGATCTTGATGCTCAATATGTAAGCAGCTTCACCGAGGTCCTTCTTTGAAAAACTCCTTTCAAATACTCCTTTATGCTTTGCAGAATAATTCTACATTATTCCCGATCAACAATATGTCATTTACATATACTTATCAGAAATGTTGTAGTGCTCCCACTCACTTTCTTGTAAATACAGGCTTCATCGCAAGTCTGTATAAAACTATATGCTTTGATCAACTTATCAAAGCGTATATTCCAACTCCGAGATGCTTGCACCAGTCCATAGATGGATCGCTGGAGCTTGCATATTTTGTTAACACCTTTAGGATCGACAAAACCTTCTAGTCGCATCATATACAACTCTTCTTTAATAAATCCATTAAGGAATGCAGTTTTGTTTATCCATTTGCCGGATTTCATAAAATGCGGCAAATGCTAACATGATTCGGACAGACTTAAGCATAGATACGAGTGAGAAACTCTCATCGTAGTCAACACCTTGAACTTGTTGAAAACCTTTTGCGACAATTCTATCTTTGTAGATAGTAACACTACTATCAGCGGCTGTCTTCCTCTTGAAGATCCTTTTATTTTCTATGGCTTGCCGATCATCGGGCAAATCCATCAAAGTCCATACATTGTTCTCATACATGGATCATATCTCAGATTTCGTGGCCTCAAACCATTTCGCGGAATCTGGGCTCATCGTCGCTTCCTCATAGTTTGTAGGTTCGTCATGGTCAAGTAACATGACCTCGAGAACAGGATTACCGTACCACTCTGGTGCGGATCTCACTCTGGTTTACCTACGAGATTTGGTAGTAACTTGATCTGAAGTTACATGATCATCATCATTATCTTCCTCACTAGTTGGTGTAGTTGTCACAGAAACTGGTTTCTGTGATGTACTACTTTCCAACAAGGAAGCAGGTACAGTTACCTCATCAAGTTCTACTTTCCTCCCACTCACTTCTTTCGAGAGAAACTCCTTCTCTAGAACGGATCCATTCTTAGCAACGAATATTTTTGCCTTCAGATCTGTGATAGAAGGTGTACCCAACAGTCTCCTTTGGGTATCCTATGAAGACATATTTCTCCGATTTGGGTTTGAGCTTATTGGGATGAAACTTTTTCATATAAGCATCACAGTCCCAAACTTTAAGAAACGACAACTTTGGTTTCTTGCCAAAACACAGTTCAGATTGTGTCATCTCAACGGACTTAGATGGTGCCCTTTTTAACGTGGATGCAGCTGTCTTTAATGCATAACCCCAAAACGATAGTGGTAAATTGGTAAGAAACATCATAGATTGTACTATATCCAATAAAGTACAGTTATGACGTTCGGACACACCATTATGCTGTGGTGTTCCAGGTGGCGTGATTTTGTGAAACTATTACACATTGTTTCAAATGAAGACCAAACTCATAACTCAAATATTTGTCTCCGCGATTAGATCGTAGAAACTTTTATTTTCTTGTCACGATGATTTTCCACTTCACTCTGAAATTCTTTGAACTGTTCAAATGTTTCAGACTTATGTTTCATCAAGTAGATATCCCCATATCTGCTCAAATCATCTGTGAAGGTCAGAAAATAATGATACCTGCTGCAAGCCTTAATATTCATCGGACCTCATACATTAGTATGTATGATTTCCAACAAATCTGTTGCTTGCTTCATTGTTCTGGAGAACGGCGTTTTAGTCATCTTGCCCATAAGGCATGGTTCGCAAGCATCAAGTGATTCATAATCAAGTGATTCCAAAAGCCCATCAGCATGGAGTTTCTTCATGCGCTTTACACCAATATGACTTAAATGGCAGTGCCACAAATAAGTTGCACTATCATTATTAACTTTGCATCTTTTGGTTTCAATATTATGAATATGTGTATCACTACGATCGAGATCCAACGAACTTGTTTCATTGGGTGTATGACCATCGAGGGTTTTATTCATGTAAACAGAACAACAATTATTCTCTGACTTTAATGAATAACCGTATTGCAATAAACATGATCAAATCATATTCATGCTCAACGCAAAAACCAAATAACACTTATTTAGGTTCAACACTAATCCCGAAAGTATAGGGGAGTGTGCAATGATGATCATATCAATCTTGGAACTACTTCCAACACACATCGTCACTTCACCCTTAACTAGTCTATGTTTATTCTGCAACTCCTGTTTCGAGTTACTACTCTTAGCAACTGATCCAGTATCAAATACTGAGGGGTTGCTATAAACACTAGTAAAGTACACATCAATAACATGTATATCAAATATACTTTTGTTCACTTTGCCATCCTTCTTATCCGCCAAATACTTGGGGCAGTTCCGCTTCCAGTGACCAGTCCCTTTGTAGTAGAAGCACTTAGTCTCGGGCTTAGGACCAGACTTGGGCTTCTTCACTTGAGCAGCAACTTGCTTGCTATTTTTCTTGAAGTTCCCCTTCTTCCCTTTGCCCTTTTCTTGAAACTAGTGGTCTTGTCAACCATCAACACTTGATGTTTTTCTTGATTTCTACCTTCGTTGATTTCAGCATCACGAAGAGCTTGGGAGTTGTTTCCGTTATCCCTTGCATATTATAGTTCATCACGAAGTTCTACTAACTTGGTGATGGTGACTAGAGAATTCTGTCAATCACTATCTTATCTGGAAGATTAACTCCCACTTGATTCAAGCGATTGTAGTACCCAGACAATCTGAGCACATGCTCACTAGTTGAGCGATTCTCCTCCATCTTTTAGCTATAGAACTTGTTGGAGACTTCATATCTCTCAACTCGGGTATTTGCTTGAAATATTAACTTCAACTCCTGGAACATCTCATATAGTCCATGACGTTCAAAACGTCTTTGAAGTCCCGATTCTAAGCCATTAAGCATGGTGCACTAAACTATCAAGTAGTAATCATATTGAGCTAGCCAAACGTTCATAACGTCTCCATCTGCTCCTGCAATAAGTCTGTCACCTAGCGGTGCATCAAGGACATAATTCTTCTGTGCAGCAATGAGGATAAACCTCAGATCACGGATCCAATCCGCATCATTGCTACTAACATCTTTCAACACAATTTTCTCTAGGAACATATCAAAATAAACATAGGGAAGCAACAACGCGAGCTATTGATCTACAACATAATTTGCAAAATACTACCAGGACTAAGTTCATGATAAATTTAAGTTCAATTTAACCATATTACTTAACAACTCCCACTTAGATAGACATCCCTCTAATCCTCTAAGTGATCACGTGATCCAAATCAACTAAACCATGTCCGATCATCACGTGAGATGGAGTAGTTTCATTGGTGAACATCACTATGTTAATCATATCTACTATATGATTCACGCTCGACCTTTCGGTCTCCGTGTTCCGAGGCCATATCTGTATATGCTTGGCTCGTCAAGTATAACCTGAGTATTCCGCGTGTGCAACTGTTTTGCACCCATTGTGTTTGAACGTAGAGCCTATCACACCCAATCATCACGTGGTGTCTCAGCACGAAGAACTTTCGCAACGGTGCATACTCAGGGAGAACACTTCTTGATAATTAGTGAGAGATCATCTTAAAATGCTACCGTCAATCAAAGCAAGATAAGATGCATAAAAGATAAACATCACATGCAATCAATATAAGTGATATGATATGGCCATCATCATCTTGTGCTTGTGATCTCCATCTCCGAAGCACCGTCGTGATCACCATCGTCACCGGCACGACACCTTGATCTCCATCGTAGCATCGTTGTCGTCTCGCCAATCTTATGCTTCCATGACTATCGCTACCGCTTAGTGATAAAGTAAAGCATTACAGCGTGATTGCATTGTATACAATAAAGCGACAACCATATGGCTCCTGCCAGTTGCCGATAACTCGGTTACAAAAACATGATCATCTCATACAATAAAATTTAGCATCATGTCTTGACCATATCACATCACAACATGCCCTGCAAAAACAAGTTAGACGTCCTCTACTTTGTTGTTGCAATTTTTACGTGGCTGCTACGGGCTTAAGCAAGAACCAATCTTACCTACGCATCAAAACCACAACGATAGTTTGTCAAGTTGGTGCTGTTTTAACCTTCGCAAGGACCGGGCATAGCCACACTCAGTTCAACTAAAGTTGGAGAAACTGTCACCCGCAAGCCACCTATGTGGAAAGCACGTCGGGAGAACCGGTCTCGCGTAAGCGTACGTGTAATGTCGGTCCGGGCCGCTTCGTCCAACAATACCGGCGAACCAAAGTATGATATGCTGGTAAGCAGTATGACTTATATCGCCCACAACTCACTTGTGTTCTACTCGTGCATATAACATCAACACATAAAACCTTGGCTCGGATGCCACTGTTGGGGAACATAGTAATTTCAAAAAAATTCCTACGCACATGCAAGATCATGGTGATGCATAGCAACGAGAGGGGAGAGTGTGATCTACATACCCTTGTAGATCGACAACGGAAGCGTTAGGTTGATGTAGTCGTACGTCTTCACAGCTCGAGCGATCAAGCACCGAAACTACGGCACCTCCGAGTTCTAGCACACGTTCAGCTCGATGACGATCCCCGGACTCCGATCCAGCAAAGTGTCGGGGAAGAGTTCCGTCAGCACGACGGCGTGGTGACGATCTTGATGTACTAATGTCGCAGGGCTTCGCCTAAGCACTGCTACAATATTATCGAGGACTATGGTGGAAGGGGGCACCGCACACGGCCAAGAATATGATCACGTGGATCAACTTGTGTCCCTAGGGGGTGCCCCTGCCTCCGTATATAAAGTCTCAAAGGGGGGGTGCGGCCGGCCAGGAGAGGCGCGCCAGGAGGAGTCCTACTCCCTCTAGGAGTAGGACTCCCCCCTTTCCTAGTTGGAATAGGATTCGCGGAGGGGGGAAAAGAGGAGAGAGAGGAGGAAGGGGGGCCGGCCCCCTCTCCTTGTCCTATTCGGACCAAGGGGGGGAGGGGCGCGCGGCCCACTTCTGGCTACCTCTCCTCTCTTCCACTAAGGCCCACTAAGGCCCATATACCTCCCGGGGGGTTCCGGTAACCTCCCGGTACTCCGGTAAAATACCGATTTCACCCAGAACACTTCCGATATCCAAACTGAAGGAAATATGCCCTAGAGGCAATAATAAAGTTATTATTTATTTCCTTATATCATGATAAATGTTTATTATTCATGCTAGAATTGTATTAACCAGAAACATAATACATGTGTGAATACATAGACAAACTTAGTGTCACTAGTATGCCTCTACTTGACTAGCTCGTTAATCAAAGATGGTTATGTTTCCTAACCATGAACAAAGTGTTGTTATTTGATTAACGAGGTCACATCATTGGTTGAATGATCTGATTGACATGACCCATTCCATTAGCTTAGCACCCGATCGTTTAGTATGTTGCTATTGCTTTCTTCATGACTTATACATGTTCCTATGACTATGAGATTATGCAACTCCCGTTTGCCGGAGGAACACTTTGTGTGCTACCAAACGTCACAACGTAACTGGGTGATTATAAAGGAGCTCTACAGGTGTCTCCTAAGGTAGATGTTGGGTTGGCGTATTTCGAGATTAGGATTTGTCACTCCGATTGTCGGAGAAGTATCTCTGGGCCCTCTCGGTAATGCACATCACATAAGCCTTGCAAGCATTGCAACTAATGAGTTAGTTGCGGGATGATGTATTACAGAACGAGTAAAGAGACTTGCCGGTAACGAGATTGAACTAGGTATTGGATACCGACGATCGAATCTCGGGCAAGTAACATACCGATGACAAAGGGAACAACGTATGTTGTTATGCGGTCTGACCGATAAAGATCTTCGTAGAATATGTAGGAGCCAATATGGGCATCCAGGTCCCGCTATTGGTTATTGACCGGAGATGTGTCTCAGTCATATCTGCATTGTTCTCGAACCGTAGGGTCCGCACGCTTAACGTTACGATGACAGTTATTATGAGTTTATGGATTTTGATGTACCGAAGTTAGTTCGGTGTCCCGGATGTGATCACGGACATGACGAGGAGTCTCGAAATGGTCGAGACATAAATATTGATATATTGGATGACTATATTCGGACACCGGAAGGGTTCCGGAAGAGTATCGGATAAAACCGGAGCACCGGGGGGTTACCGGAAACCCCCGGGGGGTTAATGGGCCTCATGGGCCTAATGTGGAGAGGAGGAAGGGGCTGCCAGGGCAGGCCGCGCGCCCCCTCTCCCCCTAGTCAGAATTGGACAAGGAGGGAGGGGTGGCGCCCCCCCTTTCCTATTCTCCCTCCACCTCTCCTAGTTGGACAAGGATTGGGGGGGAGTCCTACTCCCGGTAGGAGTAGGACTCCTCCTGCGCGCCACCATAGGGCCGGCCGCACCCCCCCTTGGATCCTTTATATACGGGGGCAGGGGGGCACCTCTAGACACACAAGTTGATCCACGTGATCGTTCCTTAGCCGTGTGCGGTGCCCCCTGCCACCATATTCCACCTCGGTCATATCGTTGTAGTGCTTAGGCGAAGCCCTGCGTCGGTAGAACATCATCATCGTCACCACGCCATTGTGCTGACGGAACTCTTCCCCGAAGCTTTGCTGGATCGGAGCCCGGGGAACGTCATCGAGCTGTACGTGTGCTAAGAACTCGGAGGTGCCGGAGTAACGGTGCTTGGATCGGTCGGATCGGGAAGACGTCCTCTACGTTGTGTCAACGCTTCCGAAGTCGGTCTGCGTGGGTACGTAGACAACACTCTCTCCTCTCGTTGTGATGCATCACCATGATCTTGCGTGTGCGTAGGAAATTTTTTGAAATTACTGCGTTCCCCAACACAAACATAGGCTTCCAATATATCAATCTTTATGTCTCGACCATTTCGAGACTCCTCGTCATATCCGTGATCACATCCGGGACTCCGAACAACCTTCGGTACATCAAAACGCATAAACTCATAATATAACTGTCATCGAAACCTTAAGCGTGCCGACCCTATGGGTTCGAGAACAATGTAGACATGACCGAGACAAGTCTCCGGTCAATAACCAATAGCGGGACCTGGATGCCCATATTGGTTCCTACATATTCTACGAAGATCTTTTATCAGTCAGACCGCATAACAACATACGTTGTTCCCTTTGTCATCGGTATGTTACTTGCCCGAGATTCAATCATCGGTATCCAATACCTAGTTCAATCTCGTTACCGGCAAGTCTCTTTACTCATTCCGTAATACATCATCCCACAACTAACTCATTAGTTGCAATGCTTGCAAGGCTTAAGTGATGTGCATTATCGAGAGGGCCCAGAGATACCTCTCCGACGATCGGAGTGACAAATCCCAATCTCGAAATACGCCAATCCAACATGTACCTTTGGAGACACCTGTAGAGCACCTTTATAATCACCCAGTTACGTTGTGACATTTGGTAGCACACAAAGTGTTCCTCCGGCAAACGGGAGTTGCATAATCTCATAGTCATAGGAACATGTTTAAGTCATGAAGAAAGCAATAGCAACATACTAAACGATCGGGTGCTAAGCTAATGGAATGGGTCATGTCAATCAGATCATTCAACTAATGATGTGATCCCGTTAATCAAATAACAACTCTTTGTCCATGGTTAGGAAACATAACCATCTTTGATTAACGAGCTAGTCAAGTAGAAGCATACTAGTGACACTCTGTTTGTCTATGTATTCACACATGTATTATGTTTCCGGTTAATACAATTCTAGCATGAATAAGAAACTTTTATCATGATATAAGGAAATAAATAATAACTTTATTATTGCCTCTAGGGCATATTTCCTACAGCTAGTGGTATGAGATTCTGTTAAATACATATATATATCACGCACCTACAAATTCTATGGATTTGCGGATGTTTTGATTACACAATGGCGTTGTTTACCGAATTGAAGTTGTGTCATATTCAGAGGGTTAGTTGAGTCCCGATATGAGTGGCACCTCACGGCCAGGCAAGTTAAATTCTATTCTGGAATAGATATCCATCTGACATAATTTTGCCATTGTTTCATGTTCAATGGTTGCTTGGGCTGAATCGGTAAATGAATTGATGGCAGAGCTCATGTCGTAAATAAACACTCCTATTTGTGTGTGGAAACCACAGTTTCTTATCTGCTCTTACCATTAGACCCTATGTTTTGTACATCACAACTGGATGCAGATATCTGTACACGTTTACTTAACATAGTGCTACCAGAATATTGTTTCCACCTAAATTATAATGATCTATTTCTTTGTTCAATTATCTAGTAAACCTTTTGAGATTCACTTGCGTGACTAATCATCTGGATGTTTTAATAATAAGAATTTACTAAGTCACACAAAGCATGTTGGTAATTTTGTAGGGTCACACAGATCATGTTGTTTTACTTAGTTGGATCCCCTCTGGTGACTATGTTGTTTTGCAGATGCGAAATCATGAATAGGATGAAATTGCAGAGAGATACCATTACCATGATTATTGTAGATTGATCCGTACAGGCCACCGGGGATTGTGACACAGACATGGAGGACGATGGTAGGTCACCACCGACAGATGTGTGCGGCAAGGTGGAGGCCTTCATGGTGGTGGAGTGTGAGGATGCGGCAGCGAGCTCGCAAAGCAGGATTCAGGGGAGGTTGAAGGGAAACCCTACCATACAAAACCCTTTGCTTGTTTGGGCTCCTGATCGAGAGGTCGTTAGGTCTAGGCAATATACAAGGCGGAAGTCATGGGAAGGACTTCCATAGAGTGAGGGGGAAAGGGAATCGTGATCGCTATGTCACGCCCCACACTTTCCTTTGATTTATCTCTGGCCCCATGCTTTCCTTTGATTTAGCTTAGGCCCCACATTATTTTTGGTTTTATTTATACTGAAGCACATTAAATTAATTGAGTTATTTTCGTAATACATTTTATACAGAAATATCGAGTTAAGCTCATTGGAACGTTTCTTCAATTTTGTGTCTTCTTTCCTTTACTATTTTGTACAGAGAAAGCTTAAACCTTTCTGTAAAGAAATATAATTCTTGTGTCCTTTCTCTTGCCAGTTTATTGTACCATCAGTGGTCATGCTAGATAGGAGGGGAGCGAAGTGCTTTTAGTTATGACTTTGCTAACCCGGCGGAATCTAATATTCCTGAGATTGAAGGATGTAACATCGCAAATGTTGTACTACAGCTGAAAACTCTTGGCATTGATGTGTAACCATCAAGGTGAGTTTTGTAATTTCGTTTTCTCATTATTCCTGGTCATGAGTAAAAGGAAAATTTGCATTGAGAAGATAGACGCTAGTAAATCCAGCCATCATAAAGTTACAATATTTCAGGTGTGTTGTTGTGCTTTTTATTTACAAATAAATAAATCACACAAATAAACAATACAAATATGCAGAGTCGAAGGTCACATCGACATCCTTCTTCTTTCGTGATTATTATATAGTGCGATCTGATAAAAACCTGGAAGTAAAAAAAGATAAGTGCTAGTAAATCCAGCCATCATAAAGTTACAATATTTCAGGTGTGCTGTTGTGCTTTTTATTTACAAATAAATAAATCACACAAATAAACGACACAGATATGCAGAGTCAAAGGTCACATCGACATCCTTCTTCTTTCATGATTATTATATTGTGCGATCTGATAAAAACCTGGAAGTAAAAAAAACGATAAGTGCTAGGTCCAGAATTAGTTATAGAAAAGCAAAAGGTGCAAAGAAAACACGAATGATCGCATGAACCTCACCCCTCTAAAACATCTATGTACACAATGTTTTTGGTGCTTTACCCAGATTTATCAACCTCCCTGTTAGGCTTGGCTAAAATCCGCGTTGTCTCTCTTGACACACCTCTTGACAATGCAACATATAGCTGGTCATGTGAGAATACAGGCTCTAGAAGGTAAATACTAGCGTTTGGGATGGTTTGACCATGTGCCTTGTTAATGGTCATCGCAAAACTCGGATGGATGGGGAACTGTTTTCCCTTAAGCTTGAAGCGAAGTGAGGTGTCCTCCGACGGTGACATAGGGATCCTAAGTATATATGAACACCCTCTTTCCAGCATGCTGAGCACCAACAATCTCCGCATGGATTGCATTATCCTGGAAAGCTCTGATCCTAACTTGTGTTCCATTACATAGCCCATTATGAGGGTCGAGGTTCCGTAGTAAAATGACCGGGCAGTTAATTTTTACTCTCAACACATGCGGGGGCAACCCATTTGGTGTGAGCGAGTTCAACGAATCAATCGTGTAATTATTCTGGAAGTCATCCTCGATAGAGTCAAAGCTGTGGTACACCTTTTCTTCGCCCGAAAACCTGGAGATCATCTTGTCATTCAGGTCATCCACATGCTCGTTTTTGGTCGAGAGGATTGCACGTGTGCGTATATACTCTCTCGACATAGAATTGGTGTGCAGGGATGGGAAGACATCTTCGATGATCTTGTTAACAGGTTCTTCGTCCTCAGTATAAGCAATCACAATGTCTTCAGGGAGACGCACATAGTCGTCGCCAATTGTTTCTTGCATTCCATTGCCTATTCTAAGCAGGGTGTGCATACACCAGTCTTCCAATCTGTGGTCTATTGTTTTTTCTCGGTTGCCACTTCTTATTACCGGTAATCCACCTATAATGTTCTGAGATCTCTCTGTACAGCCATTTATGTGCCTCTGGATACTTCTGGTTCATCTCAAAGTACTCGGTAAGCATGGATTTGGAAGTACATGGTCGAGCGACAACATCTTCCAGATTTTCATAAGCCCTAAATGCAACTGTATGCATGTTTTTTTTGACTGTGAACTGTGGGGCAAAACCCCCACAGCAGATCAAAACTTTATTGAGAAAATAACAGATACAACAAGGTGATTACAAGGAGTAACCAGGTTACAAGGAACAAAAAAAGAAAAGAGAAAGCCCTACCAAACTAGCTTAGGGTGGGAGGTAAGAGATCCATTTGAGCAGGTCATCCTTGTAAGCAGCTCTGATCCTGTGCTGCATGAGGCTAATATCCTGCCGAAAAGCAAACCTCCATTTATTGAAACTGGCCCTCTCATTTCTGAACACTTTGGCATTTCTGATGAGCCAAATATGCCAGCAAGCAATGAATACCACTTCAGAAAAGAAAGGCCTAGCAAAACCTCTCCTTTCCTGAGTAACCAGCTCAATCATGGATGTGCCAGCAGACCAATCAATCTGCAGATAATTCCAGACCCTTACACTGAAATTGCAATTGAAGAATAAGTGATCTCTTGTTTCCCTAGCCTGCAAAGGGCATAGCCTACAGTGGACTCCATCCTCCATGTGCCAGTGCCTCCTTTCAACTATATCCTTGGTGTTTAACCTGTCCATAATAAGCAACCAAGCAAAGACCTTGATCTTGAGAGTATAGGAGGATTTCCATATCCAACAGAGCAAAGGATTGAAGGACTCAAACTGAAAGGAGTGTAAGTAAAACATCTTGGGTTTGTAAAACTTGGAGGAGCCCTGCCAGAACCAACAATCCTTCAAGCTGGGGTCCCTTCTGTGTGAGTTCATTAAAACCTTTATCAGATTTAACTCATCAAAGGCTTGAGCCGATAAGGGAAGGTGAAAAAATTGGTGCAGATCCTGGGTGTTGAAAATTTCTTTAATTGAGACCCAGGGGTCCTTGGCAAAAGAGAAAAGCCATGGGAATCGTGCCTGCACACTAGATGTCTCAGAGCCAAGGTTCCAATTATCAGACCAAAAGAGAGCAGTGTCCCCTTCATTGATCTGTACCCAGGAGCAGTCCCTAAAATGCTGCATGACTTTGCAAATATCTCTCCACCAGAAGGAGCCACAGTCATTTGTTCCCTGGGGCATTCTCTCAAAATAATATGAGTCCCAAACTAGAGATACCCAAGGAATTTGTCGTTTGTTCAGGAAATTGCTGGCATGCTTGAGAAGGAGAGCCACATTCTGAACCCCCAGATTAAGAATACCAAGACCTCCTTTGCTTTTTGGCCTACATATGAGTTCCCAAGCCGCCAGAGATGGAGCTGGCTCATCTCTATGCTTTCTCCACAAGCACTGCCTTTGAATTCTTTCCAACTGCTTCAGAATACCAGCTGGGAGGGCAAGACTACCCATAAAGAAAATTGGTAAAGAGGATAGAGCCGAGTTTAGGAACTGTAGCCTTTCTCCTTGGTTAAGGAAAGAAGAACTGGCAGTCATTCTTCTCTCCATACAGTCAACCAGTGGAATGAAGTCTACCATTTTGGGTCTGGTGGTCCCCACAGGTAATCCCAGATAAGTAAATGGCATTGTACCAATTTTGCAGTCAAAAGCAGTTGCTAAATCCTTCATTACAGCAGAGTCAACATTGATTGGAATAATGGAAGACTTTTGATAGTTGACATCCAGACCAGTGGACTGAGAGAACACCTGTAGCATATCCTTCAGAGCCAGTAGTTGGACCCTGTCTGCAGGGAGGATGATCAAAGTATCATCAGCATACTGGATCACAGGGTAGTCTGTATCATGGCAGGGAATAGGTAAATGCAGAATTCCCCTCCTGTACATATCATTAATCACTGCTTGTAGCAGGTCAGCAGCTATGACAAATAGCAGGGGAGATACAGCGTCACCCTGTCTAACTCCTTTCTTACAAACAAACTTCTTCCCAGGGACTCCGTTGAGCAGAACAGAAGAAGTACCAGTGGTAAGGAGCTGTTTCATCCAAAGAATCCACTTATCATTAAAGCCCTTATACCTGAGAATTTGAAAGATAGCTTCATGCTCAATGGAGTCAAATGCCTTTTCAAAATCCAATTTAAGGATTACTATTGGCCTCTTGGACTGGTGGCATTGATGCAAGTACTCGAAAGTCCAACCCAGGCAGTCCTGTATTGTTCTGGTTTTGATGAAACCATATTTGTTCTTATGGATGCACTGCATGATCATTGCTTGAAGTCTATTTGCAGCCATTTTGGACAAAAATTTAAGCCCCATACTAGTGAGAGAGATAGGTCTGAAGTATCCCACTTCCTCAGGAGAAAGTTTTTTGGGCACAAGAGTAATAAAAGAACTATTGATGTTATCTAAGACAGCCTTTCCCTCATGAAAGGCCTGGGCTAGCTCATAAAAATCCCCAGAAATAAGGTGCCAGCATTTCTTAAAAAACAAGCCATTAAATCCATCCGGACCAGGTGCCTTATCCATAGGCATATGCTTGACCACATTATCCATTTCCTCCTTTTCAAAAGGCCTAGTGAGCACCTCAAGGCCAGACACTGGTGAGATAAGCGAAGATAAGTCAAAACCCATCACAATCCCTCTAGAGGTGCCCATTCTATTCTTAAAACATCTCCAGATAAGTCCAGCCATTTGGGAGTGATCAGAGACTACAGTTCCATCAGATAGTCTTAGACTAGCTATGGAGTTTCTCCTATGCCTCTCAGTGGCCATAGCATGGAAAAACTTAGCGTTTTCTCCCCCCACCTTAAAGTATCTGATAGAGCATCTCTTCTTCCAGTACAGAAACTGTAAGTGCAGAAGCTTTTCCAAATGTGTTTTGACAATTCTTATGAAGTTGTTCTCTTGAATAACAAGAGGCCTCCACTCCTCTAATTCATCCAAAAGGAAAATGACATGATTGCATTTGCTAATCAATAGCCTCAATTTGGAAATATTCATTTGCCATCTCTTAAGACACATTCTCAAACACTTAAATTTGTCTGCAATTTTAGCAGTTATGTGTGTCTTCTGAGAGGGCTGCTTCCAAGAGGATTCAACACAATTCATGAAACCTTCCAGTTCAAGCCAATAGTTTTCAAACCTAAAGATGTTTGATTTTGGAATGGAAGTTTTGATGGATACTAGACAAGGCACATGATCTGATGCAGTCCTAGCCAGGGGCAGAACTTCAGTCATGGGGTAATCAGAAATCCAATCTACAGAGGTAAAAAGCCAGTCTAGCTGCTCAAGAAGTGGGGTATCCTGCATATTGGACCATGTGTAGGATATGCCTTTGATTGGAAGTTCAAGGAGGCCCAGGTGACCGATAATCTCACTAAAAATGAACATGTCATTTATGTCCCCACCCGGTAAGTTTCTGTTATCCACAGATCGGAGGAAATTAAAATCACCAAGTAGCAACCAGTGCTCATTAACAGGTATAGCCAGGTTGTATAACCAATTAACAAAGTTGTCCCTGGCTACACCCTGACAAGGACCATAAACAGCCACAAGAGTCCAAGTTTCATTACTTTGCCTGGAAGTAAACTGAGCCACCACAGCAAACTGCTGCACTTCAATTATAGTGCCACTGAAAACTGCAGAATTCCAGACAACAATAATTCCACCAGAAGCTCCAATTGAAGGAGAACAGACAAAAGAGTCAAATCTTTTAGGGAAGAAAGATTTGATTGTCCGCGAGTCAAAAGAAGTACATTTTGTTTCTTGCAGACAAGCTATTGAACATTGGCTCTCCTCAATTTTCTGCCTAACAGCCCTCTGTCTAGCTTCAGAGTTCGGGCCTCTTACATTCCAACAAAGAACATTCCAGTTTCTACAGCTATTACTCATTATAGCAAAAGTTAAAGGCCAGAAACCACATGGCACACAATACCACATTTTTAAAAGACGACAGTTTAGTCTGTCCCAACATCACCAAGCACCAAAGTTCCAGGAGCAGGAAATTGCCTAAAAATAGAGAAAAAGCAAAATTAAGGGCTTGCAAAACCCAATATGCCAGGGATACACTAATCATCATGTTTAGGCGAAGCTACAGCAGGTGGGTCCACCATAAGTGCATCCACAGTTAGCAGAGCAGCATCATTCTGAAGCTCACGTCCAACTTCTTGGAGTCTACTAACAGGGGTTGCAGGAGGAATTCCATCAGAAGCAGGCTCTTCATACATCTGGGCCGTGAAAGGCTTGGCCTTGGGCTTCTTCCTCTTGAGCTGAAGTGCGAGCTCTTGGAATGTGGGCTTGAAACCATCCCGCTGGGCCGAGCTTCTGGTGCAGCGTCGAACTGTGGTGTCAACAATTGGAGTTGGCGCCAGAGTCTTCCGTGGCTTGCGAGTTTTGACCGCAGCAGAAGAGGGCACCTGCATAGGTTGAACAGCAATAGGATCAGAAAAAAGCGCCCTGGCAACTGGCCGAGCTGGCTCCTCTTCCCTCCATGTAAGACGTGGCAGGTCCGAATCGCTGAAAGCCAAATCCCAGCTCCTCTTAGACAGAACAACAGGTGACAAAGGTTGCAGCATCACTGGCCTGGGTACAGAGAATGCTACAGGAGCTTGCAAAAGGTTCTCAAAAGACCTCCTCCAAATTGCCCAAAAGGTTCTCAAAAGACCTCCTCAAAAGACCTCCGGGGGCAAAGGAGGCCCAAAAGGAATCACAGGTAGAGCAATCTCCTTCGTGACAGTAGGAGGGTGATACACCACAATTGCCCAATTGTTCACTGTATCTTCATTGACCACAGGAAGCATAATTGTTTCAGATAGATCATCCTCCACCACAATGACGGGTGGATCCTGGTCAGTAGCGGAGCTTGGCTGGGCGGAGAGATTCACCACCATTGACTCTTGATCTTGAACAGGTTCAGGCTCAACATTGTCTTGGCCATTCCCCCAATTGTCCTCGGCCACTTCAATGATCACAGGCTCTGGCGGCGGAGGAGGGACTGCATTCCACCCCAAGGCGGGGTAGACAGGAAGATTAAACGGGGGCAAATCCGGGAAAGGAACACCCGGAACTGGATGCGGATTACCATTGAGGGGCATCCAATCTTCATCCTGGGGCATCTGCTCAGCAAAGTTCGCTCCCAAAATGTATAGAGGCGCAGTCCAAGAAACCCTCGCCCCACCATAGGCCGCAAAATCCATGAAGACCACATCATGTGGTACAAGGAAATCCTCTGGGAAGGAAGCGAAGACCAAAGAGCGAACCAAATAGGGGTCCTCACTGACCCAATGGTGGAATTTGCCAAAAGTATTCACCGCTGCCCTAATGCATTCAGTGTTACGAAGGTCCAACGGAATACCAAGAAACATAATAAGTCCCTGACAAAAACCCTGAACTCCCCGAAAATTTTCACCCTCGTCATGCTTCATAAAACGCACAAAACGGTCATTACCCAGCGGCTGAGGCGGAAGTTGTAGCAGAGAAAATCTGACGGCAGCATCTCTAAGCTCAAAGTGCCCAACAGACCGGATCCAAGGTTGAGCTGACCGAACATGAACCCCATGCCCATGCAACCACTGCACTACTTCCTCTCTAGCAGCACCAATCTCATCTGGTTGAGGAATAGGCATTACCTCCGCAAGCATGAACTCCTCATGGCGGCGCACAATTGGGGTATGTGGCGTCACAAAGGTTCGCGGCAGACGATCTTCTCCCCCATCAACGATGTGGTGACCAGCAGGTACATACCGCAGGGGATCCAAATGGAAGTTGGCCATCAGAGTCGGGAGCTCCGCCTCCAATGACGGCGAGTTAAGGGGCGGGGGAGGGGTTGCAGGCGGTGAAGTCGGTGGTGTCTTGGGGCCAGGGCTGATGGAACTGGACGACGGTGTAAATGCAGAAGTGCAAGGGAGGTCCAAGTTTGGTAAAGGATTTGTCAGAGAGATATTCCCGCAGCGCACCTCGGAAGATGGAGCGTTAACAGGTTTGGCTTGCCACACGAGCCCCAAGATTCTAGCAAATTTGTTGCAATCTTTTTTGACGTGACCAGACCGGAGGCAAGAGATACACCAAAGCGTAGATGTACACGCAGAAGCAAAATGACCCTTCTCCAGGCACTGCTGACACGTAGAAATTTCATCGACCATATCAGAAATTAAGTTGTCGAAATCTTCCCTTGCTCGTTGAGACGAGGGGATATCCAGCTGCTCCCCAAAGGAAACCGGCGAAGCCCGGCCCACCTCAGAGGAGGATGATGACTCATCAAGGCCCTCCGAGTCCACAAAAGCGGGCCCAACATGGCCCGGCACGTCCTCATTCGAAGGAACAGAATTCCCGCCCGAGATTGGTGGCGTGTGATCAGCATGGGGCCGAAGATCATGCACCGTACCAAACGAGATAGATGGTCTCGCCGACGTCCACCAGAGAGTCGCCGGCAAGGTTGGACGAATAATAACCCGCTCATGAGAAGAAATTGAGTAGCCCGCCTGTTCAACATCTGGATAACGATAATCCTGGCAAGCACCATAGCTTTGAAAAACTGCAAATGAGAGCTTTTTGCAAATTGAATGAGCCAATTTGAAAGAACACTTAGAAGGCTTAGAGCGCAGGGCTAAAACCCCAAGAGCAGCACGTCTCTTTGAGGGACTCACTAGGATCCACTCAGCATCACACTCCAAATTCCAGATCTTGAACTCACGACTCCAATTAGGACCACCGTTACTCCACAAATGAAAGTAACATTTGAATTGTTCGCAAGAAAAAGACCGAAGGCGAAGAATAATCATGGCAACAACCTTGCAAGAGACTTGAAATCCAAATACCTTGTCCTTTATCAAAAACACCATGAAATCAATGCCCGATCCACCAATAGCTGCTTCCAGAGCCGCAGCCACAGAATCTTCGTTCAAACGAAAGTTGTGGCGCCCAAACGAAACCACCATGGTGAAGATGTGAGAGTCCTCCATGGGGTGTACCGAAAAGCCCGTAGATCTGAAAACCTTCTCCGCAAAAGCCAAACCCTTGGAGAAGTCCAGGCCAAGGGTGGAACCCTCCATGGAACCCATTAAAGATGGGTATGAACGTGTAGGTCTCGAAGCGCCAAAGAGATCCACTGGAGAAGAACTTGACTTTAGTGGCTAGTGGAGGAGATCGCCGGAAGGGGGTGGAGATCGCCGGGGTGGGGGTGGGATCCCTTGTCACATATTTCATTTGCCATCTTATTGTGTGAGCATGCTGGTTAACTGTATGCATGTTTGGCAGATGAAGTTGGAGCTGCAACACAGATGGACTGACACCAAACATTTTAAAGCCGGATATCTGGTAAATAGCTTCCGGAGGAGATATATAGCGTGCATCCTATACTGTCGGATTTCGTTGATGATTCCCCCATCATTGATAATATCTTGCTCGAATGCAAATGATGCCCTATCATGCCCTTTGTAGATGTACTTGAATAAGTACTTGACTGCCTTGATGCTCGAGCATGCTTCAACATTAATGTGACAGTTGTATGTCATTAGCGGAAAGGGGTTGTAAGGGACCACCCATCTGTTGTCCAAATCTGCTCCTCTGATCCTAACTCGAACCCCATGGTCCCTCCTTCTGTAGATCGGATATGAATCTTTCCCTGGTAATGTGGCATCACAGAAATCTCGTGGGCGATGAAACCGACATTGTCCATCTATCATGCAAGGGCAACTCTTCTTCAATGCACCACAAGGTCCGTGCAACATGTTTTTGACTACCAGATCATGGAGAACAGGATATTTCTTCTTGTCGGGTATCTCTGCAGATATCACCCAAGCATAGTCATCTGGGGTCCTTAACTTGCTTTTGGCTTTCATGATTGAAAGTATATGCTCATGAGGGAGACCTGTTTCTGAAACTCAGTGACATGTACATAAGCCGCAACTTCTCCAAAATGCTTACCCTTAATTAGTAGGTCCATCATACTTCGTTGTTTAGTTTTGTATACTCTTGCCACAAGGTCTGAACGGTCTTGCGGCAGTTGTCCAGGCAATAATTCATTAGTTATCTCCTCCCAGTAGGGATTCCATGTCATGGTGATAAAACAATCCGGTTTACCCCATCGTTGTACTATTGCCATCACATCCAAAAACCTGCGCTGCATGTCACGGTCACCACTAGGAAATGTACGTGGAAGCAATATTCTCTTGCCTATCCGATCACCACATGACTCGCCAGCATAGACGGTGTCCACAAGACTCTATAATGAATCAATATTTGATGCTAAGTAGTGTACAAGGTTGAAGCAAAGAGTGCAGCATCTATAATGTGATTTATTGGTATTAACAGAAGCATGTTACCTGGTATAGGTCAGTGCGTATAACCTTTTGATTTTCTAGCCATGAGTACGAGTCAAGCCTCATTGTCTCAATCTTGATGTACATGTCAACAGCCCACTATCGGAAAAGGCACACCCCAAATAAGATGATGTTAAAAAGCTTTTTTCGGACCTGTAGCTTGAAGCAATAGTACTCCCTCGCGCTAACAAATTTCCTGGATTTTGTGGCATTAATCTCATTGTCTCCAAACTCCTCCAGGTTATCATCGTTGTCATCCAAAAATTGATTAACAAAAAATTGGTATGATAGATAGAATTAAGAATATAAAAAAACAGCAACGACGTGAAATACCTGCAGGTAAATCAGTGGCCTGGTCTTCAAGCTGTGTGGTATGACCAACTTGTTCTCCCATCATGTTGTTGTCTGAAAGATGGACCACTGTCTAAGTTTTAATTTGACCAATATGTATATAAATCTGCTATGAACATCATACCTGAATGAAAATCAGTGGCTTGGTTCCTTTGTGGTGCAGAATCATGCACTGAACCTTGGGTTGTGGCATCGGGGAGCCCAATATATGGCATCCAACGATTCCAACCGATCTCCCCACGTAGGAAGAATAGTGGATATGCATAGCAGCCATAGTATGCTCTAATATACATGGGACGATCTCCTTTGCCGTACACGACAACACTCCTCTCAACGCTTTTCCGAGGGTCACTTCCTTCAACCCATATTGATGCTACTTGCGAAGTAGTTGGCGCATTGTACCTTTGCTGATCAAGGTTGATATCTGTGTTCAGTGAGATCCTATATTCATCCAGATTCAGAACAACACCAATGCTTCTAAAAGCTTGAGCATAAGGGTTATGTTATAGTATTGTCAAAATCTTCTGTATGAGATCTAGCCTAAGATTTGGAGACCTCTTAACCCTGTAAAACAAGTTTTCATCCGTATCGTAAATATATAGCTGCAGATGTCGAGGGCCTTATTCACCGGACATCAGATCATCAAGAGTGTGGTACAACTGGCCACACGCATGAAATGTATAGACGCCGGTTCCTGTGGCTGTGCTGACTTGACGATCAAGAGTGACACCAAGAGTTGTGAATGAGGAGTGAGAGTTGAAATAACGTATATTCTCTCTGAAATATTTAGCATCCTCATCCGATTGACTTGTAAACAACTGTTTCAATTCGTCAGAAACTTCTAGAGTAAACACACCCACTTTACCATTTCTGCAACAAAATGTAGGCCCCTCGTATTGAAACCGCAATGCTCCACAGTAGGATTGAAAATCAACATCTGGAAAAGTGTAGGCATTTGCATTAACTAAATTTATTGCACACACCATTTTGTTGTGTTATATATTGTATTGGTACATCATGATAGCAACAATAGACCTGGTTGGGCGAACATCCTAGCTTCCTCATCAGGGTCATCATCCCCAAGGTTGTCGCCTACCAAGCAATCTAGCCGCCAACACATTCGATAATGCAAAAGGTGTTTCAAATAACGCTGAGGACACGAAACAAAGGTAACCGGCACTACAAAAAAATACACTTCCGTAATGATACGTGTTTGTCATAGTAGGTCGTGTTTTTTGTCATACATGTATATCCATGACAAATTTATGACAGAATCAAGATAGTCATACCTGTGCTGTCGTAGAAGTGTTCCATGACATTACCAAAATTATCATCACGGAAGTGTCCACTTCCATGACGATAAATCACGCGTCACAGAAGCGCTTTCGTCAAGGGTGGCCGACACGTGGCATCCACCGTAACGAAACGTCGTTAAGCTATCGGGTCGGGTTTTGGATCCGATAACCCGTTAACAGCCCCGACCAATGGGGATTTTCCATGTGTAAAATCATCATTGGCTAGAGGAAACACGTGTCGGTTCATCGTTGGGACAGATGTCATCCACTCACTGGACAGAAGGCGCCTATGATATGTCGACACGTGGCACGGCCCAACAGTGGCCCATTCCTGTTGAAAGGCCGGCCCGTTTGACTTGGTCAAAAGTTGGCGGGCCGGCCCATGGAAAGCCTGTTAACGGCATGTTCGCATATAGCCCATTTACAGCCCGCTAACCCAAGGCCCGTTACGCCCTATCCGAATTAGGCCAGTGGCGTCATCTGGGCCATCCAATATGATTCCAGCCCGTTTTCACTTCTGGCCCATGTATAGCCCATGACGTCTTTCGGCCCATATGAGGCCCTTTGTAACTCTTGGCCCATTAGCGGCCCGTGCTGAAACTGGCCCATAATGAACAGTGTATTACTTTACACCCATTAACGGCCCGTGATGAAACTCACCCGTAATGAACAATGTATCACTTTATACCCATCAACGGCCCATTATTCCATTGGGCCGTTTCCAGCCCAAGTTAACTTTCGGCCTTCTGAGGGCCCATTTATTCTTGGGCTCATTTGCAGCATTCGGTTACTTATGGCCCGTTACTATCATTTTCTGCTTGTGGGCCAAATTCAGCCCGTCGTTACAGTCGGCCCGTTTGTCGACCGTTAGTCTGTTGGGCCATTTTCATAGCATCACCAAATACGGCCTATTAACGGCCCGTTATGGTCAGCCCATAAAACCTACAATTTCCATTAAAGGCCCATCTACGGCCCATTAAAGGCCCGTACAAGACCCATAAATAAGTTGTCGGCCCATGGATCCTACGAGACGTAGAAGGCCCATGGATCCTACGAGACGTAGAAGGCCCATGGATCCTACGAGACGTACAGGGCCCATGGATCCTACGAGACGTACAAGGCCCATGGATCCTACGAGACGTAGAAGGCCCATGGATCTGACGTACAATGGAATGCACATGTATTAGGTTATGCCATGTATGATGATGCCTAAATGTACAGATAGCAGGCAAGAGTGATTCATCATTGCACGCACAATTGAATTGCAGGTTAAGGGCCAGTTCGATTTCGCCTTTTCAGGGCATATTATCAAAATAAGCCATAAAAGATGTAAAGAAGTCATTTTTTAGTTATGGGCTTGGGCTTAACTAATTTCGCTTTGGAGGGGGGTGTTTCGGGTAGAACCTCACTAAAAATTGAAGGGAAGGGGAATAGTGAAATGACTCTATTGTCTGCCTATATTACACTCAAAATGCAACTGCTGACGCCCGTGTCACACCTGACCCTCAAGTAAAAACAAACACGCAAGCATTCATTGCCCTGCCTGCTTGCATCTCCTCTCCCCTTTCCCTCTACCTCGATCCCCTGCCTGCAGCACTAGGGTTCCTCCAGCGAGCCGTCGCCACTGGTCCCATCTGGCCTGGTCCTCGACGATGCTATGTCCAGCTAGGCTACATGGTCGGCGGGTAGGGGCAAATCTCCCTGGCTGCTCCTCCCTCTAGCGCCACCCCTCATTCTCATGGTCTCCAGCAGCTGCTCCACTGTGGTTCGTCCAACGCACTACTCCGGCGGGCGCTGCACAACTACGGCTGATGCCATACTGCGGCAGAAGGCACCTTATTCCCCCTCCCCTCCTCCCAGGCCATGGCCTTGAGGTGCCGTTGAAGGATGAGCTCATCCAACAAGGTGAGGATCTCCTCTGATTTTTTTGCCAAATTTTTATTCTGATCCACTATATGATGAATTGCTATGAGCTACTTCTGCTGCTGCTATATGATGCATTGCTATGAGCTGCTCCTGATGCTGCAATATGATGAATTGCTATGAGCTGATGCTGCTGTATGATGAGTTGCTATGAGCTGCTGCTGCTATATGATGAATTGCTATGAGCTGCTGCTGCTATATGATGAGTTGCTACAAGTTGCTCCTGCTGCTGCTATATGATGAATTGCTATGAGCTGCTCCTGCTGCTGCTATATGATGTATTGCTATGAGCTGCTCCTTCTGCTGCTATATGATGAATTGCTATGAGCTGCTGCTGGTATATGATGAATTGCAGACTGCTGCTACTGTATGATGAGTTGCTGTGAGCTGCTGCTGCTATATGATGCTTTCAGGTGGTGCTGCTATACGATAATAACCAACCACTTGGGCCATCGATAAATAATTGTTCTTCATTTAAATGTGGGTCATGCGTTCTTCATTTAAATTAGGCAATGGGATCTCTATGGAAAACATTGACCAAAGTAGATTGTGCCAAGTAGATGGTATCTTTGTATTTGCATTTTGAGCAAATAGTGATGGTCTGTTTTCCTATCATATTAATTACTGCACTGGGTTCAATTTGTGATCTTTGCAAGTCAAATTAATTTCCATATGGGCAGCAAAATGAAAAAAATATAATGCAATCTAGACTTTCCACTGATCATACCAAAGATAAGCTAAAAACGCAATGAAAAGAACTGGTTGGCTTATTACATGGAGCTTATATTCACAGGTGCTTATTTTCTTAGGATAACTCGTAATAACTGTCCCTAAGAAACTTGGCTAATAGAACTGGCATACAAATAACATGTCACGATGATTGCAATGGAGGAGTGACGTACCATAGCACACTGTATAGGCTCACCGCTGCCTCTCCTTTTTTTGCGATGTTCCATGAAATTGCCACATACATCTTGTACTTTTTCATTGTGTAACCCTATCTACAAGTTGACATGGCTAATTTCAGACATCTCTACATGATACTACATTGCATATCCCTTGCGCATATTTAAACCACCAATTAACGATTGTGTGCGTACCATAAACTAGCCATGACTCTGTATGCTGGACTAGCAGGCACTCTAAGGGAGCCTAATATAGTGCACTAGAATTCCTACATGCCACCTACAATTTTGTGTAATGTACTGCCCCTGTTCCTAAATATATGTCTTTGTAGAGATTCCAGTATGGACCACATACAGATGTATATAGATGCATTTTCGAGTGTAGATTCACTCATTTTGCTCCGTATGTAGCCTATAGTGGAATCTCTAAAAAGACTTATATTTAGGACCGGAGGTACAAGGTAGTATCATGTATGACATCTACATATCTAATTTAGCAGCCAGTAGTAGAAATCATTGTCTGCACAAAGGGATAACTGGTCGAAAATCCTAGCAAAGCACCACTACAAGAAATATGTCAACTTATGACCTTCTGTCAGTGACCCTCGAAGAATTGGTCATAAATTTCTGACCATTTTAGACCAATTGGTCAAAAGCTGTTCAGGGGGCTCCAAACCCTAAACCATTGCGACAATTTTGGTCAGAAAGGTCGTAATTTCCTTACACGAAATGGTCACAAAGCAAACAGTGCTAGCCCGCTGCCTTATTTCTAGTTGTTAATGACCAATATAGATGGTCATAGGCTTGTAGATTGTGGTGGGTTGTGATAACTAGGCGCCATCTCATCAGTTTTGCCTATGTGTCATGTCCATGTGGCAGTTTTTGCCCTAGGTTGTGAAGCAACCTATATTTCTATCATTCCAAAAATTCCCAAAAAAATCTCATAAATTCTTTGGGTCATATCTTCATCAAATATGTAAAAATCCTTCCTTGCCTAGTTCAAAACTAATTCAACAATATTCATTTTCCTATTATGTTCACAACAACACTTTATGAAGGAAGTGCTATCTATATATTCTTGATTGCCCTAGGAATTTTTGGGCACTCTTTCCTATCCAAATCATTACCGCATGACAAAATTCAGTTCCATTTGCCTAGCAAATCTTCCTCGGCAAATTTCCAAAGTTTTTGTCCACCTAGAAGCATTGTGAAGAAAGTACCTTTTTTATATCTCTAAATGACATGAAATTTATACAGTTTCTTCATATGCCCAAATTATCACCCTCCTCCAAATTGTAGCTCATTCAAATCATCTATGTGAGCCCAGGTTCAATTTATATTTTATGGCCAAATTGGCACGTTGCAAAGAAAGTGTTATATAGACCCCTCCTATTACCCTCAAACTTTTCAGGCACTCTTCCATACCCAAATCATTGCCACATGATAATATTCAGCTCAATTTTCCTAGTAAATCTTTCTCGGGAAATTTCCAAAGTTTCTACCTCGAGAGAAGCTTTGTGAAGTAAGTACTAGCTAGGATTACCCAAATGATCTGAAAATTTTCCAGCGCATGACCATACCTAAGTAACTTACCCACACCAATTTTGAGCTCATTTCATTCATCCAATCTCTCTCACCAGTTTTCCCAAGTTTATGTCCATAGAAGAGCATTGTGAAGTAAGTACTACTTTGGCATGTCCAAATGGTATCAATTTTCTAAAATGCTTTCCTATGCCCAAATAACCATCCTCCACAAAATTTCAGCTCAATCCATTCATTATTTTGAGCCCAGCTTCAACATTCATATTTTTGTCCAGCGTGGTACTTTGCAAAGCAAGTACCACCTAGGATCCTCCTTTTGAGCTAAAAATTTGTGAAGACATTCTCCTTAGTAGATGATCATCCTCAGCCAAAACTCACGCCCATTGGCCATGTGCATTTCCCGTACCGCTAATCAAACACTTGGCTGCTAATTCATGTTTGAGCATCGATCGGTCTTCTCGTGAGAATCTTATGTTGTAATTTTCTTCCTAGCACCAACCTGGGGAGTTCCCAACCCACTAGACATGCCTAAGCCACTCAGAACACATGGCAACATTACGGTCACGCGGTGACCACGCGACGGGCATGCGAGTTTACGCGCTCTAGAGTTGGGGCCCTCGGCCACCGCCCAAACCTCGACGTATCGCCACCAAACCATGTATTTATGATTAAATAGGTCCTTATGTAACTAGAAATGATTTTTGGAAAAAATAAATAGCAAACTATGAGGCAGCTGCAGTTCAAATTAGACCCGCTTCCAGCTGAATCGGCGGAAATTTGTCTTTTTCACAAGAGGTGGATCAAAAAATTTTACACCCAACCATTTTGTCAATTGTGCATTAACTATGGCCTAGTATTTTATAAAAATTATTTGGTTCAATTTTGCAACAATTATTTGGTAGTTCCTTCACAAAAAAACCTCTTTTCGGGCACTCGAAAAATGGAAAATGGTTTTTTCGTCCAACGAAAATGAAAACTTCCTTAGGCAACATTGTTTGCCATTCCAATATGCACCCTTGTGCACAATATGAGATCATTTAAACAAACTATGCCATGAATGTGGCCATAAGATTGATCATTTGGCTTGAAAGCCATGAATCTTCACACATGATAGCTCATTTCTGAAAAACACTTTTTTAAAATAATTATCATATTACAAGTTTATTATTTTTCCCGGAAACTTGGTCATATATAATGACACAATGCGAAGGTTTTCCAATTTTTTGATTTTTTTTGAATTTTTTATGCCCGTTTCAAAATGCGGTCAAAACGGCGGGAATGACCGTTCCTAGCTAGTGGTTGAATCTTGGAATTTTTTTGGTGTTTCTCTGATTAAATAGGTACTTATGTACCTAGAAATGTTTTTTGGAAAAAATAAATAGCAAACTATGAGGCACCTGCAGTTCAAATTTGACCCGCTTCCAGCTGAATCGGCGGGAATTTGTCTTTTTCACCAGAGGTGGATCAAAACTTTTTACACCCAACCATTTGGTCAATTGTGCATTAAATATGGCCTAGTATTTTAGAAAAATGATTTGGTCCAATTCTGCAACAATTATTTGGGAGGTCCTTCACAAAAAAACCTCCTTTTGGGCACTCGAAAAATGGAAAATGGTTTTTTCGTCCAAAGAAAATGAAAACTTCCTTAGGCAACATTGTTTGCCATTCCAAGATGCACCCTTGTGCACAATATGAGATCATTTGAACAAACTATGCCATGGATGTGGCCATAAGATCGATCACTTGGCTTGAAAGCTATTGATCTCCATACATGATAGCTCGTTTCTGAGAACACTTTTTTAAAATAATTGCCGTATTATAAGTTTGTTATTTTTCCTGGGAACTTGGCCACATATAATGACACAATGCGAAGGTTTTCCAATTTTTTGATTTTTTTTGATTTTTTTATGCCCGTTTCAAAATGCGGTCAAAACGGCGGGAATAACCGTTCCTAGCTAGTGGTTGAATCTTGAAATTTTTTTGGTGTTTCTCTGATTAAATAGATACTTACGTACCTAGAAATGATTTTTGGAAAAAATAAAGAGCAAACTACGAGGTAGCTGCAGTTCAAATTTGACGCGCTTACAGCAAATAGGGAGAAATTTATCTTTTTCACAAGAGGTGGGTCGAAACGTTTGACACCCAACCATTTGGTCAATTATGCATTAGATATGGCCTAGTATTTTAGAAAATTTATTTGGTCAATTTTGCAACAACTATTTGTTAGGTCCTTCACAAAAAACCGGATTATGCCACTCCGAAAATAAACTTAAATTCTCATTGGTTGAAAGGTGTGTGCCATGGATCGATGACATGGCACACATCCATCCATCCATCCACATCCATCCATCCATCGATCCCACATCCATCCTCCCTCCGCTCCTTCCTTCCTCCCAAACCCTAACTCCCACTCCCTCCCTTCCACCGCCGCCACTCCGCTCCCGATCTAGATCCCCCTCGCCACCATCTCCCTCTCCGCCACCCACCTCTCCCCTCGCCGCCGGTCTGCCACATCCGGCAACATCGAGGCGAGCGGGCGCTGGATCCGGCACCGGCGTGGCCCCTCCATCAGCAACTCGAACTGGGGGGCGGCGGCGCCATGGCTTCCCCCAACCCCACGGCATAGGCCTGAGCCACCCGCTGGCCTCGGCTGGGTCCTGTACGAGCAGCCGCGCGGGATGATGCTGATGGCGCTGCAGCCGCGCCCCCCGACCATCCTGCCGGCGCTGCGGGGCCCCGCGGGAGGGAAGGAGGAGGGGAATGGTGAGGCGAGGTAAAGGAGGCGGCGGGGCTGGCGTCGGGGATGCGGCGTGGGCGGTGTGGCGCAGGGGCCGGCGCGGCTGCGGCTCCTGGTCGTCTCCGCCGTGGCCTGGGTGCAGCTCCTCCTCGCCTTCCACCTCTGGTCCTGCGCCCCCCTTCGCCTACTTCCTCTCAGGTCACTCCCTCGCCCCCTCTTCTCCTGCCCGCCGCGCCCGACCGACCAGTGGCGGTGTCGCTTGTGCTTCCTGCTTCCAGTTTTCTCTTAGTCCATCGACTGATTAGTCGATCTACGATGCTTGCTACCCTATCCACGCGCATTGACCTGCTGGGATGAGAGAATCCAGTGTGGGATTTTATTCATAGTGCATCAATCTCGTGTGTCCAGAACAGGGATGGGGTTGCCTTATTGAGCGACCACGGCGATGAACCTGTGCGTTTCTCTAGCATGTGCATAGGTGGCTTTGGCTTATCGATTGCAAGTTTCAGGGGATTTCAGACTCTGACTAAAACTTGCAGCTAATTAACTAACTGATGCATCTCCTTGGCAATTGGCATGCTGCGCATTAGCTTCTTCAGTTATGATGCACTATAGTAACAAGAGTAGCTTGTTTTAATGCTTGTTGCTGCTGCAAAACTACCCTTCGAGATGAAATTAGTTTGCTGGGGAACCTTTGCAGATCGCGGGGCACAGGGGATTGGAGTCGGGCCTGCCAGGGAACAGCTCTAGATCCTCTTTGTCGTTGAAATTTAGTTTCCTCTTGTCCGAGATGTGCATGTCTTTGGCTCATGTGTGGATAGTAATTTATCAATGAGCTCGAGACCATAACAGTGTAGACTGGCGCTGGTTTTGTTTAATCTAGACAGTGTTGTGTTTAAGACTGTTAGTCCAGGGTCTGTGTAGTTGTAGAATGGAGTTATTTGATGTCAGAACATTTCATTTACAAGGTCAAATTTATACTTTCTATATGCTGATCAGTTTGTTACTTAATGTTCGTGCAGTATCGGCGACAACAAGAAGGCCTGGAAGACCAAACACTGCAGGTATGTGTAGTCGCTGCCAAGCTTTCTGATATTGTTAGTCTACCAGATAATTTCTGATATTGCCTTTTGGTGATTACAGGGCACTGAAGATAAAGCTTACAGAAAGAAATAAAGATGGCCATGTTCTCACATACTCCTGGATTTCATTTACATAAACTTCTCAAGAGAGGAGTACTCCTTTTTAGTAGTCTCAATTTAAAGTAAATTAAATGAAAGGGTGCACTGTTCGTTTTTGCACTTGCATGCATGGCTCCAAAATATCTGAATTGGGTCCAAACCAAACCATGCATCAGGTCTAGAGCTTTTATAACGGGCGAGAGTTGGAGTTCATATATATTTCTCCAAAAATTATACTCTCACTGTGTAGAATCTTTTGGGCCTGAATCATTGGTTGAGTTTAGGTCAAAAGCATCTGTATGCCAATAGTTTTGATGTTGTTTTGTGCTATACTTCAGGGAACAGTTAACTCATTAATTAAGATGCTGAGGTACTATGCACTAGATCTGTTCACACACACATACTTTAGTAACCAGCTCCATTAATCGTCTTATCAGCTATGTAAACTAATCACTGAACCTGGAAATTATGTGCATTGATAGAACACGGAAACTAATCAAATGCAGAAGAGTTGTTTCAGTTTGAGTTCTGTTTGAAATGTTGCAACTTCAGAATTCTGGGAACTTTCCATAAGGTTTGCATCAGTTTAGTGGGTTCACCTATATTATGTTGTTGGAAGCTAGTTCATGATGAACTGATTTAACTCTCTACTGGAATATTAGTGTTTTTTATGGGAGGAATATAGTGTATTAGATGATGTAAATTTTTTTGGGTTCAGACCTATGCGAACCTATGCTTCCTCCACTGTTTTGTAGAGTTGGCTAATTTTAGATGCTGCATAATAACCTTTAAGGCTGTGGCCAATTTTAGATGCTGCATAATAATCTTTGTACTGCATAATAAAAAATTGCAGTACCGAAGATGAATGGTCCATTAGTTTTAGCTTCAAGCCATTTTAGTATATTCTTTGTACATGTGGCCTGTGGCTATAACTAGTTTGCTATAGTTCATCCGTGATGTCCGGTAGCTATGAGATCCGAGGGATGCCGACCATTCGAGCCACGTAACTTATTCAGCTTTCACTCTACAATCTTGCTAATTTAAAGTCAGTGGGGGGCTTTCCCCCACTATCCATAGTTCCTAAAAAAATTTAATTCGGCTTTGGCCATCCTCATTTGCTATGCTAGATATAATGTAAACTCTCTTCTGAATTTCATTTGTACCAGTTTGACTTTCCTAAGTTTCTTTTCTTGTTAGCAGAGCTTACACTATCTTTCTATAGGCGCCGCCGGATTCGAGGGTGGAGCCCAAGCCTCCACTGGAGCATGGATCAGCCGTGCAGGACGTGGAGCTCCGGATGGATCATGACTTGGTCGTCGTGGGGGCCTGGACCATCAAGCTCGCGGGCGAGATGGACGGCCTCGGCAATGGAGGCGCGCGTGAGATCCTGGGGTTGACCAATCCATGAGGCGCCAGATCTTCCCTCGGGGTCGCCTGCTGTAGACATACTGTCACTGGATCTCCTCCCCCCCTCTCTCTGCGTGTTTTTCTGTCAATAGCTAGTAGCATAAGTTGGAGCTGGCTGTAGCTGGAACTTAATCTGCATTTATTCAACTAGATCAAGTACAAGTACATTAGTTCGTAATCTGCTATTAATACATCTCCTAGTCATAAATTTCCTAAAGTAGTGCATGTATATATTTAGGTGCTGGTTAATTAGAAAGTGGATGTGATTTCTAACTTGATTGTTGTAGGCTACAAGATATATCTCTGTTGGTTCATCTTGCTGTAGAATATGCCCCTGTTCATTCATTTATGTGTATTGCTATTTACCTCTGGTGACATGTGAGAAGCGCTCATCTATATGTTTATATTTTGAGCAGCTGGGTACAACTACAGTTGTAGAATCATCTAGCCAAATTTTGGGAGGATGGCATAAAAGATTAGATAACCCATGCTTTTGAAATCATGGTAAGCTTCACAAGCTTGTAAGGTGTTTTCTATTTTCAAGCGACTTTACATCAAGTTACTGTTTCTTAACAGAAATTCTAGACTCTGTAGCTTTTTATTGTTCTCTCCACTTATTTGTACAGCCAAGGATGCTTACTTAACTGTATAGCTCTTTATTGTTCTTTTCCAGGTATTCTATTTATGCTCCATTCTGAAATCTATTGTGCATTGCCAAGTCCATGAGGCGAAGCGCTCACTGCTCAACTATTTCTTTACTGAACTGGGAGCAACAAAGGCAAGATATTCGAAACAAGCTGAAGTCCTTTTGATTCTTGATTTCTAGCATACACATGCAACCTGCTTGGTGATGTTACTATAGATATGATGTAGGTTCAATGCTTACAATTTTTTGATGTGATGCATGTTACCTTTTGAAATATGAAGATGCATGTAAGCACTGTTGCTGGCAATCTGGCATATCATAACAGTCTTACCCCTTGTTCTGTCACTAGCATACACCACAGTTTTAGATTAAAGGGGGGCATATCATTTGCTCTATAAAATGGATTGTTTATTAATTTATTTGGACTTGCACACATTACGTAAGGAAGGATCGCCAATCTGGGTGTCCAAATGATAGTAAAACCTAGGGCTCTTGCACGGTTCTTGGATTTATTTTTAGCATATATTACCCATATTGAGACTGAACATGTGGCTTTTCGTCTCATCTACAGGAGAGTTATGTGCTGATTTTTTGAAGAAGTTGGAAGTCCAAGTCAACGACTTGCTTTATGTGTTTGTTGTAATGCTGTATTTTCTGGGAATTTGGATGTATTGTTGATCTGGCTGAGAATTTGGTGTATATTTGCTTGCTGAACTTACAAATGCTAGGATATATGTACAAATCCTTGGAATATTATTCTATGTTTACTTGAAATGTATTCTTGGATTGAAAGTGGTCAAAAAGAGAATATATTGCTGTAAATTGTATTTGAAATAAAGAGGTGTGGCCCAAATTAAAAACTGGCCGAAATGTCTATCGGACCAAATGAAAAACTGGTCGAAATGGCTACAGCCCAAAAAAATGGATCACAAAGAGGCCAGGGCCCAAAAAATGGATCGCAAAAAGGCCAAGGCCCCAAAATTAAATGCACTATAAAAATCGTGAGGCCCAAATTTAAAATGGACCGCAAAATGCCCAAAGCAATTGACCAAAATTGGCAGGACAAAAATCATAAATGGGCCGAATTGTTGGGCTAGGCCCATGTAGAAAATCGAATTGGACCGGGCTGAATCTTGTGCCACGTCAGATTGCCACGCTGGATGCCTACGTGGCCTGGGGAGGTTGCTAGTGACCAAAATGCCACGGTAGACGTATTTTGGTCATAAACATCTACGACCATTCCAGAAGAAAGGTCGCTATAGTCAATTTACAACGGCCAGCTTTTGACCTTATGTTTTTGGTCACAAAAAGGTCACAAATGGAAATTTGTGACCATTCAGTGACCAATAGTGGTGGTCACAAGTTGACATATTTCTTGTAGTGCACGCTGGCAGGCACAGAACAATACAAGAGAGAGAGAGAGAGACGCGCTTACAAGATCATAGCAATGCCTCAGTCCAGGATCTTGGTTGGCCAAGTTGTTAGATCCAGAAGAAACATCGTCCTTGTAGTTTTTGCCAGCTGCATAACAGGTAACAGCGATCGGTTAGTATATTTGAAGTACATCGGGCAGGTGATGTTGGACGGGTTTAAAGGTGACAAGTACCTAGGCCGTGGCGGGTGCTTGGCATCCCTCCAGACGGTGGGAATCAGGTTAGAAACATCGAGGGTGATGACGCTGCGCTGGCTGTCGGGGTCCGGTAAGGAGATCTAGAACCGTCGAGTAGGGCGTTTGTGGAGCGGCTCCGGTAGGGTGGACTACGGTGTGGGCGAAGCGGATCTGTGACCGTGGACGAGGGCGTAGGTGAAGTTGCTCCGGTGGTTGGGTTAAGGATGGTGTCGACAACGCAGATCTGAGGCCGTGGACGGGGCGTCAGAAGCTGCTCCGATGGTTGGGTTAAGGATGGTGACGACGATGCGGATCTGCGGCCGTGGACGGGGCGTCAGAAGCTGCTCCGGTGGTTGGGTTAAGGGTGGTGCCGACGATGCGGATCTGCGGCCGTGGATGGGGCGTCAGAAGCTGCTCCGGTAGGTTGGATGAGGGTGCGAGGAAGCGGATCTGAGGCCGTGGACTTGTGAGTTGGCAAAGCGGCCCTGGTAGGGTTGAGAATGGTATAGGCGAAACTACTCCGGTAGGGTTGAGGAAGGTGTCGGCGAAGCGGCTCCGGTAGGGTTGAGGAAGGTGTCTGCGAAGAGGATCAGAGGCCGTCGACGGGGGCGTCGGTGGGGCGGCTCCGAGGGGTGTGGACGAAGCGTCTCCGGTGGGGAGTATGAATGAGCCGCTGCAGATGCGCGGCGGTTGATGAGAGTACCGGCGAAGCAGATCCGGCGCCGTGGACAAGGCCGGCACTGAATGGGCTGTGGTACAGTGGTGGATGAGCAGTCTACTTGTTTCTAGGGGAGGTGGGAGGGGTAGATGCGGCCGCAGAAGCAGATCCGGTGAGGTGGACGCCGCTGGCAGTGAATGGGCTATGGTACGCCGGTGGATGAGTAGTCTAGGGTTTCGAGAGGGGAGGGGAGAAAGGGTGATGAAGTATGGACGGCGTGATGTAAGATGCTCTGGTGCTGTGGAGTTAGTCGTTTTTGCGGGAGGGAGAGAGGAAATGGGGGTGCCATGTAGTAGGGGAACCGAAAATTACCAAAGCAGCCCTGTCGGTGGGAACGACACCTATGGGATCACAAGAATCCCTACTACGGTTGCGGGGCGCGGGGTCGTGAGAAGAGCAGATCAAACAGATAGCACACGGTTCGTTTATCCAGGTTCGGGCCGCGAGGATGCGTAAAACCCTACTCCTGCTTTGGTGGATTGTATATCTGTGTTCTTGAGCTAGCTATGGGGCGTGAGGAGCTCCAAAAAGCCGAATCCCCCTCTTGGTCGCCTCGGGCCTCCTTTTATAGGAAAGGGGTTGCCACAGTGGCACACAGGAGGTGGAAAGGGTATAGTGATGCGAGGTTATCCCTCGCATGACATGACAAGGCGCATTTAATGCGTCTTGCTTAGGTGTCCTTGCTTTATCGGGGACGGGGGAGAGCCCCGTCTCGTCCGTCGCCGCTCCCTCTCGTGTTGACACGCGCCCTGGCCAGCGGTGCCCGCGGTGCCATGTAGGCAGGCAGGCAGCTGAGGTGGCGCAGTGGTGGGTCTCCACGAAGATCCGCATGCCGCCACGCAGGTGCCTGCCCAGCTGGTTGGGTCGGCAGCTGCATGCGAACAGCGGTGGAGGTTTGATTGGCGTGGGCCTGATGGTGGCCCTATGGGTGTTTTTGGCAAGGGCCTTGCCGGGGCCCCGGCAAGGGTCTTGCCATGGCGCCTGCTGTCATCCCTGGCAAGGCTCTTGCCGGGGGCCTTGTGGTCCTCCTTGGCTGGGATCCCGCCAAGGATCATCATCTTCTAAAGTGTGTATCTGATCTTGAATATCTTCACAAAGATCTGCATGCCACCACGGGGATGTCTCCCGAATCCTTGCCCCATGGGGGCAGTGGACTCAAGGGTGACTCGCTCCGTAGGTGTGGGGCGAGCTGCCACGGCAAGGGTCTTGCCGGGTTTGCTAAAACCGCCTCCCGGCAAGGATCTTGCCGGGGGAGTCCGCTTCGTCTCCTTTGCTCTTTGTGGTCTTGGTCTTGGCGTCGTTCTGCTTCTCTCGAGCTTCGGTCTTACCTTGGCTCACCTCTCTTGCCTTGCTCAATGTGGTGGTGCCCATGGCTCAGGCTGCCCGTGCACAGTTATAGGGGTACAAAAAGTGTACCCCTCTTTTTGTACACCGACAGGAGCCCCTGGGCCTAGGCCACACATAAGCGCAATCGCGTCGTTGGGCCAGGCCCAAAAACGATGGCGGGCAGGCGGGGCGGTTTTTACCGCGGTATGTCTCTTCGCGCGCTGCGCTTCCCACACCTCCCGCGCATGGCGCGGCATGGGGAGGTGCGTGTGACGTGGGCGGCATGCGTGGGGCTGGTTCCCGCGGGCATGCGTCACATCACAGTTAATGTGAAAGGAGGCGGCCCGCATTTTCCCCCATAAGAAGGAATAACTGTGGGTGCGCTGCTCACTTTCTTCTCTTCCCTTGCATCTTTTCCAATCTCAGAGCCGCTGTTTCTTCCCTTCCTTCCTCCCTAAGCTTTTGCTGTCGCCTGCCGTCGCTGCTCGGCCGCCATGGCGCCCAAATCCGCCAAGGGCAAGGGGGTGGCCAAGGGCTCTGGGACCGTGGAGCCGCCGGAGAGCGCGCTGTTGGGGGACCGGACGAAGTCCGCCTTTTTCTTCCCCTTGACGGTTGATGTTCACGAGCTCCGGGCCTCCTTCAGGCCCCTATGGGGAGTGAAGACAGGGGGAGAGAATTCAGGGCACCCGGAGACACGCGTCATTCCTGCCGCTTGTGCCGATCCTGCTTCAAATCGGTATCCCTTTTTTGTCGATTACCTTTCTTGCAGGCTATGCCCCCCTTTCTCCGATTTCTTCTGCGACATTATGCACACCTTCGGTTTTCACCTCTTGGATTTTACTCCGAATGCGGTGGCGTGCATGGCTTTCTTTGTGCATCTTTGCGAAGGCTTTGCCGGGGTGCAGCCCAACACGGTGCTTTTCCGCCATTACTTCTTCCCTCGGATCCAACCAGGGGGTGCCATCTCGGGTTGCATCACCTGGATCTCAAGATCCAAGGGGGCGTACCCGGACGGTGCCACGAAGGAGAGGTGGGAGGAATGGCGTGGCGGGTGGTGTTGGATCGAAGATGAAGACCCGCCGTAATTTTGCAAGGTTCGCCGAGTGCCGCCGGTCCGTGGCAGTGACTGGAGCAATGTTGACGCCGCCGACGAGAGGCTCATGGTCGCCACTACCAGGATTCTTTGGCTCACCGAGGCCGGGCTTACCCTTGAGATGATCGGGGCGGACTTTATCCGCCGTCGGATCGCTCCGCTGCACAACAAAGGGAGGCCGGCCTGGCTTTTTACGAACCCGGCTGACATCATGCGGCTCCGCCCTGGCCTCGACCACAACTTCACGGTAATGGCGCATGCCCACTTCTGCCAGCGGCTTTTCCAGCTTGATGTGGGCCGCGACGACGAGGTCGAACGGACCGGCAAGGGCGCGAGGGCTGCCGCAAAGGTCGGCAAGGCCGTCAAGGGGCCGTTCTTCAAGTTTCCAGCAGGGGTGGTCCCATTGTGCAACAACTCACGCCAGTCCGAGATCATTGCTATGATGCCGGACTGCAACGCGCACGGCCCTGTCCCGAGCTGGAAGGAGCCGACGGACGCAGATGTGCAGCAATTCTTTGATACCTTGATCGAGGTATACGTCAATGCCGACGCCGAATGGTGGCTTATCATGGACACCACCCAGGCAGAGCTGGACTATATCGCCACCAGGGCGAGGGAGGCACAGCTTGCCATGGAGGCCGGGAGTGCCGGGGGTGTGGAAGACAAGGCTGCAACGGCTACGGAGGAGAAGCAGCTCACGCTATGGGCGGCGACCACCGGGGAGGTCAGCAGCACTGACACTGGAGCTCCGCTTGTCGAGGACGCGGCTGACGAGTCATCGGAGGGGGCGGGACGTGGCGGCGGGCTCGACGCCAGTCAGGGGAAGAGGGCGAGTCCTGCGGCGGTCTGGCTCTGGCGAGCCGGTCCGTCCCGGCAAGGCTTCACGGCCTCAATTGACCCTGGAGGGGTCCGGGCGCCACACGAGGGCCACGGCAGCGAAGAGGCTGACGAAGGCCGCTGAGAAGAAGAAGGCAACAGTCCCTTCCTCATCTGGTCGCGCACAAACCCCGCCTTCTTCGCCTCCTCTGGCAGATGTCGACTCGGATGATGATGTGGAGCTCCCTTTTGATCTTGGGCCTCTCAGCCCACAGAGGAAAAGGAAACTGGTGGAAGAGGAGGAGACGGATGACGAGTAAGTACTTCGTTCCTTACTGTCGTTTCCATTCCCCTGAATTGGATCACTTATCTTGATCCGTTTTTGCTTTTGCAGGGATACAGAGACGCTGGCCCAGAGGGTGAAGAGGGCGAGGATCTCGGCGAGCAGCCAGTCCCCGGCTGGGGCTTCAAAGACACCACTGGTGGTGCTGAGCAGCCCGGACAGCAGCCCCCGGCGCAGCCCCCAGCGTAAGTTCGTCACCCTGTTCTTACTCGACATGTGGTAGGCGCTCGATGCCATGATGCTGACCTTGCCGGGTTTGCAGGAGGGGAGCGGCAGCAGGAGGAGCCACAGAGGGCTACTTCTAACACACCACCCCCATCGACTACACCGCCGCGGGGGGCGTCCCCGGCAAGGGCATCAGGCACGGAGCCCACACCCATGGAGGAAGAGGGGAACTTGGGCGCTGGTGGCTCTGCCACGGCGCCAAATGCTGGCGGAGAGGGGGCTTCTGCTTCACAGCCTGGCACTGGTAAGTCGCCTATCCTTCGTCTCTGTTTTTCCCTTATTCTTTTCTTGGCTTCATTGCTCCCGTTGCTGCCCAGGCCCTCCTTCAACAGACATGGAGGACGTGGACACTGTTGTCGAAGATATTGCTGAGGAGGCCGCGACGGAGGCCAGCAGGATTGCCGCCGAGGAGGCCGCCAAGGATGCTGACGAGGCCGCCGTCGACGAAGCCGCCAAGGGTGCCGCCGAAGACGCCGCTGCGGGGGCCACCAAGGCGACCGGCGAGGCTTCTGCCGAGGGCGCCAGCGGTGGACCTGCCGGTGAGGCCGGCAAGGCCTCCGTCGAGGAAGAGGTGGTGGGTGACCAACCTCCCTCCTCCTCAACCTCGGGCCCCGGCAGATATCTGAAGGTGGGCGATGATCTTTTCGTCCACCTTCCAGGGGCGTCAAGCCGAGCGCCCACCGAAGGGGAAGTATTTGACGGCGAGGTGCTTGCCGCCACCGGGCTTGAGGTGGTCGATGAGCTGGGCGTTGGCGGCGACGGTTCTCCAGAAGAGCAGCTTTTCCGTGCTATGGGGGCCAATTTCCGGAAGCTCCAAGTGCTCTACCGTGCCCGCCTGGACAAGGTCAAGTCCAGGATGGCAACGGTGGACAACGCGGAGGTGGACTTCAAGGCGCGCGTTGCTAAGACGCGGACCTGATTCCACCAGGCCCGCGAGGAGCAGAGGGCCTTTCAGGAGGAGTTGGCCAAGCGAGATGTGGAGCTCACCATGAAGATGGCTGACATCGAGAAGGCCCAGGAAAAGGCAGCGAACTCGGCTGCCGCGGCCGAAGCTGCCCGGAACCAGCATCAAGCCGCCTTGGATTCCCAGGAAGAGGACCTCTCCGTGCATGAGGCGAAGCTTGCCGCAACGCTTCGCGGCAAGGATGAGGAGCTCGAGGCCCTTGTCGCGCAACGGACTCGTAAGCTGGAGCAGAGGCACAAAGAGGCACTCGATGCGCAAGCTCTGGCCCATGCCGGCAAGGTGAAGGAGCTGGAAGCAGAGCGGGACGAGCTGAAGGAGCAGGCCCTCAAGCTGTCCGGCGAGAAGAGCACGCTCAACCGCGCCTTGGTAGAGGCGCAAGGAGCAGTCATCAGCAGGACTGGGGAGCTCTCCGACGCGCAGAACTCCATCAGAGACCTCAAGCTGAAGCTGGAGGATCTCGAGAAGATGTTGTCGGAGAGCGGGGCTCGGGAGGAGACCTTGACCAGGAGCCTCGAGGAGGAGAAGCAGCTGCGGGCGAACGAGGCCGCCTCCCACCAAGAATATGTGGCGGGTGAGAACAGGTGGATCAGCCATCTGGAGGTCGTCGCCGGCAGGGTTACCTCGCAATTGGCCACCATGGGGTTGCTAAACGTGAGGTACGCCCCCGAGCGCAGCGGGACCGTCAACGCCAAGCTGACCCAGTTCTTCGAGGGCGTCCTTGGAGCCTTGGCCTATCTTCACTCCAACAGGACGGCCACGCTGGCCGAGGAGGCCCGGTGACTTTGCCGGAGGGTCGTGACCAAGGTCCTCACCAAGATGGCGTACTGGAATCCCGATCTTGACTTCGCGGCCGTGATGAAGAGCTTGCCGGATGGTGCTGACCTCATGGTGCTCAAGGAGCGCATCAAGCCCATCACCGACTGCATCGACGAAATCAAGAGGGTCGAAGGCCAGCGCCGGGATTAGGCATCCCGTTCTTCTTTGTCGCTGCGGGTTCCCGACCAAGACAAATTTTATCTTTAGTTAGAACCGCAGCTATGATGTGATGTAATATAACTTTGAGGTACTCTTAATTTTCATGCATGTTATTTCCCTGTTCAATTCCTCTTTGTATGCGTGCCCTACGTCGATCGGGAAGGCTTGCCGGCGCGGAATCCCCTAGCGGCATTTTGGGGACGGATCCCCATGGCCTGCCGGGTACGCGTGCTACCGGACGAGCCACCTTTCCGTTCTGAACGCGGCCACTCGAACTGTTGAGCTTGACTCGAGTCAGAATCGGGGGCATTGCTGATCGCGGAAGGCTACTCTGCCATTCTCGACACAGCCGCTTGAGCTGTTGAGAGGACTCGAAACAGGGCAAGGGCGTTGTCGATCGTGGTAGAGCCCCCTGGCGTGCAGGTTTCTCATACAAAGCAAACATCTCCTGGGGGAATAACCTCAAATAAGAAGGGTAGCACAAATAAGGGTTCAGCGCAACTTAGCTTCTGTTCGCGATCGCTCGAGTGTCGATCTTCTGGCCTCCTTTCTTCTTCAAGGGTCACGAAGATGAAGGAGTGCCGGGCTAACTGCTAGAGCCGATTCTCACAACTGCGCCCCCTAACTGGCACGCCAAAGATGTCGGTGGGAACGACACCTATGGGATCACAAGAATCCCTACTACGGTTGCGGGGCGCGGGGTCGTGAGAAGAGCGGATCAAACAGATAGCACACGGTTCGTTTATCCTGGTTCGGGCCGCGACGATGCATAAAACCCTACTCCTGCTTTGGTGGATTGTATATCTGTGTTCTTGAGCTAGCTATGGGGCGTGAGGAGCTCCAAAAAGCCGAATCCCCCTCTTGGTCGCCTCGGGCCTCCTTTTATAGGAAAGGGGTTGCCACAGTGGCACACAGGAGGTGGAAAGGGTATAGTGATGCGAGGTTATCCCTCGCATTACATGACAAGGCGCATTTAATGCGTCTTGCTTAGGTGTCCTTGCTTTATCGGGGACGGGGGAGAGCCCTGTCTCGTCCGTCGCCACTCCATCTCGTGTTGACACGCGCCCTGGCCAGCGGTGCCCGTGGTGCCATGTAGGCAGGCAGGCAGCTGAGGTGGCGCAGTGGTGGGTCTCCACGAAGATCCGCATGCCTCCACGCAGGTGCCTGCCTAGCTGGTTGGGTCGGCAGCTGCATGCGAACGGCGGTGGAGGTTTGATTGGCGTGGGCCTGATGGTGGCCCAACGGGTGTTCTTGGCAAGGGCCTTGCCGGGGCCCCGGCAAGGGTCTTTCCGTGGCGCCTGCTGTCATCCCCGGTAAGGCTCTTGCCGGGGGCCTTGTGGTCCTCCTTGGTTGGGATCCCGCTAAGGATCATCATCTTCTAAAGTGTGTATCTGATCTTGAATGTCTTCACAAAGATCTGCATGCCACCACGGGGATGTCTCCCGAATCCTTGCCCCATGGGGGTAGTGGACTCAAGGGTGACTCGCTTTGTAGGTGTGGGGCGAGCTGACATGGCAAGGGTCTTGCCGGGTTTGCTAAAACCGCCTCCCGGCAAGGATCTTGCCGGGGGAGTCCGCTTCGTCTCCTTTGGTTTTTGTGGTCTTGGTCTTGGCATCGTTCTGCTTCTCTCGAGCTTCGGTCTTACCTTGGCTCACCTCCCTTGCCTTGCTCAGTGTGGTGGTGCCTGTGGCTCAGGCTGCCCGTGCACAGTTATAGGGGTACAAAAAGTGTATCCCTCTTTTTGTACACCGACAAGCCCCGACCTATCATGTAGATGAGGGCGGTATTGTAACTGTTGGTCTCCGTGCACCAAGGACAAAACGAGGATTTCGCATGCTAAAGACTAAGCTGGCGGAAATTTTAGAAGGAGGCGGGAGATTTTGCCGCCCGCGGGATCGTTCGTATCTAGTTTCAACTAATTTTGGATCGTGCTAGCGGGAAGGTCATGCTAGACTGTGTACACGGGGCACGCGTCAGCAGTTAATAACTGGTGTGAAGTCCACCCCAGAAAAAAAGACAATAACTCGGGATGATGCGCCGATAACTTGGACGTTCACACGGGCGCGGCCAATCGTACGGGTATAGTGCCGCGTTCACAAAAAATGGGATCAAATGCTCAGCCTATATATTTCTTGTGTAAATAGATAATTTAGTGCCATTGGTTATTTATTTTAAACATAATGCATTGACGTGTTAGTGTAGAGGCGCATAAAAAGAAATGGATATTGTAGTCAGCTACTTAAAAGTGTTGCCTCATATGATTACATAGCCTCCATTTCATAAATTGCGTACCCGTTGAATTCATATATGAATATTACATATATTACTTCAAAATAGAAACTTAAATCATATATACCTACTAATAAAGCAAGGTGTGTTTCGCCTATTTTTTTCATCCGTTCACCGCCAAAAGATATTTTTTCTATCCAAGGTGGTACTAATCTTTTATTCGTCCGTCTGTTAGCAAAGAAAAACGATTTGTGCAGAATTTCATACATGGGCGGTGCGCGCTATGGCCCAATAAAATCAGCACATAATTTTCTGCCCACGCAGCAATACAAATTCCTATTTCCCGCACACTGCGGCAAATAGTTACCCCTAGGGCGCCCAAGACTGGGCCACCCATTTTCTTCTGTGTTCAATTTTTATTTTTCGGTTTCATTCTCTTTTTATTTCCTACTATTTCTTTTCTATTTTTCCCGTTCTATGTCTATTTTTTACCTTTTTCTGCAATTTGAAATTTTCAAAAAATATTTGGAATTTCAATTTTTATTCAGACTGGGCCGCCCATTTTTTCTGTGTTCTATTTCAGTTTTCTTTATCTGTTTCATTCTATTTATATTTTCTGTTTATTTTTATTTTTCCCATTCCAAGTCTATTTTCTATTTTTTTTCTGAAATTCGACATTTTCAAACAAATTTGGAAATTCAGTTTTCATTCAAAATTTCTTAAAAATTTACAAATTACAAAAAATGTGTTCCTATTTTAGAAAATCTTCCAATTTTTTGAAAATTTAAAATATTATTTCCTTTTTTAAAAATGTTTTTTTAACTGCTCAATATTAAAACATGCATTTAAAAAATGTTCAATATTCGAAACTTTTCTTGTTTTAGAGATATGCTAACCTTTTTTAAAATAATGTGTGCATTAAAGAAACATATATTCGAAAATTCTTCTGAATATTCAAAACATGTTCCCGTTTCGAAAATTGTCCACAACTTAATTTTTTTCTTATTTTTATAAAAGGTCCATGATTTTTAAGAAAAGTGTATGTGAATTTCAAGAAATGTTTTGTACAATTATTTTGTTCTTGTTTTTTTCCAAAAATGTATGTTATTTTCAAAAACGTGTTCGTAATTTTGAAAATTATTCATGCTGCCCATTTTTTGTGAATTCTTAACATGAACTACCGATTTTTTTATGAAAGGTTCATGCTTTTAAGAAATGTTTGTGAATTTTGAAAAACGTTCTGTTCAAAATTTTGTTCCTGTTTTTTAAAAATGTATGGATTTTTCGAAAAACTGCTCGTAATTTGGAAAATTGTTCACGTTGCCAAGTTTATTTGTCTGTTCATAGTTATCATTTTTTGAGAAGTTCAAAAAAATAAATAAAAATGTTTCGACTCTGACATTATATTCTTAAATATTCACGCTGACCATTGGTTAGCAGATACATTTGTTTGAGTGCCTAGCAACATGTGGGCGGGATTTTAAGGTCGTGAGTTTAATCACTCCCATAATGGGCCTGCTCCGCATCCGGCACATCGAGCAAGGTCGGCTTGTTCAGAATAAGGGACACCCTAAATTATTGACAGTGGTAGCTTCTATGTGCCAATAAAAGAGAATATGTTGGTTAATTATAATTGAAAGAAATTATGGGCACGTGCCAATAAAAGTGAATATACTGGTTTGGCTCCAATTAAAGGGCGCCATGTTGAACCAAAGAATACAGACATGTGGGGGTCTTGATTCATTCTTATATTGAGCTAGAGGCATGTAATTTTATTAACCCGTTACAACGCACGGGCATGTGTGCTAGTCCAAGACTAATGAATTTGAATGCAAGAGTAACAATGGTGCATGTACATGATAGCTACATTGGTTGTTTGAAGAAACATCACTCTAACTTTGGCATGCACAACTGAAAAGGTTTATTTAAATAGAAAAAATGTGATATGTGAGTATCCAATCTTTATAGCGTTGAATCGATATTGTACCTTTGGCCATGATACTAAGTAGATATTGACTTATGTTCAAGCGATGCACGTCCACGATCGCTAGATAGTGATACGTGAATGAATTGTGCAATCTCTCTCACGCGCATACATATCTCATTTCCCTGTGGGCATCAGAATCACACACACGCACTTCGTGTATTTCTCTCCCTCCGTCAGGGTTAAATTCGTCTTTCTACCCCGTCCTACAAATCTCTCACACAGAAACACACACGCTCTCTATGTCTAACACGCCCACCCCTTTAATTCCGCCACCCACAGCCACTAATGTCTCAAAGTATAATAATGTCTCTCACACATATGCTATCTACCTATCCCTTAATATAGCTAGATATGTGTCACACAAACTCCTTCTCCCTACTAGCAAGATGCCCGTGCGTTGCACGGAACATCAAGATGCATTTGTATGAGAAGTTTATCTCGTGGGAGAAAAGGATGAACGAGGGAATGCCTTATTTGCAAATGCGGAGAGGGGTGTGGGTATCTTTTTGCAAAATTGCCATAGTTTCCTTCCTATCCGTCGGATATAAATCGGATGGCCTATATTGCAGGATGGCAGAAACACCATCATCACCAACTCCGTTTTTTATAAGAGTAGAGATATGTGAGTGTCACTCCCCCCCCCCCCCCACACACACCCACACTTCCCAACACCGAAGGAGTAGGGTGACACCTCGATCTTGATACTAATCTATCGACTAGCTTCTCTCTCAAACATACACACACACACACTACCCGGCACCGAAGGAGTAGGGTGGCACATCGATCTTGATAATAATCTATCTACTCCTCTTTCAAACACACACACACACACACACACTCGCTAGTTGTGCCTCTGTGCCTACCGCGCACACTCTCGATACGTCTTTCTCTCCCTCCCCCCCCCCCCCAACAATGACAGCAGAAGGGCGACAACTCGATCTGATCATAATCTGTCAATTGGTTTCTCTCTCAAACATTGTGTCTCGGTGCCTCGCTCGGTAGCCCCCTCGATATGTAGACTTCTCGCGCGCGCACAGCTGTAGTGACGATGACGCTGAACCAAGTGTGCCTTGTTTTTACCGGCCTCATGTGATAGTTTTCACCCTATTTTCTGTTAATTAACAAGGTAACCTTTTCTTTGTTACTACTAGTGAATCTGAAATCATTCGGGGCAAACATAAAATATATCACTTCAACCCAATTATCGCAGCAACTATTTTAAAAGAAATTAGCTAGCTACCCGTTCGTTGCACGGAACATCAAGATGCATTTGTATGAGTAGTTTATCTTGTGAGAAAAAAGGTTGAACGAGGGAAGGCCTTATGTGCGAACGTGGAGAGACGTGTGGGTATATTTTTGCAAAATTGCCATAGTTTCTTTCCTATCCGTTAGATATAAATCCGACGGCCTATATTGCAGGATGACACGCACACCATCATCACCAACTCTGTTTTCTACTCCCTCCGTTCGAAAATACTTGTCATCAAAATGGATAAAAAGAGATGTATCTAAAAGTAAAATGCGTCTAGATACATTTCCTTTTATCCATTTTGATGAAAAGTATTTCCGGACGGAGGGAGTATTTGTCTTTTTAGAGATTTCAACAAGTGACTATGACCGGACCTTACCAACATACTCAAAAAAGTAGTCCATAATTTTGATGTTACCCTCTTTTCTTGGCGGTGTAGTGCCATCTGGATACCTCATAAATAAATCAAGGACAAATCTGACCCCTTCCTGAAAAGACATACGGAGCAAAATAAGTGAATCTACACTCTAAAATATGTCTACATACACATTTGTATGTGGTAGTCCATTTGAAATCTGAAAAAGACAAATATTTAGGAACGTATGGAGTATATATAAGAGTAGACATGGAGATATATCTCCAGCATGGTCTACAACAAAAATGTGCTGGGCTGGTTAGCGTCGGATGCTCGCAACGCGATGACATGAGTTCGAATTCTGTCTTTTAACTTTATATTTTTATATTATATATTACTCTACTTATTTAATATATATACTTCTTTCGCCACTGTATTGACAGTGGAACCCACAGAGTACTTAGAATACAAGATTAAGGATGGACTTGTTTCTTTTTAACTTTCTGTACGAACACTAGTAGAAAACAGGGCTTTGGTCCAGGCCAGGTCAGCCCATTAGTCCCGGTTCAGTCTAGAACAGGGACCAATGTGGGCATTGGTCCCGGTTCGTGAGCCCATGGGGCCGGCCGGGCCACGTGGGCCATTGGTCCCGGTTCATCTGGACCTTTTGGTCCCAGTTGGTGGGACGAACCGGGACCAATGGGCCTCACTCCTGGCCCACCACCATTGGTCCCGGTTGGTGGCTTGAACCGGGACCAAAGGCTCCCCTTTAGTCCCGGTTCATGCCACCAACCGGGACCAATGAGGTGCCTATATATACCCCCTCGCGCAAGAGCAGAGCACAGTGCTCTGTTTTTTCTGGCCGAGGGGGAGAGGGCTTTGTGGTGCTCTAGCTCACCTCCTATGCACATGAGGTGTTCGATGGAATGCCCGAGCCACACTACTTAAGCTTTCTCCTCTCGAAGCTCGACCTCCAAACTCCATTTTCCTCGAGATTTGTCTAGATTTAGCGGTCCGTCACGCCCCGTCCCCGTCTTCACCGCCGTCGATCACCCACGCCGATCTCATCACCAACACCACCGTGGTGAGCTTCTTGTTCTTATCTTCTTTCTGAAAGGAAAAATATTCTTACTTGTATGTTTAGATAGATACTTGTATCATTTTCTTACATTTATTATTGCATCTTATATAGTGCGATGGTTTTGGTATCCGCCCCCGTCGGCCCTCGTCCTGTCTATGATTCGGATGTGGTATGTATATTATCTTTATAACTATTGGTTCATTTATTGTTTATGAAAATTATGCCGACCAACGTGACATAGATTTTATTTATCTAGGATGTATGTGAATCGGAAATGCCAAATGACCCTATTGTCGAGAGGTTAAATTTAGTTGAAGAAGAAAACAATTTGTTGAAGGAAAAAATAAAAAAAATTGAGGAGGAGAAAATGATGTTGGAGTTGCATGTTGCGGATGTCGTCGATGATCACAAGATCAAGATGGATGCAATGCGCTTGAAGATTAGAAAGATTAGAAAATATGCCATTCATACCGAGGCTTGGTATCATTATGCCGTTGGATCAATTGTTACCTTGGTTGCGATTATGATCGCATTTGTTTTCGCATTGAAATGTTTTACATAGTTTCAATGTATGGTTTAATTAATTAGATGCTCTGGAGAGCTATATGTTGTTAGATGAGAACTATGTATGCACTTTGGTTTTAATGTGATGATGAACTTCTATTATTTTGGACACTTAATTATATATAATGCACGCAGATGAACCGGCAATGGATGTACGGTGACAGACACACCCGCGAGTACATTAAGGGCGTGCATGAGTTTCTCGATGCGGCTGAGGCAAACAAGCAGAATGGTTTTATGTGTTGTCCATGCACTGAATGTGGGAATACGAGGTCTTACTCTAACCAAAAAATCCTTCACTCCCACCTGCTTTACAAGGGTTTGATGCCACACTATAATGTTTGGACGAGGCACGGAGAAATAGGGGTTATGATGGAAGACGGCGAAGAAGAAGAGTACGATGACAACTATGTGCCCCCTGAATACGGTGATGCTGCAACGGGGGGAGCTGGTGAAGATCAAGAGGAACCAGACAATGTGCCCAATGATGCTGCCACGGGTGAAGCTGCTGAAGATCAAGAGGAAACAGATGATGTGCCCGATGGTGATGATCTCCGCCGGGTCATTGTCGATGCAAGGACGCAATGCATTAGTCAAAAGGAGAAGTTGAAGTTCGATCGCATGTTAGAGGATCACAAAAAAGGGTTATACCCCAATTGCGAAGATGGCAACACAAAGCTCGATACCGTACTGGAATTGCTGCAGTGGAAGTCAGAGAATGCTGTGGCTGACAAAGGAATTGAGAAGCTACTGAAAATATTGAAGAAGAAGCTTCCAAAGGATAACGAATTGCCCGACAGTACATACGCAGCAAACAAGGTCGTATGCCCTCTAGGATTGGAGGTGGAGAAGATACATGCATGCCCTAATGACTGCATCCTCTACCGCGGTGCATACAAGGATCTGAACGCATGCCCGGTATGCGGTGCATTGCGGTATAAGATCAGACGAGATGACCCTGGTGATGTTGACGGCGAGCCCCCAGGAAGAGGGTTCCTGCGAAGGTGATGTGGTATGCTCCTATAATACCACGGTTGAAACATCTGTTCAAAAACGAAGAGCATGCCAAGTTGATGAGATGGCACAGTGAGAACCGAAAAAAAGATGGGAAGTTGAGAGCACCCGCTGACGGGTCGCAGTGGAGAAAAATCGAGAGAAAGTACTGGGATGAGTTTGCAAAGGACCCAAGGAATGTATGGTTTGCTTTAAGCGCGGATGGCATTAATCCTTTCGGGGAGTAGAGCAGCAATCACAGCACCTGGCCCGTGACTCTATGTATGTATAACCTTCCTCCTTGGATGTGCATGAAGCGGAAGTTCATTATGATGCCAGTTCTCATCCAAGGACCTAAGCAACCCGGCAACGACATTGATGTGTACCTAAGGCCATTAGTTGAAGAACTTTTACAGCTTTGGAATGGAAACGGTGTACGTACGTGGGATGAGCACAGACAGGAGGAATTTAACCTTAAGGCGTTGCTGTTCGTGACCATCAACGATTGGCCCGCTCTCAGTAACCTTTCAGGACAGACAAACAAAGGATACCACGCATGCACGCACTGTTTAGATGACACTGAAAGTATATACTTGGACAAATGCAGGAAGAATGTGTACCTGGGCCATCGTCGATGTGACACCCCAAAAATTTGGCCTTGTTTTAATGGATTAAAAAATTTTGCCAGGAATTAAAACTTTGAATTTCTGAGCTCCATTTTGATTTTTTAAATCATTTCTTTCCCTGTTATGATGAGTTTTTCCCAAAGAGAAAACTTTTCAAATATGTTATTGGACTTGTTTAACCTCTCAAGAAAAACTTTTCTTTTATCAGTATAACTAATTAACTAATTTAATTGATTGATCTTTATTTTCTTGAAGAATGGATTTTCAAGGTTAAATGGCCTTATTTGAACTACAACCATTTGATAAATTCACTTAAAATTCCCACAAAAATTTGGAGATGTCATGTGATGTTTTTAAATCACTTTTATACAAAAATATATTTTATTCATGAAATATTTTGAGCTCTACACTCAATTTTTCTTCTCTGGTCCAGAGTGCAATTTGCACTACAACCCTTTTAAATAATTCTCTCTAGCCTCCACCAAAATTATGGGATATTGGTAGTAGCATATGATTCAACTTTATGCAAAAACCCAGTGGTGTTATTTGCAAATATTGAGTGAATCAACCTCATTTTCATTCTGGTCCAGCCTTGTGATTTCTACTACAACCCTATTTAATTTTGCTCCAATGACCTTGTGCTTTCTTCTACTTGTAGACAGCCCTACCAAACCCCTAAATCCAGGAGCATGCACCCATTGGATTAATTTTGGTTCATGAAATAATGTCATTTATTTCCTGTCCAGAATTGTAGTTTTGCAAAACTTGCACTAACAAGTTTCTGCTTTTGGCCAACTAACCTCACCACTCTCTCTTGCATCTAAAGAGACCACCATCTGGATTTTTTGGCCACTCCAAGACCAGCCTAGGTGCCTGTGGCATTTTGTCAAACACCTGGAGAGCATGACCAGTTTTGACATGAATTTTGGCATTGCACTGTGAACTTGCACCTCTGATCAAACAAGAATGTCCACTAGACTCCCCGTTACACCTAACCTGGGTCTATTAATTGCCAGCCTCGACCTCGACCTCTAGCACGCTCTGGCATTACGTCGAGCACCTCCCGTGCACGCCCGGAGCGCGAGCAGAGCGCGCGTATTGCACGACCCGCGCCCGAGCCGACACGCTGGCCCCACGGTTTTGGCTCGCTCTGCAGCACCTTGCCACGCGCTACCCTTCTTACCGCAACGCGCCAAGCAGCCCCCGCCGCGCCCGGCAGGCCAAGAGCTAGCCGCCGTCGCCGCCCGACAGCTCCTGCGCTGGTCGGCGCCGCCGAACCTTCCCCCGCTCGCCACCTGGCCCCTGGAGCAGTGCCCACTCGTCCGTTAGTTCCTGCCGTCATCCCCAGCCACGCCACGTTGCCCTACAAGCTACAGAGAGGCGGTTCGCCGGCATCCTCATCCGCCGCCGCGGAACCGACCTCGACGAGCTATAAAGGGAGGCCCCCGAGCTTCCCCGAGCACGCAGGCAACCTCAGGCCACCCCATTGGCGCTCCCCTAGCTCGCATTCGACCCGGGGAGGTCTCCTTCCTCGTCTCCGGCAACTGCTGCCGCCACCGCCCCGGTCAATTCGGCACCACCAGGGCCTCCCACTCTCCGTTCTCTTCGCCAGGAACCTCCACATCCTCCCGTGAACACATTCCCCTACTCGATTTTGATCGGAATCCACCGTTGCCCCAAAACCACTCCGCTCCCGAAGCTCTCCGTCCGCCGCGAAGCTCGCCGCCGGCAGCTCCCCCCGTCCCCACCGGCCTGGCAACCACCGGGAGGACCGCACTGGAGTGGCGGATCCATCCCCGCCCTCGGGGCCCCGCGAAGAGCTGCCAATCGCCGGCGACGATCGCCTGAGCTCCGCCTCCGCTCGGGACAGGGGAAGGAAGGGGAGAAAGACTAGTCAAACCTGACTAGTGGGCCCCTTGGACCCACTGTCAGTGACCCTGCGCCTATCCCCGTGGGTTAAGTGAAGGCGTAATCCGCCCAGTACGTTTTCCCCGCTCCGAAAGCGTATTCCCCTCCGAAACGTTTTCTTTTCTGTTTTAATTTAAATAACAGATTTTGACCAAATCTTTGACTGGCTATAACTTTTTAAATATAACTCCAAATGAATTGATTCTTTTTCCTACCTTCCTCAAATTTGGTCTAGTTTATTTTAAGATTTATTTGAAAATTTTCCAAACAACTTTTTTGTACTGTTTTTGAAATGTGTGTTAATTCAAATATATTTTAAAATAGGATTTTGGAGGGAGAGAAGAAACTTCCAAAAGTTTTGGAGAGCACCTCACCCCTCCACAACTTAAAGGCAAGCATTCTGAATCCTGGCATAATGTTTTTGGTGTGTTATTTGACATGTTTATAACACCACCTTACTTCGAAGGACTTGTTATTTCATGTGACATGATCATTTGCATGGAAGCATATTAGTGATTACCTCGCTGTTGGAAATGAATATAATTGTGATGGTAATCATCCTCATGTGCCTTGCATGCATGCCGGAAGGGAATCCGGGAAAGCCTCGGCCTTGGGTAGGCGTGAGCTTGTCGCCGGTCCCCGTCGGGACGGTTATGTCCGGTATGGCATGGTAAGGTATATTGAGTGGTGATTTTGTTGATTGAGATATATTTGTTTACATGTCATGCAGGGAACTTATAAACCTCCTGAGTCGACCGTAGACCGAGTCTTGTTTCAAGTAACCCCCATACTTGCTATGTACTACCACTTGTCCCTGCCGCAGGTAGGGTATGGTTCAGTAAGTCGTCAACCCCTTTCAAGCACACACCGTACAGAGAGGCCATGGTGGAAGATATCGGTTGTAGCCGGTAGGCATGCCACCTGGTCCGGGGGCATGGGTGTTTCCGGTTGGGACCGAGAGGGGAGGCCACCCCTTAGAGCGCGCGATATAAATTTGATCCATGCCACGCGAGGTTGTAGCCTCCCCACTTAGAGTTTTGCTTAACAAGTGTCGTGGGTGATTCCAGACACCGGTGAGTTAAGATGGTGTGTGCAAGTTAGGCGTGTTTTCAACTAAAAGACCGTAGACGGAATTAGTCCCGATGGACTAAAGGAATCCGTTACTCGTGGGTAAAGAGTACACCCTCTGCAGAGATTAAAACCTATTCGAATAGCCGTGTCCATGGTTAAGGATTACAGTCTGGGATGGGTCAAGTGTTGGTCTTAGTGTCGGTCTTCGGAGGAGAGATTGTTAAACCAGAACTTGGGCCGTGACTTGTGACTTGTGAAGATTATGATTATTATCTTGTAATGGACTAACCCGTTGCATTAATTATATTATTGAGTATCCCTGGGACGGTTCTACCTCCTGGATATTCATTGTGATTATTTATCTTGTAAGCCCTTTATGTGGTGTCGCTCAGACGCCCGACTGTGGCATTTCTTTTAAAGCCCTTTATGTGGTGTCGCTCAGACGCCCGACTGTGGCATTTCTTTTAAAGCCCTTTATGTGGTGTCGCTCAGACGCCCGACTGTGGCATTTCTTTTAAAGCCCTTTATGTGGTGTCGATCAGACGCCCGACTGTGGCATTTCTTTTAAAGCCTTTTATGTGGTGTCGCTCAGACGCCCGACTGTGGCATTTCTTTTAAAGCCCTTTATGTGGTGTTGCTCAGACGCCCGACTGTGGCATTTCTTTTAAAGCCCTTTATGTGGTGTCGCTCAGACGCCCGACTGTGGCATTTTTATTCCCACTCTATTACCGCTTATTCATGTTGCATGATAATAACCTGCTTGCATGCATAAAAGATATTTTATTTATGACTGACGATGTGATCATAAAAAAAAATTTCCATGCATGATTATCAATTATATTATACCTGTGTTCCTAATGTTTGCGAGTACATTCAAAGTACTTACTGGCTTGTCCCTGGCTATTGTCTTGGCCAGATTGCTTGCTTGGAGAGGAGCGTGGCGATAACAGCCCCGGAAACTAAGCAACGGCGATAGCAGCCTCGCGAAGATAGGAGTTAACCTGGTCAGCTGTTCCCACGGGAAATGGAGTCCCATAGACACTGATGTCTCACAAACCGCTTCCGCCATCAACCACTAGAAACCCAATTGTTGTGCTCACAGGCCAGAAGGGTCTTGTACTACATATTTTGTATTTTGCTTGAGATTTCTGTATCAAGTTTGGAGCCTCATCAGCTAACAGTAATCCTGGGGCTGATGAGCACGACGGTCTTTTCTGGAAATTTATGTCTGGAAAAACCGGTCGTGACAGACTTGGTATCAGAGCCAGGCTGACCATTGGCTAATCCTATCTTAGCCGGGTCTATAAACTTAGGTAAACCAACCCACCAGACCATAACCAAACCCCAGCCAAGCTTCTTGTGCAAGATAGCCACACAGTGACCCAACACTTTTGGCAGTCGGTGCCCAACCTATCAACCTAACCTGTCGCTCATGCGCCAGTGACCGGCCCCTAAATAGGCCTTTCTCGCAAGCGTGCGGAGGAAGACTCCGTCCCCTTTTTCCTATAAAAAGGGGCACGCTAGCCCCATCATAGCACAGCACAGCCTCTACCCCAAACCAAGCCACAATGCCTGGCCCTGTCGTGCACAATGAGACCACAGCAACCAACCTTGGAGGTTTTGTGACCATACTCGCAAACCTCACCCGTCGTGCCTACGCGTTAGAAGAGCCCCCAGAATATGTTGTGTACCAAGGACCCATGAGCGGTGAGAACCGTCAATTCTGGGCCACTGTGCACATTTATGGTAGGGGACTAGAGCCCGAGCGCCCCTACAGGTTCACCGGAAGGACAACTTCCTTTGAGCTTCAAGCCATCCAACTAGCTGCTCGAGAGGCTATAGTTCATCTCCGGCACTTGTCGCCTAGAGTTAATTGTCGCTCGTTCCACTTCTACCCCAGACGTGAAGGGTATGGTAGACCACCCCAAGTTGCCAACGGAGATCACGAGACAGATCCTGCATTGTTGCACCTAGTGCGCTATGTAAGTGCACTAGAGGAACTGTGCGATCAAATCACTATTGATCTAATCGCAGCTCGTGGAGAGCTGGTTCGTCGAGCCCCGGCGAGAGGAGAAAACGAGCCCAACGCCGACAACCCAGTCGTGCTGTTTGGACACCCGATCGAGTCCCTGAGGACTGCCCCAGCCATCGGCCAAGGAGCTGCGATAACCCCAGAAGTGCTTCGTCGCATATTGGGAGCACACTCCAACGGGGTTGTGGCCAACAATCCCCGAGATGGTCATCATCGCTACCCCGAGCCTGCAGCCCCTCGACCCACTCCAGCTAATTCCGACGACGAGACCCGTGGAGGAACCTCAAGGCACGCCCGCTTGGATGTAAACGAGGTAGACTAAGTCACCCGAGTTGTATCGAGTTCCAGTGTACCCTTGCTTTGTAATCATGTGGTCTTGTAATTAAGCGCCGCCTGTTGTCGTGCCTCTGTTTTAATAGTAGCCTTGCCTGGATGCGCCAGTATGCAGTATAAGATTTCTACCCCAGGCACAGTTACCAAAGACCACCCCATCAACCCCACAGTAACACATCACTATAGTGAAATGTGTGAATCTGTGGCTTGACCTCGGCCCTTGGAACAGAGCTGAAAATTTTCTTTACCATTCACCACGGTAAAAATGACCCAGCTCCGGTGCTATAAAAAGGCCACCGTGTGACCTTGCCAAGCATCTCTCACCTTGTGCACCACCCTCACAACCATTTCCTAGCCATGCCGAGCCCTAGCATTTATCTGAGAACCCCAGATGCAACCCCAGGTAGTTTTGTCAAGATATTGCGGGATTTTACCTGCAGTACCATGGGCGCTACCCAGCCACCCCAGTATGAGCTGTTCAAATCGAGGATTACCCCTTCCACCTCAAGATATTGGGCAGCAGTGCACATCCCTCCCGTAAACTCAAACCAAGATCCAACGGAAGTCTCCTTCGTGGGGAAATCTATGCCAACCCCACAGATGGCCATAGAAGCTGTTGCATACGAAGCGCTTGCTCGCCTTCGATTCGCGGTACCCTATGCCAGCGAACGAGGGTATTATTACTTCCCGAGCCGTGCAGCACCCGGAGGAGTGACATCTTTTCCCGGTGGACGCATTGAGAGAGACCCAGTCCTGGCCAACCTTGTCCAGTATGTCATCGCTCAAGAGCATTTATCCCAACGTGTGATGGGTTATCTTCAGAGCCTCGCAGATTTAAATCCTCAGATCGCCATCGGCAGAGCACTAAGGCCCAACCAGGAGAGACGCGTACATCGACTGGTCAATCCACTTTCTCCGATAGAAGAGGAGTGTATCCCAGTACCCAAGACGTTTTCTAGGGACCCCATCCAGTTGGCATTTCCATTTTAGACGATGCTGCGGTGTTCATTATTGCAACATTTATTTATGTGTGTGACTAATGCGTAATGCCCTAAGTTTGTAAGACAAGTTAATTAATTGGCTTCTGCTAATGTGTGTAGTTTTTGTTGTGGTTTTTGCTCTTTTAAAATTAACTGTTTTTTCTCTCGCAAAATCCCGGAGTGAGATTTCTTTTCCCTGAGTTGCTACATCTACACTTTCTCGCGGCGTGGATTTATTAATTTCACACAGCACCACGGCAGCAGACTCACAACCATAATCATTCGGGCACATACACTGTTTGCAAAACCTCGCAACAGTGTTGTATCCAGCTAATCACCCCCTTACAACGGTTAGCACCCGGCACACCCCACCGACTCCTCGTGATCACCACCACCGCGGAGAGCCAACCCCCGAGCAGCAGCGTAGCGACGCTCGTCGAGGATCATCGCGCACAGGAGCACGGAGAGCCCCAGCAGTGTCGCCAGCCCTACGTATATCAGGACCGCAAACTAGTCCGGCATCGCCTCCGCCATTAGAGCCTCACCCGAGCTTCTGTAAGCAGTAATGGAGAAAGAAGGAGAAGGAGAAGTGAGGCCAGGTGTGAGGAAGAAGAGAGAGGCACCCCGGCCGTTTTATAGCTCGAGCTCGGTGTACGGTGGGCGTAGTCCACCAACGCCGCTCGTCGCCGATCGCCGGTGTTCGGAGTCAAATCCGCGAGCAGTGCCGACAGCGTGCTGGCCCGCGAGGTGAGTGCATGCTGCACCGGCAGCTAGCACGCCGCGCACTACCACGGTACGGCCTAGATGCCCTACACGCTAGGCGTCGCCGGTGGTGAAAGCGCGCGGGAGAGAGGAAGAAGAGAGAACCAGAGGGAGAAGAAGAGACTGACAGTGGACCCCGGGTCCACCTGTCGGCCAGAGAGAGCACTGTGCTCTCGGGTACAACCAGCGTATATTTAAATTTAGAAGTTATTCTAAATTTATATCCAGCGTAGAAATCTCGCGATTTTGTCCCGAACCGTAGACTTTTCCACGCAGCACCAGTTTTCACACTGTGATTTTTCACCACTTATTGCCCTCTCACTGTAGCCACATTTTTATCGCGTATGGTTTCTCTTAACACAGCTTTTTACAAATCTCGAGGACGAGATTTTTCTTAAGGGGTGTAGTGTTGTGACACCCCAAAAATTTGGCCTTGTTTTAATGGATTAAAAAAATTTGCCAGGAATTAAAACTTTGAATTTTTGAGCTCCATTTTGATTTTTTAAATCATTTCTTTCCCTGTTATGATGAGTTTTTCCCAATGAGAAAACTTTTAAAATATGTTATTGGACTTGTTTAACCTCTCAAGAAAAACTTTTCTTTTATCAGTATAACTAATTAACTAATTTAATTGATTGATCTTTATTTTCTTGAAGAATGGATTTTCAAGGTTAAATGGCCTTATTTGAACTACAACCATTTGATAAATTCACTTAAAATTCCCACAAAAATTTGGAGATGTCATGTGATGTTTTTAAATCACTTTTATACAAAAATATATTTTATTCATGAAATATTTTGAGCTCTACACTCAATTTTTCTTCTCTGGTCCAGAGTGCAATTTGCACTACAACCCTTTTAAATAATTCTCTCTAGCCTCCACCAAAATTATGGGATATTGGTAGTAGCATATGATTCAACTTTATGCAAAAACCCAGTGGTGTTATTTGCAAATATTGAGTGAATCAACCTCATTTTCATTCTGGTCCAACCTTGTGATTTCTACTACAACCCTATTTAATTTTGCTCCAATGACCTTGTGCTTTCTTCTACTTGTAGACAGCCCTACCAAACCCCTAAATCCAGGAGCATGCACCCATTGGATTAATTTTGGTTCATGAAATAATGTCATTTATTTCCTGTCCAGAATTGTAGTTTTGCAAAACTTGCACTAACAAGTTTCTGCTTTTGGCCAACTAACCTCACCACTCTCTCTTGCATCTAAAGAGACCACCATCTGGAGTTTTTGGCCACTCCAAGACCAGCCTAGGTGCCTGTGGCATTTTGTCAAACACCTGGAGAGCATGACAGTTTTGACATGAGTTTTGGCATTGCACTGTGAACTTGCACCTCTGATCAAACAAGCATGTCCACTAGACTCCCCGTTACACCTAACCTGGGTCTGTTAATTGCCATCCTCGACCTCGACCTCTAGCATGCTCTGGCATTACGTCGAGCACCTCCCGTGCACGCCCGGAGCGCGAGCAGAGCGCGCGTATTGCACGACCCGTGCCCGAGCCGACACGCTGGCCCCACGGTTTTGGCTCGCTCTGCAGCACCTCGCCACGCGCTACCCTTCTCACCGCAACGCGCCAAGCAGCCCCCGCCGCGCCCGGCAGGCCAAGAGCTAGCCGCCGCCGCCGCCCGACAGCTCCTGCGCTGGTCGGCGCCGCCGAACCTTCCCCCGCTCGCCACCTGGCCCCTGGAGCACTGCCCACTCGTCCGTTAGTTCCTGCCGTCATCCCCAGCCACGCCACGTTGCCCTGCAAGCTACAGAGAGGCGGTTCGCCGGCATCCTCATCCGCCGCCGCGGAACCGACCTCGACGAGCTATAAAGGGAGGCTCCCGAGCTTTCCCGAGCACGCAGGCAACCTCAGGCCACCCCATTGGCGCTCCCCTAGCTCGCATTCGACCCGGGGAGGTCTCCTTCCTCGTCTCCGGCAACTGCTGCCGCCACCGCCCCGGTCAATTCGGCACCACCAGGGCCTCCCACTCTCCGTTCTCTTCGCCAGGAACCTCCACATCCTCCCGTGAACACATTCCCCTACTCGATTTTGATCGGAATCCACCGTTGCCCCAAAACCACTCCGCTCCCGAAGCTCTCCGTCCGCCGCGAAGCTCGCCGCCGGCAGCTCCCTCCGTCCCCACCGGCCTGGCAACCACCGGGAGGACCGCACTGGAGTGGCGGATCCATCCCCGCCCTCGGGGCCCCGCGAAGAGCTGCCAGTCGCCGGCGACGATCGCCTGAGCTCCGCCTCCGCTCGGTATAGGGGAAGGAAGGGGAGAAAGACTAGTCAAACCTGACTAGTGGGCCCCTTGGACCCACTGTCAGTGACCCTGCGCCTATCCCCGTGGGTTAAGTGAAGGCGTAATCCGCCCAGTACGTTTTCCCCGCTCCGAAAGCGTATTCCCCTCTGAAACGTTTTCTTTTCTGTTTTAATTTAAATAACAGATTTTGACCAAATCTTTGACTGGCTATAACTTTTTAAATATAACTCCAAATGAATTGATTCTTTTTCCTACCTTCCTCAAATTTGGTCTAGTTTATTTTAAGATTTATTTGAAAATTTTCCAAACAACTTTTTTGTACTGTTTTTGAAATGTGTGTTAATTCAAATATATTTTAAAATAGGATTTTGGAGAGAGAGAAGAAACTTTCAAAAGTTTTGGAGAGCACCTCACCCCTCCACAACTTAAAGGCAAGCATTCTGAATCCTGGCATAATGTTTTTGGTGTGTTATTTGACACGTTTATAACACCACCTTACTTCGAAGGACTTGTTATTTCATGTGACATGATCATTTGCATGGAAGCATATTAGTGATTTCCTCGCTGTTGGAAATGAATATAATTGTGATGGTAATCATCCTCATGTGCCTTGCATGCATGCCGGAAGGGAATCCGGGAAAGCCTCGGCCTTGGGTAGGCGTGAGCTTGTCGCCGGTCCCCGTCGGGACGGTTATGTCCGGTATGGCATGGTAAGGTATATTGAGTGGTGATTTTGTTGATTGAGATATATTTGTTTACATGTCATGCAGGGAACTTATAAACCTCCTGAGTCGACCGTAGATCGAGTCTTGTTTCCAGTAACCCCCATACTTGCTATGTACTACCACTTGCCCCTGCCGCAGGTAGGGTATGGTTCAGTAAGTCGTCAACCCCTTTCAAGCACACACCGTACAGAGAGGCCATGGTGGAAGATATCGGTTGTAGCCGGTAGGCATGCCACCTGGTCCGGGGGCATGGGTGTTTCCGGTTGGGACCGAGAGGGGAGGCCACCCCTTAGAGCGCGCGATATAAATTTGATCCCATGCCACGCGAGGTTGTAGCCTCACCACTTAGAGTTTTGCTTAACAAGTGTCGTGGGTGATTCCAGACACCGGTGAGTTAAGCTGGTGTGTGCAAGTTAGGCGTGTTTTCAACTAAAAGACCGTAAACGGAATTAGTCCCGATGGACTAAAGGAATCCGTTACTCGTGGGTAAAGAGTACACCCTCTGCAGAGATTAAAACCTATTCGAATAGCCGTGTCCATGGTTAAGGATTACAGTCTGGGATGGGTCAAGTGTTGGTCTTAGTGTCGGTCTTCGGAGGAGAGATTGTTAAACCAGAACTTGGACCGTGACTTGTGACTTGTGAAGATTATGATTATTATCTTGTAATGGACTAACCCGTTGCATTAATTATATTATTGAGTATCCCTGGGACGGTTCTACCTCCTGGATATTCATTGTGATTATTTATCTTGTAAGCCCTTTATGTGGTGTCGCTCAGACGCCCGACTGTGGCATTTCTTTTAAAGCCCTTTATGTGGTGTCCTCAGACGCCCGACTGTGGCATTTCTTTTAAAGCCCTTTATGTGGTGTCGCTCAGACGCCCGACTATGGCATTTCTTTTAAAGCCCTTTATGTGGTGTCGCTCAGACGCCCGACTGTGGCATTTCTTTTAAAGCCTTTTATGTGGTGTCGCTCAGACGCCCGACTGTGGCATTTCTTTTAAAGCCCTTTATGTGGTGTTGCTCAGACGCCCGACTGTGGCATTTCTTTTAAAGCCCTTTATGTGGTGTCGCTCAGACGCCCGACTGTGGCATTTTTATTCCCACTCTATTACCGCTTATTCATGTTGCATGATAATAGCCTGCTTGCATGCATAAAAGATATTTTATTTATGACTGACGATGTGATCATAAAAAAAAAATTCCGTGCATGATTATCAATTATATTATACCTGTGTTCCTAATGTTTGCGAGTAAATTCAAAGTACTTACTGGCTTGTCCCTAGCTATTGTCTTGGCTAGATTGCTTGCTTGGAGAGGAGCGTGGCGATAACAGCCCCGGAAACTAAGCAACGGTGATAGCAGCCTCGCGAAGATAGGAGTTAACCTGGTCAGCTGTTCCCGCGGGAAATGGAGTCCCATAGACCCTGATGTCTCACAAACCGCTTCCGCCATCAACCACTAGAAACCCAATTGTTGTGCTCACAGGCCAGAAGGGTCTTGTACTACATATTTTGTATTTTGCTTGAGATTTCTGTATCAAGTTTGGAGCCTCATCAGCTAACAGTAATCCTGGGGCTGATGAGCACGACGGTCTTTTCTGGAAATTTATGTCTGGAAAAACCGGTCGTGACAGTCGATTTCTTCCGACCAACCATCAATGTCGAAAGAAAGGCAAGCATTTCAAAGGCGAGGCAGATCACCGGAAGAAGCCCGCCATGCGCACCGGTGATCACGTGCTTGCTATGGTCAATGATTTACACTACGTAATCTTTGGAAAGGGTCCCGGTGGACTAGCTGTTCCGAATGACGCTGAGGGACACGCACCCATGTGGAAGAAGAAATCTATATTTTGGGACCTACCCTACTGGAAAGACCTAGAGGTCCGCTCCTCAATCGACGTGATGCATGTGACGAAGAACCTTTGCGTGAACCTGCTAGGCTTCTTGGGCGTGTATGGGAAGACAAAAGATACACCTGAGGCACGGGAGGACCTGCAACGTTTGCACAAAAAAGACGGCATGCCTCCGAAGCAGTATAAAGGTCCTGCCAGCTACGCTCTTACGAAAGAAGAGAAAGAAATCTTCTTTGAATGCCTGCTCAATATGAAGGTCACGACTGGCTTCTCGTCGAATATAAAGGGAATAATAAATATGCCAGAGAAAAAGTTTCAGAACCTAAAGTCTCATGACTGCCACGTGATTATGACGCAACTGCTTCCGGTTGCATTGAGGGGGCTTCTACCGGAAAACGTCCGATTAGCCATTGTGAAGCTATGTGAATTCCTCAATGCAATCTCTCAGAAGGTGATCGATCCAGAAATCGTACCAAGGCTAAGGAGTGATGTGGCGCAATGTCTTGTCAGTTTCGAGCTGGTGTTCCCACCATCCTTCTTCAATATCATGACGCACGTCCTAGTTCATCTAGTCGACGAGATTGTCATCCTGGGGCCCGTATTTCTACACAATATGTTCCCCTTTGAGAGGTTCATGGGAGTCCTAAAGAAATATGTCCGTAACCGCGCTAGGCCAGAAGGAAGCATCTCCATGGGCCATCAAACAGAGGATGTTATCGGGTTTTGTGTTGACTTCATTCCTGGCCTTAACAAGATAGGTCTCCCTAAATCGCAGTATGAGGGGAGACTGACTGGAAAAGGCACTCTTGGAAGAGACTCAATAATATGCAGGGACGGATATTCTTGGTCTCAAGCACACTACACAGTTCTACAAAACTCTACCTTGGTGACCCCGTATGTCGATGAACACAAGAATAGTCTGCGCTCCAAACACCCGGAGCAGTGCGACGACTGGATTACATGTGAACACATCAGGACTTTCAGCAGTTGGTTGGAAACATGTCTCAGAGGTGACAACACTATTTGTGATGAGTTGTACTTGTTGTCCAGGGGACCATCTTTGACTGTATTAACTTACAAAGGATACGAGATAAATGGGAATACATTTTACACGATCACCCAAGTTCAAAAGATCACCAACCAAAACAGCGGTGTCCGCTTTGATGCAGCAACCGAGAGCGGAAAGGATACATATTATGGTTACATAGTGGACATATGGGAACTTGACTACGGACCTGATTTTAAGGTCCCTTTGTTTAAGTGCAAATGGGTCAATCTGTTAGGCGGCGGGGTACAGGTAGACCCACAGTACGGAATGACAACAGTGGATCTGAAGAATCTTGGGTACACTGATGAACCGTTCGTCCTAGCCAATGATGTGGCACAGGTTATCTATGTGAAGGACATGTCTACCAAACCGAGAAAAAGAAAAGATAAGGAAGCGAATACATCATACGATGAGCCAAAGCGCCACATAGTTCTTTCAGGAAAAAGGGACATCCTGGGAGTGGACGGCAAGACAGACATGTCTGAAGATTATGAAAAGTTTCATGAAATTCCTCCCTTCAATGTCAAGGCTGACCCAAGCATCCTGATAAACAATGAAGATTATCCATGGTTACGGCGCAATAAGCAAATGACACAAGCGAAGAAAAAGTGAAGACTTTCTCCCGCAACTTTGTAACACACGAACATGCTATGTGGGTGAAATTATGAAACCATCCCAACTTTCAACTTTTTCATAGTTCATTTGAAATGCTTTCATGTCTTATGGTTCGGCCCTCGTAATACCATGACCATTAGTCCCTGGCCCATGCCAACTTTCAACTTTCTAAAACTAATGGCACTAACAGAAAGTTTATAATTTTGCTCCTCGCCCCTGGCCCATGACCATTAGTCCCGGTTTGTGCCACAAACCGGGACTAAAGGGTTGGTCCTCGTTGCGGGCCGAGTTTAGTCCCACCTCGCCAACCGAAGGGGGCTCACACCGGTTTATAAGCCCTTCCCTCTCTGCCTTGTTGAGCTCCTCTCAAAGTGAAAATAGATGCCCTAATAGAGAAAAGTTTAACCTAAATTCACAGTGAATTTATCTGAAATTCATAGAAATTTACTAGGAATTTAGGTTGAATTTTCTCTATAAGCACATATATTCTCATTTTTTTAGTAAGTTAATCACAAACTTGTGATTCAAACAATTTTCAAAGAATTCAAATTTTAACTATTCAAATTTGAAAACTAATGGCACTAACAGAAAGTTTATAATTTTGCTGACCTAAAAGCAAAAAGAATTAAAAAATAAAGCAAAAAACAAAACAAAATAAATAATACAGAAAATAGAACAAAAAAACTGGAAAAAAAATAAAAATAGCAACAATAAGTATTTTGTTGTAAGTAGAAACAAAATAAAATAAATAATGCAACAAAGAAAACAAAAAAATTAAAAAGTGTTTTCAAATTTGAAAACTAATGGCACTAACAGAAAGTTTATAATTTTTCTAAAACTAAAAGCAAAAGGAATTAAAAAATAAAGCAAAAAATAAAAGGAAATAAATAATGCAGAAAACAAAACAAAAAAACTGGAAAAAAAATAGGGCTCACCCCTATAATATTTGTTATGACTAACTAAAATTACCAAATTGAGTATAATGATAAAACATAGTAATATTAAATAGCAGGAAAAAGATTGACTCAAAAATCAATTTTTATAGTAAAGTTATTCATAAACTAGTGATTCACACAAATTTTAAAAAAATCAAATTTAAACTATTAAAATTTTAAAACTAATGGCACTAACACAAAGTTTATAATTTTTGTGACCTAAAATAAAAAAGAAATCACTACAAAACTATAAGTATTTAGTTCTAAGTAGAAACAAAAAAAACTAAAAAACTAAAAAAGTGCCACCTACTGGGCCCCCACGGCCTGAACACGACTAGAAACCCTTCCATGGGCCAGGATTCAGGCCCGCGGGAGGCCCAGTAGGCCCACAGGCGCAGATTGCAGTGTTAGGCCCGAAAGCCTGCTTTAGAGAGGAGCTCGAGAGGGAGGGCGCACCGCACCTTATAAACAGGTGCGCCTCCCTCTCAACTAGCGAGGTGGGACTAAATATTTGGGTTCGGGGCAGCACAGGACTTTGGTCCCGGTTGGTGGCACCAACCGGGACTAAAGGGGGCATTGGTCCCGGTTGGTGCTACGACCCGGGACTAATGCCCCCCTTTAGTCCCGGTTGGTGCCACCAACCGGGACCAAAGGCCGCCGCTTCCCGCCCTTTGGGCTGCTGAAAAGAGGCCTTTGGTCCCGGTTGGTGGCACCAACCGGGACTAAAGGGGGGCATTAGTCCTGGGTCGTGCCACGAACCGGGGCCAATGCTCTCAGTATATAAGAAAACACTTGTGAAATTTTCATTAAGTTCCTCATTCTCCCGCTGCCCCGCCGCCCTCTGCCCCGTCGCCCGTGCCCGTCGCCGCCGCCGTCGTCGCCGTCCCCGTCGCCGCGTGCCACCCCGCGCCGTCGCCGTCCGCCTCACCGCCGTCGTCGCCGCCCCCGTCGCCGTGCGCCACCCCGCGCCGTCGCAGTCCGCCTCACCGCGCCGCCCCGCTCCACCGCTGCCCCGACCTCGCCGCCTCGACGCCACCGCTGCCCCGCGTCGCCCCGACGCCGTCCCTGCCCCACGCGCCACCGCCTTTGCCTCAGGCCGGCCCCGACCCCTCCCCGCGCCCGTCGTCGCTATCGTCCGCCGCCACACCGATTCCGGTCGGCGACCTCGACCCCTCCCCGCGCTGTGAGCCCCTGCCTCCTCCCCTTTCCTTCTCATTGCTGTCCCCGCATGCCATCCGTAAGCGCCACCGCCAACCATCGTCGCCGTCGCCGACCATCGCGGCCTATTTTTAATTTTTTCTGTCAAGATGTATGTATGTATGTATGTATGTATGTATGTATGTATGTTCAATGTATATATAATGCTCTGTATATGATGTATAATGCTCTTTATATGTTCGTATGTAACATTTAAGAAAAAAAGTGTTGTGTTGGAGAAGAAAAGAGGAAGGAGGAAGAAGGAAAAGAAGGAAGAAGAAGGAAAAGAAGGAGCGTGTATATGCCCTTTTTTTAGATTTTTTGTTTTTGCATTTTTATCAAAATGTATATATGTATGTATGTTCTCTGTGTATATATATGTTCATGTATGCAAAAGATAGATTTTTAGAAAGTTAGGATTTTTTTCTGTTAATAGAAGAAGAAAAAGAATGAGAGGAAAAAGGAAAATAAGAAGAGGAAGAAAGGAGAAGAAGAGGAGAGGAAGAAGAGGAGAAATAAATAAGAAGAAGAAAAAAAGAAAAAGAAGAGGAAAAGAAGAAGAGGGAGAAGAGGGAGAAGAGGGAGGAAGAAGAGGGATAAGAAGAGGAAGAAGAATAAAAAGAGGAGAAGAAAGAATAGAGGAGAAGAAGTTCTTCTCCTCTATTCTTTCTTCTCTTGTTTTTTTTCTTCTTCTTCCTCTTCTTTTTTTATCGGGAACGAGGGTCGTCGAGGGGGGGACGACGAACATTCATGAGAGAGGTGGGGAAGAGGGAGAAGAAGAGGAGAGGAAGAAGAGGAAAAAAAGAAGAGGAAGAAGAAGAATAAAAAGAGGAGAAGAAAGAATTGATGAGAAGAACTTCTTCTCCTCTATTCTTTCTTCTCCTCTTTTTATTCTTATTCTTCCTCTTCTTTTTTTTATCAGGAACGAGGGCATGTCGAGAGTGTCGTCGAGCGGTCGAGGGTCGGGAAACTAGGGCTTACCCGAAGAAGGAGAAGAAGAGAAGAGGAAGAAGAGGAGAAAAAAGAAAAGGAAAAAAAGAGGAAGAAGAAGAAAAAAAAGAGGAGAAGAAGAAGGAATAGAGGACAAGACTTTGTCAGTTCTTCTTCTCCTCTAGCTATTCCTTTCTTCTTCTCCTCTTTTTTCTTCTTCTTCTTCTTCTTCTTCTTCTTAATTTTTATCGGGGGTTCGAGGGTTCGAGGGGTCGAGGATCGCCGAGGGGTCGAGAGAGGTTTCCTAGTGTCAAAGTATTGAAGAAATCCATGCCTTCATCATTAGCCGGAAGTAACCAGGGCATGTTGGTATGAAGTTCTGCAAAGTTGTTCTGGAATGGAGTCCCGGATAGAATAATCCGCCTTTTGGTACGAATTCAGCAAAGGCCTTCCAAATAGCGATATTCGGAAGGCTCTCGCTGAACTTTGTACCAAAAAGCGAATTATCCTATCTGGGACTCCGTTCCAGAACAACTTTGAAGAGCTTCGTACCATCATGCACATGTTACTTTCGCCTAATGATGAAGACATGGTTTTGTTGAATCCTTTGACACTAGGCAACCTCCCGACCCCTCGGCGATCCTCTCGAACATGAGAGGAAGAAGAGGGTCGTCTAGGGGTCGAGGGTTCCAGGGTCGTCGAGGGTTCGAGGGGTTGAGGATCGCCGAGGGGTTGAGAGAGGTTTCCTAGTGTCAAAGTATTGAAGAAATCCATGCCTTCATCATTAGCCGGAAGTAACCAGGGCATGTTGGTACAAAGTTCTGCAAAGTTGTTCTGGAATGGAGTCCCGGATAGAATAATCCGCCTTTTGGTACGAATTCAGCAAAGGCCTTCCAAATAGCAATATTCGGAAGACTCTTGCTGAACTTTGTACCAAAAAGCGAATTATCCTATCTGGGACTCCGTTCCAGAACAACTTTGAAGAGCTTCGTACCATCATGCACATGTTACTTTCGTCTAATGATGAAGACATGGTTTTGTTGAATCCTTTGACACTACGCAACCTCCCGACCCCTCGGCGATCCTCTCGAACATGAGAGGAAGAAGAGGATAAAAAAAGAAGAGGAAGAAGAAGGAAAAAAAAGAGGAGAAGAAAGAATAGAGGAGTTCTTCTCCTCTATTCTTTCTTCTCCTCTTTTTTTTCTTCTTTTTCCTCTTTTTTTTATCGGGAACGAGGGTCATCGAGGGACATAGATCTGGTGTCGTCGTTGTCGATATATACCCCCTCCCGGTAGCTTGCTATGATTAGGTAGCTAGTTCTACGTTTGGCACTAATATATCCATCTGTCATGTTTGAATAATAATTGCCATGTTGTAAATATTTGTAGAAACTATGGACACCGCCCGAGACGAAGCAAAAGAAGCGTTGTTGAGGGACATAATCGCAGAAGGAAGTGATGCCGTCTCGTTGTTTCTCAACGACACCGATGGTCTGGAAGGAGAGGGTGAACAAGCTGGCTACGGTGACCTAATGCCGGTGCAAGAAGAAGAACATGAGGATGGCTCCGGTGACCCAATGTCGGTGCAAGAAGGAGACCGTGGTGACGGCTCCGGTGACCGAACCGAGTCCGGCCAGGTATATATATTAGTTAAGCCTGTGCTGACTAGCTGATTGATGCATTCATTGTTTTGGTATGTACACATATTAATTAAGTCTTTTTTCTTTTTTCTAGCCCTCCGGATCGAGCACAACTTCGGTAAAGAGACGAGGCCCGAAGAAAAAGTTGAGCTCGGATGAAAAGTTAGAGATCATAGCAATCGCGCCCGACGGCCAACCGATTGAACCCCTCCGGACAAAGAGCGCATTTGTTGCTCAGTGCGGGGTTCTGGTTAGGGACAAGATCTCGATAAGCATCCAGCAATGGTTTAAGCCGGCTATAGAAGACCCTGAGGTGTCTTATGTCAATGATATGCAGAAAAATGATCTTTGGACTGAGCTGAAGTCAAATTTCACCCTACCCCCAGAGGATGATCCGGAGAAGCCAGTTAAAGAGCAATTAATCAAGTCTTTTGCTCTTAAGAGGATGCCAGATCTATTCAGGAGGTGGAAGAAAGAGCTGAATAGGTTTGTCGATAAAAAAGAGACACCAGAATTCAAGGGCAGATATGAGAAGATCAGAGATCACTGGCCCGCATTTGTGGCCCACAAGACATCGGAAAAGAGTAAGAAGATGTCGGCGACAAACAAGCAAAATGCTGCGAAGAAGATGCTTCACCATCGCACGGGGTCAGGTGGCTACCTCGTAGCCTGGCCTAAGTGGGCCAAGACTGAGAATGATCTGGATGCTAAAGGGATCGAACAAGAGACAATTAGCTGGCCAGACCGTTGTCGGACTTGGTTCTTCGGGGCTGGCGGAACCTTGGCCCCTGTAACAGGGAAGTGCATTTGGACGAACGATCAAAAGGACATACCAGTCAGGAAGCTTAAGCAGTATATCGAAGAAGCGCAGTAAGGGAAGTTCTTTCCAGACAGAGAGAACGACAAGCTCACAATGGCCCTCGGGAATCCTGAGCACCCTGGACGGACATGAGGCACGCCAGGCTCCATTCCGTGGAAGGTTGGGTTTCCAGACGCAGGCGGTTACAAATCCCATGAGAGGAAGAAAAAAGTGCAGCAGACCCAAATGCAGGCGCTGCAAGCAAGGGTAGACGCGATAGAGGAACGAGAAGCAAATCGCAGCAAACGTACTGCCGAAGCTTCCCCCGAAGCTACCCCGCCATCTCAGCGCAGAAGCAGCGTGGCTTCCACCGAGCTGCTTCAGCCGGAGCATGCCTTGACGGCTCCTGCCAGCTATCCCGTGGATGCTATAACGGAGTCTCAAAATTGCCACCTTATGACGCAATGGATGAATTTGAAGGTCAAGGCGGCTGTTGGCTCTGTTTATCCTACTAAACCCGGCGCAACTTTTCACTGCCGGCCGATCCCAGACGGATATGCTAGGGTGATGGTGGATGAAATAACAGAGGGATTTGAGGACCTCCAGCTTGACCACCCTACCGGTGAAGGGGAGACTCGGCTGGGGTCTGCTCTGAAGACTCCATGCCTATGGCGGAAGGAGCTCATCAACCTTCCGAACTGGACGCCTCCGCCTCCTCCTCCTCCGGCAAGTCAGGGCACTCCGCCTCCTCCACCTCCTCCTACTCCGGCGAGTGATGATCAGGGCCCTCGGCCGGCTCCTTCTCTGGCGCGTGGCGGCACTCTGCCTCCTTCTCCGCCTGCGCCGACGCGCCCGAGCAGCCAGCCTCCTCCTTCTCCACCTCGTCAGCAAGGGCGTAAGAGACCTGCCGCCGCTCCAGCTGCTCCGGCGCATCGTAGTCCTTCTCCTCTGCCTCTTAAGCAAGTAAAGAAGACAACCGCTCCGTCTGTTCGGTCGGCGTCTAGCAGTACAACCAGAGGCGGGAGGACATACAGATTCGGTCCTTCTCTGAAGACTCCAGAGAAGTTACCATACGAGAGGACCCCGGAGGAGAACGCGAAGAACGTGCTAACCGAAGTGGATGACTGGTTTCAAGGGTTGAAAGCAAAGAGACATCCACCTCCGGAGGATAAGGTAGATCCGGTGAAAGTGAAGCGCACTCTGGCTGCCCTGGCAAAACCACCCAAGTCTCCGCCGAAAGGCAACTATGAGCGCATTATTGCAAAGACATGGGCTGAAGCGGAGCGGTCGGGAAGTACAGTCAGTGATCAAAGGCTGAAAGAACGACGAGCAGCTGGGAAACAAATTGCCCAGCTCGGCGAACAAGCGAAGCAATCGTGCCCCCCGCTCAAGGTGCCTAGCGACATCGTCGATCCGAGGATGGTGCCCGGTTATTGCAATGTTGACGATTACCTGCCCGATGATGTACATTATGATCCCATGGAGATGCAGATACACAGATACGAGTACGGGAAGCCTCTCGTCAAAGATGAAAAATCTTTAACAACGATGATGTGAAGATTACATGATTGGTACTTGAAAATCTGCAGAGAGTCTGAGGGGAGGAATACTTTGTATGCGAGAGTTAAACCGGAGCATGACCTTGTTGGAATTGAACTGTTGCCTATTCCATTTGAGGAGTTCTATCAGTTTTTCAATCAATTGGCCTTCGATAAAACAACGGTCACCTGCTACTGTCTGTAAGTACTACTACTTCTGTCATTAAGTCTCTCTATATAGCTCATCTCTTTCATTGCATGTATTTATAATTATCCTCACTATATTATGCAGATTGAAGATCGCCGAATTGAAGAAAAGACAAATCGGTGATATTGGGTTCGTTAACACATATCTCATAGATGCAACTGAGGTTGAACATCGTCCTGAAGATACCGAGGCCAACTTGCTACGATCATTCAAAAAATATGAAAACAAAGATATAATACTCTTTCCTTACAACTTCAAGTGAGTGTTACTGTCTTGTGCATATTCGGTTTCCCTTATATATTAGTCCAGGTTATAGTAATTTAATTGATGAGTTATGCATGCGTGCGCAGGTACCACTATATTCTCCTAGAGATTAGGCTTGAGCGGGGAGTAGTAACTGTCTTGGACTCTAAACGAAAAGATCCCCAGGAGTATGCGGACATGACTGAAATCCTCAAGAAGTAAGTTAAATTGATCATTATCCACCATATCAGCAACTTTGTTCATTTCCTGATATCAAGTAATTGTTTTCTTTGTCCAGCAGGGTTTGGAGAAAATTCACCAGAAAAGTTCCGGGACTGCCGAAGGAGCTGGAATTTAGACACCCGAAAGTAAGTACTATAGTAGCATGTTCCGCGCATATCCTAGCTAGTGATTCAAGCGCTAGTTTCATCAATACCATTTAGCATTCTTGCTTATCAGTTTGATTGACCTCTATTTCTTGTAAAGTGGTTGTGGCAGGAACAAGGGAATGATTTCTGTGGATACTACGTCTGCGAGTCCATCCGCCACACGACCTGTGAGCGGGGCGGGTACTCTGACGAACAATATGAAGTACGTAAATAACAACATTCACAATTTTATTTTATTACCATCATCTGTGTTGAGTTTCATTCATTCATATATATATATATGTATTGACCCCCTTCTTCAAATTAGATGTTTCGAAAGCGGGATGAACTCCTAGCACCAGCTCGCATGCGAGCAATTCAAGAGGAATTGGCGGCATTCTTTCTTGACCACGTGATCGCTGAAGACGGAGAATACTATGTGAACCATGAGTCCGTATGATTATATTTGTAAGAGATAATTATTGTATATATGTAGCCGATAGTGTCGGATAGATATACGAGAACTTGTTGTTCGACCAATCTCTCAGAGAAGGAGAGGTGGTCGATATCACTTCTCTCTGTATGCATATATGTTCATGACGATCTTCTGTTTCCTTTGTTTGCTTACTAGCGAGCTAGAGTGTCTAGTCCTCTCTATACGTATGTATAGTACATAGCGTCAACCAAGCACGGACATAAGAGAGGACACTTCTCTCTATTAATTATAGCTAGCTAACACAATATATGAAACACCTAAATTAACCCCCCAAAACCCCCCAAACCCCCCCCCCTCAAAAAAAACAAAAAACCCAGCCACGGAAATGCTGACGCGTGGATGCCTATTGGTCCCGGTTGGTGCCACCAACCGGGACCAAAGGGTCTCCTGCCTGGGCTCTGCGCACTGTCCACGTGGAGGCCCATTAGTCCCGGTTCTGGATTGAACCGGGACTAAAGGGTCGGGGCATTAGTACCGACACTTTAGTCCCGGTTCAGGAACCGGGACTAAAGGCCCTTACGAACCGGGACTATAGGCCCTTTTTCTACTAGTGGAAGCTGTAGCCACCCTGCAAGTCACGTGTACACTGTACATGCAATTAACTTTTTATAGAGGGACAATCATACAGGAAATTAACTCAAATGGATTGGATGTCACTATTATTTCCAGCATAAAGAGCATCTCCAACGGCAGCCGGCAAATTTCCTCCCGCTTCCTTAAGAGGAGGACGACATCAAACGCCAGCGGCATACATTTTTACAACTCTAACCAACCAGATGAAATTCATGCAAACACGGACTGATTTCATATAAGCATGAAGGATTTCGTATAAAAAAGCCGGATCTTCATATAAACATGATGGATTTCATTACATTTACATGAACTAAGAGGTGCCAATCCAGCTCTCTTGTATAATTAATACTCCCTCCGTCCGGAAATACTTGTCCTAGAAATGGATGTATCTAGACTTATCTTAGTTCTAAATGACCACCCGCGGATCCCTTTGTCTTCCTCATGTCCGTCAGACACTTGCGGGGTCGATGAAGGTCCTTGGAAGAGACGAAGCAGCAAAGAAACCACCTGAATCTGCGGTCGTCGCCTCGGCGGTGGCCTTCATGGGTCCCAAGTGGCAGTGGCCTCCCGTGTTCTACTTCTCCTCGATGATGGCGGCGGACATGGAGAAGCTGGCCACCGACTCGTTGCTCTCCATGCACCCGGCTTCCTTCTCTGCCTGCATGGCGCTGCCGCAGGCACGAGAGGCGCACCCACAGACACGGGAGGCGCGGCCACCGCAGACACTGGTGGCGCGGTACGATGCGGCAGCGACGGCGCCCGTACTGGCGTGCTCGCCGCCGTGCCAGTGTGGAGCAACTCTCCACTCCTCATCGAGCTAAACTGGAGCGGCGAGTTGCTGAACCACGCACCTGCTTGGGGCGACAACTGGCTCCTTCGGGCCAAGCGAGGTTGGTGAAGCACCGAGCGGTCTCGCCCGTATCCGGAGGGCTCGGCGGGCCACCTAGCCGGGTAATATGCCGGAGAACGGCTCATCGGAAGCCATCGGAAGAGTGGAGAAAATGGTGAAGGAGGAGATGGCGGAGCAGCGGAGGGGTGCGATTCTTGCCCGCTGTCTGTCTGGCCTCGTGTAAATAGAGGGCGGACGGTAGGAGCTTGGCCGGCGTCTGGCCTTGTTTAAACTGAGGACGGACGGGAGGAGCTCGGCCGGTGTCGCGTTTAATTCCGGCCCGCTCATGAACGGATGTGTGGCCGGAGTAGGATTCTCGGTTTGCATGCGGGTTTAACAGAGGGGTTTAATGGAGGCATTGGGCGTGCAACGGGCGCCGCAGTACTATTCGATTTGACAGCAGTAATGAGCCATCAAATCACAAAGGCCCTCTCCTCTCGTGAAACCGACCGAGCTAGACTGCCCCGCTCATGAACGGATGTGTGGCCGGAGTAGGATTCTCGGTTTGCATGCGGGTTTAACAGAGGGGTTTAATGGAGGCATTGGGCGTGCAACGAGCGGCGCAGTACTATTCGATTTGACAGCAGTAATGAGCCATCAAATCACAAAGGCCCTCTCCTCTCGTGAAACCGACCGAGCTAGACTGCCCCGCCCTCTAGCCTTTTAAAAAATGTATATACTCCACTTTTGCACAGTAGTAGTATCGATGGATTGCGCCATGGAGCAAAACTTGAAATTAAAAAAAAGGTGGTACATATAGAGAGTGCTCGTCGCCAAAATTATGCATATAGTACTATTAAAAAGGCTTGTCACAATAATGGTGTCCAGCACAAGTGCACAACCCACCCCTCAAATAAAACTAAGCACCATGGAATTCTTTGACAAAACTAAGCACCCTAAAATTCTTTTACAACTAAATTGCTGGCTATATGATGTTGGCCATATATATTGTACGTATATAATGTGAAGAAACGAGTGGTAGTACTATACCAACTAAAAGATGAAATGTAAGAAATACTAGTATGTATGTACTGAAGAGTTAAAGTAACAAGAAGAAACATAACATAGTTCTGTTGGGGGCTCAGCACAACACACCCCTCAAATTAAATTAAGCACACCTGAAATTAAACTTTGCAACTATTCCAGTAGACACTGCATTAGAACCACCATGAGCAACGACACTGCCACCTTACTCGGAGTCCTCGTCCACGTCCTCGACTTCGTCCTTGTCCCTCTTCCTCTTGGCCGATACTTCTTTGCCTGAACCGCACACTTGGCTGTTGCTCTTCATCCAACCCTTGTAGATATTGAAGCAAAGGTAGCCATCCATTGCAGCGTAGTGGATGTGGTCTATATCTAGTACATTGCCATGCATGACGATGAAATGTGTATGGAGGTTTCTCCAGTTTACCGTACGAAGGATGAACCATGGCTCCTGCCAGGGTCAGCATTGAAGGCTGACGAGAGGACACCAGCCGATTTTTCTGGAGGTCGAAGGTGTTGCCTACAATGAGGCCTATCCGACGCAGGACTTCATTGTCGTTACCAAAGTCTACAGTAACGAATTTGACTAGGTTGCTCTCGAGGAAGTCCTTAAAATCCTGGCACTCGACGTCGGCATTGCATATGTGGTAGACCAAGCATAAGTTATGCACGCAAACCTAGATCACGACGGGCTTCTTCCTCTCTTTGTCCTCTAGATCCTTCTCTCGTCCCAGGACTGTGGTGTACTCAACATCTAGCCCAGCGACCCACTCATCATCTGAGTCTTCGAACATGTGTCTGAAGCGAGAAAGGCATCCTTTCACCGTCGCGGAAGAACGGGTGTAGATGACGTCGAACTCATCGCCGGTGATGGTTTTAACCTTGTACTCACCGCCGATCGGGGAGATTTGGGACGCCATGGATTTGGGAGGAGGGTTAGGATTAGTGGAACTGCCGTAATGTGAATGGATAGGACGACTAGGAGCGAACCGCCGTAGTATTGAAGGACGTGCGGGGACGAGTAGGAGCGAACTGCCAGCGTGCGAACGGCAGGGTAGTGGCTTTCCATTCTCCCATGATACGGGCTTCCGAGAGCCCTTGGATCTGAGATCGAACGGTTGCATGGCGTGATTCTAGACCTATGGGTGAATATCCTATCCTGGAGGGTTATTCTGCAAATTTTCAGCAACTTAGCATGCGGCCGTTTGATCTCAGATCCAAGGGCTGCCAGCAGCCCGTATCGTGGTCGCGCCTACCACGACCGTCGCGTTGCTCGTGCAGTCGCGCCCTTGGAGATTTAACACGGTGCGTTAGGCTATCTGATGTTGGCATGTCATACATAGTCATCACTTAGTCACTCATACTACAACAAGGTTTTGGCTATAAGGTTGGCTATAAGTGTATTTATTTTTTTACTTCTCTCTATCTCTTTCTTCATACTCCCTCTGTCCCATAATATAAGAACGTTTTTGACACTAGTGTAGTGCCAAAAATGTTCTTATATTATGGGACACAGGGAGTACCAGTATTTATTGCATTTGCCAAGGAGTGACCTCTCCCAATGAAATGGTGTTGCTAAGTTTGCTTCATTTAATTAGCTATACACTCAAAATTGTCTTTTCACCTAGGTACACGCGCTTAGCACTATTTCTTCCTTGGGTCACCAAACTAGTCTCTCTCTTCTTGATTAACTTGCCACATCAGACTTTATGCCTATGTGGCAAGCTTAAGCACCTGTAGGAGCAAGTAAGTACAATAGTGCACTTTACATGGCATTTTTGCATATGTGGAGGAAAGAGAGGCAAGGAAAAAGTGGAGAAGTGGGCTCTCATGCAAGAGCCAGCCTCTACTACATGGTGGAGCATTGGGAGAGGCACCTGTATGGAGGTGGTCAGGAATCGGGAGACTCACGCCGGTCGTAGCGCCGCAGTTAAAATGATAATGGCAAGTCAAATCACGGGGCCCCACCTGTCCAGCAGTAACTCGCTGTCAAATCACACAGCCCTATGTTTGCAGCAGCCTACTCCCTCGTCTTCTCGCGTCTCTGTCGAACCGACTAGGCGGAACTGTCCCGCCTACCGCACAGGAAAAGCCCGTGCAGTATACTCCCTCTGTCTAGGTGACCAAGGTGGAGAGGAAAACGAGAGAACTTAATGTTTAGTGTATTTGCTAAGGCTGGTTGTAATGGTACTAGCCTTAGCAATTTTGATGAGGTGTCATAGAATTAAATGAAGAAAGAGAGAGAGTTGAGGACTATGTGTCATACATGGCAATAAATAAAGTACTACATGATACTAATATATGTACATGGCACATGAGTACTAAGTATTATTAATACAGTTTTGCTAGAACTCATCTAGATGAGATATAATTTGGTCTCATTCATATTTTATAGCCATTGGATGTGATGCTATATAAGATGCGTGTGTGCTGACGTGGGTTGTATTTGTTCTTGTGCAACGAGCTGACCACTGCATGTCATGTTTGATAGTCTCAAGTCATTAAAAGCATACAAGCCCCACATCTCTTCTTGGTTGATTCCTCTATTTATGTCAAAAAATAAGAAACAACGTGAGAGTTAATGCACCACGCCTATGTGTTTACTATTTGGTTTTCGTAAGATTACTTAATACTCACCTAGACGAAGGAGTATTCGACTTGACAGCGGGCGGCGCAGTTCCCGATACGGCTTTAATGCAGACGAGGGAGGGAGTAGCAGTTCCCGATATGTTGAATGGCCAATGCATCCTCCTTCAATTAATGCATGAGGGAAGTAATGGGAGGAGGTCCAGGAAAAGAGGATGCACGATGTGAATGCAACGCAGTTTGCCCTCATTGCCCTCATATAAAGGCGCCCCTCCATTCCAATGCATCTACCACATCGTACGCACCTAAGCATTTTCCTAAGCACCTACACTAAGTGCAAAAGAGCTCACTCCAGACCCATGGCGGCGATGCGCGTGAGCGGCCAGCGGCTGCGCCAGATGGTCCACGACGCCGGCCTGTGGCATGGCGCCGAGGATCGTCTCCAGACGGTGTTCGAGACCGGCTGGTGGATGGCCGCCGTCGACGCCAACTACGACTCTCAGTTGGACCAGATGATCGTTGCCACCAGAAACAAGTTCACCGTCCTCAAGAAGCTCGCGGACGACATCGTCGTACTCCTCCAGCCCGCGCGCCCGGGCTCCTCATTGCCTGCCACCCTAATCGGCCTCCATGGCCGGAACCTCTTTCAAGCACTGGTGGCCCTGCGACTGCCCGCCGACGCCACGAAGAATGTCCACCTGGAGGTCGCGCTCGCCGCGAGGCGCCTCGCCCTGCAAGAATTCATCGACCTACACATCCACATGTATGAGCAAATCGTGTACATAGGTATCTACAAGGCCAGTGAGGACGCTACGACGTTGGCCTTCCTCAACCGGCTGGAAGCCTTGGATGCCTTTGCTGAGAAGCACCTCGACCTCGCCACAAAAGCCGCCGCTCCTTAGCCGCCGGCCGGTGGCCCGGCACACTAAGTTGAGGAGGAGGAGGTCGTACGTTCGTGGATCCATCTTTCTTCTTGCCTTCTGTAACCACCACTGCGATCGCATCATCGTGGCCTTAATTCTTATTGTGATGTTGCATTCTCGTTCCAGTCAATACCGACATGTGCGATCCCTTTGCTTAATTATATGCATCATTAACTAGTACTCCATCCGTCAATTTATAAGTTGTGCTTAACTTTTCCATCAACTTCGTGCAACGCGCGGGCATCTTGCTAGAAACACTAGAATATGTCTATATAATCCGTATGTGATAGTCCATTTGAAATCTCAAAAAAGACAAATATTTAGGTATGGAGGGAGTAATATATTAGGAGTATATCAAAACAATGGTGATTTCTTTCAAGTTTGTGAACAAATACTACTATTCTACTACTTTGGATCCGTCGCAACACACGGTCACATTGCTGGTAAAAGGAAAAAGGCCTGTCGCGTTCGCATCGCACCCCCACACGCCCGGGAATTGGGAGTACAACACGGCCCATCTGGCACGACACATAGCTTAGGGAAGGCATGTTGCCTAGCATTTTCACTTTCATGTGGGGCCGCCATTGAGCAAACCGACACCCCACCCGCCGCCGGGATGGAAAACAGAAACGAGGGGAAGATCTAGCTGTAGCACGGAAGCCAAGAAATTTGGTGTCAGACGGGGCTCATTGATAGAGTAGGAGCATTCCGTACTAGTACTACTCCTACTAGTACCAAGTTTGTACTCCTAATACTATATTACTAGTACTACCACTATACAACTAGTAGGTACGTGCACGGCACAACATCGTAGGAACAAAAAACGGGAAGATCTTGTTTTGGGTGATTTATCTTTTTTCAGTCAACGTAGTATGAATAATATGATGTGGGGGGCACCCATGAAGCTTATGTGGCTTGGTTGCATGGCTACGGAAGGTTAGAGAAAAATAAATAGATAATGTGTTTAGAGTGCACTCCACTAAATAGATATACTTTGGATCCATTGCAACGGACCGGCACATCTATATCTATACCCCCTATATAGTGTGTGAAAAACTTTGAAAGTTGGTCGTTGGATGAAGCCAATCCGACGGTACAAAGATGTCAAATCCGAGCACTACTGGCCGTTGGATATCATCCACCAGATTCTGCCACATGTATAATCTAGAAGACTCCATGGTTGAACTTAATTCATGACTAACTGTGCCACAACTAAGCTTGGGCGAAGTTATTAGTTCTTCAAAATGAGAGCCATGAATTGGCAAGCCTAAGGGAATCTTGCCACATTTTTTGTGTGTATGTCATGTGGGGCCTTAGTGTGGCTTGCCTAAGGTGTGGCTTGAACCAAACACTCACCTAAGTTAATCAAACTTGCCTAACCGTACATTCCACTAGATTTTGCCACATGTTAGAGTCCAGAAAGCTCCACATGTAGAAGCATAATGCACAAACCACCAGAATCTCATGCGTGCAATGCACGTGTACCTTACTAGTACTAGTTGGTAGTAGTAAGAAACAAATTCCAGTTTTGGCACGAGCTCGTACTGCGGGAGCACCACAAGGCCTGCCACAGGAGTTACATTTCCCTCTCGGGGCCCACGGGACCGAACTTCAGTGGCTTAGTGCCCGGCCTATGAGTCAATGACATGCGGACCTTAAATGCGGCTGGCCCACATGTCATTCTCATGGTGGTGGCGTGGTTCGCGACTCACTCATTCAAGATGAACCGGCCGGTGGTGGCGTGGCCGTGGCGAGGGTGCCACAGCTGGGCGTCGGGGCGTTACGAGGCGTAGATGGCCACACCGGCAGGTACTACCTTTAGTGCATAAGTACTCCAGCTAAGGATTTATGCCCGGGACGAAATGTGTCACAGCCGCTGGATGAAAATTCGATGGTGCGGGAGTACGGATCGGAGCACAGCAGTGGAGCAGGCAAACCGCGTCCAATCGGGTGTGTCTTTGGTAGAAAGTTGATGGTCGCCGCAGTTCAGCTGGCCCGCATGTCATGCACACAAAGGCAGAGGAGCGGTGGGGCCGAGAGGGATGAGGGGCACGTCGGGGGGATGAGGATCCCCTGATGTGAACAATCCTACCATTCTGTCACTGACATGTGGGACCCATAAGCATGGGTCCCACCTGTCAGCGAAGGAAAGGCAGGGCAAGGCAGTGATAGCCACGTCAGAGGATCCATGTCCACGTCGGGGGATGTCGTGCCGTGGGTTGGAGCGGCGTCGTGGGAATCGCGTGTGGGTGTGGCAGTCGTAGAAACAAGAAACGTGATGGTCGCCATGGTTCAACTTCCATGGACAAGCTGTCATGTCTGCTGACACATGTATATCAAAACTAGAGTGTTTATATTTCAAGCACATGAACAAGTATTATTCTACTACTTTGGATCCATTGCAACGCACGGGCCAGCACATTGGTAGTAGTAGTGTCCATCTCTATCTCTAGAGGCCTTCCCTCGTTCATCCTTTTCTCTCACAAGATAAACTACTCATACAAATGCATCCTGATGTTCCATGGAACGCACGAGGATGTTTCCTTGGGGGTCTCTCCAGCGCGGCGTGGCCATAGTTGCAAGTTGACGCCCCTTGAGATGCCGACGTTGAGGGGCACTCGGATTTCCTCCGATGAGTAGGTAAGATGAGTTTGATCATGTAGTAAATGCATTCTAAAGACTACTTCCGTGTTCATTTCCTAATTCTCCCCCTGCCCACTGTTTCACAGGTTAGGCTCGGTGCGAGTGGAGATTGGCTTGCATATGTACGGGGGGGTACCAACATCAATTTGCACAACATTTACAATGGTCACACCGTTCCCGTAGAACCTTTGTACAACATTGGGATCAGCCATGCAACGGGCCACCGCATGAATTGGTACGATGGAACCATGGTGAGATTGAATAAGATAGCACGAACCTTGCACATGGCGGTCAAAGGCGGACCATGCTGTCTGCGGCCGATTTGTTGCCGTACGAGTAGGAAGACGTTGTGCTCCTTTCTAACCGCATCTTCACGGTGACAAACCAGGGGACTTATTTTGTATGGGACACATCCTACGATATACTCCCTCTCTCCCAGTTTATTTTTTTTGAATATTTTCGTTTTATAAGTTTCAAATTCAAATTTAGAGCTCCCCATAACATGTTGAGATTACAATGTACATTAAATCGCTGCGTGCATGTATAGTAAAGAAACAAATCTCGAGTTTGGCACGAGTTCGTGCTGCGGGAGCACCACAAGCCCTGGCGCAGGAGTTACATTTCCCTCTCAGGGCCGTCGGGACTGAGCTTCAGCGCCTTACTACACCTACCTTTGAGTCAATAACATGTGGACCCGATAGGTGACTGGTCCACATGTAATGCTCCCGTAGGCAGAGGGGTAGTGGGGCCAAGAGGGGTGAGCCACAGGTCGGGGGACGTGTGGTTTCATGGGTTCGAGCGGCGTAGTGGGAATCGTGGGTGGCTGTGGTAGAAACTTGATGCTCGCCGCATTTTAGATGGCCCACATGTCATGCACACAAAGGCAGAGGGGCAGTGCGGCCGAGAGGGGTGAGGCGCACGTCGGGGGGCGTGGTGCCATGGGTTGGAGAGGCGTCATGGGAATCGTGAGATCAAACGTGATGGTCGCCGTAGTTGAACTTCCATGGACAAGCTGTCATGTCTACGGACACATGCATTGCATACCGATCACTGGAAGGAGTAGCAGAGAAAGGTATATATGCGGATAAATAGTTCCTTATAGTCAAGCGGACCCACGCTACTACTCTATTCCAAAGACATGCACACAATCGAAATAGTCCATCTATATAAATATACACCGAGAGGGAATAATTTTTTTACAAGAGAGGAAATAGTTCATCCATCCATAATGCCCTCCTGCTGGTGCAGCCTTTTCTTCTCCTTCTTCTTCTTCTTCTTCTTCTTCTTCTTCTTCTTCTTCTTCTTCTTCTTGTTCTCATTCTCTGTGGGAAACGGCTTCGCAACAAGCTCTTTGGACCTTGCAGCTATCTCGAAACTCACACGGGCATCGAGGGTAGCATATTTTATCCGCTCGTACGTCAAGGGATAATTCTCCCATCCAGACGACCTTAATGTGTAGGATCGAAAGTATGTCTAGAGGGGGGTGATTAGACTACTTGACCAAATAAAAATCTATCCTTTTCCCAATTTTAGTTCTTGGCAGATTTTGGCTATCTTAGCACAGGTCAAGCAATCTTCACACAATTCAAGCAAGCATGCAAAGAGTATATGAGCAGCGGAAAGTAAAGCATGCAACTTGCAAGAATGTAAAGGGAAGGGTTTGGAGGATTCAAACGCAACTGGAGACACGGATGTTTTTGTCGTGGTTCCGGTAGGTGGTGCTATCGTACATCCACGTTGATGGAGACTTCAACCCACGGAGGGTAACGGTTGCGTGAGTCCACGAAGGGCTCCACCCACGAAGGGTCCACGAAGAAGCAACCTTGTCTATTCCATCATGGCCGTCGCCCACGAAGGACTTGCCTCACTAGCGGTAGATCTTCGCGAAGTAGGCAATCTCCTTGCCCTTACAAACTCCTTGGTTCAACTCCACAATCTTGTCGGAGGCTCCCAAGTGACACCTAGCCAATCTAGGAGACACCACTCTCCAAGAAGTAACAAATGGTGTGTTGATGATGAACTCCTTGCTCTTGTGCTTCAAATGATAGTCTCCCCAACACTCAACTCTCTCTCACAGGATTTGGATTTGGTGGAAAGAAGATTTGAGTGGAAAGCAACTTGGGAAGGGTAGAGATCAAGATTCATATGGTAGGAATGGAATATCTTGAGCTCAACACAAGTGTAGGTGGTTCTCTCTCAGAAAATGTGTATTGGAAGTGAAGATCTATTCTGATGGCTCTCTCCACAAATGAAGAGTGGGTGGAGGGGTATATATAGCCTCCACACAAAATCTAACCGTTACACACAATCTGCTAAACTCGGTGGGACCGAATCGTTAAACTCGGTCGGACCGATTCAGCAAACCTAGTGACCGTTAGGATTTTCGGTGGGACTGAGATGCAACTCGGTAGGACCGATATGGTTAGGGTTAGGGCATAACGTAATCTCGGTATGACCGATTACACAAACTCGGTGGGACCGATTTTGGTAATAAGCTAGCCAGAGAGTTGTTCAGGTAAACTTGGTGGGACCAATTCGCTCTTTTCGGTTAGACCGAAATGTTACGAGAGGGAAACAGTGAGTTTACATTGCAATCTCGGTGGGACCGATCGCTCACTTCGGTTGGACCGAAACGTTACGAAGGGAAACAGAGAAATTGCAATCCCATCTCGGTGAGACCGAGATCCCTATCGGTGAAACCGATTTGCTAGGGTTTGTGGCAGTGGCTATGACATGTGAAACTCGGTGGCTCCGGATAGGAAGAATCGGTGGGGCCGAGTTTGACTTTAGGTTTGGGTCATATGTGGATATGGAAAGGTAGTTGAGGATTTTGGAGCATATCACTAAGCACATGAAGCAAGAGGCTCATTAAGCAACACCTCATCCCTCCTTAATAGTATTGGCTTTTCCTATGGACTCAATGTGATCTTGGATCACTAAAAATGTAAAATGTAGAGTCTTATTCTTGAAGCTTGAGCCAATCCTTTGTCCTTGTAATTTTGAGGGATCCACTTTCCTCATCCATGCCATGCCATCCATTGAGCTTTTCTGAAATATCCATCTTGGAATGATGTTAGCTCAATGAGCTATATGTTGTTAGGAATTACCAAAACCACCCAGGGATAGTTGCACTTTCAATCTCCCCCTTTTTGGTAATTGATGACAACATATAGATCAAAGCTTCGACAAATGATAATAAGATTGGAATATATCGTCGCTTTGAGAAGTATGTGATAAGTAAGAGCTCCCCCTAAATTTGTGCATATTTAAGATTTGCTTTGGACTGCAAATGCACAATGAGTTAGGATCATGGGTTACTCTTCCATGTCACATACATCTTGGTGGAGAGCTCAAAATGATAAGAATTAAATGCATGCACTCATCACCAAGCAAAGTGAATGGTCAACATAAGGATAAATTGATAGTAACATCCAACAAGCATTAAGTGTAGCTTATGATCAAACACATGATCATCAATGTCTCACAAATCACGGCATTGTATCTCAAACACTCAAAAGCAAATAAAGTTCAACCAAGAAGACAAGAGAGAACAAAATGCAAACTCTCTCTCTCTCGAAGCCTATGATCTATACATTTTTCTCCCCCTTTGGCAACAAGTTACCAAAAAGTTCATAGAAAATGCATAGGACTAAACAACTCTTAGGCTTGGTCTTCAGTTGGTGGAGTCCGGATAATGCCAAGGACGAAGGCTTCAGTCGATGTAGATGGAGCTGCTGGAGTAGGAGCTGGAGCTGGTGGAACAGAAGCTGTAGCTGGTGCAGAAGTGGTGGCTCTAGTGTCAGGAACTGGCACTGCAGATGATCTCTGAGCTCTGGGCACCCTGGCAAATGCATCAGTTGTGGTCTTGCCCTTCCTCTCCTGCATATCTTCTTGTAGTTGTTCCACAGCAGACTGGACCTCTGTCACCTTCACATCTAGGTCATAGAACTTTTGTTCCATGATTCTTTCCAAACTCTCTTGGTTTTGAGTTAGGGTGGCCAGTCCGTTCTCAATCCTCAGAGTGGATGCTATCAGGTAACTTAGCTGCTCCTGCTTGTTCTTCAAGAAGTACTCAGATGCCTCCTCTTAAGTTGGCATCCTGGCAGCTTTCTCCATCTTGGCCTTCTCCTTCTGTGCTTGAGCATGTGCAGATGATGGTTCATCCTTGTTCATGACAACCTGATTGTCTTCAAAGTCTGGATGGATGGGCAGGTGTTCCTTGTCCAGTAGGTATGTGCCTATGCCCATCTTTGAGTTTATCAGCTCTTGAATTTGTGGGGCATATCCACAGCTCCTCTTCTGATCAGCTGCTGTTCTCTTAGTGGTCTCTACCATGAGGCTCATCACCTTGAACTTCTGTGGCACATCAAATACATGGAGCATGTTTATTGCATGGCCTTGGATCATCTTGTGATCACCTGACTTGGGCAATAGGGTGTGCCTCAGAATCCAATTAATAGTGGGCAGCCCTGACAGAAGATAATGCACTGAGCCAAACTTGAAAGTATCAAGTGCCTTGTTTGGGATCTCCTTGTACATGTTGGACATGGAATTGTGATCCATCTTCTTCTTTGCATATATGTCCAGGTCATCTTCCTGTTCTTCTGGGGCATTGATGAGCTGTGCCCACTCAGCAACTGTTGACTGATATCTGGTTCCTTCTGACATCCACACAATCTTGCCATCTGGATAGAAGTGTGTTGTGGAGTAGAATTGCATGATCAGCTCTTCATTCCACTTTGTGAGCTTCTGCCCAACAAAGTCTGCAACTCCACAACCCTTGAAGCTGTCATATACTCCAGGATAGTGCTCTTCATTCTCCTTGATGTACTCCCAATCAACCCATCTCATGTCACAAACTATGGGCTTCTTATCAAGCAGCACTGTCTCATAGAAATCCTGCTGTTCCTTGGTATGAAACCTGTAATCCACAGCAGTTCTTCTCCTTGAAGCATATGGATCTGCTTCTCTCCACTTCTTCAGCCCTGAATCTCTTCTAATCTTCATGTCCTCAGCCACAGGATGAGCATCATTGTGGTCTGGGATCTTGGGCTTAAGCTTCCTGAGCACTTGTCCTTCTTCTTCTTCAGCAATGTCAGGCACTGGGGCCTTGTTCTTTTCAGCAGCAGATATGTTTCTGGTGTTTCTCTTTGGTTCACTCTTGGGCTTAGATGCAGCTTTGGGTGCTTCCTTGGGCTTGGATGCAGTAGCCCCTGACCTTATGGCATCTCCCATGAGTTTCGGTGCCTTAGGTGCTGGTGCAGCAACCTCTTCTTCTTCATCTGATGAATGTTTTTCAAACTCAGCCATTGGATCAACCTTCTTGCACCATCTGCCCCTTTTCCTTTCCTTCTTTTCTTTCACAGCCTCATCCTCTGCAGTTGACTTGGAAGATTTCTGAGAGGATGCCCTGGCTTTGGACATTGGCTGTCTCCCTGCTGTCTTTTTGATTTTCAGTCCTGGCTTTGTGGCTGCAGCTGAGCCATACTCTTTCTTGAGTACCTTCTTCTTGGATGTGGCTTCCTCTTCTGCCACATAGTCCTCATCCTCTGACTCAGAGGTTCTCTTCTTGCTTGCTCTAGTGGTAGCTTTGGGCAGATTGCTTGGGGTGCTCCTGCTACCCTCATCAGAACTGCTAGAGGGACTAGTGCCCTCACTCAAATGAGCCTGCTCCTCAGATCTGTTCTGGCTATCACTCTGATCAGACATGTTGCTAGTACAGACTGCTAACCCTGTGAATAGTTTATAGAAGAGATAGAGTGGATGAGCATCACAAAATGCAGAGGTTTTTGCAAAAGAAAGAATCAAAAACTTAGTTTTAGTTTTCCACGGAAAGCATTTCGGATCGACCGATTTGCAAACTCGGTGATACCGAAGCAGCTTTTGGAACCAAAACTAGTGAACTCGGTCAGACCGAGTCATAGTTCGGTGGCACCGAGACTGCTAGGGTTTCACAAAGTCCTGAACTCGGTCTCACCGATTTGTAATTCTCGGTCAGACCGAGAACCACATGTGCAATGGTCGTGGCCGAATCGGTGGAACCGAGTTCCGCAACCCGGTGGGTCCGAGATGATTTCGGCGGAAACCTAAACCTAAATTTTTGAATCTCAACTATTCTAAGGATTGTTTTGTCTGGATAGGAGTGTTTCAATCGTAGCAAGATTCATAAAGAACACAATGTGGTAGGAATTGGAAGGGGAATAGCACTGTGATCGAGTCCATACCCTAGTTCGGCGGTGGACTCGCTACGGCGGCAACGGCGGAGACGAATTCCGTTGACGGCGGCGGAGACCAGCGACTGGAGGCGGCTGGCGACGAGGAGGACGATCCGGAGACCCAGGAGGCAGAGCGAGCTATGCACGGGCGAAGAGGTTTCAGAGAAATTTCCAAAATTTTGCCCGTGAGTATATATAGCCCGACCCTGTCGGTGTGACCGAGTGGAACAACTCGGTGGCACCGAGATGCATAACTGTTGACAGTTATAGCAACTCGGTGTGACCGAAGAGTTCAAATAGGTTGCACCGAGGTGAAAACCTAGATCGACTTAGTGATCTCGGTATGACCAAAATGGAGGAATCGGTCAGACCGAAAAGCACAAAGAAGTTTTGGAAGTTTAAGTTTATGTCAAATCGGGGACTCCGAGTGCTCCTCACACAGAGTGGTTTGAATTTGAATTGATAAAATTTTGTGATGTAGCATGAATAGAGTTTGAGACGAGAAAAGCATAGATAGCTAGAGAAGGTTCTTAGGCATTCTTGTCCATCCACTTGGTAAGAAAAAGAAAAACTAATCAATCCAAAACAAGTGGATGTCCTCGAATGAGTAAAATATGCTCTCAACATGCTCACACAATAAAATGGCAATTGAAATATGTGGCAAAGCATGCACAACCAATTCTAGCATCTATCAAGCAATTGGCAATGACTAGGTCATCTATATATGAGTATATTGACTTAGGAGTCAAATGAGAACATTTGATCATAGGTCATATTCATCGTTCAAGCACAAGTGGGGTTACCACTTTTACATAAAGCATTGTTGTGTTCACATCATTAGAGTTGCTTTAGCTCAATTCTTAGAGTAAAGCTCCCCCTAGATGTGATATCCCCCCTAAGAGGGATGAACTAACCTTGGGTTTTGTCGATGATGACTTCATGTAGATGTTGAAGATGTGGATGCTCAATGTTGATGTAGATCAATTAGAGCTATCCATTGGAGTGAGTTGCACTTTCAACACCTACATGGGTTAGTCCCACAAAGGAACAAACAAGGATATCCATAGACATAGAGTGATGCACACACAAGATGATGTCTATGAAAGCTTTTAGGTTACCTTGTCCCTTGACTTACTAACAAGAGGGTTTGTGACTCCTTGAACTAGTGCAAGATGTGGAAGTTGATTGCACTTGTTCTTGCCAAAATGATAAGAGTGAAGTATGTTGGCGGAGTCACCCTCAAGAACTCTCTAGTTCTTCTTCTTTTGGATCCACACCATCTTGATGGGAATCCTTGGAGTTGTAGTCATACTTGATGAAGTGGAACTTGAAGCAGTCTTAGGAATCCACTTGACTAAGGTCTTAGGAGCTTCTTCAAATGCATCAATTTCCTCTTGAAGCTTGTCCTTGCCTTTTTGCTTGTAGTCTTGTGGTGGAAGATCATCTTGAGCTTGTGTCCCTTTGAAAGAAGTAGGGTCATACTTCTCTAGTTGAGGAACAAACTTTGTCTTGGGGTATTGATCTTCTTCCCACTCAACTCCATTGGCATTGAACTTTCGTTCAAAACCAACACCTTGATTCTTCCGGTGCCTTCCTTCCTTGCTTGTGTCCCTTTGAAAGAAGTAGGATCATACTTCTCTTGTTGAGGAACAAACTTTGTCTTGGGGTATTGATCTTCTTCCCACTCAACTCCATTGGCATTGAACTTTCGTTCAAAACCAACACCTTGATTCTTCCGGTGCCTTCCTTGCTTGCGTACAATTTCCTCGAATTGCTTACTCCCGGCAAGGCTCTTGTATACTCCTTTCTCTATAATTCCCTTCAATAGGCTATTTTCTTTCTCAAGTGTAACTTGGCTAAGAGAATCATTAGTGGAATCAAGAGAACTACTAGAAGCAACAATATTGGATTTAACATGATCATTGTTACTACTAGAGGAAGAATCTTTCTTGTTCTTGTTACTAGACTTGACTTGAGGCATGTAAGTGGATAAGAGTAAACGCTTGGCAATGTAATAAGAACTTTTCTTACGAAGATCATCATTGATTGCTTTTAAGAACTCATGCTCTTGCTCAAGGTTGAGCTTTTCAAAGCGTAATTTCTCATGTGTTCTTAAAAGTTCTCGATGATCTCCTAAGATAGTTTCATGATCTAACTTAAGAGTGTTTAGTTCTTTAGTTAGAGCCTCACTCTTCTCCTTATCATTGTCATTCGTTTTATCTTGATTAGCATGATTAATTGATGTTTCATCATAGTATTCATCACTAGAGTTTTCAACAAGTAAATCATCATCACCTAACAAATCATCTTCATCACTATTGAAATCAACATACTCGGGGTGTGATACCTTTGGGCCTTTAGCCATGAAGCATGTTCCAACTCCTTCATTTGGTGAGTCAAATATGTCGTAGGAGTTGGTTGACACAAGTGCTAGACCGGCAACACCTTCATCTTGAGTATATTCGGAATCAGAGTGATAACTTCTCTCGGAGTGGTTGTTGGAGTCGGAGCCGGATACCCATTCACCAACATGAGCTTGATGTCTTCGTTTTGTGTAGCTCCTTGATGACTTGTCCTTTCTTTCTGAATCCTTGCTTCTCCGTGAGTATCTTCGTTCATAACGATCATCTCTACTCCTTCTTTCTCTAGATGGTGATTCCTCTCTTCTTCTTCTTCTTTTGGGAGAGTCTTCTCTTTTCTTGTAGGGAGCCGTACACTCATTGGAATAGTGTCCGGGTCTTCCACAATTGTAGCAGTTTCGCTCTCGACTAGAAGATCTTTTGTCATTGTAGGACCTTGACTTGGAGCTTCTATCTTTGCTTCTACTCATGTAGAACTTGTTGAAGTTCTTCACCATTAAGCTCAATTCTTCATTGAAGATTTGCTTCTCACTTGATGATGTGGGAGCTTCACATGAGGCTTTGTAAGCACCACTTGATTTGTTGTGAAGTTCCTCTTTATCCTTGAGTGACATCTCATGAGCAACAATTCTTCCAATGACTTCCGTTGGCTTGAGATCTTTGTAATTGGGCATCATTTGGATCAATGTGCACACGGTATCATATTTTCCATCCAAGGCTCTTAGGATCTTCTTGATGATGAATCTATCGGTCATCTCTTCACTCCCTAAGCCGGCAATCTCATTTGTGATAAGAGCAAGCCTAGAGTACATTTCAGCGACACCTTCACCATCCTTCATTTTGAACTTGTCAAGTTGACTTTGAAGCACATCCAATTTGGATTCCTTGACGGAGTCGGTACCTTCATGCATATCAATCAAAGTATCCCAAATTTCCTTTGCATTCTCAAGACGGCTGATTTTGTTGAATTTTTCGGGGCACAATCCGTTGAACAGAATATCACAAGCTTGAGCGTTGTATTGCAGCATCTTTAACTCTTCCACAGTAGCTTCACGGTTTGGTTCTTTCCCATCGAAGAAGTCACCTTGCAAACCAACACACACAATAGCCCAAATGGCGGGGTTATGTCCAAGAATATGCATTTTCATTTTATGCTTCTAACTAGCAAAATTAGTACCGTCAAAATAAGGACCTCTACGGTGATAATTTCCCTCGCTAGACACCATACTCTCCTAGGTTGTGAAACCAAGGCTATGACCACCAAAAGCTACGGAAATCAAAGCAAATGGAGACCAAAGCTCTGATACCATTTGTAGGATCGGAAGTATGTCTAGAGGGGGGTGATTAGACTACTTGACCAAATAAAAATCTATCCTTTTCCCAATTTTAGTTCTTGGCAGATTTTGGCTATCTTAGCACAGGTCAAGCAATCTTCACACAATTCAAGCAAGCATGCAAAGAGTATATGAGCAGCGGAAAGTAAAGCATGCAACTTGCAAGAATGTAAAGGGAAGGGTTTGGAGGATTCAAACGCAACTGGAGACACGGATGTTTTTGTCGTGGTTCCGATAGGTGGTGCTATCGTACATCCACGTTGATGGAGACTTCAACCCATGGAGGGTAACGGTCGCGTGAGTCCACGGAGGGCTCCACCCACGAAGGGTCCACGAAGAAGCAACCTTGTCTATTTCATCATGGCCGTCGCCCACGAAGGACTTGCCTCACTAGCGGTAGATCTTCATGAAGTAGGCGATCTCCTTGCCCTTACAAACTCCTTGGTTCAACTCCACAATCTTGTCGGAGGCTCCCAAGTGACACCTAGCCAATCTAGGAGACACCACTCTCCAAGAAGTAACAAATGGTGTGTTGATGATGAACTCCTTGCTCTTGTGCTTCAAATGATAGTCTCCCCAACACTCAACTCTCTCTCACAGGATTTGGATTTGGTGGAAAGAAGATTTGAGTGGAAAGCAACTTGGGAAGGCTAGAGATCAAGATTCATATGGTAGGAATGGAATATCTTGAGCTCAACACAAGTGTAGGTGGTTCTCTCTCAGAAAATGTGTATTGGAAGTGAAGATCTGTTCTGATGGCTCTCTCCACGAATGAAGAGTGGGTGGAGGGGTATATATATAGCCTCCACACAAAATCTAACCGTTACACACAATTTGCTAAACTCGGTGGGACCGAATCGTTAAACTCGGTCGGACTGATTCAGCAAACCTAGTGACCGTTAGGATTTTCGGTGGGACTGAGATGCAACTCGGTAGGACCGATATGGTTAGGGTTAGGGCATAACATAATCTCGGTATGACTGATTACACAAACTCGGTGGGATCGATTTTGGTAATAAGCTAGCCAGAGAGTTGTTTAGGTAAACTCGGTGGGACTGATTCGCTCTTTTTGGTTAGACCGAAATGTTACGAAAGGGAAACAGTGAGTTTACAGTGCAATCTCGGTGGGACCGATCGCTCACTTTGGTTGCACCGAAACGTTATGAAGGGAAACAGAGAAATTGTAATCCCATCTCGGTGAGACCGAGATCCCTATCGGTGAAACCGATTTGCTAGGGTTTGTGGCAGTGGCTATGACATGTGAAACTCGGTGGCTCCGGATAGGAAGAATCGGTGGGGCCGAGTTTGACTTTAGTTTTGGGTCATATGTGGATATGGAAAGGTAGTTGAGGATTTTGGAGCATATCACTAAGCACATGAAGCAAGAGGCTCATTAAGCAACACCTCATCCCTCCTTAATAGTATTGGCTTTTCCTATGGACTCAATGTGATCTTGGATCACTAAAAATGTAAAATGTAGAGTCTTGTTCTTGAAGCTTGAGCCAATCCTTTGTCCTTGTAATTTTGAGGGATCCACTTTCCTCATCCATGCCATGCCATCCATTGAGCTTTTCTGAAATATCCATCTTCGAATGATGTTAGCTCAATGAGCTATATGTTGTTAGGAATTACCAAAACCACCCAGGGATAGTTGCACTTTCATAATGCCACCGTCTCGTCACCCTTCTGAAGATTTGTACCGAGCACAAAATTTGCTACGTCGAATAGGGATGGTGTGTGTTTATCACAATCTTCTACAGGAATTTTGATTCTGGTTTGTAGGTCAGCGATGCTTTTCAAATCAAGGTTGTACGGCTCCAGCTTCTGTTTGTCCCCTTCGATGGCTGCCCCACAAAAGTATGCGTCCTTCCGAGACAAGAAATCGTGAAGCTCACCTGGTATGGAGGGCGAGTGTATGATGTGGTACACCAAAACATCATCTTCGAGGCACAGCTGAAGGACGGTGGCGCGCTGGATCTTCCCAGGGGCACGCTCCGTGTACTCTGCGTCGAGACCGATGACCCTCGTCTCTACCTTTTCAAGGGAGTTGGATACATTGTTGATCCACTGCCGAACAACCCTTGGGTGGACGGTGACGGTAGCAACTATGCGCATCGAGCCTTCGACGAGGACATGTTGGACGCTAAAAACCTGCATCTCGATCTCTTTCGCCATTTGGAACCGCTGGAACGGAGGGCTATGGTTTGGAGAATTAGGATTAGATGGCTAGTCTAACTAAAGTAGTAGATGATTATTTAAAGAGGTTAAAACAATGTGAACGCAGTGGGGTTTGGATGCAAATGAAGACGAAGGGGAGGTGAAGAAGCCAAGGAGAATCGGTTCCCGATGGAGAAGTAAATGGGAGAAGTGGCGTGCAAGCAGTTGAATAGACGGTTAGGTAGACTAAACGAAAAGGCTATGCGGGTAGACTGATGAGTCGTACCTGTTCGTGTACGTGCCCATCCTTCCTGATAGGTGGGACCTATGCAAACAGATAAAAAAATGTGTCATAGTTTTTTTTTGAGCGCGTGAGTGGGAGACACAACATTCTCTGGTTAAGGAATACTCCCTCCGTTTAGGTGAGTATAAGTCACCTTATGAAAATCAGGTTTTCCCAAAACCTTTAGGCGTGGAGCATTAACTTCCTGCTCGATCCCCTCCCAGCCTCGTTAGCCAGCGTTCTCTTCCTCTGCTGCCGCGTTCTACCTTTCCATTTTTCCTCTTCTCAAGTGTGGAACGATCTGCATGCCGTCCTTGATGCACCAGAACGACCACTGCATGCATCGCGGCAGGGTGTTGATTGGGCATGCACGAGAATTTGGTTCTGCTCGCAATATGGATGATACCTGAACAATGAAGTGAACAGGCATGCTAGCACGGGAGACCTATTTCCGCTATACAATACTGGAGTACTCAATGTACCTACTACTACTACTACTACTACTACTACTACTACTACTAGTAGTAGTAGTAGTAGTAGTAGTAGTAGTAGTAGTAGTAGTAGTAGTAGTAGTAGTAGTAGTAGTAGTAGTAGTAGTAGTACAACTATGGTACACTTGATGGTCAAAATACTATTCATCCGATCCTCACAGTGAAGTGACAACACCCTGCGCCTGACACTAGTCCAGGCGGCGTGTTCGGGTTACCAAAGTCAGCCTCACCCTGTGCACTGTGCAGTCTGTCACCGCTGATGTATAGCACATTGGTGCCTCGCCTCGTCTCCCTCTCCGCTCCCATAGCACCACTCCATCTCCATCTCCTTCTCCGTCTCCATCTCACTGTGCCCCCGTGTACCGTCGCCTCAATCGCCTCCCCCAGTACCACTATTCCCTCTCTAGCCGCTCCAGCACCGACATCCTTCTCCCCCATAAATCAAGCCCCCTTCCAAACTCCACCATGGCCGAACGCGAACCGCGCAGCATTCATATGAGCCGCGATTGGAGCAATCTCCCCAGTGACATCCTCGACCTTTGTTGTTCGTGTATGGATATGTTGAGCGCCCTACGGCTGGTTGCATGCTCGAGGGACATGCACACGGCCATCGTTGAAGCGAGGCCTAATCTTTTCAAGACACCCTGCTTACTGCTATCTGGTCTTGCGAGATTGGCTCACCATGATACAGAGGCGTGCATGATGCCCCTCGACTTCAATCCGATCTGCATTAGCCGAAACTTCTTTGCAGGTATGTAGTGGGTCGCCGTACATCATTTCCCTCGACATCGATCCGATCACCATCACCCGAAACTTCTTGGCAGGTATGTACTGGGTCGGCATGAACTCCCACTGGATGGCTGCCTTCAGAGAATACGGTAAAAAGTTGGTGCTCATGAACTTCCAGACCTCCCATGAGATTATCCTTCCTCCATTGGATTATATAGAGTATTTACCATCGCGGTCCAAGTCATCTAGATTACTACGTCAGTTGGACGGACCTTGTTTTGCAGAAGATTGTAATCTGCCAAGTGCCCACACGACATGCGAATTACGCAGACTTCAAGCTAATTGCCTTGTTCGATCGTGGACTCGCCTATCTTTACGTCGGTGCCTTCTTTAGCTGGAGACAACTCGGCTCGCAGTGGATCATCGTCAAAGCTGATACACACTTCTGTGATGCTATTGAACACAATGGCATCATCTACGCGATCGACAAAGCAGATGGCACCACGTATTGCTGGGACGGCGCGTGTAAGTTGTTTCCGTCTCATGTTAATGATGACACCATGACATTGTTTGAACTTTTTGTGATGATTGGCATATCCCTGTTTGAGCAGAATTTGAGTAGAACTATGGCAATGTATTAGAGACGCCATAAATCAGCTATATTTGGAATGAGTTAATTCATGCGATTGTGACCATGTCATTACAGCCAATTTGTACCCTGAATAATCAAACGGTTAGGAATATATGGATATTATCCTTATTTTACAGTAATCTATATACTACTACTAAATATGAGTGTGTATCAATGGCCATGTTAGTTACCTCATTTTCATGATGTAGAAACATGCACCACACTGTTGGTTTCATCTAACCATACATTAGGGAAGTAAATGTGCATATGGAGAACTCTATATTTGGAAGTAGTGAAATCTTGCAATGCTTACCATGTGTACATACCTATATTCGCCCTTCAGCAATCAATGGCTAGAATAATATCCTCACAAAAAATTTGCCCATAGAATACAAGTATATAACAATGCATGGTATGTTAGTTACCTTGAAGAATTTGTTTGTGAGGACAGAACATGATTACATAACATGCATGACATGGTAGTTTCCTATGAAGAATCGATTGCGAGATAACATGAGTATAACCATGCGTGGCACTTCTGTATTTTCAAACCCAGTATACATTTCCCTGTATTTTCCTCCCAGTTCCAACAGGGACATATCAATGCTGTTTCTTGCATTATCCTACTCATACTCTGAACAATGTTGATCTTACATTAACAATGCCTGTCCTTTTTGATATGATGCAGTGTCCCTACAGTTACTGCCCTTTGTAATCACACCACCTTCGCCAAAAATAGGGAAGCACAACTGGTTCCTTGCTTGATTAGACGACGGCAAAAGACTGATGACCATTCGGACACATGAGCCGGAAAAGTTATATTGCAAAAACCCCACTGTATACAAGCACCGTGTAATACGTGAGTATCCGGACAGTGGTTATTACGTCTATGAGCAGGATACCAGCTTGTTGGGGCCTTTAGGATTTTTTAGTTGGAGGCGGGTAAACAGCCTTGGTTCACACTCTCTGTTTCTCGGACTCAATTATCCGATTAACCAGGAGATCACCGTTGGCAAGGACCTTGATGGCAGAGAGGCTCTGTTTTCTATGGAAAACTGTGTCTACACGGCGAGCCCTAGGAGTTCGGGAGCAATCTCCCCTGATTGTCAACGATACAGCCTGCAGCCAAAAGAAGGTGAGAATGACAAAGGCATCCGGATTAACTTTGATCCTTGGATGTCTCAATTACGACAAGCAGAGATGTGGTTCAAGCCTTTAGGTTAATAGGTAATTGGGCTATTGCATCGAAAGGGTGGAGTACTGGTGTCTCCGGATCACTGGTCGCTGAAGCGGGGCTGCAAATTATGATGGTGTTGGATCATCTCTTCGAATGACTTTGTTGTCTTTGCTGCTAGTTCTGGATGGGTAGTTCTTTCTTTTGTTATGCATATTCCTTGTCATTTGGTCATCCTCGTCTATGTCACTCTTACTATGTAATAGTTGCTTCTATTTAGAATGTCATTCTCGTCTGGATCACGAGAGTCTGAGCACTGCAAATGGGTGCGTTTTGGTGGTGTAGCAAGACTTCTTATGAACTATCATGTCTTGTTTTTTATGTTAGTAGTAGTCACTAGTCGGTGTTTGAATGTTGTATATATCGTTGTTTCAAACTGTTTATTGTCTCGAACTACTGGTGGACTAAATGAGGGCATCACCATTATCCAGTGTTCAGAGTATATCTCCTTTTTTCAAGTTATATAATTTGAGCTCAATGTCTTTTCGATGATGTACACTTGTTTGGGCCAGTGAGGTGTCGTCGAATATGGGTTGAGTAGTAACGCAATGCCAAACAGGTCAATTATGACTCTCAGGCCGGGCTCTCAAAAGATCCTGAAAAAAAAGGCCGGGCTCTCCAAAAAAGAAAGAATAAGGACTCTTAGGCCGACATGTGGGTGCCACCGGTGTTTTCGTGCGCTTGCGCGCCGAGGGCATATTGGCGCGTGCTCGAAATTCATGCTACCTTTTCATCCCCGGTCTCCCGCCCCTCCCCCACCTCTGGAATCTCGATTCCTACTCCAGTTCCCCCAAATCCCCCTCCTGTACTCCCTGTACTCAAGCGCACTATCATGTCGCCGGTCAACGCGGATCTCCGAGTCGAAGATCCTGAGGTCTGTCCTGCCTTCGGTCCCTGCATGTTGTCGCTCAACAATGGCATGGCGGCGCTTGACGACCAGTTTGCCGGCAAAGTGCTGATGGTAACCATCAATGGCGACCGGCCTCCCGTCTCGCCGGACGACCTTGTCAAAGCTCTTGGCATTGCGCACGGCATCCAAATAAGTGACTTGCTCGTCGAAGTCTGTCCGCCACTGGCTGATTTCTTCGTCAGGTTCCGGACAACTTTCGACTGCAGTCATGTGTTCGAATCTTCCCGACGTTTGTTCGCGATGGAGCGCTGGTGAGCTTTGATCGGTGGCACCTAGGATGGGGCTCAGTGCCCTCTGAGCTTGAGTTTTTAACAAAGCTTACCTTCCACGGCATGCCTCGACGTGCTTGGAACAGCGAGTCCTTGAACGAGCTTATCAACGACCTTGGAGGTGAGCTCGTAAGTATGTTTGTTCCTCTAGACAGCTGGGCTCTGACGGTTATGGCATGGATGAAGAAGCCGTCCACCATACCGAAGGTGATTGGTGTTGAGATACCGGTGCAGGAACCGGGGTTGTACTATTCGTCACCACCAAGGCCGCCGCGGACCATGTTAGGGATGTACCTGTATCGAGTGTTCGTGCATGTCGAAGAAGTGGTCAATCCATCAATCGAAGTTCTGCCGCCGCCGCTGGTGCCAGGGTCCGTCGACGACGTCCATTACAGGAGTCAATGTCAGACTTTCCCCATGTTGCTCGGAACGATGGATGGCACAGGGCCTACTCCATCACGCGGCGGAGGCCACTGCTTCTTTGGGAGAAGAGGCAGGGCTGGTTGCCTGGATGTGCTCTAATTTGAGGTAACAACTGAATCTTTTCAGATACTAGTTAAATCCGAGCTATGGGTGAGAAGCACTGATATGCCAGTACATTTGATTGTGACCTGTTCTAATTTTGTACCTGAACTTTTTTTAGAAAGGTTGTACGTCAACTTAATGTGCTAGCAGAACTTATTGTGTTGTCTGTCTGTTCTCTTTGCACAACATTCAAGATATTTCCCCGTCATTGATAAAGACGATGAACCGTTATGTACGACTTCGTTGCTTTCAACATAGCCCTTCCCGTAGCGATCTACTGCTTCCATCCTGATTGTGCCACCTGCGTGAAATTTTTGTATGCAAGTTCAGTGTGCTATGATGTTCTATATGATTGTGTCAACTATATAAGTTTTTACTGAGCATCAGCAATGCATATGGCTGAAAGATGTATTTACGAGCATCGACCAATGGGTCTCTCTCTCTCTATCTCTCTCTCTCTCTCTCACACACACACACGCGCGCGTGCACACACGCACAAGTGGGACCCGTTGAATTATTTATTTGCTCGTGACAACTTTTAATTAGGTTCCACTGTAATCTAACTTTTTTCTTAAGTTATTAATTGAGCTCAGTGACTTCAAAAAGTTGTACAGAAGCCTTGTTTGGGCCTTTCCGGCGTCGCTGAATGTGTGCTGAGTAACCATGTTAGGTTGTACTGTACTACATAGGCCTTTTTTCAACATCAGCAATGCAACTGGGCCAATAGTTGTACACAATATCCGGGTCAACTTGTTATTCTCCGCCCCGCTGGGCCGCAAACTTTTCTAGGAGGTATGCATTAGGCTTAATGAAAAATGGACTTTAAGAAATAATAAATGGGATGTAATTATAATAACTGGACAGTTACTATGCACCAAACACGTAATTAGTTTGAAAAATATATTATTTTTGGAATTTGAAAATTTTAATTTCATTACTTGTTGCGCGCGCAATATTTCGTTGGATTTTAACGTAATACAGCTTTATTTTGAAATTATATTGAACCTGACTAGAAATTTCGGATAAAAATATTTCGGATCCCATCAAAATGTGGGAATTTTTTTTAATTCTGTTTTGAGCGGTTGTTTGAAATTATTAATCGTTGTCCTAGCTAGAATTTGGGTTATACTTTTAACAAACCGTAAATGGGCTGTAGTAAATTCCATTAGAATTAAAAAATGGGCTGTACATTCTTACAAATCGCAAATGGGCTATATGTTCTCTACCAAATCCGAGCTGTGGGCCTACTAAGTTGACGCGTACCAAGGGCTTTGTCAACTTAGTCAATATAAACGACTCCAGCTGCAGTGATCGTACGATGTCCATCCAACGGCCGTAGTGCTTCTTCAACCTCTGGTCTTCTTGCTCCAGCCGCCAAAAGCAGCGCCGGTCGTGTCGCGTGCTCCTGCCTCCCGTGGCCGGCTGTGATGCCGCGGAGGCCTCACCGCCCCGTACTACTCCCACCGCTGGCCAGGCCATCCCTCTACTCACCCACACCCCCTGTTATTCTGTGGCGACGGCAGCCTCACACCGCAGCCAAACCAGTGAACCCTCGTACTCCTCTCCGCGCGGGCTTCCTCCGCTGCGTCTTCCCCGGCTCTGCGTCGTCCCCTTCCTAGGCCTCACCGTCGTCCAGACCATCGCCCTGGTGCTCTCGGCGCGGCGTGGTCAACGTGGTCAACGACCGACTTCCATCAGAAGAGTACTGTACGTGGAGAGGCTGACAGCTGGGTCCAGGCGGCCGCAAGGAAGTGCCTCCTTATTACGCGCAAAATAATTATTCATCCACCTGACAGTAGGGACCCACCGGACGGGCCACCTTATTTTGCGAAAAAAACGTTTCCCCCCTGACTGCTGGGACCCACCAGACGGGCCAGCGTATTTCGTGAAAAAAAACGTTCCCCCCGCTGTCAGCTCGGACCCACCGGAAGTGCTTACTTATTACGCACAAAAAAATGAATACTCCCCCTGCTAGCTGGGACCCACCATGGTGAGAGGCTGACTTGTGGGCCTACTAAGTTGACTGGGACAGGGGCCTTTGTCAACTTTAGTCAATATGAATGATTCTAGCTCGAGTGACCGTACGATGTCCATCCAACGGCCGTAGTGCTTCTTCAACCTTTGGTCTTCTTGCTCCAGCCGCCCAAAGCAGCGCCGGTCGTGTCACATGCTCCTGCCTCCCATGGCCGGCTGTGCTGCCGTGCAGGCCTCACCGCCCCCTACTATACCCACCGCCAGCCAGGCCCTGCGGCGACGGTAGCCTCACACCGCAGCCGAACCAGTGAACCCTCGTACTCCTCTCCGCGCGGGCTTCCACTGCCGCGTCTTCCCCGGCCCCCTGTCATCCCCTTCCTAGGCCTCGACGTCGTCCACCGCCCTGGTGCTCTCGGCGCGGCGTGGTCAACGTGGTCAAGGAACGACTTCCATCGGACGTGGACTGTACATGGAGAGGCTGACAGCTGGGTCCACGGCCGCAGCAAGGAAGTGCCTCCTTATTACGCGGAAAATAATGATTCCTCCACCTGACAGCTGGGACCCACCGGATGGGCCACTGTATTTTGTGAAAAAAATGTTTCCCCCTGACTGCTCGGACCCACCAGCTACACTTTCGCACGCAAGGAAGTGCGTCCGGGAAAAAAACGATTCGCCTCCCTGACTGCTGGGACCCACCAGCTACATCTTCGCACGCAAGGAAGTGCGTCTGAAAAAAACGATTCGCCCCCCTGACTGCTGGGACCCACCAGCTACATCTTCGCACGCAAGGAAGTGCCTGACAGTCGGGACCCACCTGGTCGAAGCGTACGTAGCGTTGTCATTCTGGTCGCGAACGTGTACATACATACTGGTCGATGTAGAGGCGTGCACGTGTCGTAGTAGAGGAGCGCACATGTCGTAGTAGAGGCGCGCACGTAGCATGTACACGTACGTACAGCGGCCAGGGTGCAAGAAAGAAAATACGGCCACGTATGTGGACATACGGGCGGGGTCTCGAACACCTACTCGCGCATACGTACGGCCAGGGCTCGTGTACATGGCTGGGTCGGAACGGAGAAACAGCGTCGTCGTCGTGTTCATGGGGAGGCAACGAAATGCGTCGTGTTCATGGGGAGGCAACGGAATGCGTCGTGTTCATCGGGAGGCAACGGAACGCGTGGGAGCCAACCAGTTGGGTCGGAACGGAATGCGTGGTCGTGTTCATCGGGAGGCTTGGAGGGAACAGGAGATGGAAACGAGGCCTGGCGTACCGCAGAACGGAGGGAATGGCCTTGTGTTCGACCGGCCACGTTCGAAACGGGATCCTGTTCATCGGGAGGGGTCTGGCGTACCACAAAACGGAGGAAACGGACCTCCTACGATCGAAACGGGGGTCCTGTTGATCAGGAGGGGTGTGGCGTAGCGCAAAACGGACGAAACGGACCTCCTACGGTCGAAACGGGGATCCTGTTGATCGGGAGGGGTGTGGCGTACCGCAAAACGGACGAAACGGACCTCCTACGGTCGAAACGGGGGTCCTGTTCATCGGGAGGGGTGTGGTGTACCGCAAAACGGGACTCCACGGGATACTGTTCATCTCCACCGTCGACCTCCTCCAGCCTCCACGGGCTCCTGTTCATCCAGCCTCCACCGCGCGCTACTCCACCGGCTACTGTTCAACCACCCCTCCACCGTCTACTGTTCATCCAGCCCTCCACACCATGGGGTCCTGTTCAACCACCTGCCACGGGCACCCCTCCATCATCTACTGTTCATCCAGCCTTCCACACCACGGGGTCCTGTTCAACCACCCTTCCACGGGCACCCCTCCACCGTCTACTGTTCATCCAGGCCTCCACCACACCACGGGGTCCTGTTCATCCAGAGGCAACACCACCGCTCACTGTTCATCCACCCCCCCGGCAACGCTCACTGTTCATCCTAGAGGCAGTATCGATCGGGTTCAGTTAGTAGCAGTAGCGAAGGAATCGCTCGATCGGGTTCAGTTAAAAGCCATCGATCGATCGCTCGGGTTCAGTAACGCGTAGCCTGCAGTGCAATCGCTCGGGTTCAGTTAGAGCCAACGCCTCGCACACACGCGCGTACGTGTACGAGAGAAACGCGCATCACTCGGCCCCCGACCTCCCACCGTAACCGGGAACTCCCCGAAATTTTCCTCCCCCTCGCTTCTACCACGGTTTTTTCCGTCATGGACGGCCCAAAGAATGTCATGCAGCTGCGTCTCCGGCCCGCCCAAGACGAAAAGCCCATTTTCTGTCATGATTTCTTGTCATAGAAGTAGGAGCCCACCACATCTATGATGATACCGGGTTTTGTCACAATTATCGTCATAGAAGTGTCATATGTATGACAGAAAAAAAATCCGTTCGGCCCAAAATGTCACGGATGTGTCTTTTTTTTGTAGTGCGGGGGAAAGGAGACTTAAAATGATATTATGCGTACCATCAATATTAATCGTGTGGGCATCAGGCTCCAGTATTCCATATGGATCTTCGCTGTGGTTGTTGCCTGATAACATTTCATATGAGAAAAATGAGTAAGAATCAGAGATGAATTGAAGTTATGAACCAGGTGTTAGTAAAAATATACCAATTAGATTTTGAGTGGCATGACCCGCATCAGGGATCGTTTTCATTCCTAGACTATTGTAAGTTGGCTGAATCGGTATAGGTTGTTTGCTTCCATAAATAGACTTTGTATCTGAATGAACAAAAGAGGGCCCAAATACAGAAGAAATAAACACTCTTGACATTATTGTAGCATAAATATTTCAATGAACTAACCATTTTTTTGTAAAGACTCCTCTGGGTTATGTAGGTTCACGATTGTACTGAGTTGGGGGGTTCTCCTCCCCTCACATTTGGGTGAATGGCAATCGTCGTGAATGTCGCTGAATCTGGTACGCATCATTTCTGTGCAACCAATCGGTCTCATTGTCATAATAAATATTCTCGTTGAGCTGCATTGAATTTGGTCTAGGCTCTTCTGCACATGTTATGATCTGCAGTTGTGTGACTGCCGTTTGTCCGGTAGCTCGCACCTGTGAGACAATGTTACTGCCATCGGCAACGGCAGCAATATGCTTATTATGCTCACTGGAATTGGGTTGTCCCTTTAATAGTTCCTCTGTATTGTGTGCATACTGCTCTCTTTCCCCCGTATCTCCAGCCCATTATGGTCTAAATAGACAAAGAGTAGATCATTATATGTCAATACCATTGGGCTATACATCACCAAAGTCGACAGTCATTACCTTGTGATACAGCCGACTGTGTGTGTTTCATTTTCCAGGCCATTGACGTCTGTTGTGCCATTTTTTTGTAGGCTTCACACCTTCTCTTATTTATCTCATCCCTATTTTGTTCATACCGCTCTCTTTCCCTCTGCCTTTTTATCTTTTTACGCTCTGCAAGTCATACACAGTTCAGCAGCTGAGCAAAATAAATAAGAAATCGAGTGATTGGGTTAAGTACCTAAGGAGTGGGTGTTGCTTATATCCTGGAACGGTGTGCGCGCCCCGTTGGGAGTGGTAGGGGCCATACGAAGTTCTTCAACCTTGTGAATGGCAAATTGTTATAATACAATTATATTTGAAGTGGCATCTGACTGAGGATTTTCATATCTCAAAGTACTGACTATTTCTAGAAGTTCTGACTAATTTTCTTATGAAAATCATCTTCGGCAGTTACAGGGATGAGTTACTTTTCATAGGTGCATCATTATTCGTCTGCAATTTACAGAGAGTCAAACAAATCTGGGATGTAACAATGATTCTCCATTGCTTTCATGTGTTGGTTCAATTACAGACTGGCAGCCACTGATGTATTTTAGTATATATCGAAGGATAGAAACAAGAGGAAATGAGGGCGCACCTACGTTGCAGAGGAGTTCGTGGACGGTGACGCCGTCGTATGAGCTCAACGGCGATAAGGCAAGACAGCCTAGGCGGCGGCGTCTTAAAGCGTCACCAAGCCTGGACGGAGGCGACATATAAAAGCCTCACAAAGTCCAGAAGATCATAGACCTGTGACAGCGAAGTACTTATCGTCGCGTCCATCGTCGGGTGCCTCGCCAGCTGCGTAGGGCGTAGGTCAATCTGGATGCCTGGAGGGCCGGCACAGGTTTTTTTTTGTTTCTGTGCAGTTGAACAACCTATCCGGAGATTACGTGATGTTTCCCTTGTAAGCCTTGATTTTTCCTAGGTGGACTAAAAATTTTTCACGGAACGTGGGAGGGCAGTTTTCGTCTGCCCTTGTTGGCTCTTTTAATAGTAGTAGAGATAACAAAAATGGTTTCAATCGTTTTGTCCATCCTTTCACTAGAACAAGCTCAAATCCCCGCAATTTTTTTTGCTCGAATTGTTTCAGTAATGTGTCAAGTGTTTTCATAAGCATTTAAAATCGATGTTTTGTTCAAATGGAAAATGCCCCCAATCTCCTCTGGATGGTGGATGATTGTTTGCAAAGCATGTAGACACGAGCAAAGGAAAGTGAGAAGTCTCGTCTGGTGAATATGGAAGGAAATGGACCGTGGAAAATCATGCTTTACTAGCCAAAATACCCCCATAAAAAGTAGGGAATCGGCTTGCCCGCTCCCTTTCCGTGCTCCCATCCGTGCTCCCACCTCATCCAACGGCTGTCTTTTTTTCTTTTTTCTTTCTAATCTAATCATCTCCCCCCCCCCTGATTTTAAGGGGTGGGGCCGGGCCTTATTTTGTTCCAATCAAATCAAGCCACGTATGCGGGAACACAGATGGGCACACGGGAGGGGAGCAGGCAAGTCTCGTCCAAAAAGTAAAGTATGGAATAAGATTTTGAGTAAACGATTCCATATGTGAAGGATTATCCTAAAAATGGTAATTCATGATGGAAAGAGTGAATAAAAATGCATGACATTTTTATTTAATTTTCAGGGGAAAATATTAATTTGATGAAAAATGGTACTCCCTCTAATCTAATAGAAAAAATGTGTCGTGCTTTTTTTGGATCGGATGGACTATCTTCTTTTGAGACAAAGCATTTGCTTTTCTAGGGGAGAGAAATCCATATAACCTTTTTTAATTTTTCTAGGGGTTATATAACCTTTTTTAAAAAAATTAAGGGGTATATAACCTTTTCAATTAGGGAAATGTTTCAGCGCGGTGCGCCGGCCGAACGATTCGGCCGGTCGCTCGCGAGCCACGCGATGAGCCCCCCATCGTACGCCTCGCACATCACCCTGGCCCACCTTATCTTCTACCTCTTTCTTCTTCCTCCCGATCCCCTCCTTCTCTCTCAGCCTAGCGCGCTGCTGGCCCTCTTCTTCCTTCCTCAGATCCCGCCGTCGGCCAGCCCTAATCCCGTGTAGGTCCCTACCTCCAAACTCAGCGCCCTTGCCCACTTCTCCGCTGCCGCCCCCCCCCCCCTCCCCCCTCCCCCCCGATACAAGTTCCCCCCTCCCCGGCGAGCCTGAGTTGGAAGCCGCCATGGATATGCCATCTGCGAGCAGCTGTACACGTGCTGGAACCACCCACCAGAGATGCTACAAGCTCGGCGGCGCCTGCACCAATGTTACAACCGATGACCCAAAAAGCTGCAACCGATTGATTCAAAAGCTTCAACCGCTCGTATATAAAGCTTCAACTGGATACCACGACTGAAAAAAGTTACAATCGTTCATACGAAAGCTTCGATCGTAGTTTGCCAAAGTTTCAACAGACCACCCATACAAACTGAAAAGACTACAACCGTTCATGCGAAAGCTTCAAACTGTATTTGAAAAAGCTTCAACCGACCAAATAGATAAGTTTCATGCGAACACTATGAAAGAAAAAAAAAAGCTACAACTGTCGGCTTGGAAAGCTTCAACCGTGAATTGAAAAGCTTCAACCCGCTTTATACAAAGCTTCAACCAACTATATAGAAAGCTTCACACTCACGAGTACACAACGAAAAAAGTTGCAATTGTTGACATGAAAAGCTTCAACCGTATTTCTGAAAAGCTTCAACCAGAGACCGCGACAAAAAGCTTCAACCGTATTTCTGAAAAGCTTCAACCGTAATTATGAAAAGCTTCAACCGTATTTCTGAAAAGCTTCAACCAGAGACCGCGACAAAAAGCTCGAATCGGCAACTCACCATTGATGCAACTGACTACTGCGGTGGCTTCCCAGCGGAGCTGCAACGGCGACGAACTCCAGGGACCGGCAGGGTCGAATTTTTGTTTGCTGGGTCCATTTTTTTGCTGCATAAGAGGGGTGAGGCCATGGGGCACTTGTGCTCCAACCGGCGAGCGGCGACGGCGATGGCGAGCGACGACGGCGACGACGACGGCGAGGGCGAGTGGCGAACGGCGACGGGGTTGACGACGAGGTAGATGCCCATGGCTGGGTGTGGGTTGGCCCACGGCGCTTGCCGTTCCTCGATCTGACGCGGAAGGTAGACGACGATGCGGAAGGGGCTCAATCTGACGGTTGGGAGGCAGTGCATCGGACGGCCTGGCTCGACCGGCCCAACTGTTGGGCCGGCGCACCGGCACAGATCACTGCCCTTTCAATTAAGGGAGAGAAAATGGATGGCCAAGAAAATAAAGAAGTCCCAGTGCGGCGTTCCCAAAGCCCAGTCCAGCCCAGCTCGCTTAGCTGAGCTTTCAGTTTCAGCGTAGGCCTCTCCTATCCTCTCCTTCTTGACCGCCGTAAAAATTTCGCTAGCCCAACCCTCCTCCGCCTCCCCCTCACCCCCTGCCCCCGACCGCGCCGCCTCCGCCTCTGCCGCCGCGGCATATCCAGCCTTCTGCGGCGACCTCCGAGTGTCTCATACGCTCTAGATCCGTCAACCTGAACCAATTGTAAGCAGTTTAAGACTCAAGTCCTCCAGTATTTTGTCAACGTGTTGCTAAGTCGACCGGGCTTTTAGTCGTGCCTGCTTGCATTGATTTCCTTGCCTCGATGTAGCTATCCTATTGTTTGCCGTCCCTACTGGCATCTTGCTTTCACCTGATTTTGCTTTTTCTAAATCTTCTTGTACTTATATATCACGATGTTTGCCATGTTTTCATGCTGATGGGGGGGGGGGGGGGGGGGGGGGGGGGATTAAATCTTTACAAAGTTTTGTAGAAAACTACGCATAGCGAAATGTGCTGCATCCGTAGCCTGGGGGTTGCTAATCTTGTAGTGTTACCAGATTCTGTAGTTCAAGTCGAAATATATAACCCTTATGAATAGAATTAAGTTGTTTCTGAAAAAAAGTCAAAATTCCATGGGTAGACAGCAAAACTGATAACTGGTTTTATGGCTGGGGCTCTTGATGAATTAAATCTCATATGCCTATCTTCTTTTATTTTTTGTTAATGTACAGATTTGTGTGAGGCACTGCAGAATATAAACTAAAAAGTGGTTACCATGGCTGAGGTGAATATATTGTCATTTTCTCTCTCATTTTTCTTTGTATGTTTTGGTTTCTGTCAATTCTCTTACCGTGAAAGCAAATGTCTAGCAACCCTTTTTATGTAATAGGATGCTATTGCGCTGAATGGACTAAATGGTGACCATCATAGGCAGTTTCATAGGTCCGTGATACCGATTCTTATGTATGAAAGGGAAGGTAAAAATCCAAATAATCCAATTGCTGTTATTTCGGGCATAGTCACGGTCTCTGGTGGAGGGTTTTGCCACATAATAGCATACAAGGGGTTACTTTTCCCCAATGAGGCACACAAGTACAGATATGAAATTGTTTTTCCCAATGATATGAGGGTAGACCTTGAACACCTCGGCATGGAAAGACATGGCTTTTTGGGTAGTTTCTACTGTCGTGTTCCTGCTGGAACTGTAGATGCTGTCCACTTTGGTATTCAAACTACGAGGAACCAAAAACTTAAGATGTATGGATATCAGGTCGATGATGTATCAGGGCGATTACAAAATGATCTAACTGGCGGCCGTGTGACGTAAGTTTTTTGCACAATGTAATTGAATTGTCAATGTTTTGTTTTTGTTTCTATTCTAATATGTCTGTAAACAGTCATGTAGAGAAACAAGATCAAAAATTGGGACATGATTGTACACCTTCCATTTTTTCTCGAAGTGGATCACCTGTTTTCAATCAGCAAAGGCAACTTGTTGGTATATCTTTTAAGGATATTGGTGTAACTAAGGCCTTGGATGTTGGGTATATAACTGCTACCCTTCCAAAATTTTGTGGAGGACGGGATAACATGGTAATGTGTTTTCTGGTATCAATATAATGTAATCTTCTGATGTTTGCAATGCTTATTCTTTTTTGTTTATGTTTTGTTTAGCCTATGTTAGATGTCTTAGAACGTATTAGACTTCTTGGTGAACAAAAATTTGCTCCACCTGAGGATATGGAGCCTTCTCCTTCACCCTGAGAATCGTATTGTTAGAGTTATAATATAAGTCATGTACCCCTTTGTATTTATCCCGTTGTATAAGGGGTTTCCTGCATATGTTCCACACCTGTACATGTATATATATCGGCCTATGGCCTCATGGGAATACAAGTTGCTTATTCCTAACATGGTATTAGAGCTAGGTCAATTTTTTGCACGCTGCAACTCGTGTGTTTGATCCGTCTGTTCGATCGAAGCAATTGATCTCTAACCCCGCTCGATCTCCTCTCCGTCTGCTCGATCGAAGCAGGGGGCTCGTCCCGCAGGCGCCCCCGATCTCCTCTCCAGCCGGCCACTCGAAGGACTCCCGCTGCCGGCCCGTCCCGATCGGAGTCGCCCCGCCCGTGTTGGAAATATGCCCTAGAGGCAATAATAAAAGCATTATTATTATATTTCCTTGTTCATGATAATTGTCTTTATTCATGCTATAATTGTATTATCCGGAAATCGTAATACATGTGTGAATAACAGACACCAACATGTCCCTAGTAAGCCTCTAGTTGACTAGCTCGTTGATCAACAGATAGTCATGGTTTCCTGACTATGGACATTGGATGTCATTGATAACGAGATCACGTCATTAGGAGAATGATGTGATGGACAAGACCCAATCCTAAACATAGCACAAGATTGTATAGTTCGTTTGCTAGAGTTTTTCCAATGTCAAGTATCTTTTCCTTAGACCATGAGATCGTGTAACTCCCGGATACCGTAGGAGTGCTTTGGGTATACCAAACGTCACAACGTAACTGGGTGACTATAAAGGTATACTACGGGTATCTCCGAAAGTGTCTGTTGGGTTGACATGGATCAAGACTGGGATTTGTCACTCCGTATGACGGAGAGGTATCACTGGGCCCACTCGGTAATGCATCATCATATTGAGCTCAAAGTGACCAAGTGTCTGGTCACGGGATCATGCATTACGGTACGAGTAAAGTGACTTGCCGGTAACGAGATTGAACGAGGTATTGGGATACCGACGATCGAATCTCGGGCAAGTAACATATCGATTGACAAAGGGAATTGCATACGGGGTTGATTGAATCCTTGACATCGTGGTTCACCCAATGAGATCATCATGGAGCATGTGGGAGCCAACATGGGTATCCAGATCCCGCTGTTGGTTATTGGCCGGAGAGTCGTCTCGGTCATGTCTGCTTGTCTCCCGAACCCGTAGGGTCTACACACTTAAGGTTCGGTGACACTAGGGTTGTGAAGATATGTATATGCAGGAACCCGAATGTTGTTCGGAGTCCCGGATGAGATCCCGGACGTCACAAGGAGTTCCGAAATGGTCCGGAGGTGAAGAATTATATATAGGAAGTGCTGTTTCGGCCATCGGGACAAGTTTCGGGGTTATCGGTATTGTACCGGGACCACCGGAGGGGTCCCGGGGGCCCACCGGGTGGGGCCACCTGTCCCGGGGGGCCACATGGGCTGTAGGGGGTGCGCCTTGGCCTAGATGGGCCAAGGGCACCAGCCCCACTAGGCCCATGCGCCTAGGGTTTCCATGGGGGAGGAGTCCCACTAGTGGAAGGCACCCCGAGGTGCCTTGGGGGGGAGGGAAACCTCCCCTTGGCAGCCGCACCTAGGAGATTGGATCTCCTAGGCTGCGCACCACCCCCCCTTGGCCCTCCTATATATAGTGGGGGAGAGGAGGGACTTGACACACCAGCCCCTGGCGCCTCCCTCTCTCCCCGTTACGTCTCTCTCTCTCGCAGTATAGGCGAAGCCCTGCTACTGTGACGCCCTGCATCCACCACCACGCCGTCGTGCTGCTGGATCTTCATCAACCTCTCCTTCCCCCTTGCTGGATCAAGAAGGAGGAGACGTCTCCCATCCCGTACGTGTGTTGAACGCGGAGGTGCCGTCCGTTCGGCGCTTGGTCATCGGTGATTTGGATCACGTCGTGTACGACTACATCATCACCGTTCTTTGAACGCTTCCGCACGCGATCTACAAAGGTATGTAGATGCATCCGATGGCTCGTTGCTAGATGAACTCCTAGACGGATCTTGGTGAAACGAGTAGGAAAATTTTTGTTTTCTGCAACGTTCCCCAACAGTGGCATCATGAGCTAGGTCTATGCGTAGTTCTTCTTGCGCGAGTAGAACACAATGAGTTGTGGGCGTAGATTTGTCAACTTTCTTGCCGTTACTAGTCTTTTCTTGCTTCAGCGGTATTGTGGGATGAAGCGGCCCGGACCAACCTTACACGTACGCTTACGTGAGACCGGTTCCACCGACTAACATGCACTAGTTGCATAAGGTGGCTGGCGGGTGTCTGTCTCTCCCACTTTAGTTGGAGCGGATTCGATGAACAGGGTCCTTATGAAGGGTAAATAGAAGTTGACAAATCACGTTGTGGCTTTAACGTAGGTAAGAAGACGTTCTTGCTAGAACCCTAAATCAGCCACGTAAAACTTGCAACAACAATTAGAGGACGTCTAACTTGTTTTTGCAGCAAGTGGTTTGTGATATGATATGGCCAGAGTTGTGATGAATGATGAATGATCTATATGTGATGTATGAGATGTTCATGCTATTGTAATAGGAATCACGACTTGCATGTCGATGAGTATGACAACCGGCAGGAGCCATAGGAGTTGTCTTTATTCTTTTATATGACCTGCGTGTCATTGAGAAACGCCATGTAAATTACTTTACTTTATTGCTAAACGCGTTAGCCATAGTAGTAGAAGTAATGGTTGGCGAGCAACTTCATGGAGACACGATGATGGAGATCATGATGATGTAGATCATGGTGTCAAGCCGGTGACAGGATGATCATGGAGCCCCAAGATGGAGATCAAAGGAGCTATGTGATATTGGCCATATCATGTCACGTTTATTATTTGATTGCATGTGATGTTTATCATGTTTTTGCATCTTGTTTACTTAGAACAACGGTAGTAAATAAGATGATCCCTCATAACAATTTCAAGAGGTGTTCTCCCCTAACTTTGCACCATTACTAAAGTTCGTCGTTTCTAAGCATGCCGTGATGATCGGGTGTGATGGATCCTTACGTTCACATACAACGGGTGTTGACGAGCCTAGCATGTACAGACATGGCCTCGGAACACATGCAAAACACTTGGGGTTAACTTGACGAGCCTAGCATGTACAGACATGGCCTCGGAACACAGAAGACCGAAAGGTCGAGCATGAGTCGTATAGAAGATACGATCAACATGAAGATGTTCACCGACGTTGACTAGTCCGTCTCACGTGATGATCGGACACGGCCTAGTTAACTCGGATCATGTAATACTTAGATGACTAGAGGGATGTCTAATCTAAGTGGGAGTTCATTTATAATTTGATTAGATGAACTTAATTATCATGAACTTAGTCTAAAATCTTTACAATATGTCTTGTAGATCAAATGGCCAACGTAGTCCTCAACTTCAACGCGTTCCTAGAGAAAACCAAGCTGAAAGACGATGGCAGTAACTATACGGACTGGGTCCGGAACCTAAGGATCATCCTCATAGTTGCCAAGAAAGATTATGTCCTACAAGCACCGCTAGGTGATCCTCCCGTCCCACAGAACCAAGACGTTATGAACGCTTGGCAGACACGTGTTGACGACTACTCCCTCGTTCAGTGCGGCATGCTTTACAGCTTAGAGCCGGGGCTCCAAAAGCGTTTTGAGAGACATGGAGCATATGAGATGTTCGAAGAGCTGAAAATGGTTTTTCAAGCTCATGCCCGGATCGAGAGATATGAAGTCTCCGATAAGTTCTTCAGCTGTAAAATGGAGGAAAATAGTTCTGTCAGTGAGCACACACTCACTATGTCTGGTTTACATAACCGCTTGTCTCAGCTGGGAGTTAATCTCCCGGATGATGCGGTCATTGACAGAATCCTCCAGTCGCTTCCACCAAGCTACAAGAGCTTTGTGATGAACTTCAACATGCAGGGGATGCAAAAGACCATTCCTGAGTTGTTCTCTATGCTGAAATCAGCGGAGGTAGAAGTCAAGAAGGAACATCAAGTGTTGATGGTCAATAAAACCACTAAGTTCAAGAAAGGCAAGGGTAAAAAGAACTTCAAGAAGGACGGCAAGGAGGTTGCCGCGCCCGGCAAGCAAGCTGCCGGGAAGAAGCCAAAGAATGGACCCAAGCCTGAGACAGAGTGCTTTTATTGCAAAGGGAAGGGTCACTGGAAACAGAACTGCCCCAAGTACTTAACGGACAAGAAGGCCGGCAACACCAAAGGTATATTTGATATACATGTAATTGATGTGTACCTTACCAGTACTCGTAGTGACTCCTGGGTATTTGATACCGGTGCCGTTGCTCATATTTGTAACTCACAGCAGGAGCTGCGGAATAAACGGAGACTGGCGAAGGACGAGGTGACGATGCGCGTCAGGAATGGTTCCAAGGTCGATGTGATCGCCGTCGGCACGCTGCCTCTACATTTACCTACGGGATTAGTTTTAAACCTCAATAATTGTTATTTAGTGCCAGCTTTGAGCATGAACATTGTATCAGGATCTCATTTAATTCGAGATGGCTACTCATTTAAATCTGAGAATAATGGTTGTTCCATTTATATGAGAGATATGTTTTATGGTCATGCTCCTATGGTGAATGGTTTATTCTTAATGAGTCTCGAACGTAATGCTACACATGTTCATAATGTGAGTACCAAAAGATGTAAGGTTGATAATGATAGTTCCACATACTTCTGGCACTGCCGCCTTGGTCACATAGGTGTCAAACGCATGAAGAAGCTCCATGCAGATGGACTTTTAGAGTCTCTTGATTATGAATCATTTGACACGTGCGAACCATGCCTTATGGGTAAAATGACCAAGACTCCGTTCTCAGGAACAATGGGGTGAGCAACCGACTTATTGGAAATCATACATACTGATGTGTGCGGTCCAATGAGTGTTGAGGCTCGCGGTGGCTATCGTTATGTTCTCACCCTCACTGATGACTTAAGTAGATATGGGTATGTCTACTTAATGAAACACAAGTCTGAAACCTTTGAAAAGTTCAAGGAATTTCAGAGTGAGGTTGAGAATCAACGTGACAGGAAAATCAAGTTTCTACGATCAGATCGTGGAGAATACTTGAGTCACGAATTTGGTACACACTTAAGAAAATGTGGAATAGTTTCACAACTCACGCCGCCTGGAACACCTCAACGTAACGGTGTGTCCGAACGTCGTAATCGCACTCTATTGGATATGGTGCGGTCTATGATGTCTCTTACTGATTTACCGCTATCTTTTTGGGGCTATGCTTTAGAGACTGCCGCATTCACTTTAAATAGGGCTCCGTCGAAATCCGTTGAGAAGACACCGTATGAATTATGGTTTGGGAAGAAACCTAAGCTGTCGTTTCTAAAAGTTTGGGGATGCGATGCTTATGTGAAGAAACTTCAACCTGAGAAGCTCGAACCCAAGTCGGAAAAATGCGTCTTCATAGGATACCCAAAAAGAAACTATTGGGTACACCTTCTACCTCAGATCCGAAGGCAAGATCTTTGTTGCCAAGAATGGGTCCTTTCTAGAGAAAGAGTTTCTCTCGAAAGAAGTAAGTGGGAGGAAAGTAGAGCTTGATGAAGTATTACCTCTTGAACCGGAAAATGGCGCAACTCAAGAAAATGTTCCTGAGGTGCCTGCACCGACTAGAGAGGAAGTTAATGATAATGATCAAGATACTTCTGATCAAGCTCCTACTGAGATTCGAAGGTCCACAAGGACACGTTCCGCACCAGAGTGGTACGGCAAACCTGTCTTGGAAATCATGTTGTTAGACAACGGTGAACCTTTGAACTATGAAGAAGCGATGGCGGGCCCGGATTCTGACAAATGGCTAGAAGCCATGAAATCCGAGATAGGATCCATGTATGAAAACGAAGTATGGACTTTGACTGACTTGCCCGTTGAACGGCGAGCCATAGAGAATAAATGGATCTTTAAGAAGAAGACAGACGCGGATGGTAATGTGACCATCTATAAAGCTCGGCTTGTCGCTAAGGGTTATCGACAAGTTCAAGGGGTTGACTATGATGAGACTTTCTCACCGGTAGCGAAGCTAAAGTCCGTCCGAATCATGTTAGCAATTGCCGCATTCTACGATTATGAGATATGGCAAATGGACGTCAAAACGGCATTCCTCAATGGTTTCCTTAAGGAAGAATTGTATATGATGCAGCCGGAAGGTTTTGTCGTTCCTAAGAATGCTGACAAGGTGTGCAAGCTCCAACGCTCGATTTATGGGCTGGTGCAAGCATCTCGGAGTTGGAACATTCGCTTTGATGAGATGATCAAAGCGTTTGGGTTTACACAGACTTATGGAGAAGCCTGCGTTTACAAGAAAGTGAGTGGGAGCTCTGTAGCATTTCTCATATTATATGTAGATGACATACTGTTGATGGGAAATGATATAGAACTCTTGGACAGCATCAAGGCCTACTTGAATAAGAGTTTTTCAATGAAGGACCTTGGAGAAGCTGCTTATATATTAGGCATCAAAATCTATAGAGATAGATCAAGATGCCTCATAGGTCTTTCACAAAGCACATACCTTGATAAGATATTGAAGAAGTTCAATATGGATCATTCTAAGAAGGGGTTCTTACCTGTGTTACAAGGTGTGAAATTGAGCTCAGCTCAATGTCCGACCACGGCAGAAGAAATAGAAGAGATGAGTGTCATCCCCTATGCCTCAGCCATAGGTTCTATTATGTATGCCATGATGTGTACCAGACCTGATGTAAACCTTGCCGTAAGTTTGGTAGGCAGATACCAAAGTAATCCCGGCAAGGAACACTGGACAGCGGTCAAGAATATCCTGAAGTACCTGAAAAGGACTAAGGAAATGTTTCTCGTTTATGGAGGTGACGAAGAGCTCGTCGTAAAGGGTTACGTCGACGCTAGCTTCGACACAGATCTGGATGACTCTAAGTCACAAACCGGATACGTGTATATGTTGAATGGTGGAGCAGTGAGCTGGTGCAGCTGCAAGCAGAGCGTCGTGGCGGGATCTACATGTGAAGCGGAGTACATGGCAGCCTCGGAGGCAGCACATGAAGCAATATGGGTGAAGGAGTTCATCACCGACCTAGGAGTCATACCCAATGCGTCGGGGCCAATCAAACTCTTTTGTGACAACACTGGAGCTATTGCACTTGCCAAGGAGCCCAGGTTTCACAAGAAGACAAGGCACATCAAGCGTCGCTTCAACTCCATTCGTGAAAATGTTCAAAATGGAGACATAGAGACTTGTAAAGTACATACGGACCTGAATGTAGCAGATCCGTTGACTAAACCTCTCCCTAGAGCAAAGCATGATCAACACCAGAATTCCATGGGTGTTCGATTCATCACAATGTAACTAGATTATTGACTCTAATGCAAGTGGGAAAATGTTGGAAATATGCCCTAGAGGCAATAATAAAAGCATTATTATTATATTTCCTTGTTCATGATAATTGTCTTTATTCATGCTATAATTGTATTATCCGGAAATCGTAATACATGTGTGAATAACAGACACCAACATGTCCCTAGTAAGCCTCTAGTTGACTAGCTCGTTGATCAACAGATAGTCATGGTTTCCTGACTATGGACATTGGATGTCATTGATAACGAGATCACGTCATTAGGAGAATGATGTGATGGACAAGACCCAATCCTAAACATAGCACAAGATCGTATAGTTCGTTTGCTAGAGTTTTTCCAATGTCAAGTATCTTTTCCTTAGACCATGAGATCGTGTAACTCCCGGATACCGTAGGAGTGCTTTGGGTATACCAAACGTCACAACGTAACTGGGTGACTATAAAGGTATACTACGGGTATCTCCGAAAGTGTCTGTTGGGTTGACATGGATCAAGACTGGGATTTGTCACTCCGTATGACGGAGAGGTATCACTGGGCCCACTCGGTAATGCATCATCATATTGAGCTCAAAGTGACCAAGTGTCTGGTCACGGGATCATGCATTACGGTACGAGTAAAGTGACTTGCCGGTAACGAGATTGAACGAGGTATTGGGATACCGACGATCGAATCTCGGGCAAGTAACATATCGATTGACAAAGGGAATTGCATACGGGGTTGATTGGATCCTTGACATCGTGGTTCACCCAATGAGATCATCATGGAGCATGTGGGAGCCAACATGGGTATCCAGATCCCGCTGTTGGTTATTGGCCGGAGAGTCGTCTCGGTCATGTCTGCTTGTCTCCCGAACCCGTAGGGTCTACACACTTAAGGTTCGGTGACGCTAGGGTTGTGAAGATATGTATATGCAGGAACCCGAATGTTGTTCGGAGTCCCGGATGAGATCCCGGACGTCACAAGGAGTTCCGAAATGGTCCGGAGGTGAAGAATTATATATAGGAAGTGCTGTTTCGGCCATCGGGACAAGTTTCGGGGTTATCGGTATTGTACCGGGACCACCGGAGGGGTCCCGGGGGCCCACCGGGTGGGGCCACCTGTCCTGGGGGGGCACATGGGCTGTAGGGGGTGCGCCTTGGCCTAGATGGGCCAAGGGCACCAGCCCCACTAGGCCCATGCGCCTAGGGTTTCCATGGGGGAGGAGTCCCACTAGTGGAAGGCACCCCGAGGTGCCTTGGGGGGGAGGGAAACCTCCCCTTGGCAGCCGCACCTAGGAGATTGGATCTCCTAGGCTGCGCACCACCCCCCCTTGGCCCTCCTATATATAGTGGGGGAGAGGAGGGACTTGACACACCAGCCCCTGGCGCCTCCCTCTCTCCCCGTTACGTCTCTCTCTCTCGCAGTATAGGCGAAGCCCTGCTACTGTGACGCCCTGCATCCACCACCACGCCGTCGTGCTGCTGGATCTTCATCAACCTCTCCTTCCCCCTTGCTGGATCAAGAAGGAGGAGACGTCTCCCGTCCCGTACGTGTGTTGAACGCGGAGGTGCCGTCCGTTCGGCGCTTGGTCATCGGTGATTTGGATCACGTCGTGTACGACTACATCATCACCGTTCTTTGAACGCTTCCGCACGCGATCTACAAAGGTATGTAGATGCATCTGATGGCTCGTTGCTAGATGAACTCCTAGATGGATCTTGGTGAAACGAGTAGGAAAATTTTTGTTTTCTGCAACGTTCCCCAACAGCCCGCCCGTCAGATCGGCCCCGCCAGCGCCTCCCGCTGCCGGCCCGTCCCGATCCAGTCGCCAGCGCCCTCCCGAAGCTGCCTCGATCTCCCGATCGCCCCGATCTCCCGCTCGACGCTGCTCCCGCCCCAAGCCAGCGCCTGATCCCGATCTGGTCACTCTCGTCGGATCTAAAAAAAATGTCTGCTGCATCGGGCTATGTTGCTGTCCCTCGCTGTCCGGTGATCTTTGATGGTACTAACTACACCGAGTTCACTGGCTTTATGCGCATTCACATGCGTGGAGTCCGTCTCTGGGGTGTTCTTTCTGGCGAGGTCTGCTGTTCGCCACGTCCAGTTCCTCCGGTGGCCCCTACTCCGCCAACTCCATCGGTTCTTCCTACGGATGCTAATCAGGTCGCCAAGGATGCGGCTAAGCTTGCTGATGAGGCTGCTGATCATGCTTATGATGAGAGGGTTTTGGCTTATGAGGAGGCTCTTCAGACGTATCATGGTGCTCTGTCTGTTTACACCCAGTGGCTTGATGATGCTGCTCGTGCTGCAGCTGTTCTCACTGCTAGTGTTCTACCTCAGTTTGCTTCTGAATTTTTGGGTCTTCCTACTGTCTTTGAGATGTGGACCCGTCTTCGTCAGCGCTATCAGCCCTCTGGTGATGCCTTATACCTCTCTGTGGTCCGCCAGGAGCATGCTCTTCAGTAGGGTGACTCTACTGTTGATGACTTCTATGCACAGAGTTCTGCTATCTGGCGCCAGCTTGATTCTCTCCGCAGTGCTGGGTGTCGTACCAGCCCCTGTTGCCAGGCTGTCCAGGCCAATTTGGAGTTTCATCGCGTCTATGAGTTCCTGTCTCGGCTCCGTAAGGAGTTTGAGCCCCGGCGTGCTCAGTTGTTTGCTCGTGGCCGTATTTCTCTCATGGAGGCGCTTTCTGAGATTCGTGCTGAGGAGACTCGCTTACGTGGTGCTGGTTTGCTGGAGGTTCCCTCTGTGCTCGCTACTCGTGCTCCTACGCCACCTGCTGCACCGACCCCTTCTCGCTCGAGTGCACCGCCGCTCTTGCCCACTCCTTCTGGAGGCTCAAGTCGCCCCCGTCCACATTGCGACTATTGCAACAATGATGGTCATCTTGAGTCTCAGTGCTACACGAAGAAGAAACACCTGTGCAAGGCGCGATCATCATCTTCAGGGACTTCGTCATTTACCTCGACAGCTTCAGCCATTGCTTTGACTGAGCAGGATATTCTGAGACTTAAGCGTCTGCTCGCGGCTTCAGGTTCTTCCTCGACGGGTACTGCTGGTTCTGTGACTGATGCTTCCCGCACTGAGCAATCACCCTCTACACAGTCAGGTACATCCCCATGGGTTCTGGACTCTGGAGCTTCTTTTCATATGTCTTCTCATTCTTCCACTTTGTCCTCTCTTCGATCACTGGATTCTCCTGTTCATGTCTTCACTGCTGATGGTACTCCACTTTCTGTTGCTAGTAGAGGCAATCTTACCAATCCTTCTTATTCTGTTCCTGATGTTGCTCATGTTCCTCGACTTACCATGAATCTGTTTTCTGCTGGTCAACTTACGGATTCTGGTTGTCGCGTCATCCTTGACGTTGACTCTTGTTCTGTCCAGGACCGTCGCACGCACACTCTGGTTGGGGCTGGCCCTCGCCGCCGTGATTCTCAGGGTCTTTGGGAGTTGGACTGGCTTCATGTTCCTTCCGCTGCCACCACCATCGCCAGTGCTTCCGCTTCTGTCGCCTCCGTTACTGGTTCCTTCCAGCAGTGGCATCATCGACTTGGTCATCTGTGTGGTTCTCGGTTGTCTTCTTTAGTTCGTCGAGGTCTTCTGGGGTCTGTCTCAGGAGATGTCTCTTTAGAGTGCCAGGGTTGTCGTCTTGGCAAGCAGATTCAGTTACCATATTCACATAGTGAGTCGGTGTCCAAGCGTCCTTTCGATTTAGTCCATTCTGATGTATGGGGTCCGGCCCCTTTCGCTCGAAAGGTGGTCATAAATACTATATTATTTTCATAGATGATTTCTCTCGTTACACATGGCTTTATTTCATTACTTCTCGTTCTGAGGTGTTGTCTATTTATAAGCGTTTTGCTACCATGGTTCATACTCAGTTCTCTTCACCCATTCGTGTTTTTCATGCTGACTCCGCTGGCGAGTATATCTCTAAGATGTTGCGTGGTGTTCTTGCTGAGCACGGGACTCTCTCTCAATTCTCTTGTCCTGGTGCTCATGCTCAGAATGGTGTGGCTGAGCGAAAGCGTCGACATCTTCTTGAGACGGCTCGTGCATTGATGATTGCTGCCTCTCTCCCGCCTCATTTTTGGGCTGAGGCCGTCTCCACATCCACCTATCTTATCAATATACAGCCTTCCGCTGCTCTACAGGGTGGTGTTCCTTTCGAGCGACTTTTTGATCGTTCTCCCGATTATTCGATGCTTCGCTCGTTTGGTTGTGTTTGCTATGTTCTTCTTGCCCCTCGCGAACGCACCAAACTGACCGCTCAGTCTGTTGAGTGTGTCTTCTTAGGCTACAGTGATGAGCATAAGGGCTATCGTTGTTGGGATCCTATTGGTCGTCAGATGCGTATCTCTCGAGACGTGACTTTTGATGAGTCTCGTCCCTTCTACCCACGCCCATCTTCCTCGACTTTTTCAGTGCAGGATATCTCTTTCCTCACTTTTCCTGACTCACCTATCACCCCCGTCGAGACTGTACCTCTCCGTTCCACTTCCTCTCCTTCTCCACCTCTAGTTGATTTGCAGCCACCATCCTCCCCGGTCTCCTCGCCTAGCATGTCACCAGGTTCTCCACCTTCATCTCCGGTGACTTCCTCCCCGGTCTCCTCTCCCAGCCTGTCACCGGATTCTACACCTTCATCTCCGGTGACTTCTTCGTCGCCACCCCCCGATTCTACCTTGACGATTCCTCCTTCTATTATTCCATCTTTTCCTCAGCATTACACTCGTCGTCCACGACCAGTCGATGCCTCTGTGGATGAGTCGTCATCTTCCTCTCAGCCTACTTATGGCTTGCGTTCTCGTCCTCGTCCGCCTGTTGATCGCTTTGGATTTCCCACCGCTGGTGCTGCTGTTCTTGAGCCGACTTCTTACCGTCAGGCTGTTGTTCATCCTGAATGGCAGTTTGCGATGGCAGAGGAGATTGCTGCTCTTGAACGCACTGGTACCTGGGATCTTGTTTCTCTTCCTCCCGGAGTCCGTCCGATCACTTGTAAGTGGGTCTACAAGGTTAAGACTCGCTCCGATGGTTCTCTTGAGCATCACAAAGCTCGTCTTGTGGCTCGTGGTTTTCAGCAGGAGCATGGTCGTGATTATGACGAGACTTTTGCTCCTGTGGCCCATATGACCACTGTTCGTACACTTCTTGCCGTTGCCTCTGCACGCCACTGGTCTATATCTCAGCTTGATGTTAAGAATGCCTTTCTTAATGGTGAGCTGCGTGAGGAGGTGTACATGCAGCCACCACCTGGGTATTCTGTTCCTGATGGCATGGTATGTCGTCTTCGTCGCTCTCTCTATGGCCTTAAGCAAGCCCCCCGCGCCTGGTTTGAGCGCTTTGCCTCTGTGATCACTGCTGCTGGTTTTTCAGCAAGTGCTCATGATCCAGCATTGTTTATTCACCTTTCTCCTCGTGGTCGGACTCTTCTTCTTCTTTATGTTGATGACATGATCATCACGGGGGATGACCCCGAGTATATTGCCTTTGTAAAGGCCCGTCTTAGTGAGCAGTTTCTTATGTCTGATCTTGGACCTCTTCGCTACTTTCTTGGGATTGAAGTCTCTTCTACCTCTGATGGCTTTTTTATATCCCAGGAAAAGTATATCCAGGATCTTCTTGCTCGTGCTGCTCTTACTGACGAGCGCGTTGTTGAGACTCCTATGGAGCTCAATGTTCACCTCCGTGCTACTGATGGTGATCCTCTCCCTGACCCGACGCGTTATCGTCATCTTGTTGGCAGTCTTGTCTATCTAGCTGTCACTCGTCCGGACATCTCTTATCCGGTTCATATTCTGAGTCAGTTTGTCTCTGCTCCCACCTTGGTTCACTATAGTCATCTCCTTCGTGTTCTTCGATATCTTTGAGGCACGATCTCTCACCGTCTATTCTTTCCTCGCTCCAGTTCTTTACAGCTTTAGGCCTATTCGGATGCTACGTGGGCTAGTGATCCTTCAGATCGCCGTTCACTTTCTGCTTACTGTGTTTTTCTTGGTGGTTCTCTCATTGCCTGGAAGATAAAGAAACAGCTTGCAGTTTCCCGTTCGAGTGCCGAGGCTGAGTTGCGAGCAATGGCTCTTTTGACGGTAGAGGTGACTTGGTTACGGTGGTTACTTCAGGATTTTGGTGTTTCTGTCACTACACCGACTCTGCTCTTATCTGACAGTACAGGTGCTATCAGTATTGCACGCGATCCTGTGAAGCATGAGCTCACCAAGCATATTGGTGTTGATGCTTTCTATGTACGCGCTGGTGTGCAGGATCAGGTTATTGCTCTTCAGTATGTGCCTTCCGAGTTACAGTTGGCAGATTTCCTGACGAAGGCTCAGACTAGAGCACAAGATGGCTTTTATGTCTCCAAACTCAGTGTTGTTCATCCACCATGAGTTTGAGGGGGGGTGTTAGAGTTATAATATAAGTCATGTACCCCTTTGTATTTATCCCGTTGTATAAGGGGTTTCCTGCATATGTTCCACACCTGTACATGTATATATATCGGCCTATGGCCTCATGGGAATACAAGTTGCTTATTCCTAACACGTATGACTTGATGGTAGGCATACCACTCTCATTCCAGCATGCATAATCTCTGACGATTGTCTTATTTTGACATTGCGATGCATAATCATCATCTTGCAGGGCCGTTGTGTGAACATGAAGGAAGGCAGCCAGAGCATTGTTGTTGGTTTCTTGTGTAGCTTTAGCTTCTCCTTGACTGTTTCTAGTAGTCTACCCGTTTAAACATTGTATGTAGCATTTGGTTGGTGTTGTTTCGCTGCAAGCTCCTTCACTATGTAACTATGTGTGCTGCTGTGGTCCAATCTTTGTAGTAGCAGGGCATTTGTGATCCAATCTGATATTACTGCGTCATATTTTGTTACTTGGTTGATTGTGAAGTGAGATTATCCAGTCAAGTTGAGTTGTGATCCAGTTTCTCCCTCTCCTGGTTAATTTATACTTCTGTTGTTGTTTCCTTTCCCACTTATGTGGATGTCTGAATTCTCTGTCATTCTACATACCTGGTTAGCTATAGGCTTTCCATTCTACATACCCTAGTGTAAGATTGTGCTGGTGGTGCTTAGGTTTTATTGTCTTAATAAAGAAAGAAAAAGACTGAAAATAGACTTGAGACATGAGACACACATGTAACACTGCTCATATGTCCATCATATAATTTAGCTAGGCATGTTGAGCTGACTTGGGCAACCAGTGGTTTGGCTGTGTGCTGGTGTGACTGAATGCATAGTTCTGTCACATCTAATATCATTTTCATAGATGCTGAAGAAGTGCCGAGAATTCTTTGAGTTGCGGTTCAGATGATTTTGTTGCCAAAATGGATGTTACTCAAAACATGTTATCCACCCTGAATACAGAGCTATCTTCAGGGCATTCTCATTGAAAACGAAAACGATATCACAATAGTAGTTTTCAAATATGAAAACCGAGTTAAAATTCCAAAAATATGCTAACAGCAAATAACAGAGCATACTGGCATTAAAGAGCTTCTCCAAGTGGCATCAAACCTCGCGCAAAGAAACAGAGCCCACACTAATCGACTGGGTGTTGCGTGAAGTTAGAAAGGTGCTGATTGCCCAATGTGGAAGAAAATTTTCAGGCTTGCAGTATTCTGTATTCCCCCAAAGTTAAATAGTTTGTACAAACAAGTGCTGAAAATCCATGAGCGCAGTTCAAATACTTTTAATGCTGAAATGGACGATACTCAAAAATGTTATCAAGTGGAAGTTGAAACAAGTTGAGGCGTTGATCACCGGATCTGTAACGAAAATTCCAAAAGTAAAATATTTCTGGTTCCATTCATGTGATAAGAAACACAGCGGTCACACATATAAAAGCAGCAAGCAAATAGAGTAGGTTGGCGTGTGGGGCCATCCACTACCTTGCGCGTGTTCTCAACACGAGCAAGGCAGACAGACGGCCATCATGCAGCTGACAAAGCAGCCAACCAAATGAACAAGAGTTGCACCAATGTTTCTTAAGACAACTGCTGACCACTGTACCTTAAAATCACAACCACAACTGCAAGCAAACTTAGTAGTAGCAAAAAATACGACGGTCTCCCGCAAACCATCTCTTAACGGCTCCAGTTCAGCCTTAGTACAGGTCCATCACATCAAGAGGCGTACGTTCGTAAGCTAGTATTTCAGGCTTCAGATTAGTTAAGTTACAAACACTTCATACTTGCTAGACAGGATCAGCTTGTGCTTCAACTGGATCAGCAGCTTGAGGACAAAGATAGGCGCACATGCATCGAGATACACTTCATCAGGTTAGAATTGTTGCCGCTGTCGCAGATATTTAAGTTCTTCTTCCACATCTAGTCCTTCCTCAAGCTCGTGCCACTCCGGATAGCACCAAAATGGCTTGGGCACGGCCCATCTGTCCAGAGTAAAACATAAATAAGCTATAATATATATAGCAGTGTTATTGAATGTGTAGTAAATAAACAATACCTGTTTGGGCTATCATCATCGTCTCTAGCAAGAGTCCTACAAACAGGCCGAAAATAGTTTTACATACAAGAAGAAACACACGCGTGTGAGGACAAGATCAAAACCACGCAACATCAGTTCACCACTTCATATATCTGAACAATAATAGGCGGAATGGTTCAACCGCAAAAGCAAGTTGGGATTTAAGAACTAGCATGAGTTCCAAATTAAAACTAACAACCAAAACCAACCCATATTTACCATTATAATTCCAGGTTAGAGTGATGCTATGAGACATACGATACGATACTTCCATAATCACAAATGTACGCACAACCAGACATGCTCAACTGTCGGCCACAACCACAGGATGGTCTTTATTGTACCAGTGTCGTATGTTATTTATCATATGCACAGCAGTTCTATTCAAGCTTCTAATTAATGTGCTCAGTATAAGAAGATCAAAATGGTAACAAATGTCCTTCCGAGGCTACTAAACTTCCTCAAGATTGAATATTATGCACACGCAAGACACCTGCATACTGTACAAAAAATTACATAAAGATAGAAAGCATACCCTTGTGCATCAAAATTCTTCAAGACTTCTATAATTATATTCACTGGTATGTATGGAGCCTCTTCCAAGCCATAGAAGTTCATGCCAATAAAATTTCCATCAAAATCAATAAGAGGCCCTCCAATCCCAGCCTAGCACACACAAAAGTAACGAATAGGAAAAGACAGTATTTGTAAGCTATACAGATGTGGTGATGGATTTAATTACTCATTCTGATGCAACTATTTATTTCCACCACACGAAAAGACACAGCGTACCTTGGTGATTTTACAGGTGGAAATCTTAAGCTCTTTGCAACCAAGCTTACTTGGTTTGTCAATCACGATCCCACTTGTGGCCATTAAATTGCCTGATTGGTAGACGCGCCCTACAGCTACTACCTCCTTCCGAGGTTTAATTAGCATCTGGTTATCGATTTGTGCTGTCTGAGTACAGCAGAAATTCTTGATGTGGACTACGGCAATGTTATAATGTAGACTGTAATGCTGCAGTGTTCCTCTGGTATGACAATTATCTGGAAGGCACACTACAATCTGCAATGATATGGTAAGACTAAACCAGTGATATCATGAATAAGTAGAAGGGGCAATTAAACAATTATTAGCAGAGTAACAACCTTAAGGTTATCAGCAACCTTGTTTTCATTGTCAGAAGTTCTAACCAAACTTGCCGAGGTCAGAACTCTTGTAGTGGACCCATTGCAGTCTATGAATATGCCTGTGCAAGCAAAACACCTTGTTTTTCCTACAAGAGTAATGATTCTGATAATTTAGTGAAGAAAATGGAAAAAGAATATTGAAAGTAAACGAGCTTATAATGAATATAATTACCACTGAATGAAGCCAATGCGACAACACTTTGAGACATATTTCAAGCAACGTTTCTTTCGAGTTTACCCCAGATATCTTCACTAAATTTCTCTTCAAAATTGTTAAGCAAACGCATGCCCACTGGCAAAACCAATAAAGATTCAGTAGTGGAGGGGAGCTGGATAGACCAGTCAGATGACAAATGTTCCAACAGAAAAGAGTAAATATCACAAGGACATGAATGAACTCACCATTCTCCCAAACTGGGAGGGGATAACCATTGGACCTCAGCTCTTTTTTTGTAGCAACACCTGAATTTTGCAACATAGTTAAGTGATTGATGACCCCATGTATAATGATGGTCAGGAAAACTGCAAGCAATGACTCACCAAAATAAGGATAACTTGGCCGCCCAGACCATAAAGACTTCCGCTCTAATAATAATCTATCCATGAGTCCTGGTGCCACAGGGGTGAAACAATTAATGACTGTGAACAATGATCAATAATTATTATAACATTAGAAGTGACCCAACCTGGTTGACATTCTGGATCACAGAGAGTACATATGGAAGGTTTCTTATCCTTAAGTTTCTCTCCCTTCCTTGAGCTGTCTACAATGGAGAAGATTGAAGAAGGGAAATAAGCAGAATTTAGAACACTGAAAAGCAGTATGAAGGAAAGGAGTATATTCTAATATTCATATACTACACTGGAGTACTTAGAATGAACTAATTAATTAGCATATCATATGCTGTATGTTATTAGCATGATAATAGGTGCAACCATAAAACTAAGTATGTACCCTGATTCTACAAATGATTGTTGAAAATTAACATTGGTGGTGACTCTGGCGAGGAATTGCCTGGTGATGTGATGATTGCGCACAATTTAGCAATCTTAAGGTGTTTTTCTCACCTTCTGAATCAGGCTTATAAGGTCTGAGAAATCTTTCAATATTACTACCAGGTCCTTTCTTATTTGTAGCCCTGCAGCAGAATGCAATAAACTCATCGGAATAATAGAGAAATCCACAAAAAATAAAACATGGATGATATCTATGCATGGATACCAAACAACAATACAAATTTCAATGTTTATAAGGGACAAATCGGGAAAATTGTTGACTGGGGTCAGATTGCGCTAAACAAAACAATGGGGAAATCCTAAAACCTAAATATTTATTGTGTTTGATTATTGTATAGACAAAAATATTTATTAAATATGAGTAGCCTAATATAGTGGAAAACTTTTCCCATGCATGTTGTGGTGAGCGACAACAAAAAACAATAAAATGGAGATAATATTATACCAAACCTACCAGGGAACCGTCACTACCCTATCATTTAAACAAGTATTAATAGCTTAAACATGGACACCAGAGTCCCAATTGAGTACAGGGCAACTGCGAGACATCATGACAATTGTAGTATGGACTGTCAAGGTCACACTGCAGCTTATCCAGCCCCAGATGTCACAAACAACTAATTTGTTATCAAGGGAGATGTTGTCAAATGCAGATCACCTACCAGATGCAAGAATTACAAAAACATCAAAACAACGCATTTCAGAAACTGTTTGACATTCAGTGTGATTGGTAGTACCACCAAACCTCGGCTATTGATGAGCGGAATTATTCTTATGTACTTAGTTTATTCATTTTGTATGTCTACTGATGTGTGGTCAGCTTCCTGGAAATTCCAGGTTGAATAATAAACTTGCAAGAAGCGGAACAGATGGCCTGTGGTCATCCAGGAAATGTTTCAGTTAGACTAGTTGTTTGCCGTTATCCAGAATAGAATGTACTCAGTCAAGTTTATTTGCAAATCAGGCCATGTGTTAAGTGCATGGCACTAATTTCTCTGCTAAATAGTTCTCATTCGCTCGGTATTACAGTAATTGAGCATGTTAGACTCCTGACTACATACCAAGCTGTGATCATCCTTTAACTCTTCTTAGCCTTGTACAACGTATGCAGTAACTTAAACAATGTGATTTCATATTCTATGTAAAATGCCTGCGCATTCTTTTAGAATGCATGAATTGTTAACACAATGTTTTGTCAACAAATTTTCCAAAAACACGAGAGATTTATATAATGCATGTTGTTAGCTGCAGTATGATGTCATAAGAAGCCACTAATGTATTGTTAACAACACAAGAGATTTTTATAATGTCACTCTTGATTAAGCTTTCCACCATTATTTATTTTCCTAAGCATGTGTGGCCCATGTGCACAAAAACTAATAAGAGAGTATGGAGGACAAGGGTAGAAAAGCAATCAGAGTGAGTATGGAGGACATACCACCACTGAATTGTTTTCCTGAACTGCGACAGGAGTTCAAGAATTTTAAACCTTGGTAGGAATGGAGTCTCTTTCTCAGCATAAAAGTTCATCCCGATGAAATCCCCATTAAAATCAACAAGGGGCCCTCCAACTCCAGTCTAGGAAAAGAATAAAGTGACAGTGAGCCAAGCACAAAGACGTGGAGATGCTCAACAAAGTTTGTATAATTGAAAAAAGGAGTATTTTGCCCCTCCCCCCCACCCAAAAAAAGTCCAATGCATATCATGACACAGTTATTTATTTATTTTCACTATGTATAGAAAGTGAGAAATTAACACCGCACCATAGTAATTTTACATGTGGAGATGGCAAGCTCCTCCCGGTAAGTTCCTTTTGGATTTTCAGTCAACTTCCCAGCTGTGGCCATTAATTTTCCTGAGTTGAAGCAACGCCCTACGGCAACTACTTTACTGTGAGACTCAAATTGCCGCTGATGATCTAGACATGTTACTTTTAGAGAATGGTAGCGAGCGATATTGATAACCGCGACATTGTATTTCAAATCGTAGAATTCCAACCATCCCAGTTCAAGTGTGTTATCCGGAAGGCGCACTTCAATCTGCATCAATAAAGCAAGGCAACAAGTATATAGCCTGGTTAGCAGAATGATTAACATGATATTAAATAACCAAGCAATAGTGTACAAAAAAAAGTTGGCAGTACCAACCGTCATATCATGAAGGATCTTGGTATCATCATCAATAGATCTAACCAAACTTAATGAAGTCAGAAAGCTTGTAATGGTTGGCACAGTTGGCTTGTTTGCGATAACTATGCCGGTGCATGCAAAAAACACGGTGTTTTCTGCACAAGATGGCATTTCAAATTCTCAATCATGAAGTACTCACAAATAGACATAGATAAAATTTTGCAAAGCTAGTGTTTATAATCACCATCAGCAAATGAAGCAAGCGATACAACAGTGCCCGCTAAATTTGAGGTGACTTCTTTACTGAGTTTCGTCCAGACACCTTGACCAGAATTACTTAAACTGCCAAATTCCTCTTCAAAAGGATTGTCGGGATGCGAATTTCCTAGTTAGGGAAGCATCATCATATTCATATCATACAACATAATTCTGATCGTAAGTTGCAGAAGAAGGAACAAGCAGCGAGACTGAAACCAGACAGCCAGTGGCTCACCTCGCCAAGCTGTCCAAACTTTTTGTATCTTGGTCTGGCTTCTCGTGCAAACGCCTTCTCGCTTCATGTTTCCAGCCTGGGGTGGAAATAACACATAAAGAAAGAGAATCACCTTTTTTTAGGATGAAAAAGCCGAGCTTTATGGATTATGGCACAAAAGCAGAGTTTTCGTTACAATCATCCAACACAATATTAATAATAAAATGAAATAAATGGTGGAGCGTGGCCGAGCCAAAGTTAAGAAATGCTGTTCGCTCTAGCAAACGCGGATCTAGAAAGTGAGAAATTGTGAGCGTCATCGTGGTTCGATAAACCGCTTCATCGCCAAAAAGAGGAGTGTGTGTGTGTGTGTGTGTGTGTGTGTGTGTGTGTGTGTGTGTGTGTGTGTGTGTGTGTCAGCTAACCACTGGATGGAAAGAAGCTCATGCCGCAAAATCAACTAATCGAATTCCCAGAATGAAATGACCTCATCAAATTGGGGTCATTGGGTTCCACAAATCACTTCGCCGCAACGAAATCACTTGATCTCAAAAGAAAAGGAGGGGACGGAGGTTCAGCTAATCATCACTGGATGAACAGAAGCTCATACCGCAAGATCAGATGCCCGGAAATCGCGGCCGGGAGAGACAGCGGTGAGGAACGGCGATGGCGGCGGCGGCGGCGGCGATGCGCTTGGGGGTGGGGAGTGGAGGCGACAGCCCTAGGGCACGCGGCGGTGGGTCGGGTCGGTAATGGTATGTCAGGGAGGGAGGGCTGGGGAAAGTAAGAGCAGGAGGAAAAGACGGGACGGGACGGGACGGGACGGTTTGAGACGACGATGAATTTCCACCGTGGAGGAGAGCGGATTACCTTTTTTCCACGGACTATTTCGCGGCTATTTCACGGGCTATTTTAATGTAATATGGGAAATCTACTCCCACCTATCCAAATCAATCCACGCAACTACTCCGAGGAGGACAAGTAGTATACTAATTTGGATCCGAGGAGTAGTTCTTTCCGGTTTCAGACGGAAATCACATATTTGACCTGAGGTCCAAATCAAATCACAAACTGACTTTGTTCCGAAAAAATTTCACTCTGCTGACCCTTTTGTGTGGCGCCCGACAGCTGGGCGCCACACACTACTATGCAGCGCCTCTCTCTTGGGCGTCGCACCTCGTGCCAGCGTGGCAGCCCTGGTCCAGTTGCGGCCCCACAGACAGCACTGCAGCGCCTCAGACTTAGGCGCCACACTTATAATGTGCAGCGCCTAGCTCTTGGGCGCTGCACAGTCTGTGTTCCATTTAGGCTGGCCCCACCCTCTCTCCCATCCCACCCCTACCCCACACACCCCACCCCACACAAACCCTTAGCCTTGCGCCCCTCCTCTCTTCCCCTCTCCCCCTCTCAAATCCTTCTCAAATCTTGCAAATCCGAAGTATTTGACCGTGGATTTCGAAGCCAACCCCTCCCTTAAGGTAATCTCCTTCGATCCCCTCGTTTTCATCCATAGGAATTGTCACATTTGCTCAAATATTGCTACTTTGGGAAAACCCTAGTTTTGGCTTGGATTTGCAAATTTGTATTGAATCATGTTATGTTTCTTTGCTAATTTGGGTTGGTTAGGCTTTCATAGTATGCTAGGGTTAGAGTTATGTGTGTTTGATGTTGGTGTTAGGGTTAGGGTTATGCTATGGTTAGGGTTGTGGTTATTGTTAAGTGGGGTTAGGGTTATTAATTCATATATATGTTATGGCATATGTATTTTGTGCAAATATTTTTTGTTAAGTACTTACTTGATATATGTGTGTTTTTTATTATTGTAGGGATGGGGAGAACATGTGTTTATGTTCATCATGTGGATAAAGAGGCCTTTTTGAAAGGCAATGTTGAGCCGGACCCGGATGAGCTTGACATGGTGTTTGAGAGTAGTCCAAGCTATGCGGAGCTCTTGGACCAAGTGAGGAAGGATTTGAATTGGATGGACCCAAGTGACGTTGTTGAGTTCGTGGGAAGGCATAATGTTGGTTTTGGAATGCACATCCGTTGGAAGACAATGCGTGTGAACTCCGAGCAACGTTGGGTTGCATACAAGGAGACGGTTGCCAAATCTCTAGACAAGGCTCTTGAGTTATTTGCCTCCAAGAAGGTTGAGTCTACTTTGAATTTGGACTTGAACCGGAACCCCTCCCCATTGGTTGCTAGCACTCCACCACCCATGAACCAAGATCAAATGAGTGAACCTCATTTCACGCAACAAGATTGGCCAACATTGAGCCCGACTCCAAACAACCAAAATGAAGGTTTTGAAGAGGAGAATGATGAGTATGAGGAGGATGACAACGAAGTTGATCTCCATGACAACAATGTGGGTGATCTCGACCAATATCATGTGCAAGAGACAATGGACCAATCCATCCCTTTTTCCCGTGCATATGCATCGGACTCGGATGACGATGGTCCCGATGAAGAAGTTGATGAGGAGGGGTTCACACCGAAGGAGGCCCAAGCATTCAAGAAGGTATTCGGGCGGGATCACAAGACACCATTGTTCAAGGATCTTAGTCCCGCGGATGAAGCCGTTGTGGATGGTGGCAAATGCATATCTCTTGGAGCTAGGCCAAGTTCTCACCGTGATTTGGAAGACGGCAAGAACGGGATATATCCCAGTTGTGAGTTTCAATCCTTCTTGGAATTGAAGATGTGGCTCGACAACTACTCGGTTACGCATTATCGTCCACATAAAGTGGCCAACTCGGACGTCAATGTGCGTTACACGGTCAAATGTGAAGTGCCAAGTTGTCCATGGATTGTGCGTGCGAGGCCATGGAAAGGAGGTCCCACTTGGCGCATAGTGAGTTGTCTACCAAATCACATGTGCCGGCACAAGAATGCGGATGGCAAACTTGTGTACCAACAACACACACAACTCACGTCCGAGTTCATCGCTTATAGTCTTTCCAACCAAATATCCACACTTCCAACAATGAGCATCAAGAGTGTTATTGACCTTGTGAAAGCCATCTTTCATTACAAGGTGAAGTACGGCAAGGCATGGAAGGCAAAGCAAGCCGCATTTAAGATGTTGTATGGCAATTGGGAGGAAGCATACAACCGACTCCCTAGGTTGTTGTTAGCTATGGCCACTACAAACCCAGGCATGGTTCACGTGGTTGAGCCTCATGAGCACCAAACATTGATTCACAACGGGAGGACCGTCCGAGTATTTGGCCGTGCATTTTGGGCATTTGAGCAATGCATGAGGGCTTTTGAGCATTGTCGGCCCGTCATCGCCATTGATGGCACGTTCTTGACCGGACAATACAAGGGCACTTTATTGGTTGCAATAGCAAGTGATGCCAATAACCGGGTGTTGCCTTTGGCTTTCGCTTTGGTTGAGGTGGAGAACAATGATAACTGGGAGTGGTTCTTGCGTCAATTGAGAACAAGGGTATTACCGGCTGAAAGGGAAATTTGTGTCATATCAGATCGCCATCCAGGAATTCTCAATGCGGTGGTGGTTGACATTCCCGGACATAGAAAGTTGCACCATCGATGGTGCATGAGGCATTTTTGTGCAAACTTCTATAGGGCATGTGGTATCAAGGAGTTGGCCGATGATCTTCAAGATTGTTGCCTCGCTTTCACCAACAAGCGGTTTGCCACATTGTTCAATGCATTGCTCAGACACAAGAAACTTGACCCCGGTGGTCATGAATTTTTCAGTAAGAACATTGTCGAAAGGAATATGTGGGCACATGCTTTCGATGAAGATGGCCGGAGGTACGGTCAAATGACAAGCAATATGGCAGAATGCTTCAATAAGGTGCTCAAGGGTGTACGTGCATTACCCGTGACGGCAATAGTTCAATACACATTTGACAAGATGAATGGATACTTTTTGAAGTATTCAATGGAGACGGATAAGCAGATTGCTGGTGAGAACAAGGATAAGCACAAGTACTATTTCCCACCAAAGGTTGAAGAATGGTTGGACTTTCAATCACGAAAGGTAGACTCCCAAGAAGCTGTACTATATGACGACAACGAGTGGAAGTATGAGGTGAAAGAGCCTGGAGGAACCACAAATGATGGCCACCAACACGGAGACCCTCTGGTTTATATATGAAGGAAATATTCCCTAGAGGCAATAATAAATTTTTTATTTATATTTCCTTATATCATGATAAATGTTTATTATTCATGCTAGAATTTTATTAACCAGAACTTGATGCATGTGTGGATACATAGACAAAACACAGTGTCCCTAGTAAGCCTCTACTAGACTAGCTCATTAATCAAAGATGGTTAAGTTTCCTAACCATAGACATGTGTTGTCATTTGATGAATGGGATCCTATCATTAGGAGAATGATGTGATGGACTAGACTCATCCGTTAGCTTAGCATAATGATCGTTAAGTTTTATTGCTATTGCTTTCTTCATGTCATATACGTATTCCTTTGACTATGAGATTATGCAACTCCCGGATACCGGAGGAATACCTTGTGTGCTATCAAACGTCACAACATAACTGGGTGATTATAAAGATGCTCTACAGGTATCTCCGAAGGTGTTTGTTGAGTTGGCATAGATCAAGATTAGGATTTATCACTCCGAGTATCAGAGAGGTATCTCTGGGCCCTCTCGGTAATGCACATCATAATAAGCCTTGCAAGCAATGTGACTAATGAGTTAGTTGCGGGATGATGTATTATGTAACGAGTAAAGAGACTTGCCGGTAACGAGATTGAACTAGGTATGAACCGACGATTGAATCTCGGGCAAGTAACATACCGATGACAAAGGGAATAATGTATGTTGTCAAAACGGTTCGACCGATAAAGATCTTTGTAAAATATGTAGGAACCCATATGAGCATCCAGGTTCCGCTATTGGTTATTGACCGGAGAGGTGTCTCGGTCATGCCTACATAGTTCTCGAACCCATAGGGTCCGCACGCTTAAAGTTCGATGACGATTTTGTATTATATGAGTTATGTGATTTGGTGACCGAATGTTGTTCGGAGTTCCGGATGAGATCATGGACATGACGAGGAGTCTCGGTAAAGATTGATATATAGGACGATGTTATTCGGACACCGGAAGTGTTTCGGGATGCACCGGGTACTTATCGGGTCACCGGAAGGGGTTCTGGACACCTCCGGCAAAAGATATGGGCCTTATGGGCCAAGAGGGGAAACACACCAGCAACAAAGGGGCTGGTGCGCCCCCTCCCCATATGGGCTGGCCAAATTGGAGAAGAAAAGGGGAAAAAGGAAAGGAAAAAAGGAATAGGATTCCCCCTCTTCCCTTCCTACTCCAAATAGGAATAGGAAAGGGGGAAGGCCGAATTGGGACGGCCCCAAGTAGGATTCCTCCTACTTGGGCCACCCCCTTGGCTGCCTCTCCTCCCCTCCAACCTATATATATATATATATATATATATATATATATATATGTGTGTGTGTGTGGGGGGGGGGCACCGCTAGAACACAGATCAATAGTTGTTAGCCGTGTGCGGCGCCCCCCCCTCCACAATTTACGCCTCCGGTCATATTCACGTAGTGCTTAGGCAAAGCCCTGAACGGATCACTTCACCATCACCGTCACCACGCCGTCGTGCTGATGAAACTCTCCCTCGACACTTTGCTGGATCAAGAGTGCGAGAGACGTCATCAAGCTGAACGTGTGCAGAACTCGGAGGTGCCGTACGTTCGGTGCTTGATCGGTCAGAACGAGAAGAAGTTCGACTACATCAACCGCGTTGTCAAACGCTTCCGCTTTCGGTCTACGAGGGTACGTGGACACATTCTCCCCCTCTCGTTGCTATGCATATCCTAGATAGATCTTGCGTGAGCGTAGGAAATTTTTGAAATTGCATGCTACGTTGGCCAACAGTGGCATCCGAGCCAGGTCTATGCGTAGATGCACTGGTACAGCGAGGTGCTATACAAACGGTTTTTAACCCTTTTCCGCGACGGCGTTCGGAACCGTCACCTAGTGAGTGACTGCGATAGGGGGGTCCTTCCCACATGACCCAGAAACCGTCGGGGATATGCCCTCTTGGCACACACGCTCGGTAAAATGAGGTCGTGTGCGACCAGCGAGCGACCAAATATGGTTATACGTACAGTAGTACTAGAAAATACAATTATACAGGCGAAATCGTTTCCGGTCGTAAGTACATCCCACACAGTCAGTCCCCGCTAAAGGTTTCCGTTCATATATACATCCCACATAGTCACTCCAAGGAAAACGTTTACGCAAGGTGACGTAACGCAAACAATTTTCAACAAAATATCGTGTGTGATTGTTTATTGATCCAACACGGTTTATTCCTAGAAACTCTGTGCGTTGCCTGAGCTCATCGCCCACGGTGTTTTCTCAATAACCGTTTGCAATAGGAAAACCCAATTAGCAGGCTAATTGGCCAATTAGCAGGCTAATTGCCCTATTATTAATAATCCATTTACTAATTTAATTGACATTCATATTAAGCACATAATATATTTCATTTCCATATTAAGGAAGTAGGATTTCATAATTGAAATACAGCTGAGTACAACATGATATAGCTTCAACACTCAGCTACTCCATTACACAACTGCACCAGCACCAAGTTTCACATGCAACATCTAGAACCTTTCAAAATTAGCATCATAGAGGGTACATAGACATATGCATCTCATCTGGAAAACTACTGAAGCGGAAGAGAATATTGAGCCTTCATTCATGTTGAAGGTCTTTGCAACTTTAGGCCAGTGCCTGTGGATGATTGATCGTCCATCCTTCGTCCTCTTCAGGAACACTTCAATATTGAACCGTGGGTGTTGTATGAAAACTTTCCTTGCCTCCTGACCACAGAGGTGGTTTGAGAGGTAATCATCAGTGAACTGCTTTGGAAAGGCCTGAAAACAAGGATGTGCATAAATATCTTCTCTATATTGGAAATGGGGCAAAGGAACAAAAAAGGGCAAGGTACAATAGTTAGTACCATCTTGTAAATCTCAGTGCTTCCCATTGTTTCCCTGCAAGACATATAAGGTAGTTAGTCATCAGGTTAAGTAAGGATTCGCATGCTATCAGTAAAATAGGTTGATGATAAATAAGCACATTTCAGATTCATCAGATTAATTCAAGCCACATGAAAAACCCATTTATCCAAACCAAGCATGATTAAGAACTAGGAAATATAGCACTTGTATATGTTTCTCATGTATTAAGTGCAACCAAATTCGATTTATTCCTCACATGGTATACAATAACAGAATGCAACCACAACAATTGAACATCGCATTGCAGAATTGAACCAAGCAGTTAACTAAACACCATAGCAAATGAACCAAATGTTAACTGAGCACCACATTGCACAATATAACATACAATAGAAGATCAAACAGTTAACCAAACCAAGCATGCTTAACAACTTGGAAATATAGCAATTGTATTTGTTTCTCATGTATTTAGTATAGCCAAATCCGATTTATTTCTCACATGGTATACAGTAACAGAATGCACCCACAGCAATTGAACATCACATTGCAGAATTGAACCAAACAGTTAACTAAACACCACAACAAATGAACCAAACGTTAACTGAGCACCACATTGCACAATATAACATACTCCTAATAGAAGATCAGACAATTAACCAAACCAAGCAGGGTTAACAACTTGGAAATATAGCAATTGTATTTGTTTCTCATGTATTTAGTACAACCAAATTCAATTTATTTCTCACATGGTATACAGTAACAGGATGCACCAACAACAATTGAACATTGCATTGCAGAATTGAACCAAGCAGTTAACTAAACACCACAACAAATGAACCAAACGTTAACTGAGCACCACATTGCACAATATAACATACTCCTAATAGAAGATCAGACAGTTAACCAAACCAAGCATGCTTAACAACTTGGAAATATAGCAATTGTATTTGTTTCTCATGTATTTAGTACAACCAAATTCGATTTATTTCTCACATGGCATACAGTAACAGAATGCACCCACAACAATTGAACATCGCATTGCAGAATTGAACCAAACAGTTAACTAAACACCATAACAAATGAACAAATTGTTAACTGAGCACCACATTGCATAATATAACATACTCCTAATAGAAGATCGGACAGTTAACCAAACCAAGCATGCTTGACAACTTGGAAAATTGCACCCTGTTGGGGATATACCCCGCAGTATGACCCGGTCGGAGTTATGACCCGGCTGGGACAGTTAAGTCAGATCATAACCCGACAGATGTTATGGCAGATCATAATCTGGCAGATGTTATGTCAGATCATAACCCGACAGATGTTATGTCAGATCATAACCCGGCAGATGTTAAGTCAGATCATAACCCGACAGATGTTAAGTCAAGATCATAACCCGGCAGAGGTTAAGTCAGATGGTAAGTCAGACGGTAAACCGGCAGACAGTCATAACCTAGCAGACAGAGTCACCTGGGGTTAATAAGCCCGAGACGTTAAGAAGCCCAAGAGGTTAAGAAGCCCATGAAGAGAAGTCAGAATAGTTTAAGTCTTAGTCCGAGATGGACTCTACATGTAACCCGCCCCTTCAACTTATATAAGGAGGGGCTGGGCACCCCAAGAGGGGAGAGGAAGAATCTTAAGGCTAGAGATAACTAGGAGAGCCGGTTTACGGCGACTCCCTCGTGATGATAATGAGACCTAGCCACAAACATCATGTAGGGTTGTTACCGGATGATGTTTCCCGGGGCCTGAAGCTGTCTAAACCCTTGTCTTGTGTTGCGTCTCTCGATTCCTATCAACCCCTCTAAGCTACTACATAGATGCGTTGGCCTCACGACTAAGTCCTCACACTAGGACATATGCCGTGACAATTCCACGATAGTTGGCGCCCAACGTGGGGCCCGCGCACGGTGGTGTTTTTTGGAGGGATCACTTTCCCGGGATCGAGAAGCTCATGATTGGTCAGATGAGGAAAAGATGGTTTGATGGTCAAAATCATGATTAACTTTGAAGTTTACAGCACGAGGGGTTTAAAATCAAAAGGTTAGGGTTCCATCGTCTGCGCCGCTAGATGTGATGAGGCGATCCGCCGAAAACCGATTTTACGTTGAGTCCGAGGTTGACAGGGAGTTGATCTGCTGCACGGTCGGATTCGCTGAGTTCCCCTGCCGCTGGCTTAAGTCCCAAGAAGCCACCTGGTTTTCAATGAACCGGAATAGCTACTGCTCCCGAGATATTACAAGGTCCATCTAATCTGCTGACCATAGGTTCTGAAGAGATCAAAAGAGATTAAACCGTCGAGTCTATGCCGCTGCCACGATGGATGGTCCAAGTTTTGTTTTTTACCACAAGTTGCTGCTATACGCTACAAGTGCAGCTACAAGTCTACGATCCGGAATTGGATATCTACATAGACTCTTCATACGCCGTTGACCCGCCTGGGCTGGGGTCCGGCTTGCTATTGCTTCTACCTACTGTCACCGCGATTGAGATGACCAGCCGCACCTCTGACCTGCCGGTTTGCGGTCCTCGGGGTCACTACGCCCGCGGTCCCTATTAAAGCCGCTTCTCCTCTGGGTCGGCCGCCCGCTTCGCCACCTCCGCAAGCGGTCCGACGGGTCACCGGTTTTCATCTCTGCTGCCTCGCCGCTGCGACGAGCCACCTGTTCCAAGTGGCCGCCTCCAAGCCACCCCTGCTGCATCTCCGGTTGCGCCGTGCCGCTGCCTCCCGTCTGAGTCGCCTTTGTGCATCGCCTCAAAATACAGCAGAGGCAAGCTACCGCACTCTAACGACCAGCCGCCTCCACACCCGCCGCGTGCTTTTGTAGCACTGAGCCGCCTCGCTTTCTCAGCCGTGGTATAAAACTGCACCCTCCGCCGAGGCGCCTCGGTCGTCGCTGCCATCTTAGCCAGCCTTGCCTTCGCGTCGAGCCGCCCATGCCTCGCCGAACTTGGCGAGCCGTCGCGCTTCTAAACTGACATCGTGAGCCTTCACCCACGCCTCTATGATGAGCCGCTCATGCCTCACCGGCTCTCCCTGACGACCTTGCCTCGTGGCCGCTTCCAGTTGCCGGCGCCCAATACCGCCAGCGTCATGCCCGAGGGCCGAGGCCGTGTCATGAGATGCCCAACCATGCTATGTCTCGCGTCCGGCCCCTTCACTCGGAACCGCGCTCCGAGTTGCCTCCTGCGCGTCAAGCGACCCGCTTCCGCAGTCTTGCTCAACAGCACGCCTCTAAACCGGCCAGATACCACCTTGCATCCGTCGAAGCTGACCCGCCTCCACCTTGGATCGCCATGCCTCGCTGCACCCCGCTTCGGCATCCTGAGTTGCCGGGCCGCCTTGCGCACTGCCCATCCTTTAGCTCGGCGTCGCTGAGCCGCTTCACGTGCTGCTGTATCCCGCACGACCCGCCGGCCTTGAATCGCTGCCTAAACCGCCGTCTCCGCTCGGTATCGGATGGAGTCACCACCACGGCCTGAGTCGCCATCATCGCTACAACCCGCCGGCCTCCAAAGCCTCCATGGCCTCGCTCGCAAGTCAACTATCGTTGAACTGCCGTCTTCGTGGCCCTGCCATCGGCGCCTCCAAAACCATCTCCCGTGTCGCTGTGTCCGCGTCCTCACCTCGAGTCGCCCTTGCTTCAGTGCTGAGCCGCCTACTTCCCCAGCTGCTGAGCTGCTGCGATTTCGAGCTGTCGCTGCGGTGTCGCCTTCAAATCGCCACTCCGGTCGACACCGGCGCGACCCCGTCGGCTCGCCATCTCTGTTCCTATCACGAGTCGCCATCGCCAGGTTATAACCAGCTTTGAGTCACCGTCCCATATTGAGCCGCCGCCGGAGAGTCACCGTTGCCGCCTGCCAAGTCATCGCCACCTCCGTATCGCGCGGAGTCGCCCTTGCCTCTGCTCCAATCACTCCGTCCCGGCCCCTGTGCTCACGCGGCTCCGTCAGCGCCGACCTCTCGCATCGCCGGGCCGTCCTTTGCTGGAAGCCGCAGAGGCCGACCCGCCAACGCTCTTGTTAGGTCACCGCCCCGCTCTGGCCTCTTCCGGCTCATCCCACCAGCCCGCTTTGCCTCCCCTCCGCCTTGGCTGCTGAGCCGTCTTGCCCTCTGCTCTCGCGCGCCTGACGCTGCATGAAGAAAAGGGGAAGTGGGGAATGTGGAACAGATAAAGAAGCTGCCTGGCCGGTTTGAAAAAAAAGGAAGACTACGAACGCTACCGACGTGTTGTATAGTGCTATTAGTACTAACTCCTATGAGAGTGAGGGTTCAGAAGTCATCATCAACCCTGCGGCTGAGTGTCATCCGATGAAAATACCAGGTGATATTTGCCTTATCTGTTTTTTGGTGCATATTTAATTCTTCGAAGAACAGTTACCTTGGTCTGTATATTTTTATATGCAGGACAATGATTCATTATAAAGGTGGTGCCATGCTGTGCTTATGGAGTATGCGTTAGGCCCTGTTTGAATCATGGGGTTAGAGCTAGTTTGAGTTAGTTGGGGGCTCAAATAACCCAAAAGTATCCAAACAGGGAGGGTTAGAGTGAGTTAGTTTCATCTAACCCAACTATCCCGATGGGGAAGTGCTTATTTGGATTAGAGTGGGTTAGAAAATAACTCTAACTCTAACTGTGTTAGAGTATCCAAACAGGGCCTTAGCATCATCATGCACTGGAGACTGCACCGGCTTGCCATTGAACAAGTGTGTGCAAACCGTCGCCCGTGCAGCTTGATCTACATCAACTTGTTGGGACTGTGCCTGCGAGTGACTCGCCCGTCCGCACCGGTTTATAATGTCGCGGCCGACTCATTTGTCTGCTCCCACGGTCGACACGCCCGTGATTGATTTCAGCTTCACCGTTGTGATCATCAATTCCGCGGTGGATAATTTCTGGCATAACATATCAGGTGAAATCCATCCAGTATATTTTTATATTATATATTGCTTTCTTTAAAAGAGCAATTACTCTGGCTTGCAAGTTCTCTAATGCAGGGCAAGTTATCTACTGCGAAAGGGACTATTATATCACTGAGTTGTTGAAAGACTTATACCGGTTTATATCACGGTCAAATATGGAGAGTCTCAAGCCAACTCCTTGAGTCATCTTAAAGACTCGAGGGCTACAATGATATGACTCAGCAAAGTCTTAAACAGTTTCAGCAAATTCAAGAACCCCAGGACGTTCAAGGGGAAGATAACCCGGTCATGGAGGCTACTACTATATTGATGAAAATTTTAAGGGCCGTCAGAAAATTTCCGGCTCAAAATAAAGGGTGCTGGTTTAAAATCCGGCTTAAGGGAAATCTGTCCCTCACCAAGCTTTGAAGCTCTCAATATCCGGTTTAAGAATTTCCGGTTCAAAAAGAATTAATCTCTCGCAAGTTCGAGTTCTCAGAAAAATTACAAGGACCAAAGAGAGTCTGTTGCAAAAGCACAACTCGAACATAGGTGCCCATTGAGCATAGCTCAGAAATATTGCTTGGGGGATCTTTTGTTCTAAAGAACAAGAGTTGCTATAACCCTTGTGATAGGCTTAAAAGCCAGGCTTGGAAGCCATGTGTATTCACCTAAAACCCCGGGTTATCCTGCCTTTTTAAGTAAGCCACTCCGCCCAGGTAATCCTGGAATGACCCACCGAACGTTTGACAAGTCAATCTTATGCAGACCCTGAACTTGTCAAAATTAAAACGACGATTGGTTATGTGAGGTCCATCTTATAAGGTTTGTAAAACGGTTTAACTCAGTGGCCTGTGCAGCCCGTGAAAGCACTCGATTTTCGGCCTGGCAGCCCATGAAAAGCCTCGTATTTCATTTGTTTTTGTTCAACAGATTTTTTGAGGTTTATTCAATAAGGCTTATAATGCTTTATGGTTACAATTCACCAGTGTTTATTAAACCCGGCCTGGCTTTCGACTATAAGTCGCCAATATGAGATAAGATAACATCTGGTGTTTATTAACCTGGCCTGGCTTTGTTCATAAGCCGACAATATATGACAATTACCAGTGCTCAAATTTTGGGTTATCACCCTTATTACACTAGGCTTGGTAAACCAACAGTGTGATCAAATATCACAGGAATCGGTTTCCAAACCGGGTTATATTATTCAAATCTTTAATAGCCAACATGGCTGGATTTTTATTATGGTTATCAATAACCAGTATTATGATTAAGGTTTACAAAGTCGCTTCAGCACAATGGTTATTATTTATCAATGGATATGATTTATTCTACAAAGGAATAGTCCCAAGTCGCTGCAGGCTTACGACCCGGCACTTGGGGGCTACATTATTCAAGTTGAGATTACATCAAATATGCAAGTCCCATGTCACTGCCAGCATGCACCATGGCACTTGGGGGCTAATGCAAAGCCATTTTTGACTTGCCTCGTTGAAGACCCGACTCATCACATCATAATGAGCCGGCCCTTGGGGGCTACCAATTGCTCCTGTCAAAAATTCAAGGTACACAAGCCTTAATCCATTATATTGAAGGGTTTATTGCTCAGTTGGTAGAGGACAAGACTCTTAACCTTGTGGACGTGGGTTCAAGCCCCATGGTGGGGTTACATCATATGATGTTATTTTCAATGAAGTATATATATAAAGTCCCAACTCAGTATTATCTTGCTGAGCCAGCCCTTGGGGGCTACACTGGTTGAAGTTTTTATGAGCATAAGACAATCACAAGTCCCAGATTGCTGCAAGCATGACAACCCGGCACTTGGGGGCTACATATGTGGAATACTCAGTTTATGACTAATGATTGAGATGAACAATCTGGATTTCTTCAAGCTTGTGACATTCATATTGAAGCAAGTCTTAAGCTGTTACTACATCCCCTTCTTAAGACTTGGGGGCTACAAGTGATATACATATAAGGGAGGTACGCTTTCAAAGCTGATGTTAACAAACAATTATGACCCGGTGCCATCAATATTTATAAACCGACAATTTTGGCAATGATAAACCGGCAAGTTTTACATCTTTAAACCGGCTGAAAATCATATGAGTATTTCAAGACTAATATTTTTTGTTAAGCATTGGAAGCTGAATCAAATGAATTATTCTGCACAATTTTTCTTTGTGAGAAACCAACGTCAGCAAATTGATTATTAAGTTGGCTTATTGACCCGGATTTTCTAGAAGAAGGAAATAACAAGGAGTTAAGGATGATCAGGTGCCGGCTTACAAGAGTTCTTAACATGGAGCATAATCTGTCAAAATTATTCTTGTGTTTGTTTTATAGGATCATTGTAACATGGATAAATCCAAATTAAACTGGGGGCTAATGTCGGGGATATACCCCGTAGTATGACCCGGTCGGAGTTATGACCCGGCTAGGATAGTTAAGTCAGATCATAACCCGTCAGATGTTATGGCAGATCATAACCCGGCAGATGTTATGTCAGATCATAACCCAATAGATGTTATGTCAGATCATAACCCGGCAGATGTTAAGTTAGATCATAACCCGGCAGATGTTAAGTCAAGATCATAACCCGGCAGAGGTTAAGTCAGATGGTAAGTCAGATGGTAAACCGGCAGACAGTCATAACCTAGCAGATAGAGTCGCCTGGGGTTAATAAGTCCGAGTCGACGTTAAGAAGCCCATGAAGAGAAGTCAGAATAGTTTAAGTCTTAGTCCGAGATGGACTCTACATGTAACCCGCCCCTTCAACTTATATAAGGAGGGGAAGGGCACCCCAAGAGGGGAGAGGAAGAATCTTAAGGCTAGAGATAACTAGGAGAGCCGGTTTACGATGACTCCCTCGTGATGATAATGAGACCTAGCCACAAACAACATGGAGGGTTGTTACGGGATGATGTTTCCCGGGGCCTGAAGCTGTCTAAAACCTTGTCTTGCGTTGCGTCTCTCGATCCGATCAACCCCTCTCAAGCTACTACATAGATGCGTTGGCCTCACGACTAAGTCCTCACACCAGGACATCTGCCGTGACAATTCCACGACACACCCTGAAGAATTGAACATCACATTTGCATAATTGAACCAAACAGTTAACTGAACACCACATTGCACGACATATAGAACATATACTCTAGAGCAGAAGATTGTATGGTAAAAGTAGATAGCACAATTCACTAGAATTTGTGAAGGAAAGGCAGTAGCTAGCAAACTGAACATGGGTCCTTATAGTGAGCTAATAGGACAAGCTACTCCACATTGTCGGAGATATCAACGACGATTGGCTCCTTGGACATGGAAGAGGGCGAGGCCTCCGCATCGTGGGTGCCCTCGTCATAGTGGTGAGTTGCCTGAGCCGCTCCGGGCACCAACCTGCTGGCTCTCGAGATGAGGTAAGCACGTGCACGCTGAGAAAACACCTCGTAGTCTTCGTCGAAGGCGCCGACGGTGGCCTCGAGAAAACGCCACGAACTATCGTTTAAAGCAGCCAACCGCATCGCGGCGTCGGCGCGTGAGGCATCGACGGTGGCCTCGACGGCAAGGTGCTCCTCCAAGATCTGGGGGTCGGCACGAATGGCAGCCACCGCGAGCTCATCCGCACGTGCGGCTGTGATTTGCTTCTCCGCTGCCAAATGCTCCTTGAGATCCTGGCTATACTGCGTGCACCATGGCTTAGGGCGGTGCTTATTTGGTGGAGGGGTCGGTGATTTGGGTGGAAGGTGTCGCACCAGTGGTCGGGGCATGTGGGATGTGGAAGGAGGAGGAGGATGGGGGTCGGGTGTGGATTACCTGCCTGGATAGACGAGGCTGAGCAACGTGAAGGAGGGTCACCGGCGAGGAGGCGATGCTGCAAGAAAGGAGTGAAGGTTTTGTAGGAGATATGCCCTAGAGGCCATAATAAATGATATTATTTATCTCCATGTTCATAATTATGTTTATGTTCCATGCTATAACTGCTATGGTTCTCGAGTCTGCAATAACACGAGGCTCGGACGAAGACTCATATGCACGTGTGGAATAATAAACGGTAAGAAGTATTCCTAGTCTAGCCTCTAAGACTAGCTCAAGTGTTGCATGATGGTTCTGTTTCCTGATCATGGGCATGTCTATGCCAGCAACTTTGAGGGCACAATGTTAAGAGAACATTTGTGTTAAATCGACCCAGCTTGATGTTATGCTATGAGATTCATTTGTCACAAGTTTATGGTTGATAACACAGAGATGGTTAATGTTTGCATAATTCCATAGACCATGAGAGTATCGAGTTTCTTCATACTTGCTTCATGAACTTTGGGGTTTGTTAAACGTCATCTGTAAATGGGTGGCTATTACGGCGGCTTATGGGTTCATGGAAAAGTGTGTCAAGTAACTTGATAGATCAAGATTGGGATTTGCTCCTCCGACGATGGAGAGATATTCTCGGGCCCTCTCGGTGTTACGGTATCCATCATCGTCTGGCCAGACACAGTGTGATTTGATCACAGGGATGCCGGAACACGGAAACGAGAAAAGAGAACAAAACCGGTAACGAGGTAACTTGCATGGTGGACAAATTGTTCGTCCACGGGGATGCAATAAATCTCATCTCGGGTGTTTGTGACATATCGCGAAGCAACAGGAATAACTCACTGCAACTGGAGGTTCACTCGAATATTCATTCGTGTGGGTATAGGGGTCAATATGGGTGTCCACGGCTCCGATGTTGATCATTGATAGGAAAGTGTTCCGGTCATGTCTATGCTTCACCGAACCTATAGGGTCACACGCTTAAGGGTCATCTATCTGCTGAATACTAGACAGGGAGTCTGAGAGAAATTTGCCGAAAAAGTTTCGGAGACAATGGAAGAGTTCCGAAGAGAGAATAGCGAAATAGTTTCGTAAAATCGAAAAGTTGTTTCGGGATATACCATTAAGTCAAATTGGTTTTAGGACACGCCTGATAATTCTTGGAGGGTGCCAGAATTATTCTGGAAACTTCTAGGAATTTTTTGGGATAAAAACCAAAAATGTTCGGAGCTGCCGGTACCGCTTTGGTTGTTTTTTGCAGATGAAATTCACTAATCTGAAATTGTTTTAGAACGAATCCAAAATCATTTTAGTGGGTACTGGAATTATTCTAAGACCCATAGAAATATTTTCGGATTTAATCGATGCGAAAAATTGTCTTCATGAATAGTGAAAACGCATTCTTGTTTGCTTTTCGCAGATGAAAATCACTAAACCAAAATTGTTTCGGAACGCGTTGAAAATTATTTTAGTGGGTACTGGAAATGTTCTGAGCTCACATAAATATTTTCATTTCGAACGGATGCTGAAAAATGTCATCATGAATAGTGAAAGTGTTTTTTGCTTGGCTTCTTGGAGAAGGCACATTGTGGGCCTTTTGGTATTATCCCCTTGGCTTCTTGGAGAAGCCACCCTTGGGCTTGGCCTATAAATAGGGGTGGAGGGGGCTGCCTAAAGAGACACTCTTTCTCACATACAAGTGCCATTGCAATGATCTGGCTTCTCTCTCCCTCCCAGCGAAATAGTTTCGTAGAGCCGAAGGGCTATCTGGGTTCTGGCAGGAACTAGTTCTGGACGGCGAAGCCCTGCCGGATAGATGACACCGTATGTGTGCAACTCTGTAGAGAGATCATAGTTTCGGTCTTAGTTCGAGAGTGCCTCCCGAAGGGCTGTCCGTGTGACCGTCCGAGTTTCAAAGGTCCTCCCAAAGGGCTGTCCGAGTGACTGTCCGACTTTCGAAGGTCCCCCCGAAGGGCTATTCGCGACACCATCCGGGGGACTGTCCGACCACCTCCCGGAGGCTGTCCGAGGGGCAGATGAGGGTATACATCCTCGTGGTTGGGAGGTTGTAAATCCTAGCTGCGGGGATCTGCACCGCCGATCGTCATCGACTCTACTTCTCTCTGCGCTACGAGTCGGTAACGAAAAAGATCAAACCTTGTATGCAGTCTCCATAGTGGTCCTGGGCTAGTGCATAAGTCAGAATTTTTTTGTTTTCTGGTACGTACCCTACAGTGGTATCATGAGCCGTGCTATGCGTAGATGCAGGTTGTGATCTAGAATACATAGAGATGTATGGGTGTTGCACAATATAATTTGTAGTAGATGAGTTCTATTACCGAAAATTATTTGTGCGGGTAGCAGATGAAATCTGTTACCCGATGTTCTTGTTGCTTCCCTGGAATTTGCGTATTTCTGATCTTGATAACGGTATGGTGGATTTTCAATGTTCTGGCAATCCGCGATCCTGATTGATCAACGAAGTGCTAATAGTTCATTGAAATCCACCATAGTTAGAAAGAAAGATGAAATTTCACAGACAAAATGGAAATGTAGATATGATCTGCACGGGGGTCATGCGTATGACGAAGTTTAGTATGGGGTTCGAGATTTTATTATCTCATGCTTCATACACCCCGCAAAGTTAATCTAGCGACTTGAATTATCATACTTGATGATGGACGTTGGTAGCTTCGGTTTGTTTCGAAACCTTAGAAGCCACGAAAAACAAGTTTTTGCATGAACCGATTAGAAACAGCTAACTAGGTTTTGCAGGAGGGTTTCCATGTGCATGTGATGTGGTATAGCAGTGCTCATAATAATTTGATTATGTATGAGATGACTGTATAATGTAATTAACATGACCTACGTGTCATGATTCGGCATGATGGCTGGAGCCATATGATTGCACTTTAATGACCTACGTGTCAACCTTAAGTAATGCATTAATTTTATACGCTATGGAGATAGCAATATTATCTGGTGCATCGACAAGGTGGTGGCAATCTTCGCGAAGCTGAACACCGACGCGAATGCCGAAGACGAAGAAATGAAATACTTCTCCGTCAGAAAGGGCTATACCATATCATGATATTATGAATTGCATGAGATGTTTATCCCTTATGATGCACCCTTCTTGATTGCGCAGTAGTCGCTTTTTATTAGGGTGATCTCTCACTTCAAAGTATCAAAGTAGTTAGTGTTCACCCAAGTGTAGCGCCGTCTGTAATTCGTATCTTTTCGGGTTGCGCCATGTCCACATGGGTACGAACGAATCGAGAGGAATGAGGCGGTGAGATCAGACCTCGCAGCAAGATCACTTGGTTGTCTTTGACGTTCAGGCAGGATCATCCTGAGCTCGGAACGCACCCATCGAAAGATGAATAAGAGTCACATGGAGATGTGATCGGCAAGTTTGCCTACCAATTGAAATTCTCGCCATCAGTGATGTCCACATCAATGGCGTTGAATCGAAATGTGGGTCTTGTATCACTCATAATCAATTTTGAGAGATATTAATTTAAGTGGGAGCACACTGTTGAATTAACATGTTTAATTCTCAGTGCAATTAATTGTGAACACTGTCTAAGTGTTCCTTGCAAAACAGTTTTAGAATATTGGCTCACGTTTCCACCTTCCCTGTTAAAATTGAATAGCTGTTAAATATCTGGTTAAAACTTTACAGTTGGTAACGTAATGTGAGGATTGTCCTCAAGAGTGTCGAGAAGGACTTTGTCCTATCGCATGCTTTCGGTATCCTCCCACAAATGCTATGGATGATGTGACTCTCGTCCTTTGATCCAAAAGCTAGAATTCCGTTATGGTCAAGTGCAATATGTTTGCTTCCATGAAACCCGAACTTCGAAGGTTTTGGGATAGTTATGTGATATTCATGGAACTGAAAATTAATTTTTAGATACAAACAAAGGCTGAAAGATATGAAATATCCAAAGCAATGTTTGTTTGTAAATTATTAGTAAAGTGTTTACTATGCATTAGACTGATAAGAGAGGGATCCAGAAGAACGCCTGTCATATGACGAAAGGTGAATAAAACAACAACTTAGAAAGAAAGGAAGCGTTCAAAGGGTGTTAGTATGACTTACATGCCTAGGAAGTCCGGGGCTAACACCACTCTTAAGTTGGGTGCTTCTTTTGCGAGTAGGAGAAATACTAAAAGTTAAACTGTTAGAAGTATAAAGGCAGAAAGAAATATGACTGGAATATCCAGCTCATGTATGAATGACATACAAGTTTTTGATGAATAGAAGGTTGGTCAAAGATATAGTTCTTGGGAATTATGGTTAAACATGGTAATCACTAATTCTTGGGTATTGTGAGTTAATCGCAAAGATACTCGCTCGATTGCATTCTGTTGCGAATCAATGTAAGAGCTACTATGGCCTAAAAAGACTAGCCAGGAATGAGGTTTTAATACATGCTGGGAACATAGTAAAAGTTACTATACCTTCCATCGGTGTATTACCTATGTATTTTCTTTCATAATTCATTTTAGAGTTTCTCACACTCTAGCCCTTTGCATAAGGTATCTTGCAAGAAGGTTGTTCATAAGAGAACTTTTGATGTTCAGTATTATGAATAAACATAAGCGCCATACTTTCATTATGAATGAGATGTATGTTATGAATAATGATATTAATATATTACCTCTGTGTTTACTTTCATAATTCATTTTAGAGTTTCTTACACTCTATCCCATTGCACAATGTTTATTACGAAAGGGTTGTTCATAAAAGAACAATTGTTGTTCAGTATTATGAATAACATGAAGGGCCATGCTTCCATCCAAGATGGGATGTATGTTATGAATATTGATGGTAAAATGATACATCCATAACACTGATGCTAAATGTCGCAAGACTATGAGAATACCACACATGTGTGGCACTGCATTTGGTCACATTGGAGAAACCCGCATGGAAAAATTCCATTATGATGGATTTTGAAGTCGTTTGATTTTGAATCATCTGACACTTGCAACTTTTCTCCGAAAAGTGAAGTGACTGAAATACCGTTCACAGGCCATAAGGAACGAGCAACAAACTTATTGGTGATCATACATTTTGATGTGTGTAGTTCAATAAATGTTGTTGCAAGTAGTGGATTTATATATCTTCATAAATGACTCAAGTAGATATATGGATATTTGCTTGATGAGACGTAAGTCTGGATCTTTTGAAATCATTCGAAAGGTTTTCAAAAATGAAGTAGAAGTTATTGTAACAAGGAAATTATGTTTCTGCAATTTTATTGCAGAAAGGAATATTTGAGTTACAAGTTTAGCGAATGTTTGATGAGTTGTGAAAAGAGTTTCATAACTTACAACTCCCGGAACACCACTATGAGTGGAATGTCTGTGAAGATGTAATCAAACCATTTATGACATGGTAAGATCAAAGATGACATAAATAAATTTACCATTATCACTTTTAAAGAGTAATGCTTTAGAGACTGCGGCTTTTACACTGAAAAGAGCTCCATCAGGTCTTTTGAAATGACGGCATGGTATGGTACACCCAACCATGTTATATCTTTTCTTAACATTTGGAATATGGGGCTTGTGTAAAAGGTTACAAACCTATTCCAAATCAGGCAAGTGCTACTTTGTAAGTTATCCCAAGTCATTGGGTATTCCCCCACCACTATACCGAGGCAAAGGATTTTTGCCACAAAATGCTATGCTTTTAAAGAGAATAGTTCTTGCAAAAGGGTAAGTGGGAGGACAATGCAACTTGACGAGATAACAAGTATCTTCGTCATCAGGTCAAAGGAAAGGAACCTTGGAAGTAATTCCAGAGTTTCCTACTGCGACTGATACGGAAGCCTCTACATTAGATGTATGGACTTCGGTCGAACTTGTAGCTGAACAATGTAGGCAAAGCTCGTGCAAACCTCTGAGGTGCGCAAACGAGATATTGTTGTTAGACAACAGTATACCTATGATATACAAGGAAGCGTTGATAGGCCCTGACTCCGGAATTGGCTGAATGCCAATATAATCCGAGATAGTTTCCATAAATGATTCAAGATTTAAATCTTGATAAACCCTCCGAAAGACTTGGAGTCTAACGGATTGTAATGGGACTATAAACTGATATGGATAAAAATGTTTTATCCATTAAGCTCGACTTGTTGCAATAACAAGTTCAAGGAGTTGACTACAATGAGATTGTCTCACCATAGCAATGCTTAAAGTCGGTTCGGGTTAAACTAGCAATTAATACATATTTCAAAACATGAGATATGAAACATGGATGATAAAAGAATTTCCATGAAATGGAAATACAACTTAGGACTTGTATGTGATACAATCCAAAGTATTTTGTCGGTCCAAAGGATGCTAGTAAGTATGCTAGCTTCAGAGTTCCAGCAATGGACAAAAGAGAGCAAAATGGAGGTGGAATCTTCATTTTTGATGGAATGGTCAAAGGGATTTGACTTTATCAATGGGTAATGAAGATGCTTGTGGTTTCAAGAAAGTAAGTGGGAGCATAATAATATTTCTGAAAACCTTGTGTGCTTGACACATTGTTAATTGGAAATAAATTTCTTGACACGAATTAGGACTTCATTTGAAAATAGTTTTTCGAGGAAGTGCTTGGGCTAAATAGCCTTGATATTAGGCATAATGATCTATGGAGATAGATTTACCTAATAGGGCTGAGCAAAAATACATATTGACAAGATGCTAAAACCGTTTAGCACTAAGAACGACAAGGAGAGATTCTTGCCAAAGTCACATGGAAAGAGTTTTTGCAAGAATCAGTGTCCCAAAACACTGATGAGCAAAATACATGATGGAGATTCCACACAGTCCTGTTTTTGGATTAATCATGTATTCCAGGTATGTAAAACAACCAGATGTGTCCAATACTCCCAAGCTGTTGCGAGTATAGATACCAAAGTGATCAAAAGTACTGATCATGGGACAACAGTGAAAAAGGATCATTGAGTACTAAAGTAGCACTAATGACATGTTTTGTCGCAAGTGGAGATCATGAAGAGTTCGTTGTAAAAGGTTACATCGATACAATCTTCATCATTTCTCCATGCGATTTTCGATTTAAATTGAGGGTTTTATGTAACACACAATATGGTGGTGCAGTTAGTTGGAAATTGTTCCAAACAAGTTACTGTGGCGAATTCTATAACATAGGCGAAGTATGTTGCCGCTTTAGAAGCGACAAAGACAAAGATGTTGAATCATATAGTTCATTCATGAACTTAGTATGGTTCCAAGAAGGCTTTGGTCAATGCAACACTATTGCAGATAGTTACTCCATAACTCAGTCTGAGGAATAAGGTTTCGACCAATGATTCACATATATACAAAGCCAAGTCCACACAAAATATGGATTTTGTGAAAGCGTGAAAACACGAGGATATGCAGAGATACACACGGAGCTGAAGTTGTCAGATCTGATGGACATCAGGCTATACCACATGCGAAGTATTTTTTACACCAGTATGCCATAGGTGTAAAGTGCATTAGCATTAACTAGATTATTGACTCTAGTGCAAGTGGGAGTCTCTAGGAGATATGCCCTAGAGGCAATAATAAATGATATTATTTATGTAGCGACCCGACCCGAATGGATCAAGTGCTCTGTGCTCAGGTGTCATCCCTGGATCAGTAATGCTGACACCACACAGTACATCGAAGGATTTATAGCAGAGTGGCAATCACACACTTATTACATCGTTGTCTCAAAAGAGAACTTATTACAATAAATATGGCTTAAGACCATCTAGTGTCGATAACAGCGGAAGACTTGGAAGATAAATGGGTCCATCAACTCCAACGGCATCACTGAGTATAGAACCACGACCTAAAAACACCTTAATCGTCGTCTAAAAAGTCTGCAACATGAAAGTTGCAGCCCGAAAATGGGTCAGCACATGGAATATGCTGGCAATGTAACACATAGAGAGTAATGGAATGAAACAGCTATACTATATGCATATATGGCTGGTGGAAAGCTCTATGGTTACAGTTTTGCGTAAAGCCAGTTTTTCCCTACTGCAAAGGAATAAATTTATTTAACTATCATGGTGGTTGTGAAACATTGAGAATGGTTGACAGCATCCTCAATCCCAATTAAGTGAACAATTAAAACCCAACAACATTAATTATAAGTAACATGATGAGATTCACATGATATTCAAGTACTAGATACTCAAGTTGTCCATAACCGGGGACACGGCTAATCATGATTAGTTTGTACACTCTGCAGAGGTTTGCGCACTTTTCCCCACATGACTCGATCGCCTCCGTTTGTTTTCTCGCACAACATGGTGTTTGAGAAACGGATGACTGAGACATAGTCTTTCAGAAGCGCTAGCACCTTACATGTGGGGTAGACCGTACCACCTATAACCCCTACATCTGCTAGTCCACCCCGTAAGAGTTCGCACAACTTAGTCAACTATGCCAGAGCCCATAGTAGCATGTGGCTGCACACGGAAGTTTCTAGCATGAAAGATCTTATGATCCCTTTGAGCCTGGGTGGCGGTCCGAAATAAAAACAGGCAAGTCCTGATAGACATCAGGTGCCTCAATCCACCCAGATGTGTGTTTAAGTTGCCACCTTAGATAAACCATTAAAATTATCAACTCACATCTGTCATGGATATCACTCACCCAATCCACCTCTACTAGCATAGCATGGCATAGTAAGCAAACGTAGAAGTATCTCCCAAAGGTTTCATAAAAATACAGGTAATAGGTACTACCTCATCTACTTCCCATCCCACAATTTAATTAGATCCTAATCATGCAATGTGAGAGGATTGATCTAATGCAATAAAACATGGGTTGTAGAAAAAGGTATGATCAAAGTGTTACTTGCCTTGCTGATGATCCGCGAGACCTAGGGATTCGAAGTAACAAGCGGCGCAATCCGGGTGATCTATCGCAGACAAACAACAAGCATACAATAAGTACTCATCTAATGCACAGGTAAAACTCGAACAAGAGAATGAACCAGAAAGTTCAACTTAAGAACTCCGGTTGCAAAGAAAGAACGAACCGAACAAAGAAACAGAAAACAAACGGCGGAAGAAAACAACTCGGTTCTAGCAAGTTGAAACTAGGTCAAATTTTACCAGGGCAAAAACTTGTTTAAGTTGATTAGACGGAACGGCGGTTTCGAAACAAAACTCCAGGCGCTTGAATCACCTCATTCCGATAAACGAGCGAGAAGAAAGACTAGAATGAAGATCGGATCTGAGATCACGATCGCGGAATAAATCCGACGAAAAGAAAGAGACGAACGGTTAAACGAACATGCGTCGTTAACCGGGAAAGAATCGGTGATCACGTTCGTTGAGACGAACGGTCCGAAAGAAGAACGAAAACCGATCTAGGGTTTTCGGAAAAGAAACCGAAAAAGAAACGGAAAACCGATCTAGGGTTTCGGAAGAAAACCGAAACAAAAACCGGAAGAAAAGAAAAGAATCGGAGAGAAAACGGAACGGTTCTTTTAGGAAAAACCGGACCGGGGAAGAAAAAGAGAGGCGCGGCTACCTCGGGAGGCGGGCTCCGGGCGGCGGCGGCTAAGGGCGGCGGCGGCGGCTTGGGGCTGCGCGCTGCTGCTTGCTGCGGCTTAGGAGGAGAGGGGCTTGGGGTTTTGATTTGAGGAGAGGGGGGGTAGAGGGGTATATATACTAGGAGGGGGAGGGGGTAGATGCTTGGGCAAGGGGCAAGGGGGGCGCCGGCCTAGAGTCCTCCTAGGACTCGGCCTAGGGCGGGGCGGCGGCTGGCGCGCAGGGCGCTGGGGCGGCGGCGGCCTGGCCGGCTGAGCCTTGGCCCGGCTGGCCTGCGGGAGATTTTTTTTAATCGGTTACGCGTGTAGAAAAACAAAAGAAAGAAATCTAAACGAACTCCGAAAAATCTAAAGTCAATTTTCTCCGACTCCTAAAAACGAGTCGAACAAAATGAACTTTTCTCCGGGCCTAAATGCAATTTTTGAAAACGCGCATTTTTCCCTATCCAAGGAAAAGCAAACAAACTCCGGCAAACAAAATTTGATCTATTTATTAAATCTTCATTTTTCCTCAATTTTGGAAAGTCATATTATTCCCTCTCTTATATTTTTGATATCGGAAAAATTATTGAAGATGAAATAAATAAATCAAATGATCCTCTTTTCAAATTCGAGAAAACTCTCAAATATGAAAATAACAAAATCTCCAGCTCTCTCCGAAGGTCCTTGAGTTGCGTGAAATTTCTAGGATCAACCAAAATGCATGAAAATACGATATGCATGATGATCTAGTGTATAACATTCCAAATTGCAAATTTGGGATGTTACAAACCTACCCCCCTTAAGATGAATCTCGCCCTCGAGATTCGGGTTGGCTAGAAAATAGGTGAGGGTGGTCCTTGAGCAAATCTTCTTCTCTCTCCCAGGTGGCTTCATCCTCTGAGTGGTGGTTCCACTGAACTTTGCAAAACTTGATAACCTTGCTGCGAGTAACTCTGCTGGCAAACTCGAGAATCTTGACTGGTTTCTCCTCATACGTTAAGTCGTCCTTCAACTGAATCGCTTCGAGTGGCACGGTATCTCTTAGCGGTACCTCCGCCATCTCGACATGACACTTCTTCAGCTGAGAAACATTGAATACATCATGAACTCCTGACACTCCCTCTGGTAATTCCAACTTATAAGAAACTTCTCCCATGCGTTGCACGATCTTGTACGGTCCAACAAAATGCGGTGCTAATTTTCCCTTAACTCCAAAGCGCTTAACTCCTCGAAGTGGGGATACTCGAAGATAAACTCTGTCTCCGGTTTCGTAAACTGTCTCCTTGCGTTTGAATCTGCGTAGCTCTTCTGCCTGGACTGGGCTACCTTGAGCCTATCGTGAGTCAACTTAACTTTCCGTTCAGACTCCTTAATCAAATCTGGTCCAAAGAATTGACGGTCTCCAACTTCGTCCCATGACAACGGTGTCCTGCACCTCCTTCCGTATAAAGCTTCGAAAGGTGCCATCTTCAAACTGGTTTGGTAACTGTTGTTATAAGAAAACTCTGCATACGGCAAGTTATCGTCCCAGCTAGATCCATAATCTAGTGCACAAGCTCTCAGCATATCTTCCAAAATCTGATTTACTCTCTCGGTCTGTCCATCTGTCTGCGGATGAAAAGTTGTGCTGAACTCTAGTCTGGTTCCTAAAGTTTCATGCAACTGATTCCAAAACTTTGAGGTAAATTGGGTTCCTCTATCTGATACGATACTCCTCGGAACTCCATGCAAACAAATGATCCTAGTAATGTATATCTTTGCCAACTTAGCACTGGTGTAAGTGGTCTTAACTGGAATAAAATGTGCTACCTTCGTCAAACGATCAACTACTACCCATATCGAATCGTAGCCCGCCTTTGTCCTGGGTAGTCCTGTGATAAAATCCATGCCTATCTTATCCCACTTCCATTCGGGTATCGGCAATGGTTGTAACAATCCTACTGGCTTCTGATGCTCTGCCTTTACTCTCTGACATACGTCACAAACTGCTACATATGCTGCAATATCCTTCTTCATTCCGGTCCACCAGAATGTTTCCTTCAAATCCAAATACATCTTGGTATTCCCTGGGTGAATCGAATACGGTGAATCATGTGCCTCTTGCAAAGTCAACTTCCTGATCTCCGGGTCATTGGGCACATAAACACGGTCCTCAAACCATAAGGTATCGTGCTCATCCTCACGAAATCCCTTTGCTTTTCCTTCGCTCAATTTCTCTTTTATAGCAGCAATCTCCTTGTCAGATTTCTGAGCTTCTCTGATCTTATCCATCAATGTTGACTGAATCTCCAATGCTGCTACATAGCCTCTCGGAACTATTTCCAAACATAGCTCATGAAGGTTTTCTGCTAACTCCTTTGGTATTTTCCCCGTCATTAGAGTATTGACATGGCTCTTACGGCTCAATGCATCAGCTACTACATTAGCTTTTCCGGGATGGTAATGCAATCTCATATCATAATCCTTGATGAGCTCCAACCATCTCCTCTGTCTGAGGTTCAACTCCTTCTGCGTGAAAATGTACTTCAAACTCTTGTGATCCGTGTACACCTCACAATGATTTCCAATGAGGAAATGTCTCCACGTGTTCAATGCATGCACTACGGCTGCTAACTCCAAATCATGCGTGGCATAATTCAACTCATGATGCTTCAGTTGCCATGAAGCATACGAAACAACTCCCTTCCTGCATAAGCACTGCTCCAAGTCCTCGACGTGAAGCGTCGCAATACACCTCATAATCCTTGGTCTGATCTGGCAAAATCAATACTGGTGAGGTGACCAAACGTTTCTTCAACTCCTGGAAACTAGCCTCACACTCCTCAGTCCATTTGAACTTAGTATCCTTCTTCAACAACTCCGTCATAGGCTTCGCAATCTTTGAGAAATTCTCAATAAATCTCCGGTAGTATCCTGCGAGTCCAAGAAAACTCCGGATCTCTCCAACTGTCGTTGGTGATTCCCATTCGGTTACGGTCTCAACCTTTGTGGGGTCAACTGCTATACCTTCTCCGGATATAACGTGTCCGAGGAATCCAACTTCCTTCAACCAAAACTCACATTTGCTGAATTTGGCGTATAACTGATGTTCCCTTAGTTTCTCCAAAACCAAACGCAAATGTTCCTTATGCTCCTCTTCATTCTTTGAATAAACCAGGATGTCATCAATGAACACTACGACGAACTTATCCAAAAACTCCATAAACACTTTGTTCATCAGGTTCATAAAATAGGCAGGTGCGTTAGTCAATCCAAATGACATAACGGTATACTCATACAGTCCATATCTCGTGGTGAATGCTGTCTTAGGTATGTCCTGCTCCCGAATCTTCAATTGATGGTACCCTGATCGCAAATCGATCTTGGAAAACACTTTAGCTCCTTGCAACCGATCAAACAGATCGTTGATCATTGGCAGTGGGTACTTATTCTTGATGGTTACTTCATTCAATCCCCGATAATCTACAACCATCCTTAATGATCCATCCTTCTTTTCCACTAGTAGTACGGGTGATCCCCAAGGCGAAGAACTTGGGCGAATATAACCTTTATCCAATAACTCCTTAATCTGATTCTTAATTTCCACCAAATCCTTTGCTGGCATCCGGTACGGTCGCTTCGATATTGGGCTGGTACCTGGCAATAACTCAATCAAAAACTCAATGTCTCTATCCAGTGGCATGCCTGGTAATTCCTCAGGAAATACATCAGGAAAATCCTTTACCACTGGTACTTCTTCTTGCACAACTCCTGTTAGGCAGTTTACTTGTGTCCTGTTTGGCACATGCCGGGATACATACTTGATCCTTCTTCCTTCTGGTGTGGTAAGCAAAATTGACTTACTAGCGCAATCGATGTTTCCTCCATACATCGACAGCCAATCCATACCAAGAATCACATCCAATCCTTGAGATTCCAATACTATTAGGTCTGAGGGAAACACATAGTTACCAATCCTTAATGGTAGCCGATCACACCATCGTCTAGCCATAAACTCCGCTCCTGGTGAGCTTACTAACATGGGTGACCTAAGGGCTTGGGTTGGCAGGTTATATTTATCCACAAATCCCCTTGATATGTATGAATGTGATGCACCAGTATCAAAAAGTACAAGTGCGGTAAATGACTTAACCAGAAACTTACTGATTACTGCATCAGGCTGATCTTCAACCTCCTCCACATTAATGTGGTTCACCTGTCCCCTATTGAAAGGGTTCGGCTTCTTCCCAGAGCTTCCATTGCCATTTCCATTCTGGCCTTCAGGACATTCATTGGCATAATGTCCGGTCTTGGAACACTTGAAACAGGTGACTTGACTCAGGTCTCTCTTGGTTGGGGTCGATGGGGTGGTCCGGTTCTGGCCGTTGCTTCCTCCATTCCCATTACCATTCTTGTGGCCATTATGGTTGTGCAAACTACCTCCTCCATGGGTATGCTGAAACTGAAATCCCAGTTTAGGGGCAAAACGGGGCTTCTGCTGGGCTCCAGAGTTATACTTCCCCTGTCCATATTTCCTCTTGCGGTTCTCAATCTGCTATTGCTTTCCTTCAATCATGATGGCACGATCTACCAACTCCTGGTAGTTGTTGAAACTTGCTACCATCAATTTCATGCTTAGTTCATCATTCAGTCCTTCCAGAAACTTCTCCTGCTTAGCTGCATCCATAGCAACGTCATCTGGGGCATAACATGCTAACTTGCTGAAATCGTCAACGTACTGGCCAACTGTCTTTCCTCCTTGGCGTAAGTTGCGAAACTCACACTTCTTCATGGCCATAGCTCCTGCTGAAACATGGGCAGTGCGGAAAGCTTGCTGAAACTGATCCCATGTGACAGTGTCAACTGGGTAAGTGGCTGTGAAATTCTCCCACCATGCTGCCGCGGGTCCGTCAAGCTGGTGAGCGGCAAACTTCACTTTCTCACCATCCGTGCATCCTGCAGTGGTCAACTCCCTTCCTATCTTGCGGAGCCAATCGTCTGCTACTATTGGCTCGGTGCTACTGGAAAACACCGGCGGATTCAGCCTAAGGAAACGGGCTAAGTGGTCAACAGGTGGTGGTGGTGGTGGGTTGTTGTTGTTGTTCTGCTGGTTCTGGACTAACATCTGCATCAATTGATTCTGCTGTTGGATCAACTGAGTGAGCTCCAGTGGAAATCCATTGTCACGTCTCGGAGGCATCTGAGGGTTTAGAAAAGACGAGAATTAAGAATAGAGTGAGGTCTAAAGGGAAAACACTACCCCAATGCACATGAGCAAATGCACACAAAATCACTTCATTCAATCAAACAAGGGCTTACAATCGGTCTAAAACTATCGCAAAAGTGCTCGAACTATAATGTTTACATGGGGGAATACTACTACTATTTGGTGGTCATCTAGAAATTTGAACCGATGGAAGACTCCATGATATCTGCTCCAGCTTCGTCTTCAAAGTCGGGTTCACTTGGATCCGAATCGGTGTCGTCGATGATGATGTAGTTGTCCGGACATGCGACGTACATGTCTTCCTTCCTGGATGCTAACTTCCCCTTGAGTTCTTCAATCTCCTGCTTAAGATCGCCATTGTGTCTTGCTAGAGCTACGATCTCGTCCATGTAGTCCTTGCGTGTAGCCTTCAGTTCTCCTTCTAACTCGATGATCCTTGCCTTCGCATTCTTCAACTCTATCATATCATTGCACATCTGGTTCTCGTGGCGTCGAATGTGCTGGTTTAACTCCTGGATGAAAGATGCAATGGATCTATCCTTCTTGGTGCTGACTAACTCCCATTGTTCATCTCGGCGTCCGCAAATCTGGTAGATAGTGTCCTTGAGGTCTTCTTGATAAACTTCTCCAATGCGTCCTATGGTGATATGAGCTGCCATGCTCTTTCCCAGACTCCAGGTTGGTGCATTGAAAACACTATCTATAGGCTTCGTGATTGGCGCGAATGTTCTTCCCGGAACGTGAGCTTGAATCTTCCAGCACTCCTCTTCAGGCAGAGTGGCGTTGAAGGTCCCGGTGAAGCTTGGTAGTCCAATGTTCAGGTACTTGGTGACTTCCTTCAGGTGAAATCCAAATGGTGTGCCTTCATCCGGTTGAGCGTACTTAATCTTCACGTTCATCATCCTAAAAGAGTAGAAAAGATGAGGAGTTAGAAAATGAGAAGAGAATGGTGATCTATGGCTTTAACTTAGTGGTCGTGTCCTACAGTCAGCGTGTGCTCTGATACCATCTCTGTAGCGACCCGACCCGAATGGATCAAGTGCTCTGTGCTCAGGTGTCATCCCTGGATCAGTAATGCTGACACCACACAGTACATCGAAGGATTTATAGCAGAGTGGCAATCACACACTTATTACATCGTTGTCTCAAAAGAGAACTTATTACAATAAATATGGCTTAAGACCATCTAGTGTCGATAACAGCGGAAGACTTGGAAGATAAATGGGTCCATCAACTCCAACGGCATCACTGAGTATAGAACCACGACCTAAAAACACCTTACTCGTCGTCTGAAAATTCTGCAACATGAAAGTTGCAGCCCGAAAACGGGTCAGCACATGGAATATGCTGGCAATGTAACACATAGAGAGTAATGGAATGAAACAGCTATACTATATGCATATATGGCTGGTGGAAAGCTCTATGGTTACAGTTTTGCGTAAAGCCAGTTTTTCCCTACTGCAAAGGAATAAATTTATTTAACTATCATGGTGGTTGTGAAACATTGAGAATGGTTGAGAGCATCCTCAATCCCAATTAAGTGAACAATTAAAACCCAACAACATTAATTATAAGTAACATGATGAGATTCACATGATATTCAAGTACTAGATACTCAAGTTGTCCATAAGCGGGGACACGGCTAATCATGATTAGTTTGTACACTCTGCAGAGGTTTGCGCACTTTTCCCCACATGACTCGATCACCTCCGTTTGTTTTCTCGCACAACATGGTGTTTGAGAAACGGATGACCGAGACATAGTCTTTCAGAAGCGCTAGCACCTTACATGTGGGGTAGACCGTACCACCTATAACCCCTACATCTGCTAGTCCACCCCGTAAGAGTTTGCACAACTTAGTCAACTATGCCAGAGCCCATAGTAGCATGTGGCTGCACACGGAAGTTTCTAGCATGAAAGATCTTATGATCCCTTTGAGCCTGGGTGGCGGTCCGAAATAAAAACAGGCAAGTCCTGATAGACATCAGGTGCCTCAATCCACCCAGATGTGTGTTTAAGTTGCCACCTTAGATAAACCATTAAAATTATCAACTCACATCTGTCATGGATATCACTCACCCAATCCACGTCTACTAGCATAGCATGGCATAGTAAGCAAACGTAGAAGTAACTCCCAAAGGTTTCATAATAATACAGGTTATAGGTACTACCTCATCTACTTCCCATCCCACAATTTAATTAGATCCTAATCATGCAATGTGAGAGGATTGATCTAATGCAATAAAACATGGGTTGTAGAAAAAGGTATGATCAAAGTGTTACTTGCCTTGCTGATGATCCGCGAGACCTAGGGATTCGAAGTAACAAGCGGCGCAATTCGGGTGATCTATCGCAGACAAACAACAAGCATACAATAAGTACTCATCTAATGCACAGGTAAAACTCGAACAACAGAACGAACCAGAAAGTTCAACTTAAGAACTCCGGTTGCAAAGAAAGAACGAACCGAACAAAGAAACGGAAAACAAACGGCGAAAGAAAACAACTCGGTTCTAGCAAGTTGAAACTAGGTCAAATTTTACCAGGGCAAAAACTTGTTTAAGTTGATTAGACGGAACGGCGGTTTCGAAACAAAACTCCAGGCGCTTGAATCACCTCATTCCGATAAACGAGCGAGAAGAAAGACTAGAATGAAGATCGGATCTGAGATCACGATCGCGGAATAAATCCGACGAAAAGAAAGAGACGAACGGTTAAACGAACATGCGTCGTTAACCGGGAAAGAATCGGTGATCACGTTCGTTGAGACGAACGGTCCGAAAGAAGAACGAAAACCGATCTAGGGTTTTCGGAAAAGAAACCGAAAAAGAAATGGAAAACCGATCTAGGGTTTCGGAAGAAAACCGAAACAAAAACCGGAAGAAAAGAAAAGAATCGGAGAGAAAACGGAACGGTTCTTTTAGGAAAAACCGGACCGGGGAAGAAAAAGAGAGGCGCAGCTACCTCGGGAGGCGGGCTCCGGGCGGCGGCGGCTAAGGGCGGCGGCTTGGGGCTGCGCGCTGCTGCTTGCTGCGGCTTAGGAGGAGAGGGGCTTGGGGTTTTGATGTGAGGAGAGGGGGGGGGGTAGAGGGGTATATATACTAGGAGGGGGAGGGGGTAGATGCTTGGGCAAGGGGCAAGGGGGGCGCCGGCCTAGAGTCCTCCTAGGACTCGGCCTAGGGCGGGGCGGCGGCTGGCGCGCAGGGCGCTGGGGCGGCGGCGGCCTGGTCGGCTGGGCCTTGGCCCGGCTGGCCTGCGGGAGATTTTTTTTAATCGGTTACGCGTGCAGAAAAACAAAAGAAAGAAATCTAAACGAACTCCGAAAAATCTAAAGTAAATTTTCTCCGACTCCTAAAAATGAGTCGAACAAAATGAACTTTTCTCCGAGCCTAAATGCAATTTTTGAAAACGCATCCGGACTACGTACTTGAGGTGCTCTCCGGTGGGTGCGATAAGCAGCACACCAGCGCCGGCGCCTTGCAGCGAAAAGGCACCATCAAAGTACATCAGCCACTCTTTGCTTGCTTCCTTGTCGGGGATGCTCGTTTCTGGAATTTCTTCATCTGGTGTTGGCGTCCATTCTGCTATAAACTCTGCCAATGCTCTGCTCTGGATAGTTGAAGTGCTTTCAAACTTGAGGCCAAAGCTTGACAGTTCCAGTGCCCACTCAGCAATCCTGCCTGTCGCTTCTGGATTCTGCAGTATCCTCTTCAGCGGAAAGCGAGTGACAACTGTGATCTCATGTGCTTGGAAGTAATGGCGCAGCTTTCTTGAGGCCATGAGAAGGCCGAAAAGCAATTTCTGCACACCAGAGTACCTTGACCTAGCCCCCTGCAGAAGGGAACTGACAAAGTAAACTGGGCGCTGCACCATCTTCTTGTGTATCTCGTCGTGTATCTGCGCAGATCCATCTTTGTCGGGACCAGAGCTTGTCGGGGAAGCTCCCTGCTTGTCGCTGGATGCGCTTGCCGCGGTTGCTGGCTCATCATCCGCCTCCCTCTCTGCCACTAACGCAGCACTAACCACTTGATTGGTTGCCGCTATGTACAGCAGCAACTTCTCTTGCGGTTTAGGTGCGACAAGTATTGGAGGGGAGGACAGGTACCTCTTCAGGTCTTGCAGCGCAGCCTCCGCTTCCGGAGTCCATTTCATTGGACCTGCCTTTTTCAATGATTTGAGAAACGGCAGGGCGCGCTCAGCAGACCGAGAGATAAACCTGCTGAGAGTAGCCACGCAGCCGGCAAGTTTCTGTACATCCTTGACGCGCTTTGGTGCTTCAATCTGCTCAATGGCCTTGATCTTGTCGGGATTGGCTTCAATTCCCCGCTGAGACACGAAGAACCCGAGAAGTTTGCCGGAGGGAACTCCAAACACACACTTCTCTGGGTTGAGCTTGAGGCTGATCTTGCGCAGATTTGCAAAGGTCTCGTCTAAATCTTGAATCAGGGTTGCTCTGTCCTTGCTCTTGACCACTATATCATCCATGTAGGCCTCCACATTTCTGTGTATTTGCGGCTCAAGAGCAACATGGACTACTCTTGCAAATGTCGAACCAGCATTTTTTAATCCGAAAGGCATCCGTACGAAACAGTACGTGCCACATGGAGTAATAAATGCGGTCTTCTCCTCATCCTCCTCTGCCATGAAGATCTGATGATATCCTGAGTATGCGTCAAGAAATGAAAGCAAATCACATCCGGCTGTGGAGTCAACAATCTGGTCAATGCGCGGCAAAGGAAATGGGTCTTTGGGACAAGCTTTGTTAACATCGGTAAAATCGATACAAAGCCTCCATTTCCCGTTTGCCTTGCGCACGACTACAGGATTGGCCAACCACGTGGGATGGAGCACTCCTCTGACAAGGCCTGCTGCTTCCAGTTTCTTGATCTCTTCTGCAATGAATTCTTGGCGCTCCACTGCCTGCTTCCTGATTTTCTGCTTGACGGGCCGCGCATGAGGACAAACGGCAAGGTGGTGCTCAATCACTTTCCTGGGAACACCGGGGATGTCAGACGGCTGCCATGCAAACACGTCGACATTCGCCCGCAGGAAAGTAACGAGCGCGCTTTCCTATTTAGGGTCGAGCGTGGCACTGATGGTGAAGGTACCACTAGTGCCGTCCTCCTTGGCGGGCACCTTCTTCGTCTCTGGCGGAGCCGCCATCGTCTTCTTACACTTGCCGGTGGAGCTCGATGGTGCGCCCTCGACAGCAGCGCAGCACTCTGAAGAGGTGTGCTTGCCGGAGTGGGCACTAGAACTCTCGCCGGACTTGGTCTTCTCCCCCCCGGGAGCTTCAGCGGCAAGTGGCTTGTGATCTGCTGCAGCTGCTGCTTCCCGGTAGATCTTGTCGGCACAGATAAGCGCGTCCTTCTTGTCGCTAGGGACAGAGATGACGCTTATCGGTCCTGGCATCTTCAGCATGTTGTATGCATAATGAGAGGCTGCCATGAACTTGGCGAGTGCTGGACGGCTGAGTATCCCATTGTATGGCAACGGAATATCGGCAACGTCAAATGTGACCCTCTCAGTCCTGAAGTTTAGCTCGCTGCCAAATGTTACCGGCAGCGTGACCTTCCCCTTCGGCTTGCTCCTTCCCGGATTGATTCCTTGGAATGTGCCGGTCTCTTCGAGCTCGCTGTCAGGGATTTGGAGTTTTTGGAGTACAGCGGAGGAGATCAGGTTTAAGCCGGCCCCGCTGTCGACTAGCATCTTGGTGACTTTGAGGTTGCGGATAGTTGGTGATACCAACATCGGCAAACACCCGACTGCAGTTGTGCGGTCAGGGTGATCCTCAATGTCGAAGATGATAGGCGCGCTGGACCACTTCAGAAGCTTGCGTGATTCGATAGGTGGTTCTGCTGCATTAACTTCCCGCACCCACTGTTTGAGTCGGCGGTGCGAGGTATGCAGAGAAGCACCACCGTCAACACACAAGACCTCTATGGCTTTCTGAAACTCCTGCTCACTGGTCTCAACATCATCCATGTCTTCGTCGCTGTCGTCGTCGTCTTCATCCTTGTCGCGACCGCGGGGAGGTCTGTCTCCTTGCCGCTGCTTGGCCTTGCCGCGGCGTCCTTCCTGGCCGGTGCGCTTCTGGCCGGATTTCTCGGCACCCCCTTGGGCTCTCTCCTTGTCGCGCCGCTCGTACTCAGCCTTCTGTTGCTGGACAAGCTGCTCGACTTTCTTGCAGCTCTGGAGGTCATGGCCCTTGGTGCGGTGAATCTTGCAGTATTGTTTGTCGGAGCCGTCCTGCTTGTCGGCGGCGGCCACGGCCTGGCAGTTGGTGCATGCGGCAACCTCCTTGCCGGAGCTACCAACCTTGGCTCGCTTGGCGCCGCCGTCGCTGCCGGACTGCTCGATGACCAGCACCTCCTTGTTCTGCTTCTTCCTGTTGTTACGCTGCCGGTTTTTCTTTGCCGGGGCGGCATCCTCGCTGTCAGATCCTTCCGCTCCGGTCTTCTCTCCGGGGAGTCTCCTCCCTTCCTCAGCACGTGCGCATTTGTCGGCCAGGGCGTACAGCTCACTGACGTCTCTAATCCTGCACATCGCCATCTCCTCCCGCATCCTGCGGTTACGCACGTTCTGATGGAACGCGCTGATGACCGCGGCGGGGTGGACGTCTGGGATGTTGTACTGTACACGGCTGAACCTCTGAATGTACTTGCGCAGGGGCTCTCCTTCCTTCTGGACGAGCAGATGAAGATCACTCTCTTGGCCATGAGGTTTGTGGCCGCCCGTAAAGGCGCCGACAAACTGATGGCATAGATCAGCCCAGGAGGATATGGAGTTGTCCGGCAAGTGCATGAGCCAGGACCTGACGTTGGGCTTGAGCACCAACGGGAAGTCGTTGGCAAGGATCTTGTCGTCCCGCCCCCCAGCAGCCTGCACCGCGATGGTGTAGATGCTGAGGAACTCCGACGGATGCGACTTGCCGTCGTACTTCTCTGGTACATCTAGTTTGAAGTTCTTCGTACTGGGCCACTGGACTTGCCGCAGCTCACGAGTGAACGCAGGGCAACCTACCACGTACGGCAAGTCGCCTGGTTCCCCTGGCGCATGCATGTCAACAGAGGGCCCAGCGCGCTGGTCTGATTGACGCCGCGCTTCTCTCCGGCGCTCGATGCTAGTGCGAGCGTCTTCTCGCTGTCGTTCTTGAAGAACTTGGCGCTGATCGCGACAAGCTCGCGGATCTGACGACGCGGTGGAGTCGCTGTCGAGATGGACCCGGCGAGTCGGCGATCTTGGCCTTCGGGGTGGGGAGTGCACAGTAGTTGCACCCCCACCAGTCTTGTCGTCTCCGGCTCGTGCCTGGCTGGCTTGCCGCGGCTGAGACGCGCTCGGCTGCCGTGGAGTGTCGCCGTTGGCGAAGCCGATGAGACTCTGGATAGTGGCCCTCCAGTCGTCGATCTTGTCCGCCGCTGGAGGGTAGTCTAGGAGCAGCTGAGCTCGCGCTAGAGCTTCTGCTGCGGTGGCGGGTGGCGGTGGCGAACGGTGCGAGGAGCAGGATATGCTCGGACTTCTAACTACGTTAGAAGGAGCAGTATCTCGTCCAGGCGACCGTGTCTCGCTCGCGCCAGCAGGTTGGCGTGCATGGTGGTCCTGAGCGCTCAGGGATCCACCAGCTCGATCTTGATCCAGCGAGCGCATGGTACCGTGAGTACCATGACGCTGCCGGTCCCGCGCCTCCTGAGATGGGCGCGGTGCATGCACGGACGCCGAGGTCTTGGAGTGCGCCCGGTCGTTGTGGGAGCCGGCTACGCCGCCGATGGGCAGCGCAGCCTTGTCCTTGGACCTGGCGGCACCGCGAGCTCCCTCGTCGACGCCCGTTCTTCCGCCGGCGTCTGCCCCACCGACCGTTTGCTCCGGCGGTGGTTGGCTCGGCGCGGACGGAGCAGCCGCCTCCGAAATCTTCTTCTTTGGCGGCATGTTGATGAAGATGATGGAGATCTAGCTCGCGAGAACGCCGGATCTGGTTCACACAGCTTCGATGCACCCCTACCTGGCGCGCCAAAGATGCCGGGGTGCTGATCCACGGGCACCTATGGGACCGGCGGACCGGGTCCCTTTCGGTTCGGCGGGGGCGGAGGTCGCGCAAAGAGTAGATCGAGGCGAAGCACGCGAGCGATTTACCCAGGTTCGGGCCGCACGGATGCGTAAAACCCTACTCCTGCTTTGTGGTTCTGTATTGATTTCTAGCTCGGGAGCGCGGAGTGCTACAGTACACACCAGCAGCTAGCAAGACCGAGCATGAGTGTTCGAACTCGCTAACCCCCTCCTACGTTGCACACGGGCCTCCTTTTATATGCTCAAGGGGTTACCGACATATGGCAACGGAGGTAAAGGGCAAAAGCGGAAGAGTGGTGGTTGGTACAACTACCTGTACAGTGTTATCATACCTAACCCTGACGGTAGGGGACAAGGGCATTAATTGCCCGTCTGTGTCGCCTAAACAGTACCGAAAGGGACCGCTAGGGACGCCACCGTTTGCCATGATGGTTATCTTGTCAGCACCTGCTTGCCACCGCGCACCCCTAGCTGCACAGCCTCCTGCCACGTGTGCTTGGGAGGGTCTCAGAGCGACACGTTGGCGGGTGTGCTGGAGCGCGGGCGCGAAGTGGGGGTTTCCCGCGGCAAGCTCCTTGCCGCGGTCGTCGTCTTGTCGTGTTCGGGAGCTTGTCGCTCACCGGGCCTCACCGGGACGCGTGGCGCGTCGCGGCAAGTTTTCTTGGTATGCCTCGGTTGGCCTTCCCGGCAAGCTCCTCTTGCCGGGGTCTTGTTTCCTTCCCGGCAAGCTCCTCTTGCCGGGGCCTTGTCTTCTTCCCGGCCAGCTTCTCTTGCCGGGGCCTAGGTTTGAGTACTTTGTTCTTGAATGGTCTCAAAGGGACCACGGAGGATCTTGGCGGTCACCCGGCAAGCCTTGCCGCGGGATGCTGCGACTGCCCGTGCACAAGTTCGTGATACTAGGGTACCCCTACTCTAGTACACCGACACCGAAGGTTTCATTCCATTTGGACTCCGTTTGATATTCTTTTTCCGCGAAACTCTGAAATAGGCAAAAAACAACAATTCTGGGCTGGGCCTCCGGTTAATAGGTTAGTCCCAAAAATAATATAAAATTGTAAAATAAAGCCCAATAATGTCCAAAACATAATATAATATAGCATGGAACAATAAAAAATTATAGATACGTTGGAGACGTATCAAGCATCCCCAAGCTTAATTCATCCTCGTCCTCGAGTAGGTAAATGATAAAAACAGAATTTTTGATGTGGAATGCTACTTAGCATAATTTCAGTGTAATTCTTCTTATTGTGGCACGAATGTTCAGATTTAATATGATTCAAGATAAAAGTTTAATGTTGACATAAAAACAATAATACTTCAAGCATGCTAACCAAGCAATTATGTCTTATCAAAATAACATAGCCAAAGCAAGTTATCCCTACAAAATCATATAGTATGGCTATGCTCCATCTTCCCCACACAAAATATTCATATCATGTACAACCCCGGTTTTAGCCAAGCAATAGGTTCATACTTTTTAACGCGCTTCAGCTTTTTCAACTCTTACGCAATACATGAGCGCAAGCCATGGATATAACACTATGGTGGAATAAGGTATAATGGTAGGGGTTATGTGGGAAGACAAAAAAGGAGAAAGTCTCACATCAACGAGGCTAATCAATGGGCTATGGAGATGCCCATCAATTGATGTCAATGCAAGGAGTAGGGATTGCCATGCAACGGATGCACTAGAGCTATAAGTGTATGAAAGCTCAAACAAAAGAAACTAAGTGGGTGTGCATCCAACTTGCTTGCTCACGAAGACCTCGGGCATTTTGAGGAAGCCCATCATTGGAATATACAAGCCAAGTTCTATAATGAAATTTCCCACTAGTATATGAAAGCGACAAAATGAGAGACTCTCTATCATGAAGATCATGGTGCTATTTTGAAGCACAAGTGTGGTAAAAGGATAGTAACATTGTCCCTTCTCTCTTTTTCTCTCATTTTTTTATTTGGGCCTTTTCTCTTTTTTTATGGCCTCTTTTTTTTCAGTCCGGAGTCTCATCCCGACTTGTGGGGGAATCATAGTCTCCATCATCCTTTCCTCACTTGGGACAATGCTCTAATAATGATGATCATCGCACTTTTATTTACTTACAACTCAATACTTAGAACAAAATATGACTCTAGGTGAATGCCTCCGGCGGTGTACCGGGATATGTAATGAATCAAGAGCGACATGTATGAAATAATTATGAATGGTGGCTTTGCCACAAATACAATGTCAACTACTGTGCGAGGAGCGGGATATGCTCGGACTTCTAACTACGTTAGAAGGAGCAGTATCTCGTCCAGGCGACCGTGTCTCGCTCGCGCCAGCAGGTTGGCGTGCATGGTGGTCCTGAGCGCTCCGGGATCCACCAGCTCGATCTTGATCCAGCGAGCGCATGGTACCGTGAGTACCATGACGCTGCCGGTCCCGCGCCTCCTGAGATGGGCGCGGTGCATGCACGGATGCCGAGGTCTTGGAGTGCGCCCGGTCGTTGTGGGAGCCGGCTACGCCGCCGATGGGCAGCGCAGCCTTGTCCTTGGACCTGGCGGCACCGCGAGCTCCCTCGTCGACGCCCGTTCTTCCGCCGGCGTCTGCCCCATCGACCGTTTGCTCCGGCGGTGGTTGGCTCGGCGCGGACGGAGCAGCCGCCTCCGAAATCTTCTTCTTTGGCGGCATGTTGATGAAGATGATGGAGATCTAGCTTGCGAGAACGCCGGATCTGGTTCACACAGCTTCGACGCACCCCTACCTGGCGCGCCAAAGATGCCGGGGTGCTGATCCACGGGCACCTATGGGACCGGCGGACCGGGTCCCTTTCGGTTCGGCGGGGGCGGAGGTCGCGCAAAGAGTAGATCGAGGCGAAGCACGCGAGCGATTTACCCAGGTTCGGGCTGCACGGATGCGTAAAACCCTACTCCTGCTTTGTGGTTCTGTATTGATTTCTAGCTCGGGAGCGCGGAGTGCTACAGTACACACCAGCAGCTAGCAAGACCGAGCATGAGTGTTCGAACTCGCTAACCCCCTCCTACGTTGCACACGGGCCTCCTTTTATATGCTCAAGGGGTTACCGACATATGGCAACGGAGGTAAAGGGCAAAAGTGGAAGAGTGGTGGTTGGTACAACTACCTGTACAGTGTTATCATACCTAACCCTGACGGTAGGGGACAAGGGCATTAATTGCCCGTCTGTGTCGCCTAAACAGTACCGAAAGGGACCGCTAGGGACGCCACCGTTTGCCATGATGGTTATCTTGTCAGCGCCTGCTTGCCACCGCGCACCCCTAGCTGCACAGCCTCCTGCCACGTGTGCTTGGGAGGGTCTCAGAGCGACACGTTGGCGGGTGTGCTGGAGCGCGGGCGCGAAGTGGGGGTTTCCCGCGGCAAGCTCCTTGCCGCGGTCGTCGTCTTGTCGTGTTCAGGAGCTTGTCGCTCACCGGGCCTCACCGGGACGCGTGGCGCGTCGCGGCAAGTTTTCTTGGTATGCCTCGGTTGGCCTTCCCGGCAAGCTCCTCTTGCCGGGGTCTTGTTTCCTTCCCGGCAAGCTCCTCTTGCCGGGGCCTTGTCTTCTTCCCGGCCAGCTTCTCTTGCCGGGGCCTAGGTTTGAGTACTTTGTTCTTGAATGGTCTCAAAGGGACCACGGAGGATCTTGGCGATCACCCGGCAAGCCTTGCCGCGGGATGCTGCGACTGCCCGTGCACAAGTTCGTGATACTAGGGTACCCCTACTCTAGTACACCGACACCGAAGGTTTCATTCCATTTGGACTCCGTTTGATATTCTTTTTCCGCGAAACTCTGAAATAGGCAAAAAACAACAATTCTGGGCTGGGCCTCCGGTTAATAGGTTAGTCCCAAAAATAATATAAAATTGTAAAATAAAGCCCAATAATGTCCAAAACATAATATAATATAGCATGGAACAATAAAAAATTATAGATACGTTGGAGACGTATCAAGCATCCCCAAGCTTAATTCGTCCTCGTCCTCGAGTAGGTAAATGATAAAAACAGAATTTTTGATGTGGAATGCTACTTAGCATAATTTCAGTGTAATTCTTCTTATTGTGGCACGAATGTTCACATTTAATATGATTCAAGATAAAAGTTTAATGTTGACATAAAAACAATAATACTTCAAGCATGCTAACCAAGCAATTATGTCTTATCAAAATAACATAGCCAAAGCAAGTTATCCCTACAAAATCATATAGTATGGCTATGCTCCATCTTCCCCACACAAAATATTCATATCATGTACAACCCCGGTTTTAGCCAAGCAATAGGTTCATACTTTTTAACGCGCTTCAGCTTTTTCAACTCTTACGCAATACATGAGCGCAAGCCATGGATATAACACTATGGTGGAATAAGGTATAATGGTAGGGGTTATGTGGGAAGACAAAAAAGGAGAAAGTCTCACATCAACGAGGCTAATCAATGGGCTATGGAGATGCCCATCAATTGATGTCAATGCAAGGAGTAGGGATTGCCATGCAACGGATGCACTAGAGCTATAAGTGTATGAAAGCTCAAACAAAAGAAACTAAGTGGGTGTGCATCCAACTTGCTTGCTCACGAAGACCTCGGGCATTTTGAGGAAGCCCATCATTGGAATATACAAGCCAAGTTCTATAATGAAATTTCCCACTAGTATATGAAAGCGACAAAATGAGAGACTCTCTATCATGAAGATCATGGTGCTATTTTGAAGCACAAGTGTGGTAAAAGGATAGTAACATTGTCCCTTCTCTCTTTTTCTCTCATTTTTTTATTTGGGCCTTTTCTCTTTTTTTATGGCCTCTTTTTTTTCAGTCCGGAGTCTCATCCCGACTTGTGGGGGAATCATAGTCTCCATCATCCTTTCCTCACTTGGGACAATGCTCTAATAATGATGATCATCGCACTTTTATTTACTTACAACTCAATACTTAGAACAAAATATGACTCTATGTGAATGCCTCCGGCGGTGTACCGGGATATGTAATGAATCAAGAGCGACATGTATGAAATAATTATGAATGGTGGCTTTGCCACAAATACAATGTCAACTACATGATCATGCAAGGCAATATGACAATGATGGACCGTGTCATGATAAACGAAACGATGGAAAGTTGCATGGCAATATATCTCGGAATGGCTATGGAAATGCCATAATAGGTAGGTATGGTGGCTGTTTTGAGGAGGATATAAGGAGGTTTATGTGTGATAGAGCGTATAATACCACGGGATTTGGATGCTCCGGCGAAGTTTGCACCAACTCTCAAGGTGAGAAAGGGCAATGCACGGTACTGAAGAGGCTAGAAAATTGTGGAAAGGTAAGTGTGCGTATAATCCATGGACTCACATTAGTCATAAAGAACTCATATACTTATTGCAAAAATTTATTAGCCCTCAAAGCAAAGTACTACTACGCATGCTCCTAGGGGAAGGGTTGGTAGGAGTTAACCATCGCGCGATCCCGACCGCTACACAAAGGATGACAATCAACAAATACCTCATGCTCCGACTTTGTTACATAACGGTTCACCATACGTGCATGCTACGGGAATCACAAACTCCAACACAAGTATTTTTCAATTCCACAATTACTCAACTAGCACAACTATGATATTACCACCTTTATATCTCAAAACAATAATCTAGTATTAAATTTCTCATGATATTATAATTAAAGCAAATTGCCATGCTATTTCAAGACTCTCAAAATAATATAAGTGAAGCATGAGAGATCAATAGTTTCTATAAAACAAATCTACCACCGTGCTCTAAAAGATATAAGTGAAGCACTAGAGCAAAAACTATATAGCTCAAAAAATATAAGTGTATTCTAACAAGTTCCGATTCATGTGTGTCTCTCTCAAAAGGTGTGTACAGCAAGGATGATTGTGGTAAACTAAAAAGCAAAGACTCAAATAGTACAATACGCTCCAAGAAAAACACATATCATGTGGTGAATAAAAATATAGCTCCAAGTAAAGTTACCAATAGACGAAGACGAAAGAGGGGATGCCTTCCGGGGCATCCCCAAGCTTTGGATTTTAGGTGTCCTTAGATTATCTTGGGGTGCCATGGGCATCCCCAAGATTAGGTTCTTTCCACTCCTTGTTCCATAATCCATCAAATCTTTTACCCAAAACTTGAAAACTTCACAACACAAAACTTAACAGAAAATCTCATGAGCTCCATTAGCAAAAGAAAACAAAACACCACTTCAAGGTACTGTAATGAACTCATTATTTATTTACATTGGTGTTAAACTTACTGTATTCCAACTTTCCTATGGTTTATAAACTATTTTACTAGCCATAGATTCATCAAAATAAGCAAACAACACACGAAAAACAGAATCTGTCAAAAACAGAACAGTCTGTAGTAATCTGTAACTAACTCAAACTTCTGGAACGTGAAAAATTCCTCCAAATTAGGAAGTTCTAGATAATTTGTTTATTGATCTATAGCAAAAAGAATCAACAGAAAAGCACATTCCTGTGATTTATTAAAACTAATCTCGTGCGCGCAAAGTTTCTGTTTTCTGCAGCAGAATCAAATAACTATCACCGTAGGTTATCCTAACGGTTTTACTTGGCACAAACACTAATTAAAACATAAAAACGAATATAACCAGATGCCAGACATATTATTTATTCCTAAACATAAGAAAAAATAAAAAATAAAATAAAATTGGGTTGCCTCCCAACAAGCGCTATCGTTTAACGCCCCTAGCTAGGCATAAAAGCAAGGATATATCTAGGTAGTGCCATCTTTGGTAGGCAAATTCTTAATGGAGTTATGATTGGTGATCCTTTGATCTAAAGCATCTAGCCGCTTATTGCAAAGCGTAATCAGATTATTCATGCGGTTGATATTCCCACCAATATTTTTAAGAGGTTCAACAATTTTTTGTAATTCACATAATTTCTCTAGAATTTGAGTCTCCTCTTGGGTAAGGGATGATCCTTCTTGTAGGGGGAGTACTCCCACTATCCTCTCTATAATTTCATAAGCGAAGCTAGGATCAATATCAATAAAACTACCTTTGGCATAAAAATCGAGGAGTTGTCTATGGGGCAAGGTTAGCCCAACATAAAAATTGCAAAGCAAGATTTTATAATCTCCCTCTATATTGCAACTACGATAAGATTCTAGCATCCTAAACCAAGCATCTTTTAAATTTTCCCCTTGTCTTTGCTTGAAGTGGAGGACTTCAAAGTCAGGAGACGAAGGGATGAAGACCGAGCTAGCCATAACGATGAAACAAGCGGAAAAGAGGCGAACGGAAAAGAGAGGGCGAATAAAATGGCAAATGTGAAGTGGGGGAGAGGAAAACGAGAGGCAAATGGCAAATAATGTAATGCGGGAGATGAGTGTTTGTGATGGGTACTTGGTATGTTGACTTTTGCGTAGAATCCCCGGCAACAGCACCAGAAATCCTTCTTGCTACCTCTTGAGCACTGCGTTGGTTTTCCCTTGAAGAGGAAAGGGTGATGCAGTAAAGCAGCGCAAGTATTTCCCTCAGTTTTTGAGAACCAAGGTATCAATCTAGTAGGAGGCTACGCGCGAGTCCCACACACCTACACAAACAAACAAGAACCTCACAACCAACGCGAAAAAGGGGTTGTCAATCCCTTCACGGTCACTTACGAGAGTGAGATCTGATAGAGATGATAAGATAATATTTTTGGTATTTTTATGATAAAGAGTAAAAGTAAATAATGCAAAGATAAACGGTGCCAGAAATAACTTGTTGACGGAAGATTAACATGGTGGAAAATAGACCCGGGGGCCATAGGTTTCACTAGTGGCTTCTCTCGAGATAGCATAAGTATTGCGATGGGTAAACAAATTACTGTCGAGCAATTGATAGAATTGAGCATAGTTATGAGAGTATCTAGGTATGATCATGTATATAGGCATCACGTCCGCGACAAGTAGACCGACTCCTGCCTGCATCTACTACTATTACTCCACACATCAACCGCTATCCAGCATGCATCTAGAGTATTAAGTTCATGAAAAACAAAGTAACGCATTAAGAAAGATGACATGATGTAGAGGGTTAAACTCATGCAATATGATATAAACCCCATCTTTTTATCCTCGATGGCAACAATACAATACGTGCCTTGCTGCCCCTACTGTCACTGGGAAAGGACACCGCAAGATTGAACCCAAAGCTAAGCACTTCTCCCATTGCAAGAAAGATAGATCTAGTAGGCCAAACCAAACTGATAATTCGAAGAGACTTGCAAAGATAACCAATCATACATAAAAGATTTCAGAGGAGATTCAAATATTGTTCATAGATAAACTTGATCATAAACCCACAATTTATCGGATCTCGACAAACACACCGTAAAAGAAGATTACATCGAATAGATCTCCACAAGAGAGGGGGAGAACATCGTATTGAGATCCAAAAAGAGAGAAGAAGCCATCTAGCTAATAACTATGGACCCGAAGGTCTGAAGTAAACTAGTCACACTTCATCAGAGAGGCCATGGAGATGATGTAGAGGCCCTCCGTGATCGATGCCCCCTCCAGCGGAGCTTCGGAAAAGGCCCCAAGATGGGATCTCACGGGTACAGAAAGTTGCGGCGGTGGAAATAGGGTTTTGGCTCCGTCTCTGGTAGTTTGGGGGTACGTAGGTATATGTAGGAGGAAGAAGTACGTCGGTGGAGCAACATGGGGCCCACGAGGGTGGAGGGCGCGCCCAGGGGGGGGGGGTAGGCGCGCCCCCTACCTCGTGCCCTTCTGGTTGATGTCTTGACGTAGGGTCCAAGTCCTCTGGATCACGTTCGTTCCGAAAATCACGTTCCCAAAGGTTTCATTCCGTTTGGACTCCGTTTGATATTCTTTTTCTGCAAAACTCTGAAATAGGCAAAAACAACAATTCTGGGCTGGGCCTCCGGTTAATAGGTTAGTCCCAAAAATAATATAAAAGTGTAAAATAAAGCCCAACAATGTCCAAAACAGAATATAATATATCATGGAACAATCAAAAATTATAGATACGTTGGAGACGTATCAGTTATATGCACGAGTAGAACACAAGTGAGTTGTGGGCGATACAAGTCATACTGCTTACCAGCATGTCATACTTTGGTTCGGCGGTATTGTTGGATGAAGCGGCCCGGACCGACATTACGCGTACACTTACGCGAGACTGGTTCTACCGACGTGCTTTGCACACAGGTGGCTGGCGGGTGTCTGTTTCTCCAACTTTAGTTGAACTGAGTGTGGCTACGCCCGGTCCTTGTGAAAGTTAAAACAACACTAACTTGATGAAATATCGTTGTGGTTTTGATGCATAGGTAAGAACGGTTCTTTCTCAGCTCGTAGCAGCCACGTAAAACTTGCAACAACAAAGTAGAGAATGTCTAACTTGTTTTTGCAGGGCATGTTGTGATGTGATATGGTCAAGGCATGATGCTAAATTTTATTGTATGAGATGATCATGTTTTATAACGAAGTTATCGGCAACTGGCAGGAGCCATATGGTTGTCGCTTTTTTGTATGCAATGCAATCGCCCTGTAATTGTTTTTACTTTATCACTAAGCGGTAGCGATAGTCGTAGAAACAATAGTTGGCGAGACGACAACGATGCTACGATGGAGATTGTCGGTGTCAAAATCGGCGGATCTCGGGTAGGGGGTCCCGAACTGTGCGTCTAAGGCGGATGGTAATAGGAGGCGGGGGACACGATGTTTACCCAGGTTCGGGCCCTCTCGACGGAGGTAATACCCTACTTCCTGCTTGATTGATCTTGATGATATGAGTATTACAAGAGTTGATCTACCACGAGATCGTAGAGGCTAAAACCTAGAAGCTAGCCTATGGTATAATTGTTCTTGTCCTACAGACTAAACCCTCCGGTTTATATAGACACCGGTGGGGGCTAGGGTTACACAGAGTCGGTTACAATGGGAGGAGATCTCCATATCCGTATTGCCAAGCTTGCCTTCCACGCCAAGGAGAGTCCCATCCGGACATGGGACGAAGTCTTCAATCTTGTATCTTCATAGTCCAACAGTCCGGCCAAAGGATATAGTCCGGCTGTCCGGATACCCCCTAATCCAGGACTCCCTCAGTAGCCCCTGAACCAAGCTTCAATGACGATGAGTCCGGCGCACAGATTTGTCTTCGGCATTGCAAGGCGGGTTCCTCCTCCGAATACTCCATAGAAGATTTTGAACACAAGGACACTGTCCGGCTCTGCAAAACAAGTTTCCACATACCACCGTAGAGAGAATAATATTTCCACAAATCTAATATGTTGACACATTTGATATCATGACATCATACCACGGCCCGGTCTTTATTCGAACCGTTATTCTCAACCAGCCTTGACGCGCATCGCGAGGCAGTTTCCTTGGCACGTCTTGTCGAAGCAGAGATCATGCCCCCTTATCACGGAATTCTCATGAATACGGACGTGGGTAACCCAAACGTGCCCGTTTGGTATGACTCCTCGATTATAGGCAAGTCCCAAACGGCCACGAGGAGGACGCTTGGTATTCACCCTCTTTATAAAGAGACCAAGGCTTATCCTTTTTTCTCCTCGAATTCAATCGAATCCTTCCCCCGCCTGGAGTTCCAACACCCGAAGCTCAGGTCAGGCGCATCGGACCTTCAACCATGTCCGGATCCAACCTTCAAGACATCAAAAACTTAAGAGAGGCCAGGTTTCTGACCGGCGAAATCCCACATAGATTGCCTGCTCGAGGGCAAGTCATTCCCACTCCCAAACCCTGCGAGAGCGTTGTGTTTGTATCTCACTTCCTCCGAGGGCTAGGCCTTGCTCTAGATCCCTTCATGAGGGGGCTCATGTTTTATTATGGGCTGGATTTCCATGATCCGACTCCGGATTCTGTCCTCCACATCTCGTCGTTCATCGTTGTGTGTGAAGCTTTCCTCTACATTGTCCCTCACTTCGGCCTGTGGCTCAATACCTTCAAGGTGGAGCCAAAGATGATCGAGGGGCGGCAAGCAGAGTGCGGAGGTGCCATAATAAGCAGAAGTGCGGATGCCCCATGGCCCGAGGGTTCTTTTCAGGAGGTGTCCAGCTTATGGCAACGAGAGTGGTTTTATATCACAGCCCCTAGGGGTACCAAGTGGGTGGCCGCCCCCGCCTTTCGCTCGGGCCCCCCGCCACGACTAACGTCATGGGTCAACAAGGGGCTAGACTGGGGGTCAGTAAAGGATGTGCCGATATTGCAGAGCCGCATCCAAGATCTCCTCGAGAGAGATATCAGTCTAGTCACGGTGATGCAAGTCATGTTAATTCGTCGAACTCTGGCCTGCAAACGTCGTCCCCTCCGTATGTGGGAGTTCAACCCAGAGGGACCACGAGCTATTCATCATTTCCTCGGCATGACGCTCGAGGAGATGTATAAATTGTTCTTCGGACCACAAATAATGTGTCCGGACATTATCGAGGACGCGGGGTCTGAACTGCAATCGTCCAGATACCCAAGTAAGTAGTCCTGCAACCGAACACGTTGTATTTTTATTTATCACAACATCATTCTGAAGAGCCGCTCTTTGACCAGGGCTGGATAACAAAGGCGAAAATGATTAGGTGTCCGGCCCCCTCCCCGAGGTCTCACCGGATCCTGTACTAGCCAGGATGCTGGAGCTCGCGCCTCATCAAGCGCCCTCAGAGGAAGATAAAGGGGGGAAGAAAGAGGCTAACACCTCTGTAAAGGAGGGTAACCGGGGGGAAGAAACTAAAGTTCCCCCTTCCCAAGGAAGGAAGAGGACCACCTCTCTGACGACCCGGAGACAATGATCTCCAAACAGGGGAAGAAATCTTCACCAGAGGGTCCTGCCCCGGGGGATACCCCGGCCGCACAATGCCCGCAAGGGGGCCAGCCCTCTACCGAGCTGTAAGTAGAAAGGTATTTGATAATGGAAATATCCTGCATCACTCCTGAGAAAATAACCAAGGCACTTATCTTGTAGTCCGTATCATAGCCCTTCTCGGTAGAGTTCGTCTTCGGGGGATCTTCTTCCGGAGATGATGGAGAGCGAAACGCCTCCCCATGCTATCCCGCCTTACGAGGCGGGCGACCCCGAGGTGTCGTCGTGGAGGGCTTCCTCTGATCCAGCAAGGCCAGAAGGTAATCCTTTGGCCACCCGAAGTCCTCAGTATCCAGCTCTTGAAGAGAGCAACCGAAAGAGTCCGGCACCGTCTAGTATTCGGTCGGATGCACTGAAGGATCTGCTAGAGCAAGCAACTATCTCAGAAGCACATCGTACGCTAATGGGTACGGTGTTTGTGAGGATTTCATCCGCCGAAAGCGGGTTGCATGAAGCTTTTATGAGTCTGCTGAAAGGTTTTGAGGTACATGAAATAGTGTGTATTTTTAGCAGTACCGCACATGTTAGGTGTGCCCTATGCAGATAGTAGCCCTCGAGACTCTGGTTGCTGTCGGGAACGACGGCAAACAGAGGATCATAGTCCCAGGTAATAAACAGGCCGCCTTCATATGCAGATGGCGGAAGGTCTGGTGGCTAGCCGGACTGGTGAATTTGCCGAGATGAAGCGGCAACTTGATGTGGCAGATGCCTATATGGTGCTTGTCAACAAGCGGCTCGACGAGGCACAGGGTATGTTATTTCTCCAGTGATCAACACATAATAAGAGGAGCTTGATGCTAGTATCTTTAATATGTTTGTGACTGCAGATGGAGCTGCCGTAGTGGAGACCCTTCGGGCGGAACTTGCCCGAGCCAAGGAACAAGCCAGGAATAGCGATGCGGCCGCTCCAAAGGCGGTCGAAGAGCTGAGAGCCGAACAGGCTGCGCATTGCTGAAGCAAGGAAAAGATGGCCAAGATGGCCGTTGAGTTGAAAGATGCCGCCGACCGTTACCAGCTCCTTGAGAGAGAAGACCGAGCGAAGGCGGCGGACCTGGAGAAGGCCGCGGCAGCAGCCAAGGAGGCCCGCTCTAAACTTAGAGCGGCAAAGGAAGAGCTGTGTCAAGCTGGGGATATCGCCATTGGGAAGCCCTTCTTGTTGCGGACAAAGTTCGGAGATCCAAAGTACGCCCCTCTTGATAAGCTATGGAGTTTTGCGGATGCATACGTGGATTTGGCAGCCAGTGCCGCTGATGCGACCGAATACTTCAGGGATCAAAAAGATCGTGAAGTGGAAAGGCTGTTTTGGTCACAATTCGATGGTCCAGTGCGTCCGCTGCTGTTAAATGAGCAAATGACCGAGTGGGCCGAGCTCCATAGGTTGTCCGGGCTTGCCATGAGGTCTATTGTGGATCATCTGAGGTCTATTGTGGATCATCTGTAGCCGAATAGTTATTTTAGTTTAGTGCAACAATTCCTTGGTGCTGTGCCGCACATTGACGCCATGAAGAGGTCGGCGTGCATAGAGGGTGCGCGGATGGCACTTGCCCGTGTCAAGACATGCTAGGTAGAGATGGATGCCACCGCTATTGCAAGCCAGAGTTTGGACATAGGCCGGGTAGCGGCCGAGCATTATTATGAAGAAGTCCTAGAAGGCGCTCGTGTGATAGAGTCTCAGTGCTCGAAGGGTATCATGTTTTAGTGACATGTATCCCAATTGAAAAATAATATGTTACTGAATTGTAAGGGCTATTTTTATACTTTTGCGTGAAAGTGTGATGATGCCTCCTGTGCGACCGTTCATGTATATATGTATATAAACTGAAAGTTTGCAGTCATCGGCTTCAGCCCCCCACTACTAGGGAAAAGCCTAGCAGCAGCGCGGGTTTTGGGCCTATTAGTAGCGCGGGGGCCGGCGCTACTACTAACCCGTGCTTTGAAAAAAAAATGAATTTTTTTTTCAATTTTTTTGCCCGAATTTTCAAATTTCTGAATTATTTTAAGCTCTAATCTCTAATCACCCTCATCACCGCTCAATTTAATCTCTAATCACCCCTCATCATTCCAAATCATCTAACTTCCCGGACGGTCACCCATCCTCTCACTACTCCAGCCTGAGCACGGTCACCCATCCTCTCACTACTCCAGCCTGAGCACGCTTAACTTCCGGGTTCTATTCTCCCTCGATTCCAAGTCTGCACTTGTTGTTTTCCTGACAATAGTAAGATGTCAATCCTATTAACCCTCGGGAGTTTAGCTTGAGCATGAAGTCACACATTTCACTGTTTGAGTTTAAAACTATTGTTCTATAAAACAACAATTATTTAGTAACACTAATATTTCTTGAATAAGGAGTTTGACCACATTTTGACCAAAGTTTGACCAGATTTGACCAAAATTCAAAAAAACTGAAATAATTATTTAGTAACACTACTATTCTTGAATAATTATTTAGTAACACTAATACTTCTTGAATAAGTAGTTTGACCACAGTTTGACCAGATTTGACCAAAATTAAAAAAAACTGAAATTTGAGCATAACTTTTTTTCCTTTTAGAATTTGAGGATTCTAAAAGTTTGCAAACAGGCCATGGGCGGTCTCCATCGGATGCGGATTTTTGTGCTGAACATTTTGATATATTATACATTTTTTTCTGACATCGTATGCAAAAGTTATAGCCGTTTTACATTTTCCCTACACTTTTTGCAAAACATGTCCAAATTTAAGTTTTTAAATTTTCCTAACTAGTAGATGTAGTAACATAACTACATCTCGAAGGATTTTAATTTTTGAAACATTTTGATATATTATACCTTTTTTTCTAACATCGTATGCAAAAGTTATAGCCGTTTTACATTTTCCCTACACTTTTTTGCAAAACATGCCCAAATTTAAGTTTTTAAATTTTCCTAACTATTAGGTGTAGTAACATAACTACATCTCGAAGGATTTTAATTTTTGAAGTTTTTATCATTTTCTTTTGCTTTTAACAAAACCGAAAAGGCGATCCACAAGGGGGTAGAGTTTCAAAATGGGACCTTTAGTAGTAGCGAGGGTTTTTACCCCTCGCTACTAGTATGGCAGGTCCCGGAGGGGCACGGTTGAGACTTCTTAGTAGTAGCGAGGGGTAAAAACTTAGTAGTAGCGCGGGTTTATAACCCTCGCTACTACTATGGCATGGCCTAGGGGCACGATAGAGACCGCTTAGTAGTAGCGAGGGGTAAAAACCAGCGCTACTTCTATCAACTTAGTAGTAGCGAGGGTTAAAAACCCGCGCTACTACTATGGCATGTCCCGCGGGGCACGGTAGAGACCGCTTAGTAGTAGCGAGTGTTAAAAACCGGCGCTACTGCTATCAACTTAGTAGTAGCGAGGGTTAAAAACCCGCGCTACTAGTAAGTAGCAGTAGCGAGGGATATAAACCCGCGCTGCTAGTAAGCGTCTATGTATAAGCTTTTCCCTAGTAGTGCCCACGCATATAATGCGGGGGTGTTCGCAGAAGACGCGTTTTCACACTTGATCCAACGTCTTGGTCCATTAAGGAGGTGATAGCGCATCGAACGTGGCAATCAGACTATATTGCTTTAACACTTTCACTTAGCCATAGGAGTATGACAGTGGGGCTACTATATAGCCCCTGGTGGCTCCGCGCTCATCCGAATACGGGGCGCGTACATGCCTGGCCGGGAAATGGCCCTTCGTTAATGCGGAGGAATCCCGAAGATTCCGCTAGGTCATCGAGTGGTTGACCAGTCTCACGCTTTATCATGACAGTCAGTTTTCGGCTTTCTCTACTGAGGTGCTCCCCGATGAACCAGGGCACAATCGCAGTAGTTCTCCCGGTGCCGCCTTAGCCGATAGAGCGGAACGTAAGGTAGCAAAATGCGGGAGCCAGGCAAACCTAACATTTGACCCAAGACATGATTCGGAGCTGATGCATATAAGGCCAAACTCGCGACGCCGAATACTCCCTAAGGTATTCGGTCTTTATAATATATACCGGGCTGAAAATGCTCTTGATAATAAACCCCGAGTGTCCAGGTACATGCAATATTCTGACGTGGCCACATGCCAAGATCGTCAGCATCCTTCTCGGTTGTATTGAGAATCCGAAGGATGTGAACAACAAAAGACAGTAAAAAAAGTTGACGTAGGGTCTTAATCTAAAAAGAAACCTTTGGGCGGGTCCCTACTGCACGTCTGTGCCTGTGTCTCTGTTGTGCCGTATCCTAGACGGGTGTAGCACGATTGTCATCTGTAAAAGAGAGGAACTTAGTTGAAGTTGTCGTGCAGACAATTGGTTACTCTAAATAAACCATGTAAAATTCAAAAATAAGTAAAGTTGAGCCGAGCGAGCCCTGTTTACACGCGGGAAGCCCCTGGTACCGTCTATATGGGTATAACCATTAAACCAATCCTAAGTATATCTGATGATGCGCCGGACTCGTCTAACCGTGTCTGTAGTCTTGACGACCGATCATTTGTTCTGGTTGGTGAGGCCGTCTAGTGTTCGGCTGTTGAAACAGCCGCACGTTCTTCTGCTTGTAAGGAGTGCTCAACATTTCCATGTACAGTGATAATGCCACGCGGACCGGGCATTTTAAGCTTGAGAAAAGCGTAATGCGGTATTGCATTAAAGCAAGCGAAAGCCGCTCTCCCGAGTAGTGCTTGATAGCCACTTCAGAATGGAGCTATGTCGAAGGTTAACTTTTTGCTTCGGAAGTTGTTGGGAGAACGAATACAACCTCTAGCAATAGAGAGCCCGTGCAACGGGCCTCTAGGCCGGGTATTACTCCCTTGAAGGTAGTACTACTGTGGTTAATTTCCGTCGGGTCTATCCCCATTTTGCGGACTGTGTCCTGATATATCAGATTTAGACTACTGCCGCCGTCCATAAGGACTCGTGTGAGATGGTATCCATTTATTATTGGGTCTAACACCAAGGCAGCCAGTCCTTCGTGCCAGATACTTGCCAGGTTATCCCTGCGATCGAAAGTGATCGGGCGAGCCAGCCGGGGGTTGAACTTAGGGGTGATGGGCTCTAAGGCACTTGCGTCTTGGGGTGCATGGTTGCCTCTCCCCTCTGTCACATGGATCATGTTGACTGTTTTAACCTCTAGTATGAATTTTTTCTGTCCCCCGGTGCTTTGCTGGCGAGGTTCATCCTCGTCTTCACTTGGTGTCTCCCTCCCCTTGTGTTCTGTGTTTAGCTTGTCTACCTGCTTCAAGACCCAGCATTCTCTGTGGGTATGATTTGCAGGTTTATCAGAGGTGCCACAAATCTGACATAATTTGTCTAAGATCCTATTTAGGCTGGACGGTCCATCTCTGTTGCCCTTAGAAGGCTTTTTCCGTTGACCGGGTTGAGAGCCCCTGAATCCGGCGTTGACTGTCGTATTGTCTGGGGTGTCTTCATTGTTTCGACGCTTGCTTTTGCTGCGTCATTGTTTTCTGTTGCCATCCCTGACTTCGGATGTGCTTGGGTCGCTGGTGCTGCTTCGGGCTAACGAGCTGTCCTCGCCCGCACAAAAGCGGGTCATGAGGCTTGTTAGGGCCTCCATTGTTCTCGGTTTTTCTTGGCCGAGGTTTCCGGCGAGCCATTCATCTCGGACGCTGTGCTTCAAAGCTGCTAAGGCTTCAGCGTCCGGACAGTCGACAATTTGATTCTTCTTAGTGAGGAATCTGTTCCACAGCTTCCGGGCTGACTCTCCCGGTTGTTGAATTATACGACTTAGATCGTCTACGTCCGGAGGTCGGACATAAGTTCCTTGAAAATTGTCCCTAAAAGCATCCTCAAGCTCCTCCCAACTTCCAATTGAGTTTTCGGGGAGGCTCTTTAGCCAGTGCCGAGCTGGTCCTTTCAGCTTGAGGGGCAAGTATTTAATGGCGTGGAGATCGTCTCCGCGAGTCATATGTATATGGAGGATGAAGTCCTCAATCCAAACCCCAGGGTCTGTCGTTCCGTCGTATGCTTCTATGTTCACGGGTTTAAATCCCTTTGGAAATTCGTGATCCAGCACCTCATCGGTGAAACATAGGGGGTGTGCGGCACCCCGGTATTTGGATGTATCATGGCGTTCGGACGGTGGTAGTATTCGGTTTTCCTGTTGTGCCGGAGCGCGCTTCCTAGATCCGTAGATGGATCTGGTCATATTAGACTTTTGATGCAAGTCCTCATGTCTATCGCGTGTTGACTTATTTGCGGCTTTATTGGCTGCTTTATTTTTCGGCTGTATGGGCTCTAGGGCCTCATCGTCAAACTCGGGGAATAGCTTGCGCTTTGGATAGCTCTTTTGGTGGTAACTTCCACCATACTTTTCTTCATTGTCAAGCACTTTGTTCCATCTGCTGTTGAGCGTAGTTTGTGCAGCCTTAAGCCTTTGCTTTTGCTTCTTCAGGCTCCTTGCTGTGGCAATAAGCCTTCTGCGGAGGTTCTCTTGTTCCAAGTGCTCTTCCGGGATGATGTTTGCATCTTCGGCCGGACTGTTTTCCTCTCTGGAGGGGGATTGATGAGCTTTATCCTCGGCGTCGCCGTGTTTGGATAGCGGATCCGTGCTATGCATCACCATGATCTTGCGTGTGCATAGGATTTTTTTTAAATTACTATGTTCCCCAATAGTGGCATCCGAGCCAGGTTTATGCGTAGATGTTATTGCTACCTCTTGAGCACTGCGTTGGTTTTCCCTTGAAGAGGAAACGGTGATGCAGTAAAGCAGCGTAAGTATTTCCCTCAGTTTTTGAGAACCAAGGTATCAATCCAGTAGGAGGCCACGCGCGAGTCCCACGCACCTACACAAACAAACAAGAACCTCGCAACCAACGCGAAAAAGGGGTTGTCAATCCCTTCACGGTCACTTACGAGAGTGAGATCTGATAGAGATGATAAGATAATATTTTTGGTATTTTTATGATAAAGAGTAAAAGTAAATAATGCAAAGATAAACGGTGCCAGAAATAACTTGTTGACGGAAGATTAACATGGTGGAAAATAGACCCGGGGGCCATAGGTTTCACTAGTGGCTTCTCTCTAGATAGCATAAGTATTACGATGGGTAAACAAATTACTGTCAAGCAATTGATAGAATTGAGCATAGTTATGAGAGTATCTAGGTATGATCATGTATATAGGCATCACGTCCGCGACAAGTAGACCGACTCCTGCCTGCATCTACTACTATTACTCCACACATCGACCGCTATCCAGCATGCATCTAGAGTATTAAGTTCATGAAGAACAGAGTAACGCATTAAGAAAGATGACATGATGTAGAGGGTTAAACTCATGCAATATGATATAAACCCCATCTTTTTATCCTCGATGACAACAATACAATACGTGCCTTGCTGCCCCTACTGTCACTGGGAAAGGACACCACAAGATTGAACCCAAAGCTAAGTACTTGTCCCATTGCAAGAAAGATCAATCTAGTAGGCCAAACCAAACTGATAATTCGAAGAGACTTGCAAAGATAACCAATCATACATAAAAGAATCCAGAGGAGATTCAAATATTGTTCATAGATAAACTTGATCATAAACCCACAATTCATCGGATCTCGACAAACACACCACAAAAGAAGATTACATCGAATAGATCTCCACAAGAGAGGGGGGGGGGACATTGTATTGAGATCCAAAAAGAGAGAAGAAGCCATCTAGCTAATAACTATGGACCCGAAGGTCTGAAGTAAACTACTCACACTTCATCGGAGAGGCCTTGGAGATGATGTAGAGGCCCTCCGTGATCGATGCCCCCTCCGGCGGAGCTCCGGAAAAGGCCCCAAGATGGGATCTCACGGGTACAGAAAGTTGCGGCGGTGGAAATAGGGTTTTGGCTCCGTCTCTGGTAGTTTGGGGGTACGTAAGTATATGTAGGAGGAAGAAGTACGTCAGTGGAGCAACGTGGGGCCCACGAGGGTGGAGAGCACGCCCAGGGGGGTAGGCGCGCCCCCTACCTTGTGCCCTCCTGGTTGATGTCTTGATGTAGGGTCCAAGTCCTCTGGATCACGTTCGTTCCGAAAATCACGTTCCCGAATGCCGGGGTGCTGATCCACGGGCACCTATGGGACCGGCGGACCGGGTCCCTTTCGGTTCAGCGGGGGCGGAGGTCGCGCAAAGAGCAGATCGAGGCGAAGCATGCGAGCGATTTACCCAGGTTCGGGCCGCACGGATGCGTAAAACCCTACTCCTGCTTTGTGGTTCTGTATTGATTTCTAGCTCGGGAGCGCGGAGTGCTACAGTACATACCAGCAGCTAGCAAGACCGAGCGTGAGTGTTCGAACTCGCTAACCCCCTCCTACGTTGCACACGGGCCTCCTTTTATATGCTCAAGGGGTTACCGACATATGGCAACGGAGGTAAAGGGCAAAAGCGGAAGAGTGGTGGTTGGTACAACTACCTGTACAGTGTTATCATACCTAACCCTGACGGCAGGGGACAAGGGAATTAATTGCCCGTCTGTGTCGCCTAAACAGTACCGAAAGGGACCGCTAGGGACGCCACCGTTTGCCATGATGGTTATCTTGTCAGCGCCTGCTTGCCACCGCGCACCCCTAGCTGCACAGCCTCCTGCCACGTGTGCTTGGGAGGGTCTCAGAGCGACACGTTGGCGGGTGTGCTGGAGCGCGGGCGCGAAGTGGGGGTTTCCCGCGGCAAGCTCCTTGCCGCGGTCGTCGTCTTGTCGTGTTCGGGAGCTTGTCGCTCACCGGGCCTCACCGGGACGCGTGGCGCGTCGCGGCAAGTTTTCTTGGTATGCCTCGGTTGGCCTTCCCGGCAAGCTCCTCTTGCGAGGGTCTTGTTTCCTTCCCGGCAAGCTCCTCTTGCCGGGGCCTTCTCTTGCCGGGGCCTTGTCTTCTTCCTGGCCAGCTTCTCTTGCCGGGGCCTAGGTTTGAGTACTTTGTTCTTGAATGGTCTCAAAGGGACCACGGAGGATCTTGGCGGTCACCCGGCAAGCCTTGCCGCGGGATGCTGCGACTGCCCGTGCACAAGTTCGGGATACTAGGGTACCCCTACTCTAGTACACCGACAGGAGCCCCCGGGCCTGGGCCAGACACGGTGCCGAGCGCTGTTGGGCCAGGCCCAAAACAGTGCACGGGCACGCGCGGCCTTGGTCACGCCGCATATCTCTCCGCTTCCAGCGCGCACGCCTAGAACGGCACGCGTCAAACGCGGCGTCGTGGGTGACGTGGGCGGCGTGCGCGGGGCTAAGCCCCGCGAGCATGCGTCAGGCCATGATGAAGGGGACGGCCCACGCCCTCCTCTCTAAACGGAGGTAGGCGTGGGGGCGTGGTGCATTTACTGGACGGGGCCGGTGCGCGGTTTTCGAGACGCCCACTCCCTGAGATCACGGGGTAGGGCGATGCCGTCTCATCCGTCGCCTCGGTTCTGCATCCCCGCCACGCGGCTCCCATGCGCTCAGGGTCGCGGACGGTGGAAGCGGGAAACTGGGCCGTTGCGAGCAGAGGTAGCGGGTCGGGCCCGCCTCCCTGCTCTTCTCGTGCCTTGATTCGCTGAGCGGGGCGGCCGAGCTCCCACCTCGCTCCTTTATAAAGAGCGGGAGGGGAGCACAGAAGCCCGCACTCTCTCATCTCCTCCTTTCTTCAGCTTCTGCTCCCCTTTCTCTCATTCGCCATGGAGAAAGGGAACCCTGGGCCTTCATCGGTGGCGGCGAGGGTCGCCGCCAGACAGCGCACCCTTCCCTCTCCCGCGCCCATGGTGGCAGAGCCAGCCATAAGGGGAAGAGGGAGGGGGCGAGGTCGTGGACGAGGTCGAGGACGAGGTCGAGGCGCTCGGGGAAGAGGCGGACGGGGCGGCGCGCCAGCTTCGCCTCCGCCGGCGGTTCCTCCCCCCTCGGCGGTCCATATAGGGGACGACCCTTGCGAGTTCTTCGTCAGGCTGCGCCGGGTGCCTTGTCGTCGCCTCTGGCTTCCAGCTCCGTTTGCGAGCGCGATGGAGTTGGACCCGCCCGAGACACTGAGAATGCACATGAGGGGCTGTGGGATCAGCGGCACGCGAGTCCGCGTTGTATTCCCAGCCCCTAATGTGATGTATCTTGATCGAGGGTGGAAAACGTTCGCCCGTATCCACAGCCTGATGGAGGGGTTTACCCTCCATTTTAAGTTAATGGAGGGCGATCTCCTCTCCGTCAAGGTCTTCGGGTGCTTCGGCACTCGGGCGAAGTGCTGCGTGGACAGCTCCTCCGATAGCGAAGGCTCCCCCTCGAGCGAGAGTGACGAGGAGGAGAGCGACAGCGATGATGAGGGTAGCGGGCGGCGGGATGGCGGGCCCGGCTAGGCGTCGGGCGCCGCTTCGTGCGGCACCGACGACCTCATCATCCGTGTCGCCGGCTCCTTGAACTCCCCGGGGTCGTCTCCTTGGGCGGCTGGCGTAGGGAGGCTGCGGAAGGGGAAGAGGGTTGGCGACAAGGCCGTCAGGTCGGAGTACGAGGGCGTGGTGCCCTCGACAGCGTGCTGACGTCCTGCCGCCCCGTCTTCGAGCCCCGCTTCCGGCGCCGCCATCACCGTCCAGCCTTCGGACGACCCCCGGGATGTTCTCTTGGTGTCTTCTGGCACCTGTAGCTCGCCTAGGCGCCCCTTTTGCCCTTTTCGCCTCCTTGACCTACCTCCTGAAGAGAGGGACAAGAAAGGGATTACGGGCATCTTATCTTTTTAATTTGTAAGCCTTCGGGCCATAGCTGCATCTAAAACTTGTAAGCCTCTCTTTCATGTTTTTCATCCTCTATGGACTGTACCTGAGTGGGATGTTTTTTAATGAAAAGGGGATGCTTGCCGGGCTATTTGTCTCGCGGGTTGAACCCACGCCAAGGAGCAAATCCTTGGTATCCCTCGGACAGACATTTCATTTCCCAGCAACAGGCCCTGCCGCCTTCCCACGTCGCTCGACCTTTCTCACACCTTTGACGGAGGTGGGAACGAGGTGGGTGCGGCTTCCTCGTTTCATCCCTTTGCTGTCGCGACTACGACCAAACTCGGCCCTGGGAACGAGCCCCAGAGCCTAGAGTTGAGGGAGCACAGCAGTTTTCGGGAAGAAACGCGGTTTCGCATTCCCCAGTCCATAAGAGGATGCATGATGAGGGACGAAAGACTTATCTGATATCGCAGCCCCCGGCAACTCTGGCTTGCCGTGGGTGAATCTTGGTACTCGCAGCCCCCGGCAACGCTGGCTTGCCGGGGCCCGGGTGCCGGTGCGCCCTTCTTCTCCTTTTCGTCCTCAAGTGGTTTGGCCAGGATATGCGAACCCTGTGAACGAAAGAAAAGCAAAGGGACGGACACTCGACCTCTAAGCTAGGGGTTAGCCGCTGTTAGGCACTATCGATCCTAACCAAGGACGAGACTCGACCTAGCATGCATGCTATAACCCCGGGGTGTCAGCGCTTCATTTACTTGTGCTCAGGGTCTGCGCCTGGCTTTGTACAAAGGATTACATGCAACAGCGGCAAGACTTGTACAAAAGGGTGGTTGCCGGACAGGGTCCGACAACCGCGCCTTACGGGTAAAACTTACGAAGATGCTCGATGTTCCAGGAGTTGCTCACTGGAATGCCATCTTCGGTCTCAAGGCGGACAGCGCCAGGCCTAGTGACTCGTTTCACCCGGTAAGGGCCTTCCCACTTCGGCGTCAACTTGTTGGAATTCTTGGCGGACTGAACGCGCCGAAGAACAAGGTCGCCTTCCTCGAGACTTCTGGCATTAACTTTGCGGCTATGGTAGCGGCGCAAAGCTTGCTGGTAGCGAGCAGCTCGCATAGCAGCCTGAAGACGGTCTTCCTCAAGGAGCAGCGCGTCATCTTGCTGCAGCCGCTCTTGCTCGAGCTCATCATAAGCGAGCACTCGAGGTGACCCGTATACGAGTTCCGTGGGGATAACTGCTTCTGCTCCATAGACTAGAGCAAAAGGTGTGTGTCCAGTGGCTCGATTTGGCGTCGTTCTGATCGACCAAAGAATCACCGGCAGCTCCTCGATCCAGTTTCTTCCGCACTTGTGCAGCTTGTCGAAAGTTCTGGTCTTGAGCCCGCGCAGCACCTCAGCATTTGCCCTCTCCGCTTGACCGTTGCTTCTTGGGTGAGCAACAGAAGCGAAGCAGACCTTGGCGCCGAGATCTTGAATGTACTGCATGAAGGTGCGGCTCGTAAATTGCGTACCGTTGTCGGTGATTATCCTGTTAGGGATCCCGAAGCGGCAAACAATTGACCTGAAGAACTTGACTGCTGACTGTGCTGTCACCTTCCTCACTGGTTCCACTTCCGGCCACTTTGTGAACTTGTCGATTGCAACGTACAAGTACTCAAAGCCCCCGACAGCTCGGGGAAAGGGGCCGAGGATGTCGAGCCCCCAGACCGAAAATGGCCAGGATAAAGGGATCGTCTGGAGAGCTTGAGCTGGTTGGTGTATCTGCTTGGAATGGAACTGGCACGCTTCACACTTGGTTACTTGTGCAGTTGCATCCTGGAGGGCTGTTGGCCAGAAGAAACCTTGCCGGAAAGCTTCCGACAAGTGCTCTTGCGCCAATGTGGTGACCACATATGCCTCCATGTATCTCTGCCAACAGCTTTTGTCCATCTTCCCGGCTAATACACCTCAATTTCACACCGTTGAGTCTTCTTCTGTACAGTGTCTTGTCGACGAACTGGTACATACTTGACTACCAGGCTACTCTTTCGGCTTCTTCTTGCTCTTCGGGAAGCTCTCCCGTCTGAAGGAAGTGGACAATCCGCTGTGCCCATGCTGGAGCTTGTGGCTCGACAACAAGGACTGAAGGCAAATCTGCTGCTGCGGGAACATCCGCTTCCATGGCAAGAACCTGCGGCTCTGCCGGAGCTTGACGTTCCCCGACAAGCTCGCCGGAGCAAAACTTGTCGGGAGCTTCTGCTTCAACGGAACAAACCCTAAGGATTACCGGAGCATCTTGCTCCTCAGCACTCTTGGCGTTGATCTTGGGCACTGCTGCGGGAACATCCGCTTCTACGGCAAGAATCTGCGGATCTGCCGGAGCGTGACGTTCCCCGACAAGCTTGCCGGAGAAAAACTTGTCGAGAGCTTCTGCTTCAACGGAACAAACCCTAGGGCTTGCCGGAGCATCTTGCTCCTCAGCACTCTTGGCGTTGATCTTGGGGACCTTCTTGGCGGCGGCTTCGGGGAGCTCTGCCGGCAAATAGTCACCAGAAACCAACTTCCTCTTCTTGCTCTGTCCAGTTGATGGCGTTACGGACGGCTGAGTCAGCTTGAGCACAAAGATCCCTGGTTCCACAGGTAACTTAAGTGCGGCACACTTTGACAGGCCATCTGCAATGGCGTTCTGAGCTCTCGGAACATGCTCCATTTGTAGGCCGTCAAAGTGCTCCTCTAGTTTTCTCACTTCGTCGATGTAAGCTTCCATCAACGGACTCTGATAATTCTTGTTTACTTGGCGGACGACAAGCTGTGAGTCACCCCTGACAATGAGCTTCTTGATCCCAAGGTCTGCCGCGATCCTGAGACCGGCAAGAAATCCCTCATACTCTGCAGTATTGTTTGTTGCTTGCTCCTTGGGAAAGCGCATCCGGACTACGTACTTGAGGTGCTCTCCGGTGGGTGCGATAAGCAGCACACCAGCGCCGGCGCCTTGCAGCGAAAAGGCACCATCAAAGTACATCAGCCACTCTTTGCTTGCTTCCTTGTCGGGGATGCTCGTTTCTGGAATTTCTTCATCTGGTGTTGGCGTCCATTCTGCTATAAACTCTGCCAATGCTCTGCTCTGGATAGTTGAAGTTCTTTCAAACTTGAGGCCAAAGCTTGACAGTTCCAGTGCCCACTCAGCAATCCTGCCTGTCGCTTCTGGATTCTGCAGTATCCTCTTCAGCGGAAAGCGAGTGACAACTGTGATCTCATGTGCTTGGAAGTAATGGCGCAGCTTTCTTGAGGCCATGAGAAGGCCGAAAAGCAATTTCTGCACACCAGAGTACCTTGACCTAGCCCCCTGCAGAAGGGAACTGACAAAGTAAACTGGGCGCTGCACCATCTTCTTGTGTATCTCGTCGTGTATCTGCGCAGATCCATCTTTGTCGGGACCAGAGCTTGTCGGGGAAGCTCCCTGCTTGTCGCTGGATGCGCTTGCCGCGGTTGCTGGCTCATCATCCGCCTCCCTCTCTGCCACTAACGCAGCACTAACCACTTGATTGGTTGCCGCTATGTACAGCAGCAACTTCTCTTGCGGTTTAGGTGCGACAAGTATTGGAGGGGAGGACAGGTACCTCTTCAGGTCTTGCAGCGCAGCCTCCGCTTCCGGAGTCCATTTCATTGGACCTGCCTTTTTCAATGATTTGAGAAACGGCAGGGCGCGCTCAGCAGACCGAGAGATAAACCTGCTGAGAGTAGCCACGCAGCCGGCAAGTTTCTGTACATCCTTGACGCGCTTTGGTGCTTCAATCTGCTCAATGGCCTTGATCTTGTCGGGATTGGCTTCAATTCCCCGCTGAGACACGAAGAACCCGAGAAGTTTGCCGGAGGGAACTCCAAACACACACTTCTCTGGGTTGAGCTTGAGGCTGATCTTGCGCAGATTTGCAAAGGTCTCGTCTAAATCTTGAATCAGGGTTGCTCTGTCCTTGCTCTTGACCACTATATCATCCATGTAGGCCTCCACATTTCTGTGTATTTGCGGCTCAAGAGCAACATGGACTACTCTTGCAAATGTCGAACCAGCATTTTTTAATCCGAAAGGCATCCGTACGAAACAGTACGTGCCACATGGAGTAATAAATGCGGTCTTCTCCTCATCCTCCTCTGCCATGAAGATCTGATGATATCCTGAGTATGCGTCAAGAAATGAAAGCAAATCACATCCGGCTGTGGAGTCAACAATCTGGTCAATGCGCGGCAAAGGAAATGGGTCTTTGGGACAAGCTTTGTTAACATCGGTAAAATCGATACAAAGCCTCCATTTCCCGTTTGCCTTGCGCACGACTACAGGATTGGCCAACCACGTGGGATGGAGCACTCCTCTGACAAGGCCTGCTGCTTCCAGTTTCTTGATCTCTTCTGCAATGAATTCTTGGCGCTCCACTGCCTGCTTCCTGATTTTCTGCTTGACGGGCCGCGCATGAGGACAAACGGCAAGGTGGTGCTCAATCACTTTCCTGGGAACACCGGGGATGTCAGACGGCTGCCATGCAAACACGTCGACATTCGCCCGCAGGAAAGTAACGAGCGCGCTTTCCTATTTAGGGTCGAGCGTGGCACTGATGGTGAAGGTACCACTAGTGCCGTCCTCCTTGGCGGGCACCTTCTTCGTCTCTGGCGGAGCCGCCATCGTCTTCTTACACTTGCCGGTGGAGCTCGATGGTGCGCCCTCGACAGCAGCGCAGCACTCTGAAGAGGTGTGCTTGCCGGAGTGGGCACTAGAACTCTCGCCGGACTTGGTCTTCTCCCCCCCGGGAGCTTCAGCGGCAAGTGGCTTGTGATCTGCTGCAGCTGCTGCTTCCCGGTAGATCTTGTCGGCACAGATAAGCGCGTCCTTCTTGTCGCTAGGGACAGAGATGACGCTTATCGGTCCTGGCATCTTCAGCATGTTGTATGCATAATGAGAGGCTGCCATGAACTTGGCGAGTGCTGGACGGCTGAGTATCCCATTGTATGGCAACGGAATATCGGCAACGTCAAATGTGACCCTCTCAGTCCTGAAGTTTAGCTCGCTGCCAAATGTTACCGGCAGCGTGACCTTCCCCTTCGGCTTGCTCCTTCCCGGATTGATTCCTTGGAATGTGCCGGTCTCTTCGAGCTCGCTGTCAGGGATTTGGAGTTTTTGGAGTACAGCGGAGGAGATCAGGTTTAAGCCGGCCCCGCTGTCGACTAGCATCTTGGTGACTTTGAGGTTGCGGATAGTTGGTGATACCAACATCGGCAAACACCCGACTGCAGTTGTGCGGTCAGGGTGATCCTCAATGTCGAAGATGATAGGCGCGCTGGACCACTTCAGAAGCTTGCGTGATTCGATAGGTGGTTCTGCTGCATTAACTTCCCGCACCCACTGTTTGAGTCGGCGGTGCGAGGTATGCAGAGAAGCACCACCGTCAACACACAAGACCTCTATGGCTTTCTGAAACTCCTGCTCACTGGTCTCAACATCATCCATGTCTTCGTCGCTGTCGTCGTCGTCTTCATCCTTGTCGCGACCGCGGGGAGGTCTGTCTCCTTGCCGCTGCTTGGCCTTGCCGCGGCGTCCTTCCTGGCCGGTGCGCTTCTGGCCGGATTTCTCGGCACCCCCTTGGGCTCTCTCCTTGTCGCGCCGCTCGTACTCAGCCTTCTGTTGCTGGACAAGCTGCTCGACTTTCTTGCAGCTCTGGAGGTCATGGCCCTTGGTGCGGTGAATCTTGCAGTATTGTTTGTCGGAGCCGTCCTGCTTGTCGGCGGCGGCCACGGCCTGGCAGTTGGTGCATGCGGCAACCTCCTTGCCGGAGCTACCAACCTTGGCTCGCTTGGCGCCGCCGTCGCTGCCGGACTGCTCGATGACCAGCACCTCCTTGTTCTGCTTCTTCCTGTTGTTACGCTGCCGGTTTTTCTTTGCCGGGGCGGCATCCTCGCTGTCAGATCCTTCCGCTCCGGTCTTCTCTCCGGGGAGTCTCCTCCCTTCCTCAGCACGTGCGCATTTGTCGGCCAGGGCGTACAGCTCACTGACGTCTCTAATCCTGCACATCGCCATCTCCTCCCGCATCCTGCGGTTACGCACGTTCTGATGGAACGCGCTGATGACCGCGGCGGGGTGGACGTCTGGGATGTTGTACTGTACACGGCTGAACCTCTGAATGTACTTGCGCAGGGGCTCTCCTTCCTTCTGGACGAGCAGATGAAGATCACTCTCTTGGCCATGAGGTTTGTGGCCGCCCGTAAAGGCGCCGACAAACTGATGGCATAGATCAGCCCAGGAGGATATGGAGTTGTCCGGCAAGTGCATGAGCCAGGACCTGACGTTGGGCTTGAGCACCAACGGGAAGTAGTTGGCAAGGATCTTGTCGTCCCGCCCCCCAGCAGCCTGCACCGCGATGGTGTAGATGCTGAGGAACTCCGACGGATGCGACTTGCCATCGTACTTCTCTGGTACATCTGGTTTGAAGTTCTTCGTACTGGGCCACTGGACTTGCCGCAGCTCACGAGTGAACGCAGGGCAACCTACCACGTACGGCAAGTCGCCTGGTTCCCCTGGCGCATGCATGTCAACAGAGGGCCCAGCGCGCTGGTCTGATTGACGCCGCGCTTCTCTCCGGCGCTCGATGCTAGTGCGAGCATCTTCTCGCTGTCGTTCTTGAAGAACTTGGCGCTGATCGCGACGAGCTCGCGGATCTGACGACGCGGTGGAGTCGCTGTCGAGATGGACCCGGCGAGTCGGCGATCTTGGCCTTCGGGGTGGGGAGTGCACAGTAGTTGCACCCCCACCAGTCTTGTCATCTCCGGCTCGTGCCTGGCTGGCTTGCCGCGGCTGAGACGCGCTCGGCTGCCGTGGAGTGTCGCCGTTGGCGAAGCCGATGAGACTCTGGATAGTGGCCCTCCAGTCGTCGATCTTGTCCGCCGCTGGAGGGTAGTCTAGGAGCAGCTGAGCTCGCGCTAGAGCTTCTGCTGCGGTGGCGGGTGGCGGTGGCGAACGGTGCGAGGAGCGGGATATGCTCGGACTTCTAACTACGTTAGAAGGAGCAGTATCTCGTCCAGGCGACCGTGTCTCGCTCGCGCCAGCAGGTTGGCGTGCATGGTGGTCCTGAGCGCTCCGGGATCCACCAGCTCGATCTTGATCCAGCGAGCGCATGGTACCGTGAGTACCATGACGCTGCCGGTCCCGCGCCTCCTGAGATGGGCGCGGTGCATGCACGGACGCCGAGGTCTTGGAGTGCGCCCGGTCGTTGTGGGAGCCGGCTACGCCGCCGATGGGCAGCGCAGCCTTGTCCTTGGACCTGGCGGCACCGCGAGCTCCCTCGTCGACGCCCGTTCTTCCGCCGGCGTCTGCCCCACCGACCGTTTGCTCCGGCGGTGGTTGGCTCGGCGCGGACGGAGCAGCCGCCTCCGAAATCTTCTTCTTTGGCGGCATGTTGATGAAGATGATGGAGATCTAGCTCGCGAGAACGCCGGATCTGGTTCACACAGCTTCGACGCACCCCTACCTGGCGCGCCAAAGATGCCGGGGTGCTGATCCACGGGCACCTATGGGACCGGCGGACCGGGTCCCTTTCGGTTCGGCGGGGGCGGAGGTCGCGCAAAGAGTAGATCGAGGCGAAGCACGCGAGCGATTTACCCAGGTTCGGGCCGCACGGATGCGTAAAACCCTACTCCTGCTTTGTGGTTCTGTATTGATTTCTAGCTCGGGAGCGCGGAGTGCTACAGTACACACCAGCAGCTAGCAAGACCGAGCATGAGTGTTCGAACTCGCTAACCCCCTCCTACGTTGCACACGGGCCTCCTTTTATATGCTCAAGGGGTTACCGACATATGGCAACGGAGGTAAAGGGCAAAAGCGGAAGAGTGGTGGTTGGTACAACTACCTGTACAGTGTTATCATACCTAACCCTGACGGCAGGGGACAAGGGCATTAATTGCCCGTCTGTGTCGCCTAAACAGTACCGAAAGGGACCGCTAGGGACGCCACCGTTTGCCATGATGGTTATCTTGTCAGCGCCTGCTTGCCACCGCGCACCCCTAGCTGCACAGCCTCCTGCCACGTGTGCTTGGGAGGGTCTCAGAGCGACACGTTGGCGGGTGTGCTGGAGCGCGGGCGCGAAGTGGGGGTTTCCCGCGGCAAGCTCCTTGCCGCGGTCGTCGTCTTGTCGTGTTCGGGAGCTTGTCGCTCACCGGGCCTCACCAGGACGCGTGGCGCGTCGCGGCAAGTTTTCTTGGTATGCCTCGGTTGGCCTTCCCGGCAAGCTCCTCTTGCCGGGGTCTTGTTTCCTTCCCAGCAAGCTCCTCTTGCCGGGGCCTTGTCTTCTTCCCGGCCAGCTTCTCTTGCCGGGGCCTAGGTTTGAGTACTTTGTTCTTGAATGGTCTCAAAGGGACCATGGAGGATCTTGGCGGTCACCCGGCAAGCCTTGCCGCGGGATGCTGCGACTGCCCGTGCACAAGTTCGTGATACTAGGGTACCCCTACTCTAGTACACCGACACCGAAGGTTTCATTCCATTTGGACTCCGTTTGATATTCTTTTTCCGCGAAACTCTGAAATAGGCAAAAAACAACAATTCTGGGCTGGGCCTCCGGTTAATAGGTTAGTCCCAAAAATAATATAAAATTGTAAAATAAAGCCCAATAATGTCCAAAACATAATATAATATAGCATGGAACAATAAAAAATTATAGATACATTGGAGACGTATCAAGCATCCCCAAGCTTAATTCGTCCTCGTCCTCGAGTAGGTAAATGATAAAAACAGAATTTTTGATGTGGAATGCTACTTAGCATAATTTCAGTGTAATTCTTCTTATTGTGGCACGAATGTTCAGATTTAATATGATTCAAGATAAAAGTTTAATGTTGACATAAAAACAATAATACTTCAAGCATGCTAACCAAGCAATTATGTCTTATCAAAATAACATAGCCAAAGCAAGTTATCCCTACAAAATCATATATTATGGCTATGCTCCATCTTCCCCACACAAAATATTCATATCATGTACAACCCCGGTTTTAGCCAAGCAATAGGTTCATACTTTTTAACGCGCTTCAGCTTTTTCAACTCTTACGCAATACATGAGCGCAAGCCATGGATATAACACTATGGTGGAATAAGGTATAATGGTAGGGGTTATGTGGGAAGACAAAAAAGGAGAAAGTCTCACATCAACGAGGCTAATCAATGGGCTATGGAGATGCCCATCAATTGATGTCAATGCAAGGAGTAGGGATTGCCATGCAACGGATGCACTAGAGCTATAAGTGTATGAAAGCTCAAACAAAAGAAACTAAGTGGGTGTGCATCCAACTTGCTTGCTCACGAAGACCTCGGGCATTTTGAGGAAGCCCATCATTGGAATATACAAGCCAAGTTCTATAATGAAATTTCCCACTAGTATATGAAAGCGACAAAATGAGAGACTCTCTATCATGAAGATCATGGTGCTATTTTGAAGCACAAGTGTGGTAAAAGGATAGTAACATTGTCCCTTCTCTCTTTTTCTCTCATTTTTTTATTTGGGCCTTTTCTCTTTTTTTATGGCCTCTTTTTTTTCAGTCCGGAGTCTCATCCCGACTTGTGGGGGAATCATAGTCTCCATCATCCTTTCCTCACTTGGGACAATGCTCTAATAATGATGATCATCGCACTTTTATTTACTTACAACTCAATACTTAGAACAAAATATGACTCTATGTGAATGCCTCCGGCGGTGTACCGGGATATGTAATGAATCAAGAGCGACATGTATGAAATAATTATGAATGGTGGCTTTGCCACAAATACAATGTCAACTACATGATCATGCAAGGCAATATGACAATGATGGACCGTGTCGTGATAAACGAAACGATGGAAAGTTGCATGGCAATATATCTCGGAATGGCTATGGAAATGCCATAATAGGTAGGTATGGTGGCTGTTTTGAGGAGGATATAAGGAGGTTTATGTGTGATAGAGCGTATAATACCACGGGATTTGGATGCACCGGCGAAGTTTGCACCAACTCTCAAGGTGAGAAAGGGCAATGCACGGTACTGAAGAGGCTAGAAAATTGTGGAAAGGTAAGTGTGCGTATAATCCATGGACTCACATTAGTCATAAAGAACTCATATACTTATTGCAAAAATTTATTAGCCCTCAAAGCAAAGTACTACTACGCATGCTCCTAGGGGAAGGGTTGGTAGGAGTTAACCATCGCGCGATCCCGACCGCTACACAAAGGATGACAATCAACAAATACCTCATGCTCCGACTTTGTTACATAACGGTTCACCATACGTGCATGCTACGGGAATCACAAACTCCAACACAAGTATTTTTCAATTCCACAATTACTCAACTAGCACAACTATGATATTACCACCTTTATATCTCAAAACAATAATCTAGTATTAAATTTCTCATGATATTATAATTAAAGCAAATTGCCATGCTATTTCAAGACTCTCAAAATAATATAAGTGAAGCATGAGAGATCAATAGTTTCTATAAAACAAATCTACCACCGTGCTCTAAAAGATATAAGTGAAGCACTAGAGCAAAAACTATATAGCTCAAAAAATATAAGTGTATTCTAACAAGTTCCGATTCATGTGTGTCTCTCTCAAAAGGTGTGTACAGCAAGGATGATTGTGGTAAACTAAAAAGCAAAGACTCAAATAGTACAATACGCTCCAAGAAAAACACATATCATGTGGTGAATAAAAATATAGCTCCAAGTAAAGTTACCGATAGACGAAGACGAAAGAGGGGATGCCTTCCGGGGCATCCCCAAGCTTTGGATTTTAGGTGTCCTTAGATTATCTTGGGGTGCCATGGGCATCCCCAAGCTTAGGTTCTTTCCACTCCTTGTTCCATAATCCATCAAATCTTTTACCCAAAACTTGAAAACTTCACAACACAAAACTTAACAGAAAATCTCATGAGCTCCATTAGCAAAAGAAAACAAAACACCACTTCAAGGTACTGTAATGAACTCATTATTTATTTACATTGGTGTTAAACTTACTGTATTCCAACTTTCCTATGGTTTATAAACTATTTTACTAGCCATAGATTCATCAAAATAAGCAAACAACACACGAAAAACAGAATCTGTCAAAAACAGAACAGTCTGTAGTAATCTATAACTAACTCAAACTTCTGGAACGTGAAAAATTCCTCCAAATTAGGAAGTTCTAGATAATTTGTTTATTGATCTACAGAAAAAAGAATCAACTGAAAAGCACATTCCTGTGATTTATTAAAACTAATCTCGTGCGCGCAAAGTTTCTGTTTTCTGCAGCAGAATCAAATAACTATCACCGTAGGTTATCCTAACGGTTTTACTTGGCACAAACACTAATTAAAACATAAAAACGAATATAACCAGATGCCAGACATATTATTTATTCCTAAACATAAGAAAAAATAAAAAATAAAATAAAATTGGGTTGCCTCCCAACAAGCGCTATCGTTTAACGCCCCTAGCTAGGCATAAAAGCAAGGATATATCTAGGTAGTGCCATCTTTGGTAGGCAAATTCTTAATGGAGTTATGATTGGTGATCCTTTGATCTAAAGCATCTAGCCGCTTATTGCAAAGCGTAATCAGATTATTCATGCGGTTGATATTCCCACCAATATTTTTAAGAGGTTCAACAATTTTTTGTAATTCACATAATTTCTCTAGAATTTGAGTCTCCTCTTGGGTAAGGGATGATCCTTCTTGTAGGGGGAGTACTCCCACTATCCTCTCTATAATTTCATAAGCGAAGCTAGGATCAATATCAATAAAACTACCTTTGGCATAAAAATCGAGGAGTTGTCTATGGGGCAAGGTTAGCCCAACATAAAAATTGCAAAGCAAGATTTTATAATCTCCCTCTATATTGCAACTACGATAAGATTCTAGCATCCTAAACCAAGCATCTTTTAAATTTTCCCCTTGTCTTTGCTTGAAGTGGAGGACTTCAAAGTCAGGAGACGAAGGGATGAAGACCGAGCAAGCCATAACGATGAAACAAGCGGAAAAGAGGCGAACGGAAAAGAGAGGGCGAATAAAATGGCAAATATGAAGTGGGGGAGAGGAAAACGAGAGGCAAATGGCAAATAATGTAATGCGGGAGATGAGTGTTTGTGATGGGTACTTGGTATGTTGACTTTTGCGTAGAATCCCCGGCAACGGCACCAGAAATCCTTCTTGCTACCTCTTGAGCACTGCGTTGGTTTTCCCTTGAAGAGGAAAGGGTGATGCAGTAAAGCAGCGCAAGTATTTCCCTCAGTTTTTGAGAACCAAGGTATCAATCTAGTAGGAGGCTACGCGCGAGTCCCACACACCTACACAAACAAACAAGAACCTCACAACCAACGCGAAAAAGGGGTTGTCAATCCCTTCACGGTCACTTACGAGAGTGAGATCTGATAGAGATGATAAGATAATATTTTTGGTATTTTTATGATAAAGACTAAAAGTAAATAATGCAAAGATAAACGGTGCCAGAAATAACTTGTTGACGGAAGATTAACATGGTGGAAAATAGACCCGGGGGCCATAGGTTTCACTAGTGGCTTCTCTCGAGATAGCATAAGTATTGCGATGGGTAAACAAATTACTGTCGAGCAATTGATAGAATTGAGCATAGTTATGAGAGTATCTAGGTATGATCATGTATATAGGCATCACGTCCGCGACAAGTAGATCGACTCCTGCCTGCATCTACTACTATTACTCCACACATCAACCGCTATCCAGCATGCATCTAGAGTATTAAGTTCATGAAAAACAAAGTAACGCATTAAGAAAGATGACATGATGTAGAGGGTTAAACTCATGCAATATGATATAAACCCCATCTTTTTATCCTCGATGGCAACAATACAATACGTGCCTTGCTGCCCCTACTGTCACTGGGAAAGGACACCGCAAGATTGAACCCAAAGCTAAGCACTTCTCCCATTGCAAGAAAGATAGATCTAGTAGGCCAAACCAAACTGATAATTCGAAGAGACTTGCAAAGATAACCAATCATACATAAAAGATTTCAGAGGAGATTCAAATATTGTTCATAGATAAACTTGATCATAAACCCACAATTTATCGGATCTCGACAAACACACCGTAAAAGAAGATTACATCGAATAGATCTCCACAAGAGAGGGGGAGAACATCGTATTGAGATCCAAAAAGAGAGAAGAAGCCATCTAGCTAATAACTATGGACCCGAAGGTCTGAAGTAAACTAGTCACACTTCATCAGAGAGGCCATGGAGATGATGTAGAGGCCCTCCGTGATCGATGCCCCCTCCAGCGGAGCTTCGGAAAAGGCCCCAAGATGGGATCTCACGGGTACAGAAAGTTGCGGCGGTGGAAATAGGGTTTTGGCTCCGTCTCTGGTAGTTTGGGGGTACGTAGGTATATGTAGGAGGAAGAAGTACGTCGGTGGAGCAACATGGGGCCCACGAGGGTGGAGGGCGCGCCCAGGGGGGGGGGGGTAGGCGCGCCCCCTACCTCGTGCCCTTCTGGTTGATGTCTTGACGTAGGGTCCAAGTCCTCTGGATCACGTTCGTTCCGAAAATCACGTTCCCAAAGGTTTCATTCCGTTTGGACTCCGTTTGATATTCTTTTTCTGCAAAACTCTGAAATAGGCAAAAACAACAATTCTGGGCTGGGCCTCCGGTTAATAGGTTAGTCCCAAAAATAATATAAAAGTGTAAAATAAAGCCCAACAATGTCCAAAACAGAATATAATATATCATGGAACAATCAAAAATTATAGATACGTTGGAGACGTATCAGTTATATGCACGAGTAGAACACAAGTGAGTTGTGGGCGATACAAGTCATACTGCTTACCAGCATGTCATACTTTGGTTCGGCGGTATTGTTGGATGAAGCGGCCCGGACCGACATTACGCGTACACTTACGCGAGACTGGTTCTACCGACGTGCTTTGCACACAGGTGGCTGGCGGGTGTCTGTTTCTCCAACTTTAGTTGAACTGAGTGTGGCTACGCCCGGTCCTTGTGAAAGTTAAAACAACACTAACTTGATGAAATATCGTTGTGGTTTTGATGCGTAGGTAAGAACGGTTCTTTCTCAGCCCGTAGCAGCCACGTAAAACTTGCAACAACAAAGTAGAGAATGTCTAACTTGTTTTTGCAGGGCATGTTGTGATGTGATATGGTCAAGGCATGATGCTAAATTTTATTGTATGAGATGATCATGTTTTATAACGAAGTTATCGGCAATTGGCAGGAGCCATATGGTTGTCGCTTTATTGTATGCAATGCAATCGCCCTGTAATTGTTTTTACTTTATCACTAAGCGGTAGCGATAGTCGTAGAAACAATAGTTGGCGAGACGACAACGATGCTACGATGGAGATTGTCGGTGTCAAAATCGGCGGATCTCGGGTAGGGGGTCCCGAACTGTGCGTCTAAGGCGGATGGTAATAGGAGGCGGGGGACATGATGTTTACCCAGGTTCGGGCCCTCTCAACGGAGGTAATACCCTACTTCCTGCTTGATTGATCTTGATGATATGAGTATTACAAGAGTTGATCTACCACGAGATCGTAGAGGCTAAAACCTAGAAGCTAGCCTATGGTATAATTGTTCTTGTCCTACAGACTAAACCCTCCGGTTTATATAGACACCGGTGGGGGCTAGGGTTACACAGAGTCGGTTACAATGGGAGGAGATCTCCATATCCGTATTGCCAAGCTTGCCTTCCACGCCAAGGAGAGTCCCATCCGGACATGGGACGAAGTCTTCAATCTTGTATCTTCATAGTCCAACAGTCCGGCCAAAGGATATAGTCCGGCTGTCCGGATACCCCCTAATCCAGGACTCCCTCAGTAGCCCCCGAACCAAGCTTCAATGACGATGAGTCCGGCGCACAGATTTGTCTTCGGCATTGCAAGGCGGGTTCCTCCTCCGAATACTCCATAGAAGATTTTGAACACAAGGACACTGTCCGGCTCTGCAAAACAAGTTTCCACATACCACCGTAGAGAGAATAATATTTCCACAAATCTAATATGTTGACACATTTGATATCATGACATCATACCACGGCCCGGTCTTTATTCGAACCGTTATTCTCAACTAGCCTTGACGCGCATCGCGAGGCAGTTTCCTTGGCACGTCTTGTCGAAGCAGAGATCATGCCCCCTTATCACGGAATTCTCATCAATACGGATGTGGGTAACCTAAACGTGCCCGTTTGGTATGACTCCTCGATTATAGGCAAGTCCCAAACGGCCACGAGGAGGACGCTTGGTATTCACCCTCTTTATAAAGAGACCAAGGCTTATCCTTTTTTCTCCTCGAATTCAATCGAATCCTTCCCCCGCCTGGAGTTCCAACACCCGAAGCTCAGGTCAGGCGCATCGGACCTTCAACCATGTCCGGATCCAACCTTCAAGACATCAAAAACTTAAGAGAGGCCAGGTTTCTGACCGGCAAAATCCCACATAGATTGCCTGCTCGAGGGCAAGTCATTCCCACTCCCAAACCCTGCGAGAGCGTTGTGTTTGTATCTCACTTCCTCCGAGGGCTAGGCCTTGCTCTAGATCCCTTCATGAGGGGGCTCATGTTTTATTATGGGCTGGATTTCCATGATCCGACTCCGGATTCTGTCCTCCACATCTCGTCGTTCATCGTTGTGTGTGAAGCTTTCCTCTGCATTGTCCCTCACTTCGGCCTGTGGCTCAATACCTTCAAGGTGGAGCCAAAGATGATCGAGGGGCGGCAAGCAGAGTGCGGAGGTGCCATAATAAGCAGAAGTGCGGATGCCCCATGGCCCGAGGGTTCTTTTCAGGAGGTGTCCAGCTTATGGCAACGAGAGTGGTTTTATATCACAGCCCCTAGGGGTACCAAGTGGGTGGCCGCCCCCGCCTTTCGCTCGGGCCCCCCGCCACGACTAACGTCATGGGTCAACAAGGGGCTAGACTGGGGGTCAGTAAAGGATGTGCCGATATTGCAGAGCCGCATCCAAGATCTCCTCGAGAGAGATATCAGTCTAGTCACGGTGATGCAAGTCATGTTAATTCGTCGAACTCTGGCCTGCAAACATCGTCCCCTCCGTATGTGGGAGTTCAACCCAGAGGGACCACGAGCTATTCATCATTTCCTCGGCATGACGCTCGAGGAGATGTATAAATTGTTCTTCGGACCACAAATAATGTGTCCGGACATTACCGAGGACGCGGGGTCTGAACTGCAATCGTCCAGATACCCAAGTAAGTAGTCCTGCAACCGAACACGTTGTATTTTTATTTATCACAACATCATTCTGAAGAGCCGCTCTTTGACCAGGGCTAGATAACAAAGGCGAAAATGATTAGGTGTCCGGCCCCCTCCCCGAGGTCTCACCGGATCCTGTACTAGCCAGGATGCTGGAGCTCGCGCCTCATCAAGCGCCCTCAGAGGAAGATAAAGGGGGGAAGAAAGAGGCTAACACCTCTGTAAAGGAGGGTAACCGGGGGGAAGAAACTAAAGTTCCCCCTTCCCAAGGAAGGAAGAGGACCACCTCTCTGACGACCCGGAGACAATGATCTCCAAACGGGGGAAGAAATCTTCACCAGAGGGTCCTGCCCCGGGGGATACCCCGGCCGCACAATGCCCGCAAGGGGGCCAGCCCTCTACCGAGCTGTCAGTAGAAAGGTATTTGATAATGGAAATATCCTGCATCACTCCTGAGAAAATAACCAAGGCACTTATCTTGTAGTCCGTATCATAGCCCTTCTCGGTAGAGTTCGTCTTCGGGGGATCTTCTTCCGGAGATGATGGAGAGCGAAACGCCTCCCCATGCTATCCCGCCTTACGAGGCGGGCGACCCCGAGGTGTCGTCGCGGAGGGCTTCCTCTGATCTGGCAAGGCCAGAAGGTAATCCTTTGGCCACCCGAAGTCCTCAGTATCCGGCTCTTGAAGAGAGCAACCGAAAGAGTCCGGCACCATCTAGTATTCGGTCGGATGCACTGAAGGATCTGCTAGAGCAAGCAGCTATCTCAGAAGCACATCGTACGCTAATGGGTACGGTGTTTGTGAGGATTTCATCCGCCGAAAGCGGGTTGCATGAAGCTTTTATGAGTCTGCTGAAAGGTTTTGAGGTACATGAAATAGTGTGTATTTTTAGCAGTACCGCACATGTTAGGTGTGCCCTATGCAGATAGTAGCCCTCGAGACTCTGGTTGCTGTCGGGAACGACGGTAAACAGAGGATCATAGTCCCAGGTAATAAACAGGCCGCCTTCATATGCAGATGGCGGAAGGTCTGGTGGCTAGCCGGACTGGTGAATTTGCCGAGCTGAAGCGGCAACTTGATGTGGCAGATGCCTATATGGTGCTTGTCAACAAGCGGCTCGACGAGGCACAGGGTATGTTATTTCTCCAGTGATCAACACATAATAAGAGGAGCTTGATGCTAGTATCTTTAATATGTTTGTGACTGCAGATGGAGCTGCCGTAGTGGAGACCCTTCGGGCGGAACTTGCCCGAGCCAAGGAACAAGCCAGGAATAGCGATGCGGCCGCTCCAAAGGCGGTCGAAGAGCTGAGAGCCGAACAGGCTGCGCATTGCTGAAGCAAGGAAAAGATGGCCAAGATGGCCGTTGAGTTGAAAGATGCCGCCGACCGTTACCAGCTCCTTGAGAGAGAAGACCGAGCGAAGGCGGCGGACCTGGAGAAGGCCGCGGCAGCAGCCAAGGAGGCCCGCTCTAAACTTAGAGCGGCAAAGGAAGAGCTGTGTCAAGCTGGGGATATCGCCATTGGGAAGCCCTTCTTGTTGCGGACAAAGTTCGGAGATCCAAAGTACGCCCCTCTTGATAAGCTATGGAGTTTTGCGGATGCATACGTGGATTTGGCAGCCAGTGCCGCTGATGCGACCGAATACTTCAGGGATCAAAAAGATCGTGAAGTGGAAAGGCTGTTTTGGTCACAATTCGATGGTCCAGTGCGTCCGCTGCTGTTAAATGAGCAAATGACCGAGTGGGCCGAGCTCCATAGGTTGTCCGGGCTTGCCATGAGGTCTATTGTGGATCATCTGAGGTCTATTGTGGATCATCTGTAGCCGAATAGTTATTTTAGTTTAGTGCAACAATTCCTTGGTGCTGTGCCGCACATTGACGCCATGAAGAGGTCGGCGTGCATAGAGGGTGCGCGGATGGCACTTGCCCGTGTCAAGACATGCTAGGTAGAGATGGATGCCACCGCTATTGCAAGCCAGAGTTTGGACATAGGCCGGGTAGCGGCCGAGCATTATTATGAAGAAGTCCTAGAAGGCGCTCGTGTGATAGAGTCTCAGTGCTCGAAGGGTATCATGTTTTAGTGACATGTATCCCAATTGAAAAATAATATGTTACTGAATTGTAAGGGCTATTTTTATACTTTTGCCTGAAAGTGTGATGATGCCTCCTGTGCGACCGTTCATGTATATATGTATATAAACTGAAAGTTTGCAGTCATCGGCTTCAGCCCCCCACTACTAGGGAAAAGCCTAGCAGCAGCGCGGGTTTTGGGCCTATTAGTAGCGCGGGGGCCGGCGCTACTACTAACCCGTGCTTTGAAAAAAAAATGAATTTTTTTTTCAATTTTTTTGCCCGAATTTTCAAATTTCTGAATTATTTTAAGCTCTAATCTCTAATCACCCTCATCACCGCTCAATTTAATCTCTAATCACCCCTCATCATTCCAAATCATCTAACTTCCCGGACGGTCACCCATCCTCTCACTACTCCAGCCTGAGCACGGTCACCCATCCTCTCACTACTACAGCCTGAGCACGCTTAACTTCCGGGTTCTATTCTCCCTCGATTCCAAGTCTGCACTTGTTGTTTTCCTGACAATAGTAAGATGTCAATCCTATTAACCCTCGGGAGTTTAGCTTGAGCATGAAGTCACACATTTCACTGTTTGAGTTTAAAACTATTGTTCTATAAAACAACAATTATTTAGTAACACTAATATTTCTTGAATAAGGAGTTTGACCACATTTTGACCAAAGTTTGACCAGATTTGACCAAAATTCAAAAAAACTGAAATAATTATTTAGTAACACTACTATTCTTGAATAATTATTTAGTAACACTAATACTTCTTGAATAAGTAGTTTGACCACAGTTTGACCAGATTTGACCAAAATTAAAAAAAACTGAAATTTGAGCATAACTTTTTTTCCTTTTAGAATTTGAGGATTCTAAAAGTTTGCAAACAGGCCATGGGCGGTCTCCATCGGATGCGGATTTTTGTGCTGAACATTTTGATATATTATACATTTTTTTCTGACATCGTATGCAAAAGTTATAGCCGTTTTACATTTTCCCTACACTTTTTGCAAAACATGTCCAAATTTAAGTTTTTAAATTTTCCTAACTAGTAGATGTAGTAACATAACTACATCTCGAAGGATTTTAATTTTTGAAACATTTTGATATATTATACCTTTTTTTCTAACATCGTATGCAAAAGTTATAGCCGTTTTACATTTTCCCTACACTTTTTTGCAAAACATGCCCAAATTTAAGTTTTTAAATTTTCCTAACTAGTAGGTGTAGTAACATAACTACATCTCGAAGGATTTTAATTTTTGAAACATTTTGATATATTATACCTTTTTTTCTAACATCGTATGCAAAAGTTATAGCCGTTTTACATTTTCCCTACACTTTTTTGCAAAACATGCCCAAATTTAAGTTTTTAAATTTTCCTAACTAGTAGGTGTAGTAACATAACTACATCTCGAAGGATTTTAATTTTTGAAGTTTTTATCATTTTCTTTTGCTTTTTACAAAACCGAAAAGGCGATCCACAAGGGGGTAGAGTTTCAAAATGGGACCTTTAGTAGTAGCGAGGGTTTTTACCCCTCGCTACTAGTATGGCAGGTCCCGGAGGGGCACGGTTGAGACTTCTTAGTAGTAGCGAGGGGTAAAACCTTAGTAGTAGCGCGGGTTTATAACCCTCGCTACTACTATGGCATGGCCTAGGGGCACGATAGAGACCGCTTAGTAGTAGCGAGGGGTAAAAACCAGCGCTACTTCTATCAACTTAGTAGTAGCGAGGGTTAAAAACCCGCGCTACTACTATGGCATGTCCCGCGGGGCACGGTAGAGACCGCTTAGTAGTAGCGAGTGTTAAAAACCGGCGCTACTGCTATCAACTTAGTAGTAGCGAGGGTTAAAAACCCGCGCTACTAGTAAGTAGCAGTAGCGAGGGATATAAACCCGCGCTGCTAGTAAGCGTCTATGTATAAGCTTTTCCCTAGTAGTGCCCACGCATATAATGCGGGGGTGTTCGCAGAAGACGCGTTTTCACACTTGATCCAACGTCTTGGTCCATTAAGGAGGTGATAGCGCATCGAACATGGCAATCAGACTATATTGCTTTAACACTTTCACTTAGCCATAGGAGTATGACAGTGGGGCTACTATATAGCCCCTGGTGGCTCCGCGCTCATCCGAATACGGGGCGCGTACATGCCTGGCCGGGAAATGGCCCTTCGTTAATGCGGAGGAATCCCGAAGATTCTGCTAGGTCATCGAGTGGTTGACCAGTCTCACGCTTTATCATGACAGTCAGTTTTCGGCTTTCTCTACTGAGGTGCTCCCCGATGAACCAGGGCACAATCGCAGTAGTTCTCCCGGTGCCGCCTTAGCCGATAGAGCGGAACGTAAGGTAGCAAAATGCGGGAGCCAGGCAAACCTAACATTTGACCCAAGACATGATTCGGAGCTGATGCATATAACGACAAACTCGCGACGCCGAATACTCCCTAAGGTATTCGGTCTTTATAATATATACCGGGCTGAAAATGCTCTTGATAATAAACCCCGAGTGTCGAGAGTGTCGAGAAGGACTTTGTCTGGTTAAAACTTTACAGTTGGTAACGTAATGTGAGGATTGTCCTCAAGAGTGTCGAGAAGGACTTTGTCCTATCGCATGCTTTCGGTATCCTCCCACAAATGCTATGGATGATGTGACTCTCGTCCTTTGATCCAAAAGCTAGAATTCCGTTATGGTCAAGTGCAATATGTTTGCTTCCATGAAACCCGAACTTCGAAGGTTTTGGGATAGTTATGTGATATTCATGGAACTGAAAATTAATTTTTAGATACAAACAAAGGCTGAAAGATATGAAATATCCAAAGCAATGTTTGTTTGTAAATTATTAGTAAAGTGTTTACTATGCATTAGACTGATAAGAGAGGGATCCAGAAGAACGCCTGTCATATGACGAAAGGTGAATAAAACAACAACTTAGAAAGAAAGGAAGCGTTCAAAGGGTGTTAGTATGACTTACATGCCTAGGAAGTCCGGGGCTAACGCCACTCTTAAGTTGGGTGCTTCTTTTGCGAGTAGGAGAAATACTAAAAGTTAAACTGTTAGAAGTATAAAGGCAGAAAGAAATATGACTGGAATATCCAGCTCATGTATGAATGACATACAAGTTTTTGATGAATAGAAGGTTGGTCAAAGATATAGTTCTTGGGAATTATGGTTAAACATGGTAATCACTAATTCTTGGGTATTGTGAGTTAATCGCAAAGATACTCGCTCGATTGCATTCTGTTGCGAATCAATGTAAGAGCTACTATGGCCTAAAAAGACTAGCCAGGAATGAGGTTTTAATACATGCTGGGAACATAGTAAAAGTTACTATACCTTCCATCGGTGTATTACCTATGTATTTTCTTTCATAATTCATTTTAGAGTTTCTCACACTCTAGCCCTTTGCATAAGGTATCTTGCAAGAAGGTTGTTCATAAGAGAACTTTTGATGTTCAGTATTATGAATAAACATAAGCGCCATACTTTCATTATGAATGAGATGTATGTTATGAATAATGATATTAATATATTACCTCTGTGTTTACTTTCATAATTCATTTTAGAGTTTCTTACACTCTATCCCATTGCACAATGTTTATTACAAAAGGGTTGTTCATAAAAGAACAATTGTTGTTCAGTATTATGAATAACATGAAGGGCCATGCTTCCATCCAAGATGGGATGTATGTTATGAATATTGATGGTAAAATGATACATCCATAACACTGATGCTAAATGTCGCAAGACTATGAGAATACCACACATGTGTGGCACTGCATTTGGTCACATTGGAGAAACCCGCATGGAAAAATTCCATTATGATGGATTTTGAAGTCGTTTGATTTTGAATCATCTGACACTTGCAACTTTTCTCCAAAAAGTGAAGTGACTGAAATACCGTTCACAGGCCATAAGGAACGAGCAACAAACTTATTGGTGATCATACATTTTGATGTGTGTAGTTCAATAAATGTTGTTGCAAGTAGTGGATTTATATATCTTCATAAATGACTCAAGTAGATATATGGATATTTGCTTGATGAGACGTAAGTCTGGATCTTTTGAAATCATTCGAAAGGTTTTCAAAAATGAAGTAGAAGTTATTGTAACAAGGAAATTATGTTTCTGCAATTTTATTGCAGAAAGGAATATTTGAGTTACAAGTTTAGCGAATGTTTGATGAGTTGTGAAAAGAGTTTCATAACTTACAACTCCCGGAACACCACTATGAGTGGAATGTCTGTGAAGATGTAATCAAACCATTTATGACATGGTAAGATCAAAGATGACATAAATAAATTTACCATTATCACTTTTAAAGAGTAATGCTTTAGAGACTGCGGCTTTTACACTGAAAAGAGCTCCATCAGGTCTTTTGAAATGACGGCATGGTATGGTACACCCAACCATGTTATATCTTTTCTTAACATTTGGAATATGGGGCTTGTGTAAAAGGTTACAAACCTATTCCAAATCAGGCAAGTGCTACTTTGTAAGTTATCCCAAGTCATTGGGTATTCCCCCACCACTATACCGAGGCAAAGGATTTTTGCCACAAAACGCTATGCTTTTAAAGAGAATAGTTCTTGCAAAAGGGTAAGTGGGAGGACAATGCAACTTGACGAGATAACAAGTATCTTCGTCATCAGGTCAAAGGAAAGGAACCTTGGAAGTAATTCCAGAGTTTCCTACTGCGACTGATACGGAAGCCTCTACATTAGATGTATGGACTTCGGTCGAACTTGTAGCTGAACAACGTAGGCAAAGCTCGTGCAAACCTCTGAGGTGCGCAAACGAGATATTGTTGTTAGACAACAGTATACCTATGATATACAAGGAAGCGTTGATAGGCCCTGACTCCGGAATTGGCTGAATGCCAATATAATCCGAGATAGTTTCCATAAATGATTCAAGATTTAAATCTTGATAAACCCTCCGAAAGACTTGGAGTCTAACGGATTGTAATGGGACTATAAACTGATATGGATAAAAATGTTTTATCCATTAAGCTCGACTTGTTGCAATAACAAGTTCAAGGAGTTGACTACAATGAGATTGTCTCACCATAGCAATGCTTAAAGTCGGTTCGGGTTAAACTAGCAATTAATACATATTTCAAAATGTGAGATATGAAACATGGATGATAAAAGAATTTCCATGAAATGGAAATACAACTTAGGACTTGTATGTGATACAATCCAAAGTATTTTGTCGGTCCAAAGGATGCTAGTAAGTATGCTAGCTTCAGAGTTCCAGCAATGGAAAAAAGAGAGCAAAATGGAGGTGGAATCTTCGTTTTTGATGGAATGGTCAAAGGGATTTGACTTTATCAATGGGTAATGAAGATGCTTGTGGTTTCAAGAAAGTAAGTGGGAGCATAATAATATTTCTGAAAACCTTGTGTGCTTGACACATTGTTAATTGGAAATAAATTTCTTGACACGAATTAGGACTTCATTTGAAAATAGTTTTTCGAGGAAGTGCTTGGGCTAAATAGCCTTGATATTAGGCATAATGATCTATGGAGATAGATTTACCTAATAGGGCTGAGCAAAAATACATATTGACAAGATGCTAAAACCGTTTAGCACTAAGAATGACAAGGAGAGATTCTTGCCAAAGTCACATGGAAAGAGTTTTTGCAAGAATCAGTGTCCCAAAACACTGATGAGCAAAATACATGATGGAGATTCCACACAGTCCTGTTTTTGGATTAATCATGTATTCCAGGTATGTAAAACAACCAGATGTGTCCAATACTCCCAAGCTGTTGCGAGTATAGATACCAAAGTGATCAAAAGTACTGATCATGGGACAACAGTGAAAAAGGATCATTGAGTACTAAAGTAGCACTAATGACATGTTTTGTCGCAAGTGGAGATCATGAAGAGTTCGTTGTAAAAGGTTACATCGATACAATCTTCATCATTTCTCCATGCGATTTTCGATTTAAATTGAGGGTTTTATGTAACACACAATATGGTGGTGCAGTTAGTTGGAAATTGTTCCAAACAAGTTACTGTGGCGAATTCTATAACATAGGCGAAGTATGTTGCCGCTTTAGAAGCGACAAAGACAAAGATGTTGAATCATATAGTTCATTCATGAACTTAGTATGGTTCCAAGAAGGCTTTGGTCAATGCAACACTATTGCAGATAGTTACTCCATAACTCAGTCTGAGGAATAAGGTTTCGACCAATGATTCACATATATACAAAGCCAAGTCCACACAAAATATGGATTTTGTGAAAGCGTGAAAACACGAGGATATGCAGAGATACACACGGAGCTGAAGTTTTCAGATCTGATGGACATCAGGCTATACCACATGCGAAGTATTTTTTACACCAGTATGCCATAGGTGTAAAGTGCATTAGCATTAACTAGATTATTGACTCTAGTGCAAGTGGGAGTCTCTAGGAGATATGCCCTAGAGGCAATAATAAATGATATTATTTATGTAGCGACCCGACCCGAATGGATCAAGTGCTCTGTGCTCAGGTGTCATCCCTGGATCAGTAATGCTGACACCACACAGTACATCGAAGGATTTATAGCAGAGTGGCAATCACACACTTATTACATCGTTGTCTCAAAAGAGAACTTATTACAATAAATATGGCTTAAGACCATCTAGTGTCGATAACAGCGGAAGACTTGGAAGATAAATGGGTCCATCAACTCCAACGGCATCACTGAGTATAGAACCACGACCTAAAAACACCTTAATCGTCGTCTAAAAAGTCTGCAACATGAAAGTTGCAGCCCGAAAATGGGTCAGCACATGAAATATGCTGGCAATGTAACACATAGAGAGTAATGGAATGAAACAGCTATACTATATGCATATATGGCTGGTGGAAAGCTCTATGGTTACAGTTTTGCGTAAAGCCAGTTTTTCCCTACTGCAAAGGAATAAATTTATTTAACTATCATGGTGGTTGTGAAACATTGAGAATGGTTGACAGCATCCTCAATCCCAATTAAGTGAACAATTAAAACCCAACAACATTAATTATAAGTAACATGGTGAGATTCACATGATATTCAAGTACTAGATACTCAAGTTGTCCATAACCGGGGACACGGCTAATCATGATTAGTTTGTACACTCTGCAGAGGTTTGCGCACTTTTCCCCACATGACTCGATCGCCTCCGTTTGTTTTCTCGCACAACATGGTGTTTGAGAAACGGATGACCGAGACATAGTCTTTCAGAAGCGCTAGCACCTTACATGTGGGGTAGACCGTACCACCTATAACCCCTACATCTGCTAGTCCACCCCATAAGAGTTCGCACAACTTAGTCAACTATGCCAGAGCCCATAGTAGCATGTGGCTGCACACGGAAGTTTCTAGCATGAAAGATCTTATGATCCCTTTGAGCCTGGGTGGCGGTCTGAAATAAAAACAGGCAAGTCCTGATAGACATCAGGTGCCTCAATCCACCCAGATGTGTGTTTAAGTTGCCACCTTAGATAAACCATTAAAATTATCAACTCACATCTGTCATGGATATCACTCACCCAATCCACCTCTACTAGCATAGCATGGCATAGTAAGCAAACGTAGAAGTATCTCCCAAAGGTTTCATAAAAATACAGGTAATAGGTACTACCTCATCTACTTCCCATCCCACAATTTAATTAGATCCTAATCATGCAATGTGAGAGGATTGATCTAATGCAATAAAACATGGGTTGTAGAAAAAGGTATGATCAAAGTGTTACTTGCCTTGCTGATGATCCGCGAGACCTAGGGATTCGAAGTAACAAGCGGCGCAATCCGGGTGATCTATCGCAGACAAACAACAAGCATACAATAAGTACTCATCTAATGCACAGGTAAAACTCGAACAAGAGAATGAACCAGAAAGTTCAACTTAAGAACTCCGGTTGCAAAGAAAGAACGAACCGAACAAAGAAACAGAAAACAAACGGCGGAAGAAAACAACTCGGTTCTAGCAAGTTGAAACTAGGTCAAATTTTACCAGGGCAAAAACTTGTTTAAGTTGATTAGACGGAACGGCGGTTTCGAAACAAAACTCCAGGCGCTTGAATCACCTCATTCCGATAAACGAGCGAGAAGAAAGACTAGAATGAAGATCGGATCTGAGATCACGATCGCGGAATAAATCCGACGAAAAGAAAGAGACGAACGGTTAAACGAACATGCGTCGTTAACCGGGAAAGAATCGGTGATCACGTTCGTTGAGACGAACGGTCCGAAAGAAGAATGAAAACCGATCTAGGGTTTTCGGAAAAGAAACCGAAAAAGAAACGGAAAACCGATCTAGGGTTTCGGAAGAAAACCGAAACAAAAACCGGAAGAAAAGAAAAGAATCGGAGAGAAAACGGAACGGTTCTTTTAGGAAAAACCGGACCGGGGAAGAAAAAGAGAGGCGTGGCTACCTCGGGAGGCGGGCTCCGGGCGGCGGCGGCTAAGGTCGGCGGCGGCGGCTTGGGGCTGCGCGCTGCTGCTTGCTGCGGCTTAGGAGGAGAGGGGCTTGGGGTTTTGATTTGAGGAGAGGGGGGGTAGAGGGGTATATATACTAGGAGGGGGAGGGGGTAGATGCTTGGGCAAGGGGCAAGGGGGGCGCCGGCCTAGAGTCCTCCTAGGACTCGGCCTAGGGCGGGGCGGCGGCTGGCGCGCAGGGCGCTGGGGCGGCGGCGGCCTGGCCGGCTGAGCCTTGGCCCGGCTGGCCTGCGGGAGATTTTTTTTAATCGGTTACGCGTGTAGAAAAACAAAAGAAAGAAATCTAAACGAACTCCGAAAAATCTAAAGTCAATTTTCTCCGACTCCTAAAAACGAGTCGAACAAAATGAACTTTTCTCCGGGCCTAAATGCAATTTTTGAAAACGCGCATTTTTCCCTATCCAAGGAAAAGCAAACAAACTCCGGCAAACAAAATTTGATCTATTTATTAAATCTTCATTTTTCCTCAATTTTGGGAAAGTCATATTATTCCCTCTCTTATATTTTTGATATCGGAAAAATTATTGAAGATGAAATAAATAAATCAAATGATCCTCTTTTCAAATTCGAGAAAACTCTCAAATATGAAAATAACGAAATCTCCAGCTCTCTCCGAAGGTCCTTGAGTTGCGTGAAATTTCTAGGATCAACCAAAATGCATGAAAATACGATATGCATGATGATCTAGTGTATAACATTCCAAATTGCAAATTTGGGATGTTACAAACCTACCCCCCTTAAGATGAATCTCGCCCTCGAGATTCGGGTTGGCTAGAAAATAGGTGAGGGTGGTCCTTGAGCAAATCTTCTTCTCTCTCCCAGGTGGCTTCATCCTCTGAGTGGTGGTTCCACTGAACTTTGCAAAACTTGATAACCTTGCTGCGAGTAACTCTGCTGGCAAACTCGAGAATCTTGACTGGTTTCTCCTCATACGTTAAGTCGTCCTTCAACTGAATCGCTTCGAGTGGCACGGTATCTCTTAGCGGTACCTCCGCCATCTCGACATGACACTTCTTCAGCTGAGAAACATTGAATACATCATGAACTCCTGACAGTCCCTCTGGTAATTCCAACTTATAAGAAACTTCTCCCATGCGTTGCACGATCTTGTACGGTCCAACAAAATGCGGTGCTAATTTTCCCTTAACTCCAAAGCGCTTAACTCCTCGAAGTGGGGATACTCGAAGATAAACTCTGTCTCCGGTTTCGTAAACTGTCTCCTTGCGTTTGAATCTGCGTAGCTCTTCTGCCTGGACTGGGCTACCTTGAGCCTATCGTGAGTCAACTTAACTTTCCGTTCAGACTCCTTAATCAAATCTGGTCCAAAGAATTGACGGTCTCCAACTTCGTCCCATGACAACGGTGTCCTGCACCTCCTTCCGTATAAAGCTTCGAAAGGTGCCATCTTCAAACTGGTTTGGTAACTGTTGTTATAAGAAAACTCTGCATACGGCAAGTTATCGTCCCAGCTAGATCCATAATCTAGTGCACAAGCTCTCAGCATATCTTCCAAAATCTGATTTACTCTCTCGGTCTGTCCATCTGTCTGCGGATGAAAAGTTGTGCTGAACTCTAGTCTGGTTCCTAAAGTTTCATGCAACTGATTCCAAAACTTTGAGGTAAATTGGGTTCCTCTATCTGATACGATACTCCTCGGAACTCCATGCAAACAAATGATCCTAGTAATGTATATCTTTGCCAACTTAGCACTGGTGTAAGTGGTCTTAACTGGAATAAAATGTGCTACCTTCGTCAAACGATCAACTACTACCCATATCGAATCGTAGCCCGCCTTTGTCCTGGGTAGTCCTGTGATAAAATCCATGCCTATCTTATCCCACTTCCATTCGGGTATCGGCAATGGTTGTAACAATCCTACTGGCTTCTGATGCTCTGCCTTTACTCTCTGACATACGTCACAAACTGCTACATATGCTGCAATATCCTTCTTCATTCCGGTCCACCAGAATGTTTCCTTCAAATCCAAATACATCTTGGTATTCCCTGGGTGAATCGAATACGGTGAATCATGTGCCTCTTGCAAAGTCAACTTCCTGATCTCCGGGTCATTGGGCACATAAACACGGTCCTCAAACCATAAGGTATCGTGCTCATCCTCACGAAATCCCTTTGCTTTTCCTTCGCTCAATTTCTCTTCTATAGCAGCAATCTCCTTGTCAGATTTCTGAGCTTCTCTGATCTTATCCATCAATGTTGACTGAATCTCCAATGCTGCTACATAGCCTCTCGGAACTATTTCCAAACATAGCTCATGAAGGTTTTCTGCTAACTCCTTTGGTATTTTCCCCGTCATTAGAGTATTGACATGGCTCTTACGGCTCAATGCATCAGCTACTACATTAGCTTTTCCGGGATGGTAATGCAATCTCATATCATAATCCTTGATGAGCTCCAACCATCTCCTCTGTCTGAGGTTCAACTCCTTCTGCGTGAAAATGTACTTCAAACTCTTGTGATCCGTGTACACCTCACAATGATTTCCAATGAGGAAATGTCTCCACGTTTTCAATGCATGCACTACGGCTGCTAACTCCAAATCATGCGTGGCATAATTCAACTCATGATGCTTCAGTTGCCATGAAGCATACGAAACAACTCCCTTCCTGCATAAGCACTGCTCCAAGTCCTCGACATGAAGCGTCGCAATACACCTCATAATCCTTGGTCTGATCTGGCAAAATCAATACTGGTGAGGTGACCAAACATTTCTTCAACTCCTGGAAACTAGCCTCACACTCCTCAGTCCATTTGAACTTAGTATCCTTCTTCAACAACTCCGTCATAGGCTTCGCAATCTTTGAGAAATTCTCAATAAATCTCCGGTAGTATCCTGCGAGTCCAAGAAAACTCCGGATCTCTCCAACTGTCGTTGGTGATTCCCATTCGGTTACGGTCTCAACCTTTGTGGGGTCAACTGCTATACCTTCTCCGGATATAACGTGTCCGAGGAATCCAACTTCCTTCAACCAAAACTCACATTTGCTGAATTTGGCGTATAACTGATGTTCCCTTAGTTTCTCCAAAACCAAACGCAAATGTTCCTTATGCTCCTCTTCATTCTTTGAATAAACCAGGATGTCATCAATGAACACTACGACGAACTTATCCAAAAACTCCATAAACACTTTGTTCATCAGGTTCATAAAATAGGCAGGTGCGTTAGTCAATCCAAATGACATAACGGTATACTCATACAGTCCATATCTCGTGGTGAATGCTGTCTTAGGTATGTCCTGCTCCCGAATCTTCAATTGATGGTACCCTGATCGCAAATCGATCTTGGAAAACACTTTAGCTCCTTGCAACCGATCAAACAGATCGTTGATCATTGGCAGTGGGTACTTATTCTTGATGGTTACTTCATTCAATCCCCGATAATCTACAACCATCCTTAATGATCCATCCTTCTTTTCCACTAGTAGTACGGGTGATCCCCAAGGCGAAGAACTTGGGCGAATATAACCTTTATCCAATAACTCCTTAATCTGATTCTTAATTTCCACCAAATCCTTTGCTGGCATCCGGTACGGTCGCTTCGATATTGGGCTGGTACCTGGCAATAACTCAATCAAAAACTCAATGTCTCTATCCAGTGGCATGCCTGGTAATTCCTCAGGAAATACATCAGGAAAATCCTTTACCACTGGTACTTCTTCTTGCACAACTCCTGTTAGGCAGTTTACTTGTGTCCTGTTTGGCACATGCCGGGATACATACTTGATCCTTCTTCCTTCTGGTGTGGTAAGCAAAATTGACTTACTAGCGCAATCGATGTTTCCTCCATACATCGACAGCCAATCCATACCAAGAATCACATCCAATCCTTGAGATTCCAATACTATTAGGTCTGAGGGAAACACATAGTTACCAATCCTTAATGGTAGCCGATCACACCATCGTCTAGCCATAAACTCCGCTCCTGGTGAGCTTACTAACATGGGTGACCTAAGGGCTTGGGTTGGCAGGTTATATTTATCCACAAATCCCCTTGATATGTATGAATGTGATGCACCAGTATCAAAAAGTACAAGTGCAGTAAATGACTTAACCAGAAACTTACTGATTACTGCATCAGGCTGATCTTCAACCTCCTCCACATTAATGTGGTTCACCTGTCCCCTATTGAAAGGGTTCGGCTTCTTCCCAGAGCTTCCATTGCCATTTCCATTCTGGCCTTCAGGACATTCATTGGCATAATGTCCGGTCTTGGAACACTTGAAACAGGTGACTTGACTCAGGTCTCTCTTGGTTGGGGTCGATGGGGTGGTCCGGTTCTGGCCGTTGCTTCCTCCATTCCCATTACCATTCTTGTGGCCATTATGGTTGTGCAAACTACCTCCTCCATGGGTATGCTGAAACTGAAATCCCGGTTTAGGGGCAAAACGGGGCTTCTGCTGGGCTCCAGAGTTATACTTCCCCTGTCCATATTTCCTCTTGCGGTTCTCAATCTGCTATTGCTTTCCTTCAATCATGATGGCACGATCTACCAACTCCTGGTAGTTGTTGAAACTTGCTACCATCAATTTCATGCTTAGTTCATCATTCAGTCCTTCCAGAAACTTCTCCTGCTTAGCTGCATCCGTAGCAACGTCATCTGGGGCATAACGTGCTAACTTGCTGAAATCGTCAACGTACTGGCCAACTGTCCTTCCTCCTTGGCGTAAGTTGCGAAACTCACACTTCTTCATGGCCATAGCTCCTGCTGAAACATGGGCAGTGCGGAAAGCTTGCTGAAACTGATCCCATGTGACAGTGTCAACTGGGTAAGTGGCTGTGAAATTCTCCCACCATGCTGCCGCGGGTCCGTCAAGCTGGTGAGCGGCAAACTTCACTTTCTCACCATCCGTGCATCCTGCAGTGGTCAACTCCCTTCCTATCTTGCGGAGCCAATCGTCTGCTACTATTGGCTCGGTGCTACTGGAAAACACCGGCGGATTCAGCCTAAGGAAACGGGCTAAGTGGTCAACAGGTGGTGGTGGTGGTGGGTTGTTGTTGTTGTTCTGCTGGTTCTGGACTAACATCTGCATCAATTGATTCTGCTGTTGGATCAACTGAGTGAGCTCCAGTGGAAATCCATTGTCACGTCTCGGAGGCATCTGAGGGTTTAGAAAAGACGAGAATTAAGAATAGAGTGAGGTCTAAAGGGAAAACACTACCCCAATGCACATGAGCAAATGCACACAAAATCACTTCATTCAATCAAACAAGGGCTTACAATCGGTCTAAAACTATCGCAAAAGTGCTCGAACTATAATGTTTACATGGGGGAATACTACTACTATTTGGTGGTCATCTAGAAATTTGAACCGATGGAAGACTCCATGATATCTGCTCCAGCTTCGTCTTCAAAGTCGGGTTCACTTGGATCCGAATCGGTGTCGTCGATGATGATGTAGTTGTCCGGACATGCGACGTACATGTCTTCCTTCCTGGATGCTAACTTCCCCTTGAGTTCTTCAATCTCCTGCTTAAGATCGCCATTGTGTCTTGCTAGAGCTACGATCTCGTCCATGTAGTCCTTGCGTGTAGCCTTCAGTTCTCCTTCTAACTCGATGATCCTTGCCTTCGCATTCTTCAACTCTATCATATCATTGCACATCTGGTTCTCGTGGCGTCGAATGTGCTGGTTTAACTCCTGGATGAAAGATGCAATGGATCTATCCTTCTTGGTGCTGACTAACTCCCATTGTTCATCTCGGCGTCCGCAAATCTGGTAGATAGTGTCCTTGAGGTCTTCTTGATAAACTTCTCCAATGCGTCCTATGGTGATATGAGCTGCCATGCTCTTTCCCAGACTCCAGGTTGGTGCATTGAAAACACTATCTATAGGCTTCGTGATTGGCGTGAATGTTCTTCCCGGAACGTGAGCTTGAATCTTCCAGCACTCCTCTTCAGGCAGAGTGGCGTTGAAGGTCCCAGTGAAGCTTGGTAGTCCAATGTTCAGGTACTTGGTGACTTCCTTCAGGTGAAATCCAAATGGTGTGCCTTCATCCGGTTGAGCGTACTTAATCTTCATGTTCATCATCCTAAAAGAGTAGAAAAGATGAGGAGTTAGAAAATGAGAAGAGAATGGTGATCTATGGCTTTAACTTAGTGGTCGTGTCCTATAGTCAGCGTGTGCTCTGATACCATCTCTGTAGCGACCCGACCCGAATGGATCAAGTGCTCTGTGCTGACACCACACAGTACATCGAAGGATTTATAGCAGAGTGGTAATCACACACTTATTACATCGTTGTCTCAAAAGAGAACTTATTACAATAAATATGGCTTAAGACCATCTAGTGTCGATAACAGCGGAAGACTTGGAAGATAAATGGGTCCATCAACTCCAACGGCATCACTGAGTATAGAACCACGACCTAAAAACACCTTACTCGTCGTCTGAAAATTCTGCAACATGAAAGTTGCAGCCCGAAAACGGGTCAGCACATGGAATATGCTGGCAATGTAACACATAGAGAGTAATGGAATGAAACAGCTATACTATATGCATATATGGCTGGTGGAAAGCTCTATGGTTACAGTTTTGCGTAAAGCCAGTTTTTCCCTACTGCAAAGGAATAAATTTATTTAACTATCATGGTGGTTGTGAAACATTGAGAATGGTTGACAGCATCCTCAATCCCAATTAAGTGAACAATTAAAACCCAACAACATTAATTATAAGTAACATGATGAGATTCACATGATATTCAAGTACTAGATACTCAAGTTGTCCATAAGCGGGGACACGGCTAATCATGATTAGTTTGTACACTCTGCAGAGGTTTGCGCACTTTTCCCCACATGACTCGATCACCTCCGTTTGTTTTCTCGCACAACATGGTGTTTGAGAAACGGATGACCGAGACATAGTCTTTCAGAAGCGCTAGCACCTTACATGTGGGGTAGACCGTACCACCTATAACCCCTACATCTGCTAGTCCACCCCGTAAGAGTTTGCACAACTTAGTCAACTATGCCAGAGCCCATAGTAGCATGTGGCTGCACACGGAAGTTTCTAGCATGAAAGATCTTATGATCCCTTTGAGCCTGGGTGGCGGTCCGAAATAAAAACAGGCAAGTCCTGATAGACATCAGGTGCCTCAATCCACCCAGATGTGTGTTTAAGTTGCCACCTTAGATAAACCATTAAAATTATCAACTCACATCTGTCATGGATATCACTCACCCAATCCACGTCTACTAGCATAGCATGGCATAGTAAGCAAACGTAGAAGTAACTCCCAAAGGTTTCATAATAATACAGGTTATAGGTACTACCTCATCTACTTCCCATCCCACAATTTAATTAGATCCTAATCATGCAATGTGAGAGGATTGATCTAATGCAATAAAACATGGGTTGTAGAAAAAGGTATGATCAAAGTGTTACTTGCCTTGCTGATGATCCGCGAGACCTAGGGATTCGAAGTAACAAGCGGCGCAATTCGGGTGATCTATCGCAGACAAACAACAAGCATACAATAAGTACTCATCTAATGCACAGGTAAAACTCGAACAAGAGAACGAACCAGAAAGTTCAACTTAAGAGCTCCGGTTGCAAAGAAAGAACGAACCGAACAAAGAAACGGAAAACAAACGGCGAAAGAAAACAACTCGGTTCTAGCAAGTTGAAACTAGGTCAAATTTTACCAGGGCAAAAACTTGTTTAAGTTGATTAGACGGAACGGCGGTTTCGAAACAAAACTCCAGGCGCTTGAATCACCTCATTCCGATAAACGAGCGAGAAGAAAGACTAGAATGAAGATCGGATCTGAGATCATGATCGCGGAATAAATCCGACGAAAAGAAAGAGACGAACGGTTAAACGAACATGCGTCGTTAACCGGGAAAGAATCGGTGATCACGTTCGTTGAGACGAACGGTCCGAAAGAAGAACGAAAACCGATCTAGGGTTTTCGGAAAAGAAACCGAAAAAGAAACGGAAAACCGATCTAGGGTTTCGGAAGAAAACCGAAACAAAAACCGGAAGAAAAGAAAAGAATCGGAGAGAAAACGGAACGGTTCTTTTAGGAAAAACTGGACCGGGGAAGAAAAAGAGAGGCGCAGCTACCTCGGGAGGCGGGCTCCGGGCGGCGGCGGCTAAGGGCGGCGGCGGCGGCTTGGGGCTGCGCGCTGGTGCTTGCTGCGGCTTAGGAGGAGAGGGGCTTGGGGTTTTGATGTGAGGAGAGGGGGGGGGGTAGAGGGGTATATATACTAGGAGGGGGAGGGGGTAGATGCTTGGGCAAGGGGCAAGGGGGGCGCCGGCCTAGAGTCCTCCTAGGACTCGGCCTAGGGCGGGGTGGCGGCTGGCGCGCAGGGCGCTGGGGCGGCGGCGGCCTGGTCGGCTGGGCCTTGGCCCGGCTGGCCTGCGGGAGATTTTTTTTAATCGGTTACGCGTGCAGAAAAACAAAAGAAAGAAATCTAAACGAACTCCGAAAAATCTAAAGTAAATTTTCTCCGACTCCTAAAAATGAGTCGAACAAAATGAACTTTTCTCCGAGCCTAAATGCAATTTTTGAAAACGCGCATTTTTCCCTATCCAAAGAAAAGCAAACAAACTCCGGCAAACAAAATTTGATCTATTTATTAAATCTTCATTTTTTCCTCAATTTTGGGAAAGTCATATTATTCCCTCTCTTATATTTTTGATATCGGAAAAATTATTGAAGATGAAATAAATAAATCAAATGATCCTCTTTTCAAATTTGAGAAAACTCTCAAATATGAAAATAACGAAATCTCCAACTCTCTCCGAAGGTCCTTGAGTTGCGTGAAATTTCTAGGATCAACCAAAATGTATGAAAATACGATATGCATGATGATCTAGTGTATAACATTCCTTTTTTCAAATTTGGGATGTTACAATTTATCTCCATGTTCATAATTATGTTTATGTTCCATTCTATAACTGCTAAGGTTCTCGAGTCTGCAATAACACGAGGCTTGGAGGAAGACTCATATACACGTGTGGAATAATAAACGGTAAGAAGTATTCCTAGTCTAGCCTCTAAGACTAGCTCAAGTGTTGCATGATGGTTCTGTTTTCCTGATCATGGGCATGTCTATGCCAACAACTTTGAGGTCACAATGTTAAGAGAACATTTGTGTTGAATCGACCCGGATTGATGTTATGCTATGAGATTCATTCGTCACAAGTTTATGGTTGATAACATAGAGATGGTTAATGTTTGCATAATTCCTTAGACCATGAGAGTATCGAGTTTCTTCATACTCGCTTCATGAACTTTGGGGTTTGTTAAACGTCATCCGTAAATGGGTGGCTATTACGGCGGCTTACGGGTTCATGGAAAAGTGTGTCAAGTAACTTGATAGCTCAAGATTGGGATTTGCTCCTCCAACGATGGAGAGATATTCTCGGGCCCTCTCGGTGTTACGGTATCCATCATCGTCTGGCCAGACACAGTGTGATTTGATCACAGGGATGCCGGAACACGGAAATGAGAAAAGAGAACAAAACAGGTAACGAGGTAACTTGCATGGTGGACAAATTGTTCGTCCACGGGGATGCAATAAATCTCATCTCGGGTGTTTGTGACATATCGTGAAGCAACAGGAATAGCTCACTGCAACTGGAGGTTCACTCGAATATTCATTCGTGTGGGTATAGGGGTCAATATGGGTGTCCACGGCTCCGATGTTGATCATTGATCGGAAAGTGTTCCGGTCATGTCTATGCTTCACCGAACCTATAGGGTCACACGCTTAAGGGTCATCTATCTGCTGAATACTAGACAGGGAGTCTGAGAGAAATTTGCCGAAAAAGTTTCGGAGATAATGGAAGAGTTCCGGAGAGAGAATAGCGAAATAGTTTCGCAAAACCAAAAAATTGTTTCGGGATATACCATTAAGTCAAATTGGTTTCAGGACACGCCTGATAATTCTTGGAGGGTGCCAGAATTATTCTGGAAACTTCTAGGAATTTTTTGGGATAAAAACCAAAAATGTTCGGAGCTGCCGGTACCGCTTTGGTTGTTTTTTGCAGATGAAATTCACTAATCTGAAATTGTTTTAGAACGAATCCAAAATCATTTTAGTGGGTACTGGAATTATTCTAAGACCCATAGAAATATTTTCGGATTTAATCGATGCGAAAAATTGTCTTCATGAATAGTGAAAACGCATTCTTGTTTGCTTTTCGCAGATGAAAATCACTAAACCGAAATTGTTTCGGGATGTGTTGAAAACTATTTTAGTGGGTACTGGAAATGTTCTGAGCCCACATAAATATTTTCAGTTCGAACGGACGCTGAAAAATGTCGTCATGAATAGTGAAAGTGCTTTTTGCTTGGATTCTTGGAGAAACCACCCTTGGGCTTGGCCTATAAATAGGGGTGGGGGGGCTACCTAAAGAGACACTCTTTCTCACATACAAGTGCCATTGCAATGATCTGGCTTCTCTCTCCCTCCCAGCAAAATAGTTTCGTAGAGCCGAAAGGCTGTCTGGGTTCTGGCAGGAACTAGTTCTGGACGGCGAAGCCCAGCCGGATAGATGACACCATATGTGTGCAACTCTGTAGAGAGATCATAGTTTCGGTCTTAGTTCGAGAGTGCCTCCCGAAGGGCTGTCCGTGTGACCGTCCGAGTTTCAAAGGTCCTCCCGAAGGGCTGTCCGAGTGACTGTCCGACTTTCGAAGGTCCTCCCGAAGGGCTGTTCGCGACACCGTCCGGGGGACTGTCCGACCACCTCCCGGAGGCTGTCCGAGGGGCAGATGAGGGTATACATCCTCGTGGTTGGGAGGTTGTAAATCCTAGCTGCGGGGATCTGCACCGCTGATCGTCATCGACTCTACTTCTCGCTGCGCTACGAGTCGGTAACGAAAAAGATCAAACCTTGTATGCAGTCTCCATAGTGGTCCTTGGCTAGTGCATAAGTCAGAATTTTTTTGTTTTCTGGTACATTACCCTACAGGTTTCAACATGGAAAGGAAGGCGGAAATAGGGGAAATGTGGCTTTTTGTTGGGGGGAGGGGCGGGGAGGTAGATATTTCCACGGAAGCCAAAAATTTGGAATCGCTTTAGCGAAAAAACTGGCACGCAAAGTGTCATCAAACACGGTCCTTTATTAAGAGCGGGCTGTGGACTGTAGCCTTCGCACCTTCTCGCGTAAGCCGTATGCGTACTATACTCCGACGGTACTCCAAGATATTTTGTGCTGCATCTCACACGGTTAGTTATAATAAACTGTGTGGATTTACTTGATTTTTGTCTTGATTTGAATTACATAATGGGGTCACGGCGGCAATGGACGGTGTTTGAATTCCTAGAACTTTTATCTGCAGTGAACATGCAACTATATGTGTGTCATAAAAGAATTGGAATTATTCAGGGCTCGTTTGGACATTTTATACATTAAATTGGTTTTCTAGCCATTTCAGGTGCACAATTCAAAATTAAACTACATGCACATGCTCCGGTGCATATAAATTGGTTGCAAAATCAAATATGTGTCCGTGGGTGCATGCTTTGGTCCCATGCAAGAAATGGGAATGACTTTCAAACACCAGGGCACTGTTGATTGCCGGCAAAACATTGAGATACCTGGTTTTGTAATTCTAGTAAATCCATAAGTGGTCCGAAATTCATGAAACTTGGCATGCTATCATGGACTGACATCAACATGCTGTGGTAAATTTTTTGTCCCATTTGGGGCAGGTTTGGGTATAAGCTTCTCATAAACCAGAGCTTCTCACAACAAGTGTGATGGTTTTGGTAGGGAACGTTTCACCTTTCTGGACGAAAGATATCCGCTGCCTCTTCTCGATTTCAATTTTTTTCCTAGTGTCAACATAGAACAACAGGAGTGTTGTCTCAACTTTTGGTATTTTTCGAGGTTCGCTTGGACATTTTTATACATTAACTGAGTTTTCTATGAATTCATGTGCATAATTCAAATTTGAACTATATGCACATCCTCTAATGCATATAAATTAGTCAAAAATTCAAATATGTGTCCTTGGTTGCATGCTTAGGTCCCATGCAAGAAATGGGAATGAATGTCAAACACCCTGCCACCATCACTCGGCCACAAGCATTGAGATACCTGGTTTTTAAATTGTAGTAAATCCAAAGCTCGTCTGAAATTCATGAAACTTGGCATGCTGTCATGGAGTGATACGTCTCCAATGTATCTATAATTTTTGATTGTTCCATGCTGTTATATTATCATTCTTGGATGCTTTACAATCATTTTATAGTCATTTTATATCATTTTTTGGTACTAACTTATTGACATAGTGCCAAGTGCCAGTTGCTGTTTTTTGCATGTTTTTTACATCGCAGAAAATCAATACCAAATGGAGTCCAAATGCCACGAAACTTTATGGATATTTTTAAGACATCTAATGGGCCCTGGCTGCGCCGGGGAGTGCTCCGAGGAGAGCACAACCCACCATGGCGCGCCAGGAGGCCCAGGCGCGCCCTGGTGGGTTGTGCCCACCTCGGGTGCCCCCCAGACCGCCTCTTTGCTCTATAAGTACCCCAATATTCCCAAAACCCTAGGGGTGAAGGAAATATGCCCTAGAGGTAATAATAAAGTTATTATTTATTTCCTCATATCATGATAAATGTTTATTATTCATGCTAGAATTGTATTAACCGGAAACATAATACATGTGTGAATGCATAGACAAACATAGTGTCACTAGTATGCCTCTACTTGACTAGCTCGTTGATCAAAGATGGTTGAGTTTCCTAGCCATAGACATGAGTTGTCATTTGATTAACGGGATCACATCATTAGGAGAATGATGTGATTGACTTGACCCATTCCGTTAGCTTAGCACTTGATCGTTTAGTTTACTGCTATTGCTTTCTCCATGACTTATACATGTTCCTATGACTATGAGATTATGCAACTCCCGAATACCAGAGGAACACTTTGTGTGCTACCGAACGTCACAACATAACTGGGTGATTATAAAGGTGCTCTACAGGTGTTTCCGATGGTACTTGTTGAGTTGGCATAGATCGAGATTAGGATTTGTCACTCCGATTGTGGGAGAGGTATCTCTAGGCCCTCTCGGTAATGCACATCACTATAAGCCTTGCAAGCAATGTGAATAATGAGTTAGTTGCGGGATGATGCATTACGGAACGAGTAAAGAGACTTGCCAGTAACGAGATTGAGCTAGGTATTGAGATACCGATGATCGAATCTCGGGCAAGTAACATACCGATGACAAAGGGAACAACGTATGTTGTTATGCGGTTTGACCGATAAAGATCTTCGTAGAATATGTAGGAACCAATATGAGCATCCAGGTTCCGCTATTGGTTATTTACCGGAGACATGTCTCGGTCATGTCTACATAGTTCTCGAGCCCGTAGGGTCCGCACGCTTAAAGTTCTGTGACGATCGGTATTATGAGTTTTTGTGTTTTGATGTACTGAAGGTAGTTCGGAGTACCAGATATGATCACGGACATGACGAGGAGTCTCTAAATGGTCGAGACGTAAAGATCGATATTTTTGAAGCCTATATTTGGACATCGGAATGGTTCCGGGTGAAATCGGGATTTTACCGGAGTACCGGGAGGTTACCGGAACCCCCTCGGTAAGTGTATGGGCCTTTATTGGGCCTTAGTGGAATAGAGGAAGAGGAAGCATATAGGAGGGGGCGCCCCCCCAAGCCCAATCCGAATTGGGTGAGGGGGCCGGCCCCCCTTTCCTTCTTCTCTCCCTCCTCTTTCCCACCTCTCCTACTCCAACTTGGAAGGGGGAAATCCTATTCCCGATGGGAGTAGGACTCCCCTATGCCACGCCCTAGAGAGGGCCGGCCCTCCCTCTCCTCTACTCCTTTATATACGGGGAGGGACGCACCCCTTGGAGACACAACAATTGATCATTGATCTCTTAGCCATGTGCGGTGCCCCCCTCCACCATAATCCACCTCGGTCATATCGTAGCGGTGCTTAGGCGAAGCCCTACGTCGGTAACTTCATCAACATCGTCATCACGCCATCATGCTAACGAAACTCTCCCTTGAGCTCTACTGGATCGTGAGTTCGCGGGACGTCTCCGAGCTGAACGTGTGCTGAACACGGAGGTGCCGTACGTTCGGTACTGAGGATCGGTCAATCGTGAAGACATACGACTACATCAACCGCGTTGTTATAATGCTTCCGCTTTAGGTCTATGAGGGTACGTGCCCACTCTCTCCCCTCTCGTTGCTATGCATCACCATGATCTTGCGTGTGCATAGGATTTTTTTTAAATTACTATGTTCCCCAATAGTGGCATCCGAGCCAGGTTTATGCGTAGATGTTATTGCTACCTCTTGAGCACTGCGTTGGTTTTCCCTTGAAGAGGAAACGGTGATGCAGTAAAGCAGCGTAAGTATTTCCCTCAGTTTTTGAGAACCAAGGTATCAATCCAGTAGGAGGCCACGCGCGAGTCCCACGCACCTACACAAACAAACAAGAACCTCGCAACCAACGCGAAAAAGGGGTTGTCAATCCCTTCACGGTCACTTACGAGAGTGAGATCTGATAGAGATGATAAGATAATATTTTTGGTATTTTTATGATAAAGAGTAAAAGTAAATAATGCAAAGATAAACGGTGCCAGAAATAACTTGTTGACGGAAGATTAACATGGTGGAAAATAGACCCGGGGGCCATAGGTTTCACTAGTGGCTTCTCTCTAGATAGCATAAGTATTACGATGGGTAAACAAATTACTGTCAAGCAATTGATAGAATTGAGCATAGTTATGAGAGTATCTAGGTATGATCATGTATATAGGCATCACGTCCGCGACAAGTAGACCGACTCCTGCCTGCATCTACTACTATTACTCTACACATCGACCGCTATCCAGCATGCATCTAGAGTATTAACTTCATGAAGAACAGAGTAACGCATTAAGAAAGATGACATGATGTAGAGGGTTAAACTCATGCAATATGATATAAACCCCATCTTTTTATCCTCGATGACAACAATACAATACGTGCCTTGCTGCCCCTACTGTCACTGGGAAAGGACACCACAAGATTGAACCCAAAGCTAAGTACTTGTCCCATTGCAAGAAAGATCAATCTAGTAGGCCAAACCAAACTGATAATTCGAAGAGACTTGCAAAGATAACCAATCATACATAAAAGAATTCAGAGGAGATTCAAATATTGTTCATAGATAAACTTGATCATAAACCCACAATTCATCGGATCTCGACAAACACACCACAAAAGAAGATTACATCGAATAGATCTCCACAAGAGAGGGGGGGGGGACATTGTATTGAGATCCAAAAAGAGAGAAGAATCCATCTAGCTAATAACTATGGACCCGAAGGTCTGAAGTAAACTACTCACACTTCATCGGAGAGGCCTTGGAGATGATGTAGAGGCCCTCCGTCATCGATGCCCCCTCCGGCGGAGCTCCGGAAAAGGCCCCAAGATGGGATCTCATGGGTACAGAAAGTTGCGGCGGTGGAAATAGGGTTTTGGCTCCGTCTCTAGTAGTTTGGGGGTACGTAAGTATATGTAGGAGGAAGAAGTACGTCAGTGGAGCAACGTGGGGCCCACGAGGGTGGAGAGCACGCCCAGGGGGGGTAGGCGCGCCCCCTACCTTGTGCCCTCCTGGTTGATGTCTTGATGTAGGGTCCAAGTCCTCTGGATCACGTTCGTTCCGAAAATCACGTTCCCGAATGCCGGGGTGCTGATCCACGGGCACCTATGGGACCGGCGGACCGGGTCCCTTTCGGTTCAGCGGGGGCGGAGGTCGCGCAAAGAGCAGATCGAGGCGAAGCATGCTAGCGATTTACCCAGGTTCGGGCTGCACGGATGCGTAAAACCCTACTCCTGCTTTGTGGTTCTGTATTGATTTCTAGCTCGGGAGCGCGGAGTGCTACAGTACATACCAGCAGCTAGCAAGACCGAGCGTGAGTGTTCGAACTCGCTAACCCCCTCCTACGTTGCACACGGGCCTCCTTTTATATGCTCAAGGGGTTACCGACATATGGCAACGGAGGTAAAGGGCAAAAGCGGAAGAGTGGTGGTTGGTACAACTACCTGTACAGTGTTATCATACCTAACCCTGACGGCAGGGGACAAGGGCATTAATTGCCCGTCTGTGTCGCCTAAACAGTACCGAAAGGGACCGCTAGGGACGCCACCGTTTGCCATGATGGTTATCTTGTCAGCGCCTGCTTGCCACCGCGCACCCCTAGCTGCACAGCCTCCTGCCACGTGTGCTTGGAGGGTCTCAGAGCGACACGTTGGCGGGTGTGCTGGAGCGCGGGCGCGAAGTGGGGGTTTCCCGCGGCAAGCTCCTTGCCGCGGTCGTCGTCTTGTCGTGTTCGGGAGCTTGTCGCTCACCGGGCCTCACCGGGACGCGTGGCGCGTCGCGGCAAGTTTTCTTGGTATGCCTCGGTTGGCCTTCCCGGCAAGCTCCTCTTGCCAGGGTCTTGTTTCCTTCCCGGCAAGCTCCTCTTGCCGGGGCCTTCTCTTGCCGGGGCCTTGTCTTCTTCCTGGCCAGCTTCTCTTGCCGGGGCCTAGGTTTGAGTACTTTGTTCTTGAATGGTCTCAAAGGGACCACAGAGGATCTTGGCGGTCACCCGGCAAGCCTTGCCGCGGGATGCTGCGACTGCCCGTGCACAAGTTCGGGATACTAGGGTACCCCTACTCTAGTACACCGACAGGAGCCCCCGGGCCTGGGCCAGACACGGTGCCGAGCGCTGTTGGACCAGGCCCAAAACAGTGCACGGGCACGCGCGGCCTTGGTCACGCCGCATATCTCTCCGCTTCCAGCGCGCACGCCTAGAACGGCACGCGTCAAACGCGGCGTCGTGGGTGACGTGGGCGGCGTGCGCGGGGCTAAGCCCCGCGAGCATGCGTCAGGCCATGATGAAGGGGACGGCCCACGCCCTCCTCTCTAAACGGAGGTAGGCGTGGGGGCGTGGTGCATTTACTGGACGGGGCCGGTGCGCGGTTTTCGAGGCGCCTACTCCCTGAGATCACGGGGTAGGGCGATGCCGTCTCATCCGTCGCCTCGGTTCTGCATCCCCGCCACGCGGCTCCCATGCGCTCAGGGTCGCGGACGGTGGAAGCGGGAAACTGGGCCATTGCGAGCAGAGGTAGCGGGTCGGGCCCGCCTCCCTGCTCTTCTCGTGCCTTGATTCGCTGAGCGGGGCGGCCGAGCTCCCACCTCGCTCCTTTATAAAGAGCGGGAGGGGAGCACAGAAGCCCGCACTCTCTCATCTCCTCCTTTCTTCAGCTTCTGCTCCCCTTTCTCTCATTCGCCATGGAGAAAGGGAACCCTGGGCCTTCATCGGTGGCGGCGAGGGTCGCCGCCAGACAGCGCACCCTTCCCTCTCCCGTGCCCATGGTGGTAGAGCCAGCCATAAGGGGAAGAGGGAGGGGGCGAGGTCGTGGACGAGGTCGAGGACGAGGTCGAGGCGCTCGGGGAAGAGGCGGACGGGGCGGCGCGCCAGCTTCGCCTCCGCCGGCGGTTCCTCCCCCCTCGGCGGTCCATATAGGGGACGACCCTTGCGAGTTCTTCGTCAGGCTGCGCCAGGTGCCTTGTCGTCGCCTCCGGCTTCCAGCTCCGTTTGCGAGCGCGATGGAGTTGGACCCGCCCGAGACACTGAGAATGCACATGAGGGGCTGTGGGATCAGCGGCACGCGAGTCCGCGTTGTATTCCCAGCCCCTAATGTGATGTATCTTGATCAAGGGTGGAAAACGTTCGCCCGTATCCACAGCCTGATGGAGGGGTTTACCCTCCATTTTAAGTTAATGGAGGGCGATCTCCTCTCCGTCAAGGTCTTCGGGTGCTTCGGCACTCGGGCGAAGTGCTGCGTGGACAGCTCCTCCGATAGCGAAGGCTCCCCCTCGAGCGAGAGTGACGAGGAGGAGAGCGACAGCGATGATGAGGGTAGCGGGCGGCGGGATGGCGGGCCCGGCTAGGCGTCGGGCGCCGCTTCGTGCGGCACCGGCGACCTCATCATCCGTGTCGCCGGCTCCTTGAACTCCCTGGGGTCGTCTCCTTGGGCGGCTGGCGTAGGGAGGCTGCGGAAGGGGAAGAGGGTTGGCGACAAGGCCGTCAGGTCGGAGTACGAGGGCGTGGTGCCCTCGACAGCGTGCTGACGTCCTGCCGCCCCGTCTTCGAGCCCCGCTTCCGGCGCCGCCATCACCGTCCAGCCTTCGGACGGCCCCCGGGATGTTCTCTTGGTGTCTTCTGGCACCTGTAGCTCGCCTAGGCGCCCCTTTTGCCCTTTTCGCCTCCTTGACCTACCTCCTGAAGAGAGGGACAAGAAAGGGATTACGGGCATCTTATCTTTTTAATTTGTAAGCCTTCGGGCCATAGCTGCATCTAAAACTTGTAAGCCTCTCTTTCATGTTTTTCATCCTCTATGGACTGTACCTGAGTGGGATGTTTTTTAATGAAAAGGGGATGCTTGCCGGGCTATTTGTCTCGCGGGTTGAACCCACGCCAAGGAGCAAATCCTTGGTATCCCTCGGACAGACATTTCATTTCCCAGCAACAGGCCCTGCCGCCTTCCCACGTCGCTCGACCTTTCTCACACCTTTGACGGAGGTGGGAACGAGGTGGGTGCGGCTTCCTCGTTTCATCCCTTTGCTGTCGCGACTACGACCAAACTCGGCCCTGGGAACGAGCCCCAGAGCCTAGAGTTGAGGGAGCACAGCAGTTTTCGGGAAGAAACGCGGTTTCGCATTCCCCAGTCCATAAGAGGATGCATGATGAGGGACGAAAGACTTATCTGATATCGCAGCCCCCGGCAACTCTGGCTTGCCGTGGGTGAATCTTGGTACTCGCAGCCCCCGGCAACGCTGGCTTGCCGGGGCCCGGGTTCCGGTGCGCCCTTCTTCTCCTTTTCGTCCTCAAGCGGTCTGGCCAGGATATGCGAACCCTGCGAACGAAAGAAAAGCAAAGGGACGGACACTCGACCTCTAAGCTAGGGGTTAGCCGCTGTTAGGCACTATCGATCCTAACCAAGGACGAGACTCGACCTAGCATGCATGCTATAACCCCGGGGTGTCAGCGCTTCATTTACTTGTGCTCAGGGTCTGCGCCTGGCTTTGTACAAAGGATTACATGCAACAGCGGCAAGACTTGTACAAAAGGGTGGTTGCCGGACAGGGTCCGACAACCGCGCCTTACGGGTAAAACTTACGAAGATGCTCAATATTCCAGGAGTTGCTCACTGGAATGCCATCTTCGGTCTCAAGGCGGACAGCGCTAGGCCTAGTGACTCGTTTCACCCGGTAAGGGCCTTCCCACTTCGGCGTCAACTTGTTGGAATTCTTGGCGGACTGAACGCGCCGAAGAACAAGGTCGCCTTCCTCGAGACTTCTGGCATTAACTTTGCGGCTATGGTAGCGGCGCAAAGCTTGCTGGTAGCGAGCAGCTCGCATAGCAGCCTGAAGACGGTCTTCCTCAAGGAGCAGCGCGTCATCTTGCCGCAGCCGCTCTTGCTCGAGCTCATCATAAGCGAGCACTCGAGGTGACCCGTATACGAGTTCCGTGGGGATAACTGCTTCTGCTCCATAGACTAGAGCAAAAGGTGTGTGTCCAGTGGCTCGATTTGGCGTCGTTCTGATCGACCAAAGAACCACCGGCAGCTCCTCGATCCAGTTTCTTCCGCACTTGTGCAGCTTGTCGAAAGTTCTGGTCTTGAGCCCGCGCAGCACCTCAGCATTTGCCCTCTCCGCTTGACCGTTGCTTCTTGGGTGAGCAACAGAAGCGAAGCAGACCTTGGCGCCGAGATCTTGAATGTACTGCATGAAGGTGCGGCTCGTAAATTGCGTACCGTTGTCGGTGATTATCCTGTTAGGGATCCCGAAGCGGCAAACAATTGACCTGAAGAACTTGATTGCTGACTGTGCTGTCACCTTCCTCACTGGTTCCACTTCCGGCCACTTTGTGAACTTGTCGATTGCAACGTACAAGTACTCAAAGCCCCCGACAGCTCGGGGAAAGGGGCCGAGGATGTCGAGCCCCCAGACCGAAAATGGCCAGGATAAAGGGATCGTCTGGAGAGCTTGAGCTGGTTGGTGTATCTGCTTGGAATGGAACTGGCACGCTTCACACTTGGTTACTTGTGCAGTTGCATCCTGGAGGGCTGTTGGCCAGAAGAAACCTTGCCGGAAAGCTTTGCCGACAAGTGCTCTTGCGCCAATGTGGTGACCACATATGCCTCCATGTATCTCTGCCAACAGCTTTTGTCCATCTTCCCGGCTAATACACCTCAATTTCACACCGTTGAGTCTTCTTCTGTACAGTGTCTTGTCGACGAACTGGTACATACTTGACTACCAGGCTACTCTTTCGGCTTCTTCTTGCTCTTCGGGAAGCTCTCCCGTCTGAAGGAAGTGGACAATCCGCTGTGCCCATGCTGGAGCTTGTGGCTCGACAACAAGGACTGAAGGCAAATCTGCTGCTGCGGGAACATCCGCTTCCACGGCAAGAACCTGCGGCTCTGCCGGAGCTTGACGTTCCCCGACAAGCTCGCCGGAGCAAAACTTGTCGGGAGCTTCTGCTTCAACGGAACAAACCCTAAGGATTACCGGAGCATCTTGCTCCTCAGCACTCTTGGCGTTGATCTTGGGCACTGCTGCGGGAACATCCGCTTCTACGGCAAGAATCTGCGGATCTGCCGGAGCGTGACGTTCCCCGACAAGCTTGCCGGAGAAAAACTTGTCGAGAGCTTCTGCTTCAACGGAACAAACCCTAGGGCTTGCCGGAGCATCTTGCTCCTCAGCACTCTTGGCGTTGATCTTGGGGACCTTCTTGGCGGCGGCTTCGGGGAGCTCTGCCGGCAAATAGTCACCAGAAACCAACTTCCTCTTCTTGCTCTGTCCAGTTGATGGCGTTACGGACGGCTGAGTCAGCTTGAGCACAAAGATCCCTGGTTCCACAGGTAACTTAAGTGCGGCACACTTTGACAGGCCATCTGCAATGGCGTTCTGAGCTCTCGGAACATGCTCCATTTGTAGGCCGTCAAAGTGCTCCTCTAGTTTTCTCACTTCGTCGATGTAAGCTTCCATCAACGGACTCTGATAATTCTTGTTTACTTGGCGGACGACAAGCTGTGAGTCACCCCTGACAATGAGCTTCTTGATCCCAAGGTCTGCCGCGATCCTGAGACCGGCAAGAAATCCCTCATACTCTGCAGTATTGTTTGTTGCTTGCTCCTTGGGAAAGCGCATCCGGACTACGTACTTGAGGTGCTCTCCGGTGGGTGCGATAAGCAGCACACCAGCGCCGGCGCCTTGCAGCGAAAAGGCACCATCAAAGTACATCAGCCACTCTTTGCTTGCTTCCTTGTCGGGGATGCTCGTTTCTGGAATTTCTTCATCTGGTGTTGGCGTCCATTCTGCTATAAACTCTGCCAATGCTCTGCTCTGGATAGTTGAAGTTCTTTCAAACTTGAGGCCAAAGCTTGACAGTTCCAGTGCCCACTCAGCAATCCTGCCTGTCGCTTCTGGATTCTGCAGTATCCTCTTCAGCGGAAAGCGAGTGACAACTGTGATCTCATGTGCTTGGAAGTAATGGCGCAGCTTTCTTGAGGCCATGAGAAGGCCGAAAAGCAATTTCTGCACACCAGAGTACCTTGACCTAGCCCCCTGCAGAAGGGAACTGACAAAGTAAACTGGGCGCTGCACCATCTTCTTGTGTATCTCGTCGTGTATCTGCGCAGATCCATCTTTGTCGGGACCAGAGCTTGTCGGGGAAGCTCCCTGCTTGTCGCTGGATGCGCTTGCCGCGGTTGCTGGCTCATCATCCGCCTCCCTCTCTGCCACTAACGCAACACTAACCACTTGATTGGTTGCCGCTATGTACAGCAGCAACTTCTCTTGCGGTTTAGGTGCGACAAGTATTGGAGGGGAGGACAGGTACCTCTTCAGGTCTTGCAGCGCAGCCTCCGCTTCCGGAGTCCATTTCATTGGACCTGCCTTTTTCAATGATTTGAGAAACGGCAGGGCGCGCTCAGCAGACCGAGAGATAAACCTGCTGAGAGTAGCCACGCAGCCGGCAAGTTTCTGTACATCCTTGACGCGCTTTGGTGCTTCAATCTGCTCAATGGCCTTGATCTTGTCGGGATTGGCTTCAATTCCCCGCTGAGACACGAAGAACCCGAGAAGTTTGCCGGAGGGAACTCCAAACACACACTTCTCTGGGTTGAGCTTGAGGCTGATCTTGCGCAGATTTGCAAAGGTCTCGTCTAAATCTTGAATCAGGGTTGCTCTGTCCTTGCTCTTGACCACTATATCATCCATGTAGGCCTCCACATTTCTGTGTATTTGCGGCTCAAGAGCAACATGGACTACTCTTGCAAATGTCGAACCAGCATTTTTTAATCCGAAAGGCATCCGTACGAAACAGTACGTGCCACATGGAGTAATAAATGCGGTCTTCTCCTCATCCTCCTCTGCCATGAAGATCTGATGATATCCTGAGTATGCGTCAAGAAATGAAAGCAAATCACATCCGGCTGTGGAGTCAACAATCTGGTCAATGCGCGGCAAAGGAAATGGGTCTTTGGGACAAGCTTTGTTAACATCGGTAAAATCGATACAAAGCCTCCATTTCCCGTTTGCCTTGCGCACGACTACAGGATTGGCCAACCACGTGGGATGGAGCACTCCTCTGACAAGGCCTGCTGCTTCCAGTTTCTTGATCTCTTCTGCAATGAATTCTTGGCGCTCCACTGCCTGCTTCCTGATTTTCTGCTTGACGGGCCGCGCATGAGGACAAACGGCAAGGTGGTGCTCAATCACTTTCCTGGGAACACCGGGGATGTCAGACGGCTGCCATGCAAACACGTCGACATTCGCCCGCAGGAAAGTAACGAGCGCGCTTTCCTATTTAGGGTCGAGCGTGGCACTGATGGTGAAGGTACCACTAGTGCCGTCCTCCTTGGCGGGCACCTTCTTCGTCTCTGGCGGAGCCGCCATCGTCTTCTTACACTTGCCGGTGGAGCTCGATGGTGCGCCCTCGACAGCAGCGCAGCACTCTGAAGAGGTGTGCTTGCCGGAGTGGGCACTAGAACTCTCGCCGGACTTGGTCTTCTCCCCCCCGGGAGCTTCAGCGGCAAGTGGCTTGTGATCTGCTGCAGCTGCTGCTTCCCGGTAGATCTTGTCGGCACAGATAAGCGCGTCCTTCTTGTCGCTAGGGACAGAGATGACGCTTATCGGTCCTGGCATCTTCAGCATGTTGTATGCATAATGAGAGGCTGCCATGAACTTGGCGAGTGCTGGACGGCTGAGTATCCCATTGTATGGCAACGGAATATCGGCAACGTCAAATGTGACCCTCTCAGTCCTGAAGTTTAGCTCGCTGCCAAATGTTACCGGCAGCGTGACCTTCCCCTTCGGCTTGCTCCTTCCCGGATTGATTCCTTGGAATGTGCCGGTCTCTTCGAGCTCGCTGTCAGGGATTTGGAGTTTTTGGAGTACAGCGGAGGAGATCAGGTTTAAGCCGGCCCCGCTGTCGACTAGCATCTTGGTGACTTTGAGGTTGCGGATAGTTGGTGATACCAACATCGGCAAACACCCGACTGCAGTTGTGCGGTCAGGGTGATCCTCAATGTCGAAGATGATAGGCGCGCTGGACCACTTCAGAAGCTTGCGTGATTCGATAGGTGGTTCTGCTGCATTAACTTCCCGCACCCACTGTTTGAGTCGGCGGTGCGAGGTATGCAGAGAAGCACCACCGTCAACACACAAGACCTCTATGGCTTTCTGAAACTCCTGCTCACTGGTCTCAACATCATCCATGTCTTCGTCGCTGTCGTCGTCGTCTTCATCCTTGTCGCGACCGCGGGGAGGTCTGTCTCCTTGCCGCTGCTTGGCCTTGCCGCGGCGTCCTTCCTGGCCGGTGTGCTTCTGGCCGGATTTCTCGGCACCCCCTTGGGCTCTCTCCTTGTCGCGCCGCTCGTACTCAGCCTTCTGTTGCTGGACAAGCTGCTCGACTTTCTTGCAGCTCTGGAGGTCATGGCCCTTGGTGCGGTGAATCTTGCAGTATTGTTTGTCGGAGCCGTCCTGCTTGTCGGCGGCGGCCACGGCCTGGCAGTTGGTGCATGCGGCAACCTCCTTGCCGGAGCTACCAACCTTGGCTCGCATGGCGCCGCCGTCGCTGCCGGACTGCTCGATGACCAGCACCTCCTTGTTCTGCTTCTTCCTGTTGTTACGCTGCCGGTTTTTCTTTGCCGGGGCGGCATCCTCGCTGTCAGATCCTTCCGCTCCGGTCTTCTCTCCGGGGAGTCTCCTCCCTTCCTCAGCACGTGCGCATTTGTCGGCCAGGGCGTACAGCTCACTGACGTCTCTAATCCTGCACATCGCCATCTCCTCCCGCATCCTGCGGTTACGCACGTTCTGATGGAACGCGCTGATGACCGCGGCGGGGTGGACGTCTGGGATGTTGTACTGTACACGGCTGAACCTCTGAATGTACTTGCGTAGGGGCTCTCCTTCCTTCTGGACGAGCAGATGAAGATCACTCTCTTGGCCATGAGGTTTGTGGCCGCCCGTAAAGGCGCCGACAAACTGATGGCATAGATCAGCCCAGGAGGATATGGAGTTGTCCGGCAAGTGCATGAGCCAGGACCTGACGTTGGGCTTGAGCACCAACGGGAAGTCGTTGGCAAGGATCTTGTCGTCCCGCCCCCCAGCAGCCTGCACCGCGATGGTGTAGATGCTGAGGAACTCCGACGGATGCGACTTGCCGTCGTACTTCTCTGGTACATCTCGTTTGAAGTTCTTCGTACTGGGCCACTGGACTTGCCGCAGCTCACGAGTCAACGCAGGGCAACCTACCACGTACGGCAAGTCGCCTGGTTCCCCTGGCGCATGCATGTCAACAGAGGGCCCAGCGCGCTGGTCTGATTGACGCCGCGCTTCTCTCCGGCGCTCGATGCTAGTGCGAGCGTCTTCTCGCTGTCGTTCTTGAAGAACTTGGCGCTGATCGCGACGAGCTCGCGGATCTGACGACGCGGTGGAGTCGCTGTCGAGATGGACCCGGCGAGTCGGCGATCTTGGCCTTCGGGGTGGGGAGTGCACAGTAGTTGCACCCCCACCAGTCTTGTCGTCTCCGGCTCGTGCCTGGCTGGCTTGCCGCGGCTGAGACGCGCTCGGCTGCCGTGGAGTGTCGCCGTTGGCGAAGCCGATCAGACTCTGGATAGTGGCCCTCCAGTCGTCGATCTTGTCCGCCGCTGGAGGGTAGTCTAGGAGCAGCTGAGCTCGCGCTAGAGCTTCTGCTGCGGTGGCGGGTGGCGGTGGCGAACGGTGCGAGGAGCGGGATATGCTCGGACTTCTAACTACGTTAGAAGGAGCAATATCTCGTCCAGGCGACCGTGTCTCGCTCGCGCCAGCAGGTTGGCGTGCATGGTGGTCCTGAGCGCTCCGGGATCCACCAGCTCGATCTTGATCCAGCGAGCGCATGGTACCGTGAGTACCATGACGCTGCCGGTCCCGCGCCTCCTGAGATGGGCACGGTGCATGCACGGACGCCGAGGTCTTGGAGTGCGCCCGGTCGTTGTGGGAGCCGGCTACGCCGCCGATGGGCAGCGCAGCCTTGTCCTTGGACCTGGCGGCACCGCGAGCTCCCTCGTCGACGCCCGTTCTTCCGCCGGCGTCTGCCCCACCGACCGTTTGCTCCGGCGGTGGTTGGCTCGGCGCGGACGGAGCAGCCGCCTCCGAAATCTTCTTCTTTGGCGGCATGTTGATGAAGATGATGGAGATCTAGCTCGCGAGAACACCGGATCTGGTTCACACAGCTTCGACGCACCCCTACCTGGCGCGCCAAAGATGCCGGGGTGCTGATCCACCGGCACCTATGGGACCGGCGGACCGGGTCCCTTTCGGTTCGGCGGGGGCGGAGGTCGCGCAAAGAGTAGATCGAGGCGAAGCACGCGAGCGATTTACCCAGGTTCGGGCCGCACGGATGCGTAAAACCCTACTCCTGCTTTGTGGTTCTGTATTGATTTCTAGCTCGGGAGCGCGGAGTGCTATAGTACACACCAGCAGCTAGCAAGACCGATCATGAGTGTTCGAACTCGCTAACCCCCTCCTACGTTGCACACGGGCCTCCTTTTATATGCTCAAGGGGTTACCGACATATGGCAACGGAGGTAAAGGGCAAAAGCGGAAGAGTGGTGGTTGGTACAACTACCTGTACAGTGTTATCATACCTAACCCTGACGGTAGGGGACAAGGGCATTAATTGCCCGTCTGTGTCGCCTAAACAGTATCGAAAGGGACCGCTAGGGACGCCACCGTTTGCCATGATGGTTATCTTGTCAGCGCCTGCTTGCCACCGCGCACCCCTAGCTGCACAGCCTCCTGCCACGTGTGCTTGGGAGGGTCTCAGAGCGACACGTTGGCGGGTGTGCTGGAGCGCGGGCGCGAAGTGGGGGTTTCCCGCGGCAAGCTCCTTGCCGCGGTCGTCGTCTTGTCGTGTTCGGGAGCTTGTCACTCACCGGGCCTCACCGGGACGCGTGGCGCGTCGCGGCAAGTTTTCTTGGTATGCCTCGGTTGGCCTTCCCGGCAAGCTCCTCTTGCCGGGGTCTTGTTTCCTTCCCGGCAAGCTCCTCTTGCCGGGGCCTTGTCTTCTTCCCGGCCAGCTTCTCTTGCCGGGGCCTAGGTTTGAGTACTTTGTTCTTGAATGGTCTCAAAGGGACCACGGAGGATCTTGGCGGTCACCCGGCAAGCCTTGCCGCGGGATGCTGCGACTGCCCGTGCACAAGTTCGTGATACTAGGGTACCCCTACTCTAGTACACCGACACCGAAGGTTTCATTCCATTTGGACTCCGTTTGATATTCTTTTTCCGCGAAACTCTGAAATAGGCAAAAAACAACAATTCTGGGCTGGGCCTCCGGTTAATAGGTTAGTCCCAAAAATAATATAAAATTGTAAAATAAAGCCCAATAATGTCCAAAACATAATATAATATAGCATGGAACAATAAAAAATTATAGATACGTTGGAGACGTATCAAGCATCCCCAAGCTTAATTCATCCTCGTCCTCGAGTAGGTAAATGATAAAAACAGAATTTTTGATGTGGAATGCTACTTAGCATAATTTCAGTGTAATTCTTCTTATTGTGGCACGAATGTTCAGATTTATATGATTCAAGATAAAAGTTTAATGTTGACATAAAAACAATAATACTTCAAGCATGCTAACCAAGCAATTATGTCTTATCAAAATAACATAGCCAAAGCAAGTTATCCCTACAAAATCATATAGTATGGCTATGCTCCATCTTCCCCACACAAAATATTCATATCATGTACAACCCCGGTTTTAGCCAAGCAATAGGTTCATACTTTTTAACGCGCTTCAGCTTTTTCAACTCTTACGCAATACATGAGCGCAAGCCATGGATATAACACTATGGTGGAATAAGGTATAATGGTAGGGGTTATGTGGGAAGACAAAAAAGGAGAAAGTCTCACATCAACGAGGCTAATCAATGGGCTATGGAGATGCCCATCAATTGATGTCAATGCAAGGAGTAGGGATTGCCATGCAACGGATGCACTAGAGCTATAAGTGTATGAAAGCTCAAACAAAAGAAACTAAGTGGGTGTGCATCCAACTTGCTTGCTCACGAAGACCTCGGGCATTTTGAGGAAGCCCATCATTGGAATATACAAGCCAAGTTCTATAATGAAATTTCCCACTAGTATATGAAAGCGACAAAATGAGAGACTCTCTATCATGAAGATCATGGTGCTATTTTGAAGCACAAGTGTGGTAAAAGGATAGTAACATTGTCCCTTCTCTCTTTTTCTCTCATTTTTTTATTTGGGCCTTTTCTCTTTTTTTATGGCCTCTTTTTTTTCAGTCCGGAGTCTCATCCCGACTTGTGGGGGAATCATAGTCTCCATCATCCTTTCCTCACTTGGGACAATGCTCTAATAATGATGATCATCGCACTTTTATTTACTTACAACTCAATACTTAGAACAAAATATGACTCTATGTGAATGCCTCCGGCGGTGTACCGGGATATGTAATGAATCAAGAGCGACATGTATGAAATAATTATGAATGGTGGCTTTGCCACAAATACAATGTCAACTACTGTGCGAGGAGCGGGATATGCTCGGACTTCTAACTACGTTAGAAGGAGCAGTATCTCGTCCAGGCGACCGTGTCTCGCTCGCGCCAGCAGGTTGGCGTGCATGGTGGTCCTGAGCGCTCCGGGATCCACCAGCTCGATCTTGATCCAGCGAGCGCATGGTACCGTGAGTACCATGACGCTGCCGGTCCCGCGCCTCCTGAGATGGGCGCGGTGCATGCACGGACGCCGAGGTCTTGGAGTGCGCCCGGTCGTTGTGGGAGCCGGCTACGCCGCCGATGGGCAGCGCAGCCTTGTCCTTGGACCTGGCGGCACCGCGAGCTCCCTCGTCGACGCCCGTTCTTCCGCCGGCGTCTGCCCCACCGACCGTTTGCTCCGGCGGTGGTTGGCTCGGCGCGGACGGAGCAGCCGCCTCCGAAATCTTCTTCTTTGGCGGCATGTTGATGAAGATGATGGAGATCTAGCTTGCGAGAACGCCGGATCTGGTTCACACAGCTTCGACGCACCCCTACCTGGCGCGCCAAAGATGCCGGGGTGCTGATCCACGGGCACCTATGGGACCGGCGGACCGGGTCCCTTTCGGTTCGGCGGGGGCGGAGGTCGTGCAAAGAGTAGATCGAGGCGAAGCACGCGAGCGATTTACCCAGGTTCGGGCCGCACGGATGCGTAAAACCCTACTCCTGCTTTGTGGTTCTGTATTGATTTCTAGCTCGGGAGCGCGGAGTGCTACAGTACACACCAGCAGCTAGCAAGACCGAGCATGAGTGTTCGAACTCGCTAACCCCCTCCTACGTTGCACACGGGCCTCCTTTTATATGCTCAAGGGGTTACCGACATATGGCAACGGAGGTAAAGGGCAAAAGCGGAAGAGTGGTGGTTGGTACAACTACCTGTACAGTGTTATCATACCTAACCCTGACGGTAGGGGACAAGGGCATTAATTGCCCGTCTGTGTCGCCTAAACAGTACCGAAAGGGACCGCTAGGGACGCCACCGTTTGCCATGATGGTTATCTTGTCAGCGCCTGCTTGCCACCGCGCACCCCTAGCTGCACAGCCTCCTGCCACGTGTGCTTGGGAGGGTCTCAGAGCGACACGTTGGCGGGTGTGCTGGAGCGCGGGCGCGAAGTGGGGGTTTCCCGCGGCAAGCTCCTTGCCGCGGTCGTCGTCTTGTCGTGTTCAGGAGCTTGTCGCTCACCGGGCCTCACCGGGATGCGTGGCGCGTCGCGGCAAGTTTTCTTGGTATGCCTCAGTTGGCCTTCCCGGCAAGCTCCTCTTGCCGGGGTCTTGTTTCCTTCCCGGCAAGCTCCTCTTGCCGGGGCCTTGTCTTCTTCCCGGCCAGCTTCTCTTGCCGGGGCCTAGGTTTGAGTACTTTGTTCTTGAATGGTCTCAAAGGGACCACGGAGGATCTTGGCGATCACCCGGCAAGCCTTGCCGCGGGATGCTGCGACTGCCCGTGCACAAGTTCGTGATAATAGGGTACCCCTACTCTAGTACACCGACACCGAAGGTTTCATTCCATTTGGACTCCGTTTGATATTCTTTTTCCGCGAAACTCTGAAATAGGCAAAAAACAACAATTCTGGGCTGGGCCTCCGGTTAATAGGTTAGTCCCAAAAATAATATAAAATTGTAAAATAAAGCCCAATAATGTCCAAAACATAATATAATATAGCATGGAACAATAAAAAATTATAGATACGTTGGAGACGTATCAAGCATCCCCAAGCTTAATTCGTCCTCGTCCTCGAGTAGGTAAATGATAAAAACAGAATTTTTGATGTGGAATGCTACTTAGCATAATTTCAGTGTAATTCTTCTTATTGTGGCACGAATGTTCAGATTTAATATGATTCAAGATAAAAGTTTAATGTTGACATAAAAACAATAATACTTCAAGCATGCTAACCAAGCAATTATGTCTTATCAAAATAACATAGCCAAAGCAAGTTATCCCTACAAAATCATATAGTATGGCTATGCTCCATCTTCCCCACACAAAATATTCATATCATGTACAACCCCGGTTTTAGCCAAGCAATAGGTTCATACTTTTTAACGCGCTTCAGCTTTTTCAACTCTTACGCAATACATGAGCGCAAGCCATGGATATAACACTATGGTGGAATAAGGTATAATGGTAGGGGTTATGTGGGAAGACAAAAAAGGAGAAAGTCTCACATCAACGAGGCTAATCAATGGGCTATGGAGATGCCCATCAATTGATGTCAATGCAAGGAGTAGGGATTGCCATGCAACGGATGCACTAGAGCTATAAGTGTATGAAAGCTCAAACAAAAGAAACTAAGTGGGTGTGCATCCAACTTGCTTGCTCACGAAGACCTCGGGCATTTTGAGGAAGCCCATCATTGGAATATACAAGCCAAGTTCTATAATGAAATTTCCCACTAGTATATGAAAGCGACAAAATGAGAGACTCTCTATCATGAAGATCATGGTGCTATTTTGAAGCACAAGTGTGGTAAAAGGATAGTAACATTGTCCCTTCTCTCTTTTTCTCTCATTTTTTTATTTGGGCCTTTTCTCTTTTTTTATGGCCTCTTTTTTTTCAGTCCGGAGTCTCATCCCGACTTGTGGGGGAATCATAGTCTCCATCATCCTTTCCTCACTTGGGACAATGCTCTAATAATGATGATCATCGCACTTTTATTTACTTACAACTCAATACTTAGAACAAAATATGACTCTATGTGAATGCCTCCGGCGGTGTACCGGGATATGTAATGAATCAAGAGCGACATGTATGAAATAATTATGAATAGTGGCTTTGCCACAAATACAATGTCAACTACATGATCATGCAAGGCAATATGACAATGATGGACCGTGTCATGATAAACGAAACGATGGAAAGTTGCATGGCAATATATCTCGGAATGGCTATGGAAATGCCATAATAGGTAGGTATGGTGGCTGTTTTGAGGAGGATATAAGGAGGTTTATGTGTGATAGAGCGTATAATACCACGGGATTTGGATGCACCGGCGAAGTTTGCACCAACTCTCAAGGTGAGAAAGGGCAATGCACGGTACTGAAGAGGCTAGAAAATTGTGGAAAGGTAAGTGTGCGTATAATCCATGGACTCACATTAGTCATAAAGAACTCATATACTTATTGCAAAAATTTATTAGCCCTCAAAGCAAAGTACTACTACGCATGCTCCTAGGGGAAGGGTTGGTAGGAGTTAACCATCGCGCGATCCCGACCGCTACACAAAGGATGACAATCAACAAATACCTCATGCTCCGACTTTGTTACATAACGGTTCACCATACGTGCATGCTATGGGAATCACAAACTCCAACACAAGTATTTTTCAATTCCACAATTACTCAACTAGCACAACTATGATATTACCACCTTTATATCTCAAAACAATAATCTAGTATTAAATTTCTCATGATATTATAATTAAAGCAAATTGCCATGCTATTTCAAGACTCTCAAAATAATATAAGTGAAGCATGAGAGATCAATAGTTTCTATAAAACAAATCTACCACCGTGCTCTAAAAGATATAAGTGAAGCACTAGAGCAAAAACTATATAGCTCAAAAAATATAAGTGTATTCTAACAAGTTCCGATTCATGTGTGTCTCTCTCAAAAGGTGTGTACAGCAAGGATGATTGTGGTAAACTAAAAAGCAAAGACTCAAATAGTACAATACACTCCAAGAAAAACACATATCATGTGGTGAATAAAAATATAGCTCCAAGTAAAGTTACCGATAGACGAAGACGAAAGAGGGGATGCCTTCCGGGGCATCCCCAAGCTTTGGATTTTAGGTGTCCTTAGATTATCTTGGGGTGCCATGGGCATCCCCAATCTTAGGTTCTTTCCACTCCTTGTTCCATAATCCATCAAATCTTTTACCCAAAACTTGAAAACTTCACAACACAAAACTTAACAGAAAATCTCATGAGCTCCATTAGCAAAAGAAAACAAAACACCACTTCAAGGTACTGTAATGAACTCATTATTTATTTACATTGGTGTTAAACTTACTGTATTCCAACTTTCCTATGGTTTATAAACTATTTTACTAGCCATAGATTCATCAAAATAAGCAAACAACACACGAAAAACAGAATTTGTCAAAAACAGAACAGTCTGTAGTAATCTGTAACTAACTCAAACTTCTGGAACGTGAAAAATTCCTCCAAATTAGGAAGTTCTAGATAATTTGTTTATTGATCTATAGCAAAAAGAATCAACTGAAAAGCACATTCCTGTGATTTATTAAAACTAATCTCGTGCGCGCAAAGTTTCTGTTTTCTGCAGCAGAATCAAATAACTATCACCGTAGGTTATCCTAACGGTTTTACTTGGCACAAACACTAATTAAAACATAAAAACGAATATAACCAGATGCCAGACATATTATTTATTCCTAAACATAAGAAAAAATAAAAAATAAAATAAAATTGGGTTGCCTCCCAACAAGCGCTATCGTTTAACGCCCCTAGCTAGGCATAAAAGCAAGGATATATCTAGGTAGTGCCATCTTTGGTAGGCAAATTCTTAATGGAGTTATGATTGGTGATCCTTTGATCTAAAGCATCTAGCCGCTTATTGCAAAGCGTAATCAGATTATTCATGCGGTTGATATTCCCACCAATATTTTTAAGAGGTTCAACAATTTTTTGTAATTCACATAATTTCTCTAGAATTTGAGTCTCCTCTTGGGTAAGGGATGATCCTTCTTGTAGGGGGAGTACTCCCACTATCCTCTCTATAATTTCATAAGCGAAGCTAGGATCAATATCAATAAAACTACCTTTGGCATAAAAATCGAGGAGTTGTCTATGGGGCAAGGTTAGCCCAACATAAAAATTGCAAAGCAAGATTTTATAATCTCCCTCTATATTGCAACTACGATAAGATTCTAGCATCCTAAACCAAGCATCTTTTAAATTTTCCCCTTGTCTTTGCTTGAAGTGGAGGACTTCAAAGTCAGGAGACGAAGGGATGAAGACCGAGCTAGCCATAACGATGAAACAAGCGGAAAAGAGGCGAACGGAAAAGAGAGGGCGAATAAAATGGCAAATGTGAAGTGGGGGAGAGGAAAACGAGAGGCAAATGGCAAATAATGTAATGCGGGAGATGAGTGTTTGTGATGGGTACTTGGTATGTTGACTTTTGCGTAGAATCCCCGGCAACGGCACCAGAAATCCTTCTTGCTACCTCTTGAGCACTGCGTTGGTTTTCCCTTGAAGAGGAAAGGGTGATGCAGTAAAGCAGCGCAAGTATTTCCCTCAGTTTTTGAGAACCAAGGTATCAATCTAGTAGGAGGCTACGCGCGAGTCCCACACACCTACACAAACAAACAAGAACCTCACAACCAACGCGAAAAAGGGGTTGTCAATCCCTTCACGGTCACTTACGAGAGTGAGATCTGATAGAGATGATAAGATAATATTTTTGGTATTTTTATGATAAAGAGTAAAAGTAAATAATGCAAAGATAAACGGTGCCAGAAATAACTTGTTGACGGAAGATTAACATGGTGGAAAATAGACCCGGGGGCCATAGGTTTCACTAGTGGCTTCTCTCGAGATAGCATAAGTATTGCGATGGGTAAACAAATTACTGTCGAGCAATTGATAGAATTGAGCATAGTTATGAGAGTATCTAGGTATGATCATGTATATAGGCATCACGTCCGCGACAAGTAGACCGACTCCTGCCTGCATCTACTACTATTACTCCACACATCAACCGCTATCCAGCATGCATCTAGAGTATTAAGTTCATGAAAAACAAAGTAACGCATTAAGAAAGATGACATGATGTAGAGGGTTAAACTCATGCAATATGATATAAACCCCATCTTTTTATCCTCGATGGCAACAATACAATACGTGCCTTGCTGCCCCTACTGTCACTGGGAAAGGACACCGCAAGATTGAACCCAAAGCTAAGCACTTCTCCCATTGCAAGAAAGATAGATCTAGTAGGCCAAACCAAACTGATAATTCGAAGAGACTTGCAAAGATAACCAATCATACATAAAAGATTTCAGAGGAGATTCAAATATTGTTCATAGATAAACTTGATCATAAACCCACAATTTATCGGATCTCGACAAACACACCGTAAAAGAAGATTACATCGAATAGATCTCCACAAGAGAGGGGGAGAACATCGTATTGAGATCCAAAAAGAGAGAAGAAGCCATCTAGCTAATAACTATGGACCCGAAGGTCTGAAGTAAACTAGTCACACTTCATCAGAGAGGCCATGGAGATGATGTAGAGGCCCTCCGTGATCGATGCCCCCTCCAGCGGAGCTTCGGAAAAGGCCCCAAGATGGGATCTCATGGGTACAGAAAGTTGCGGCGGTGGAAATAGGGTTTTGGCTCCGTCTCTGGTAGTTTGGGGGTACGTAGGTATATGTAGGAGGAAGAAGTACGTCGGTGGAGCAACATGGGGCCCACGAGGGTGGAGGGCGCGCCCAGGGGGGGGGGTAGGCGCGCCCCCTACCTCGTGCCCTTCTGGTTGATGTCTTGACGTAGGGTCCAAGTCCTCTGGATCACGTTCGTTCCGAAAATCACGTTCCCAAAGGTTTCATTCCGTTTGGACTCCGTTTGATATTCTTTTTCTGCGAAACTCTGAAATAGGCAAAAACAACAATTCTGGGCTGGGCCTCCGGTTAATAGGTTAGTCCCAAAAATAATATAAAAGTGTAAAATAAAGCCCAACAATGTCCAAAACAGAATATAATATATCATGGAACAATCAAAAATTATAGATACGTTGGAGACGTATCAGTTATATGCACGAGTAGAACACAAGTGAGTTGTGGGCGATACAAGTCATACTGCTTACCAGCATGTCATACTTTAGTTCGGCGGTATTGTTGGATGAAGCGGCCTGGACCGACATTACGCGTACACTTACGCGAGACTGGTTCTACCGACGTGCTTTGCACACAGGTGGCTGGCGGGTGTCTGTTTCTCCAACTTTAGTTGAACTGAGTGTGGCTACGCCCGGTCCTTGTGAAAGTTAAAACAACACTAACTTGATGAAATATCGTTGTGGTTTTGATGCGTAGGTAAGAACGGTTCTTTCTCAGCCCGTAGCAGCCACGTAAAACTTGCAACAACAAAGTAGAGAATGTCTAACTTGTTTTTGCAGGGCATGTTGTGATGTGATATGGTCAAGGCATGATGCTAAATTTTATTGTATGAGATGATCATGTTTTATAACGAAGTTATCGGCAACTGGCAGGAGCCATATGGTTGTCGCTTTATTGTATGCAATGCAATCGCCCTGTAATTGTTTTTACTTTATCACTAAGCGGTAGCGATAGTCGTAGAAACAATAGTTGGCGAGACGACAACGATGCTACGATGGAGATTGTCGGTGTCAAAATCAGCGGATCTCGGGTAGGGGGTCCCGAACTGTGCGTCTAAGGCGGATGGTAATAGGAGGCGGGGGACACGATGTTTACCCAGGTTCGGGCCCTCTCAACGGAGGTAATACCCTACTTCCTGCTTGATTGATCTTGATGATATGAGTATTACAAGAGTTGATCTACCACGAGATCGTAGAGGCTAAAACCTAGAAGCTAGCCTATGGTATAATTGTTCTTGTCCTACAGACTAAACCCTCCGGTTTATATAGACACCGGTGGGGGCTAGGGTTACACAGAGTCGGTTACAATGGGAGGAGATCTCCATATCCGTATTGCCAAGCTTGCCTTCCACGCCAAGGAGAGTCCCATCCGGACATGGGACGAAGTCTTCAATCTTGTATCTTCATAGTCCAACAGTCCGGCCAAAGGATATAGTCCGGCTTTCCGGATACCCCCTAATCCAGGACTCCCTCAGTAGCCCCTGAACCAAGCTTCAATGACGATGAGTCCGGCGCACAGATTTGTCTTCGGCATTGCAAGGCGGGTTCCTCCTCCGAATACTCCATAGAAGATTTTGAACACAAGGACACTGTCCGGCTCTGCAAAACAAGTTTCCACATACCACCGTAGAGAGAATAATATTTCCACAAATTTAATATGTTGACACATTTGATATCATGACATCATACCACGGCCCGGTCTTTATTCGAACCGTTATTCTCAACCAGCCTTGACGCGCATCGCGAGGCAGTTTCCTTGGCACGTCTTGTCGAAGCAGAGATCATGCCCCCTTATCACGGAATTCTCATCAATACGGATGTGGGTAACCTAAACGTGCCCGTTTGGTATGACTCCTCGATTATAGGCAAGTCCCAAACGGCCACGAGGAGGACGCTTGGTATTCACCCTCTTTATAAAGAGACCAAGGCTTATCCTTTTTTCTCCTCGAATTCAATCGAATCCTTCCCCCGCCTGGAGTTCCAACACCCGAAGCTCAGGTCAGGCGCATCGGACCTTCAACCATGTCCGGATCCAACCTTCAAGACATCAAAAACTTAAGAGAGGCCAGGTTTCTGACCGGCGAAATCCCACATAGATTGCCTGCTCGAGGGCAAGTCATTCCCACTCCCAAACCCTGCGAGAGCGTTGTGTTTGTATCTCACTTCCTCCGAGGGCTAGGCCTTGCTCTAGATCCCTTCATGAGGGGGCTCATGTTTTATTATGGGCTGGATTTCCATGATCCGACTCCGGATTCTGTCCTCCACATCTCGTCGTTCATCGTTGTGTGTGAAGCTTTCCTCTGCATTGTCCCTCACTTTGGCCTGTGGCTCAATACCTTCAAGGTGGAGCCAAAGATGATCGAGGGGCGGCAAGCAGAGTGCGGAGGTGCCATAATAAGCAGAAGTGCGGATGCCCCATGGCCCGAGGGTTCTTTTCAGGAGGTGTCCAGCTTATGGCAACGAGAGTGGTTTTATATCACAGCCCCTAGGGGTACCAAGTGGGTGGCCGCCCCCGCCTTTCGCTCGGGCCCCCCGCCACGACTAACGTCATGGGTCAACAAGGGGCTAGACTGGGGGTCAGTAAAGGATGTGCCGATATTGCAGAGCCGCATCCAAGATCTCCTCGAGAGAGATATCAGTCTAGTCACGGTGATGCAAGTCATGTTAATTCGTCGAACTCTGGCCTGCAAACGTCGTCCCCTCCGTATGTGGGAGTTCAACCCAGAGGGACCACGAGCTATTCATCATTTCCTCGGCATGACGCTCGAGGAGATGTATAAATTGTTCTTCGGACCACAAATAATGTGTCCGGACATTACCGAGGACGCGGGGTCTGAACTGCAATCGTCCAGATACCCAAGTAAGTAGTCCTGCAACCGAACACGTTGTATTTTTATTTATCACAACATCATTCTGAAGAGCCGCTCTTTGACCAGGGCTAGATAACAAAGGCGAAAATGATTAGGTGTCCGGCCCCCTCCCCGAGGTCTCACCGGATCCTGTACTAGCCAGGATGCTGGAGCTCGCGCCTCATCAAGCGCCCTCAGAGGAAGATAAAGGGGGGAAGAAAGAGGCTAACACCTCTGTAAAGGAGGGTAACCGGGGGGAAGAAACTAAAGTTCCCCCTTCCCAAGGAAGGAAGAGGACCACCTCTCTGACGACCCGGAGACAATGATCTCCAAACGGGGGAAGAAATCTTCACCAGAGGGTCCTGCCCCGGGGGATACCCCGGCCGCACAATGCCCGCAAGGGGGCCAGCCCTCTACCGAGCTGTCAGTAGAAAGGTATTTGATAATGGAAATATCCTGCATCACTCCTGAGAAAATAACCAAGGCACTTATCTTGTAGTCCGTATCATAGCCCTTCTCGGTAGAGTTCGTCTTCGGGGGATCTTCTTCCGGAGATGATGGAGAGCGAAACGCCTCCCCATGCTATCCCGCCTTACGAGGCGGGCGACCCCGAGGTGTCGTCGCGGAGGGCTTCCTCTGATCTGGCAAGGCCAGAAGGTAATCCTTTGGCCACCCGAAGTCCTCAGTATCCGGCTCTTGAAGAGAGCAACCGAAAGAGTCCGGCACCGTCTAGTATTCGGTCGGATGCACTGAAGGATCTGCTAGAGCAAGCAGCTATCTCAGAAGCACATCGTACGCTAATGGGTACGGTGTTTGTGAGGATTTCATCCGCCGAAAGCGGGTTGCATGAAGCTTTTATGAGTCTGCTGAAAGGTTTTGAGGTACATGAAATAGTGTGTATTTTTAGCAGTACCGCACATGTTAGGTGTGCCCTATGCAGATAGTAGCCCTCGAGACTCTGGTTGCTGTCGGGAACGACGGTAAACAGAGGATCATAGTCCCAGGTAATAAACAGGCCGCCTTCATATGCAGATGGCGGAAGGTCTGGTGGCTAGCCGGACTGGTGAATTTGCCGAGCTGAAGCGGCAACTTGATGTGGCAGATGCCTATATGGTGCTTGTCAACAAGCGGCTCGACGAGGCACAGGGTATGTTGTTTCTCCAGTGATCAACACATAATAAGAGGAGCTTGATGCTAGTATCTTTAATATGTTTGTGACTGCAGATGGAGCTGCCGTAGTGGAGACCCTTCGGGCGGAACTTGCCCGAGCCAAGGAACAAGCCAGGAATAGCGACGCGGCCGCTCCAAAGGCGGTCGAAGAGCTGAGAGCCGAACAGGCTTCGCATTGCTGAAGCAAGGAAAAGATGGCCAAGATGGCCGTTGAGTTGAAAGATGCCGCCGACCGTTACCAGCTCCTTGAGAGAGAAGACCGAGCGAAGGCGGCGGACCTGGAGAAGGCCGCGGCAGCAGCCAAGGAGGCCCGCTCTAAACTTAGAGCGGCAAAGGAAGAGCTGTGTCAAGCTGGGGATATCGCCATTGGGAAGCCCTTCTTGTTGCGGACAAAGTTCGGAGATCCAAAGTACGCCCCTCTTGATAAGCTATGGAGTTTTGCGGATGCATACGTGGATTTGGCAGCCAGTGCCGCTGATGCGACCGAATACTTCAGGGATCAAAAAGATCGTGAAGTGGAAAGGCTGTTTTGGTCACAATTCGATGGTCCAGTGCGTCCGCTGCTGTTAAATGAGCAAATGACCGAGTGGGCCGAGCTCCATAGGTTGTCCGGGCTTGCCATGAGGTCTATTGTGGATCATCTGAGGTCTATTGTGGATCATCTGTAGCCGAATAGTTATTTTAGTTTAGTGCAACAATTCCTTGGTGCTGTGCCGCACATTGACGCCATGAAGAGGTCGGCGTGCATAGAGGGTGCGCGGATGGCACTTGCCCGTGTCAAGACATGCTAGGTAGAGATGGATGCCACCGCTATTGCAAGCCAGAGTTTGGACATAGGCCGGGTAGCGGCCGAGCATTATTATGAAGAAGTCCTAGAAGGCGCTCGTGTGATAGAGTCTCAGTGCTCGAAGGGTATCATGTTTTAGTGACATGTATCCCAATTGAAAAATAATATGTTACTGAATTGTAAGGGCTATTTTTATACTTTTGCCTGAAAGTGTGATGATGCCTCCTGTGCGACCGTTCATGTATATATGTATATAAACTGAAAGTTTGCAGTCATCGGCTTCAGCCCCCCACTACTAGGGAAAAGCCTAGCAGCAGCGCGGGTTTTGGGCCTATTAGTAGCGCGGGGGCCGGCGCTACTACTAACCCGTGCTTTGAAAAAAAAATGAATTTTTTTTTCAATTTTTTTGCCCGAATTTTCAAATTTCTGAATTATTTTAAGCTCTAATCTCTAATCACCCTCATCACCGCTCAATTTAATCTCTAATCACCCCTCATCATTCCAAATCATCTAACTTCCCGGACGGTCACCCATCCTCTCACTACTCCAGCCTGAGCACGGTCACCCATCCTCTCACTACTCCAGCCTGAGCACGCTTAACTTCCGGGTTCTATTCTCCCTCGATTCCAAGTCTGCACTTGTTGTTTTCCTGACAATAGTAAGATGTCAATCCTATTAACCCTCGGGAGTTTAGCTTGAGCATGAAGTCACACATTTCACTGTTTGAGTTTAAAACTATTGTTCTATAAAACAACAATTATTTAGTAACACTAATATTTCTTGAATAAGGAGTTTGACCACATTTTGACCAAAGTTTGACCAGATTTGACCAAAATTCAAAAAAACTGAAATAATTATTTAGTAACACTACTATTCTTGAATAATTATTTAGTAACACTAATACTTCTTGAATAAGTAGTTTGACCACAGTTTGACCAGATTTGACCAAAATTAAAAAAAAACTGAAATTTGAGCATAACTTTTTTTCCTTTTAGAATTTGAGGATTCTAAAAGTTTGCAAACAGGCCATGGGCGGTCTCCATCGGATGCGGATTTTTGTGCTGAACATTTTGATATATTATACATTTTTTTCTGACATCGTATGCAAAAGTTATAGCCGTTTTACATTTTCCCTACACTTTTTGCAAAACATGTCCAAATTTAAGTTTTTAAATTTTCCTAACTAGTAGATGTAGTAACATAACTACATCTCGAAGGATTTTAATTTTTGAAACATTTTGATATATTATACCTTTTTTTCTAACATCGTATGCAAAAGTTATAGCCGTTTTACATTTTCCCTACACTTTTTTGCAAAACATGCCCAAATTTAAGTTTTTAAATTTTCCTAACTAGTAGGTGTAGTAACATAACTACATCTCGAAGGATTTTAATTTTTGAAGTTTTTATCATTTTCTTTTGCTTTTTACAAAACCGAAAAGGCGATCCACAAGGGGGTAGAGTTTCAAAATGGGACCTTTAGTAGTAGCGAGGGTTTTTACCCCTCGCTACTAGTATGGCAGGTCCCGGAGGGGCACGGTTGAGACTTCTTAGTAGTAGCGAGGGGTAAAAACTTAGTAGTAGCGCGGGTTTATAACCCTCGCTACTACTATGGCATGGCCTAGGGGCACGATAGAGACCGCTTAGTAGTAGCGAGGGGTAAAAACCAGCGCTACTTCTATCAACTTAGTAGTAGCGAGGGTTAAAAACCCGCGCTACTACTATGGCATGTCCCGCGGGGCACGGTAGAGACCGCTTAGTAGTAGCGAGTGTTAAAAACCGGCGCTACTGCTATCAACTTAGTAGTAGCGAGGGTTAAAAACCCGCGCTACTAGTAAGTAGCAGTAGCGAGGGATATAAACCCGCGCTGCTAGTAAGCGTCTATGTATAAGCTTTTCCCTAGTAGTGCCCACGCATATAATGCGGGGGTGTTCGCAGAAGACGCGTTTTCACACTTGATCCAACGTCTTGGTCCATTAAGGAGGTGATAGCGCATCGAACGTGGCAATCAGACTATATTGCTTTAACACTTTCACTTAGCCATAGGAGTATGACAGTGGGGCTACTATATAGCCCCTGGTGGCTCCGCGCTCATCCGAATACGGGGCGCGTACATGCCTGGCCGGGAAATGGCCCTTCGTTAATGCGGAGGAATCCCGAAGATTCTGCTAGGTCATCGAGTGGTTGACCAGTCTCACGCTTTATCATGACAGTCAGTTTTCGGCTTTCTCTACTGAGGTGCTCCCCGATGAACCAGGGCACAATCGCAGTAGTTCTCCCGGTGCCGCCTTAGCCGATAGAGCGGAACGTAAGGTAGCAAAATGCGGGAGCCAGGCAAACCTAACATTTGACCCAAGACATGATTCGGAGCTGATGCATATAAGGCCAAACTCGCGACGCCGAATACTCCCTAAGGTATTCGGTCTTTATAATATATACCGGGCTGAAAATGCTCTTGATAATAAACCCCGAGTGTCGAGAGTGTCGAGAAGGACTTTGTCTGGTTAAAACTTTACAGTTGGTAACGTAATGTGAGGATTGTCCTCAAGAGTGTCGAGAAGGACTTTGTCCTATCGCATGCTTTCGGTATCCTCCCACAAATGCTATGGATGATGTGACTCTCGTCCTTTGATCCAAAAGCTAGAATTCCGTTATGGTCAAGTGCAATATGTTTGCTTCCATGAAACCCGAACTTCGAAGGTTTTGGGATAGTTATGTGATATTCATGGAACTGAAAATTAATTTTTAGATACAAACAAAGGCTGAAAGATATGAAATATCCAAAGCAATGTTTGTTTGTAAATTATTAGTAAAGTGTTTACTATGCATTAGACTGATAAGAGAGGGATCCAGAAGAACGCCTGTCATATGACGAAAGGTGAATAAAACAACAACTTAGAAAGAAAGGAAGCGTTCAAAGGGTGTTAGTATGACTTACATGCCTAGGAAGTCCGGGGCTAACGCCACTCTTAAGTTGGGTGCTTCTTTTGCGAGTAGGAGAAATACTAAAAGTTAAACTGTTAGAAGTATAAAGGCAGAAAGAAATATGACTGGAATATCCAGCTCATGTATGAATGACATACAAGTTTTTGATGAATAGAAGGTTGGTCAAAGATATAGTTCTTGGGAATTATGGTTAAACATGGTAATCACTAATTCTTGGGTATTGTGAGTTAATCGCAAAGATACTCGCTCGATTGCATTCTGTTGCGAATCAATGTAAGAGCTACTATGGCCTAAAAAGACTAGCCAGGAATGAGGTTTTAATACATGCTGGGAACATAGTAAAAGTTACTATACCTTCCATCGGTGTATTACCTATGTATTTTCTTTCATAATTCATTTTAGAGTTTCTCACACTCTAGCCCTTTGCATAAGGTATCTTGCAAGAAGGTTGTTCATAAGAGAACTTTTGATGTTCAGTATTATGAATAAACATAAGCGCCATACTTTCATTATGAATGAGATGTATGTTATGAATAATGATATTAATATATTACCTCTGTGTTTACTTTCATAATTCATTTTAGAGTTTCTTACACTCTATCCCATTGCACAATGTTTATTACAAAAGGGTTGTTCATAAAAGAACAATTGTTGTTCAGTATTATGAATAACATGAAGGGCCATGCTTCCATCCAAGATGGGATGTATGTTATGAATATTGATGGTAAAATGATACATCCATAACACTGATGCTAAATGTCGCAAGACTATGAGAATACCACACATGTGTGGCACTGCATTTGGTCACATTGGAGAAACCCGCATGGAAAAATTCCATTATGATGGATTTTGAAGTCGTTTGATTTTGAATCATCTGACACTTGCAACTTTTCTCCGAAAAGTGAAGTGACTGAAATACCGTTCACAGGCCATAAGGAACGAGCAACAAACTTATTGGTGATCATACATTTTGATGTGTGTAGTTCAATAAATGTTGTTGCAAGTAGTGGATTTATATATCTTCATAAATGACTCAAGTAGATATATGGATATTTGCTTGATGAGACGTAAGTCTGGATCTTTTGAAATCATTCGAAAGGTTTTCAAAAATGAAGTAGAAGTTATTGTAACAAGGAAATTATGTTTCTGCAATTTTATTGCAGAAAGGAATATTTGAGTTACAAGTTTAGCGAATGTTTGATGAGTTGTGAAAAGAGTTTCATAACTTACAACTCCCGGAACACCACTATGAGTGGAATGTCTGTGAAGATGTAATCAAACCATTTATGACATGGTAAGATCAAAGATGACATAAATAAATTTACCATTATCACTTTTAAAGAGTAATGCTTTAGAGACTGCGGCTTTTACACTGAAAAGAGCTCCATCAGGTCTTTTGAAATGACGGCATGGTATGGTACACCCAACCATGTTATATCTTTTCTTAACATTTGGAATATGGGGCTTGTGTAAAAGGTTACAAACCTATTCCAAATCAGGCAAGTGCTACTTTGTAAGTTATCCCAAGTCATTGGGTATTCCCCCACCACTATACCGAGGCAAAGGATTTTTGCCACAAAACGCTATGCTTTTAAAGAGAATAGTTCTTGCAAAAGGGTAAGTGGGAGGACAATGCAACTTGACGAGATAACAAGTATCTTCGTCATCAGGTCAAAGGAAAGGAACCTTGGAAGTAATTCCAGAGTTTCCTACTGCGACTGATACGGAAGCCTCTACATTAGATGTATGGACTTCGGTCGAACTTGTAGCTGAACAACGTAGGCAAAGCTCGTGCAAACCTCTGAGGTGCGCAAACGAGATATTGTTGTTAGACAACAGTATACCTATGATATACAAGGAAGCGTTGATAGGCCCTGACTCCGGAATTGGCTGAATGCCAATATAATCCGAGATAGTTTCCATAAATGATTCAAGATTTAAATCTTGATAAACCCTCCGAAAGACTTGGAGTCTAACGGATTGTAATGGGACTATAAACTGATATGGATAAAAATGTTTTATCCATTAAGCTCGACTTGTTGCAATAACAAGTTCAAGGAGTTGACTACAATGAGATTGTCTCACCATAGCAATGCTTAAAGTCGGTTCGGGTTAAACTAGCAATTAATACATATTTCAAAATGTGAGATATGAAACATGGATGATAAAAGAATTTCCATGAAATGGAAATACAACTTAGGACTTGTATGTGATACAATCCAAAGTATTTTGTCGGTCCAAAGGATGCTAGTAAGTATGCTAGCTTCAGAGTTCCAGCAATGGACAAAAGAGAGCAAAATGGAGGTGGAATCTTCGTTTTTGATGGAATGGTCAAAGGGATTTGACTTTATCAATGGGTAATGAAGATGCTTGTGGTTTCAAGAAAGTAAGTGGGAGCATAATAATATTTCTGAAAACCTTGTGTGCTTGACACATTGTTAATTGGAAATAAATTTCTTGACACGAATTAGGACTTCATTTGAAAATAGTTTTTCGAGGAAGTGCTTGGGATAAATAGCCTTGATATTAGGCATAATGATCTATGGAGATAGATTTACCTAATAGGGCTGAGCAAAAATACATATTGACAAGATGCTAAAACCGTTTAGCACTAAGAATGACAAGGAGAGATTCTTGCCAAAGTCACATGGAAAGAGTTTTTGCAAGAATCAGTGTCCCAAAACACTGATGAGCAAAATACATGATGGAGATTCCACACAGTCCTGTTTTTGGATTAATCATGTATTCCAGGTATGTAAAACAACCAGATGTGTCCAATACTCCCAAGCTGTTGCGAGTATAGATACCAAAGTGATCAAAAGTACTGATCATGGGACAACAGTGAAAAAGGATCATTGAGTACTAAAGTAGCACTAATGACATGTTTTGTCGCAAGTGGAGATCATGAAGAGTTCGTTGTAAAAGGTTACATCGATACAATCTTCATCATTTCTCCATGCGATTTTCGATTTAAATTGAGGGTTTTATGTAACACACAATATGGTGGTGCAGTTAGTTGGAAATTGTTCCAAACAAGTTACTGTGGCGAATTCTATAACATAGGCAAAGTATGTTGCCGCTTTAGAAGCGACAAAGACAAAGATGTTGAATCATATAGTTCATTCATGAACTTAGTATGGTTCCAAGAAGGCTTTGGTCAATGCAACACTATTGCAGATAGTTACTCCATAACTCAGTCTGAGGAATAAGGTTTCGACCAATGATTCACATATATACAAAGCCAAGTCCACACAAAATATGGATTTGTGAAAGCGTGAAAACACGAGGATATGCAGAGATACACACGGAGCTGAAGTTGTCAGATCTGATGGACATCAGGCTATACCACATGCGAAGTATTTTTTACACCAGTATGCCATAGGTGTAAAGTGCATTAGCATTAACTAGATTATTGACTCTAGTGCAAGTGGGAGTCTCTAGGAGATATGCCCTAGAGGCAATAATAAATGATATTATTTATGTAGCGACCCGACCCGAATGGATCAAGTGCTCTGTGCTCAGGTGTCATCCCTGGATCAGTAATGCTGACACCACACAGTACATCGAAGGATTTATAGCAGAGTGGCAATCACACACTTATTACATCGTTGTCTCAAAAGAGAACTTATTACAATAAATATGGCTTAAGACCATCTAGTGTCGATAACAGCGGAAGACTTGGAAGATAAATGGGTCCATCAACTCCAACGGCATCACTGAGTATAGAACCACGACCTAAAAACACCTTAATCGTCGTCTAAAAAGTCTGCAACATGAAAGTTGCAGCCCGAAAATGGGTCAGCACATGGAATATGCTGGCAATGTAACACATAGAGAGTAATGGAATGAAACAGCTATACTATATGCATATATGGCTGGTGGAAAGCTCTATGGTTACAGTTTTGCGTAAAGCCAGTTTTTCCCTACTGCAAAGGAATAAATTTATTTAACTATCATGGTGGTTGTGAAACATTGAGAATGGTTGACAGCATCCTCAATCCCAATTAAGTGAACAATTAAAACCCAACAACATTAATTATAAGTAACATGGTGAGATTCACATGATATTCAAGTACTAGATACTCAAGTTGTCCATAACCGGGGACACGGCTAATCATGATTAGTTTGTACACTCTGCAGAGGTTTGCGCACTTTTCCCCACATGACTCGATCGCCTCCGTTTGTTTTCTCGCACAACATGGTGTTTGAGAAACGGATGACCGAGACATAGTCTTTCAGAAGCGCTAGCACCTTACATGTGGGGTAGACCGTACCACCTATAACCCCTACATCTGCTAGTCCACCCCGTAAGAGTTCGCACAACTTAGTCAACTATGCCAGAGCCCATAGTAGCATGTGGCTGCACACGGAAGTTTCTAGCATGAAAGATCTTATGATCCCTTTGAGCCTGGGTGGCGGTCCGAAATAAAAACAGGCAAGTCCTGATAGACATCAGGTGCCTCAATCCACCCAGATGTGTGTTTAAGTTGCCACCTTAGATAAACCATTAAAATTATCAACTCACATCTGTCATGGATATCACTCACCCAATCCACCTCTACTAGCATAGCATGGCATAGTAAGCAAACGTAGAAGTATCTCCCAAAGGTTTCATAAAAATACAGGTAATAGGTACTACCTCATCTACTTCCCATCCCACAATTTAATTAGATCCTAATCATGCAATGTGAGAGGATTGATCTAATGCAATAAAACATGGGTTGTAGAAAAAGGTATGATCAAAGTGTTACTTGCCTTGCTGATGATCCGCGAGACCTAGGGATTCGAAGTAACAAGCGGCGCAATCCGGGTGATCTATCGCAGACAAACAACAAGCATACAATAAGTACTCATCTAATGCACAGGTAAAACTCGAACAAGAGAATGAACCAGAAAGTTCAACTTAAGAACTCCGGTTGCAAAGAAAGAACGAACCGAACAAAGAAACGGAAAACAAACGGCGAAAGAAAACAACTCGGTTCTAGCAAGTTGAAACTAGGTCAAATTTTACCAGGGCAAAAACTTGTTTAAGTTGATTAGACGGAACGGCGGTTTCGAAACAAAACTCCAGGCGCTTGAATCACCTCATTCCGATAAACGAGCGAGAAGAAAGACTAGAATGAAGATCGGATCTGAGATCACGATCGCGGAATAAATCCGACGAAAAGAAAGAGACGAACGGTTAAACGAACATGCGTCGTTAACCGGGAAAGAATCGGTGATCACGTTCGTTGAGATGAACGGTCCGAAAGAAGAACGAAAACCGATCTAGGGTTTTCGGAAAAGAAACCGAAAAAGAAACGGAAAACCGATCTAGGGTTTCGGAAGAAAACCGAAACAAAAACCGGAAGAAAAGAAAAGAATCGGAGAGAAAACGGAACGGTTCTTTTAGGAAAAACCGGACCGGGGAAGAAAAAGAGAGGCGCGGCTACCTCGGGAGGCGGGCTCCGGGCGGCGGCGGCTAAGGGCGGCGGCGGCGGCTTGGGGCTGCGCGCTGCTGCTTGCTGCGGCTTAGGAGGAGAGGGGCTTGGGGTTTTGATTTGAGGAGAGGGGGGGTAGAGGGGTATATATACTAGGAGGGGGAGGGGGTAGATGCTTGGGCAAGGGGCAAGGGGGGCGCCGGCCTAGAGTCCTCCTAGGACTCGGCCTAGGGCGGGGCGGCGGCTGGCGCGCAGGGCGCTGGGGCGGCGGCGGCCTGGCCGGCTGAGCCTTGGCCCGGCTGGCCTGCGGGAGATTTTTTTTAATCGGTTACGCGTGTAGAAAAACAAAAGAAAGAAATCTAAACGAACTCCGAAAAATCTAAAGTCAATTTTCTCCGACTCCTAAAAACGAGTCGAACAAAATGAACTTTTCTCCGGGCCTAAATGCAATTTTTGAAAACGCGCATTTTTCCCTATCCAAGGAAAAGCAAACAAACTCCGGCAAACAAAATTTGATCTATTTATTAAATCTTCATTTTTCCTCAATTTTGGGAAAGTCATATTATTCCCTCTCTTATATTTTTGATATCGGAAAAATTATTGAAGATGAAATAAATAAATCAAATGATCCTCTTTTCAAATTCGAGAAAACTCTCAAATATGAAAATAACGAAATCTCCAGCTCTCTCCGAAGGTCCTTGAGTTGCGTGAAATTTCTAGGATCAACCAAAATGCATGAAAATACGATATGCATGATGATCTAGTGTATAACATTCCAAATTGCAAATTTGGGATGTTACAAACCTACCCCCCTTAAGATGAATCTCGCCCTCGAGATTCGGGTTGGCTAGAAAATAGGTGAGGGTGGTCCTTGAGCAAATCTTCTTCTCTCTCCCAGGTGGCTTCATCCTCTGAGTGGTGGTTCCACTGAACTTTGCAAAACTTGATAACCTTGCTGCGAGTAACTCTGCTGGCAAACTCGAGAATCTTGACTGGTTTCTCCTCATACGTTAAGTCGTCCTTCAACTGAATCGCTTCGAGTGGCACGGTATCTCTTATCGGTACCTCCGCCATCTCGACATGACACTTCTTCAGCTGAGAAACATTGAATACATCATGAACTCCTGACAGTCCCTCTGGTAATTCCAACTTATAAGAAACTTCTCCCATGCGTTGCACGATCTTGTACGGTCCAACAAAATGCGGTGCTAATTTTCCCTTAACTCCAAAGCGCTTAACTCCTCGAAGTGGGGATACTCGAAGATAAACTCTGTCTCCGGTTTCGTAAACTGTCTCCTTGCGTTTGAATCTGCGTAGCTCTTCTGCCTGGACTGGGCTACCTTGAGCCTATCGTGAGTCAACTTAACTTTCCGTTCAGACTCCTTAATCAAATCTGGTCCAAAGAATTGACGGTCTCCAACTTCGTCCCATGACAACGGTGTCCTGCACCTCCTTCCGTATAAAGCTTCGAAAGGTGCCATCTTCAAACTGGTTTGGTAACTGTTGTTATAAGAAAACTCTGCATACGGCAAGTTATCGTCCCAGCTAGATCCATAATCTAGTGCACAAGCTCTCAGCATATCTTCCAAAATCTGATTTACTCTCTCGGTCTGTCCATCTGTCTGCGGATGAAAAGTTGTGCTGAACTCTAGTCTGGTTCCTAAAGTTTCATGCAACTGATTCCAAAACTTTGAGGTAAATTGGGTTCCTCTATCTGATACGATACTCCTCGGAACTCCATGCAAACAAATGATCCTAGTAATGTATATCTTTGCCAACTTAGCACTGGTGTAAGTGGTCTTAACTGGAATAAAATGTGCTACCTTCGTCAAACGATCAACTACTACCCATATCGAATCGTAGCCCGCCTTTGTCCTGGGTAGTCCTGTGATAAAATCCATGCCTATCTTATCCCACTTCCATTCGGGTATCAGCAATGGTTGTAACAATCCTACTGGCTTCTGATGCTCTGCCTTTACTCTCTGACATACGTCACAAACTGCTACATATGCTGCAATATCCTTCTTCATTCCGGTCCACCAGAATGTTTCCTTCAAATCCAAATACATCTTGGTATTCCCTGGGTGAATCGAATACGGTGAATCATGTGCCTCTTGCAAAGTCAACTTCCTGATCTCCGGGTCATTGGGCACATAAACACGGTCCTCAAACCATAAGGTATCGTGCTCATCCTCACGAAATCCCTTTGCTTTTCCTTCGCTCAATTTCTCTTTTATAGCAGCAATCTCCTTGTCAGATTTCTGAGCTTCTCTGATCTTATCCATCAATGTTGACTGAATCTCCAATGCTGCTACATAGCCTCTCGGAACTATTTCCAAACATAGCTCATGAAGGTTTTCTGCTAACTCCTTTGGTATTTTCCCCGTCATTAGAGTATTGACATGGCTCTTACGGCTCAATGCATCAGCTACTACATTAGCTTTTCCGGGATGGTAATGCAATCTCATATCATAATCCTTGATGAGCTCCAACCATCTCCTCTGTCTGAGGTTCAACTCCTTCTGCGTGAAAATGTACTTCAAACTCTTGTGATCCGTGTACACCTCACAATGATTTCCAATGAGGAAATGTCTCCACGTTTTCAATGCATGCACTACGGCTGCTAACTCCAAATCATGCGTGGCATAATTCAACTCATGATGCTTCAGTTGCCATGAAGCATACGAAACAACTCCCTTCCTGCATAAGCACTGCTCCAAGTCCTCGACGTGAAGCGTCGCAATACACCTCATAATCCTTGGTCTGATCTGGCAAAATCAATACTGGTGAGGTGACCAAACATTTCTTCAACTCCTGGAAACTAGCCTCACACTCCTCAGTCCATTTGAACTTAGTATCCTTCTTCAACAACTCCGTCATAGGCTTCGCAATCTTTGAGAAATTCTCAATAAATCTCCGGTAGTATCCTGCGAGTCCAAGAAAACTCCGGATCTCTCCAACTGTCGTTGGTGATTCCCATTCGGTTACGGTCTCAACCTTTGTGGGGTCAACTGCTATACCTTCTCCGGATATAACGTGTCCGAGGAATCCAACTTCCTTCAACCAAAACTCACATTTGCTGAATTTGGCGTATAACTGATGTTCCCTTAGTTTCTCCAAAACCAAACGCAAATGTTCCTTATGCTCCTCTTCATTCTTTGAATAAACCAGGATGTCATCAATGAACACTACGACGAACTTATCCAAAAACTCCATAAACACTTTGTTCATCAGGTTCATAAAATAGGCAGGTGCGTTAGTCAATCCAAATGACATAACAGTATACTCATACAGTCCATATCTCGTGGTGAATGCTGTCTTAGGTATGTCCTGCTCCCGAATCTTCAATTGATGGTACCCTGATCGCAAATCGATCTTGGAAAACACTTTAGCTCCTTGCAACCGATCAAACAGATCGTTGATCATTGGCAGTGGGTACTTATTCTTGATGGTTACTTCATTCAATCCCCGATAATCTACAACCATCCTTAATGATCCATCCTTCTTTTCCACTAGTAGTACGGGTGATCCCCAAGGCGAAGAACTTGGGCGAATATAACCTTTATCCAATAACTCCTTAATCTGATTCTTAATTTCCACCAAATCCTTTGCTGGCATCCGGTACGGTCGCTTCGATATTGGGCTGGTACCTGGCAATAACTCAATCAAAAACTCAATGTCTCTATCCAGTGGCATGCCTGGTAATTCCTCAGGAAATACATCAGGAAAATCCTTTACCACTGGTACTTCTTCTTGCACAACTCCTGTTAGGCAGTTTACTTGTGTCCTGTTTGGCACATGCCGGGATACATACTTGATCCTTCTTCCTTCTGGTGTGGTAAGCAAAATTGACTTACTAGCGCAATCGATGTTTCCTCCATACATCGACAGCCAATCCATACCAAGAATCACATCCAATCCTTGAGATTCCAATACTATTAGGTCTGAGGGAAACACATAGTTACCAATCCTTAATGGTAGCCGATCACACCATCGTCTAGCCATAAACTCCGCTCCTGGTGAGCTTACTAACATGGGTGACCTAAGGGCTTGGGTTGGCAGGTTATATTTATCCACAAATCCCCTTGATATGTATGAATGTGATGCACCAGTATCAAAAAGTACAAGTGCAGTAAATGACTTAACCAGAAACTTACTGATTACTGCATCAGGCTGATCTTCAACCTCCTCCACATTAATGTGGTTCACCTGTCCCCTATTGAAAGGGTTCGGCTTCTTCCCAGAGCTTCCATTGCCATTTCCATTCTGGCCTTCAGGACATTCATTGGCATAATGTCCGGTCTTGGAACACTTGAAACAGGTGACTTGACTCAGGTCTCTCTTGGTTGGGGTCGATGGGGTGGTCCGGTTCTGGCCGTTGCTTCCTCCATTCCCATTACCATTCTTGTGGCCATTATGGTTGTGCAAACTACCTCCTCCATGGGTATGCTGAAACTGAAATCCCGGTTTAGGGGCAAAACGGGGCTTCTGCTGGGCTCCAGAGTTATACTTCCCCTGTCCATATTTCCTCTTGCGGTTCTCAATCTGCTATTGCTTTCCTTCAATCATGATGGCACGATCTACCAACTCCTGGTAGTTGTTGAAACTTGCTACCATCAATTTCATGCTTAGTTCATCATTCAGTCCTTCCAGAAACTTCTCCTGCTTAGCTGCATCCGTAGCAACGTCATCTGGGGCATAACGTGCTAACTTGCTGAAATCGTCAACGTACTGGCCAACTGTCCTTCCTCCTTGGCGTAAGTTGCGAAACTCACACTTCTTCATGGCCATAGCTCCTGCTGAAACATGGGCAGTGCGGAAAGCTTGCTGAAACTGATCCCATGTGACAGTGTCAACTGGGTAAGTGGCTGTGAAATTCTCCCACCATGCTGCCGCGGGTCCGTCAAGCTGGTGAGCGGCAAACTTCACTTTCTCACCATCCGTGCATCCTGCAGTGGTCAACTCCCTTCCTATCTTGCGGAGCCAATCGTCTGCTACTATTGGCTCGGTGCTACTGGAAAACACCGGCGGATTCAGCCTAAGGAAACGGGCTAAGTGGTCAACAGGTGGTGGTGGTGGTGGGTTGTTGTTGTTGTTCTGCTGGTTCTGGACTAACATCTGCATCAATTGATTCTGCTGTTGGATCAACTGAGTGAGCTCCAGTGGAAATCCATTGTCACGTCTCGGAGGCATCTGAGGGTTTAGAAAAGACGAGAATTAAGAATAGAGTGAGGTCTAAAGGGAAAACACTACCCCAATGCACATGAGCAAATGCACACAAAATCACTTCATTCAATCAAACAAGGGCTTACAATCGGTCTAAAACTATCGCAAAAGTGCTCGAACTATAATGTTTACATGGGGGAATACTACTACTATTTGGTGGTCATCTAGAAATTTGAACCGATGGAAGACTCCATGATATCTGCTCCAGCTTCGTCTTCAAAGTCGGGTTCACTTGGATCCGAATCGGTGTCGTCGATGATGATGTAGTTGTCCGGACATGCGACGTACATGTCTTCCTTCCTGGATGCTAACTTCCCCTTGAGTTCTTCAATCTCCTGCTTAAGATCGCCATTGTGTCTTGCTAGAGCTACGATCTCGTCCATGTAGTCCTTGCGTGTAGCCTTCAGTTCTCCTTCTAACTCGATGATCCTTGCCTTCGCATTCTTCAACTCTATCATATCATTGCACATCTGGTTCTCGTGGCGTCGAATGTGCTGGTTTAACTCCTGGATGAAAGATGCAATGGATCTATCCTTCTTGGTGCTGACTAACTCCCATTGTTCATCTCGGCGTCCGCAAATCTGGTAGATAGTGTCCTTGAGGTCTTCTTGATAAACTTCTCCAATGCGTCCTATGGTGATATGAGCTGCCATGCTCTTTCCCAGACTCCAGGTTGGTGCATTGAAAACACTATCTATAGGCTTCGTGATTGGCGTGAATGTTCTTCCCGGAACGTGAGCTTGAATCTTCCAGCACTCCTCTTCAGGCAGAGTGGCGTTGAAGGTCCCAGTGAAGCTTGGTAGTCCAATGTTCAGGTACTTGGTGACTTCCTTCAGGTGAAATCCAAATGGTGTGCCTTCATCCGGTTGAGCGTACTTAATCTTCACGTTCATCATCCTAAAAGAGTAGAAAAGATGAGGAGTTAGAAAATGAGAAGAGAATGGTGATCTATGGCTTTAACTTAGTGGTCGTGTCCTATAGTCAGCGTGTGCTCTGATACCATCTCTGTAGCGACCCGACCCGAATGGATCAAGTGCTCTGTGCTCAGGTGTCATCCCTGGATCAGTAATGCTGACACCAAACAGTACATCGAAGGATTTATAGCAGAGTGGCAATCACACACTTATTACATCGTTGTCTCAAAAGAGAACTTATTACAATAAATATGGCTTAAGACCATCTAGTGTCGATAACAGCGGAAGACTTGGAAGATAAATGGGTCCATCAACTCCAACGGCATCACTAAGTATAGAACCATGACCTAAAAACACCTTACTCGTCGTCTGAAAATTCTGCAACATGAAAGTTGCAGCCCGAAAACGGGTCAGCACATGGAATATGCTGGCAATGTAACACATAGAGAGTAATGGAATGAAACAGCTATACTATATGCATATATGGCTGGTGGAAAGCTCTATGGTTACAGTTTTGCGTAAAGCTAGTTTTTCCCTACTGCAAAGGAATAAATTTATTTAACTATCATGGTGGTTGTGAAACATTGAGAATGGTTGACAGCATCCTCAATCCCAATTAAGTGAACAATTAAAACCCAACAACATTAATTATAAGTAACATGATGAGATTCACATGATATTCAAGTACTAGATACTCAAGTTGTCCATAAGCGGGGACACGGCTAATCATGATTAGTTTGTACACTCTGCAGAGGTTTGCGCACTTTTCCCCACATGACTCGATCACCTCCGTTTGTTTTCTCGCACAACATGGTGTTTGAGAAACGGATGACCGAGACATAGTCTTTCAGAAGCGCTAGCACCTTACATGTGGGGTAGACCGTACCACCTATAACCCCTACATCTGCTAGTCCACCCCGTAAGAGTTTGCACAACTTAGTCAACTATGCCAGAGCCCATAGTAGCATGTGGCTGCACACGGAAGTTTCTAGCATGAAAGATCTTATGATCCCTTTGAGCCTGGGTGGCGGTCCGAAATAAAAACAGGCAAGTCCTGATAGACATCAGGTGCCTCAATCCACCCAGATGTGTGTTTAAGTTGCCACCTTAGATAAACCATTAAAATTATCAACTCACATCTGTCATGGATATCACTCACCCAATCCACGTCTACTAGCATAGCATGGCATAGTAAGCAAACGTAGAAGTAACTCCCAAAGGTTTCATAATAATACAGGTTATAGGTACTACCTCATCTACTTCCCATCCCACAATTTAATTAGATCCTAATCATGCAATGTGAGAGGATTGATCTAATGCAATAAAACATGGGTTGTAGAAAAAGGTATGATCAAAGTGTTACTTGCCTTGCTGATGATCCGCGAGACCTAGGGATTCGAAGTAACAAGCGGCGCAATTCGGGTGATCTATCGCAGACAAACAACAAGCATACAATAAGTACTCATCTAATGCACAGGTAAAACTCGAACAAGAGAACGAACCAGAAAGTTCAACTTAAGAACTCCGGTTGCAAAGAAAGAACGAACCGAACAAAGAAACGGAAAACAAACGGCGAAAGAAAACAACTCGGTTCTAGCAAGTTGAAACTAGGTCAAATTTTACCAGGGCAAAAACTTGTTTAAGTTGATTAGATGGAACGGCGGTTTCGAAACAAAACTCCAGGCGCTTGAATCACCTCATTCCGATAAACGAGCGAGAAGAAAGACTAGAATGAAGATCGGATCTGAGATCACGATCGCGGAATAAATCCGACGAAAAGAAAGAGACGAACGGTTAAACGAACATGCGTCGTTAACCGGGAAAGAATCGGTGATCACGTTCGTTGAGACGAACGGTCCGAAAGAAGAACGAAAACCGATCTAGGGTTTTCGGAAAAGAAACCGAAAAAGAAACGGAAAACCGATCTAGGGTTTCGGAAGAAAACCGAAACAAAAACCGGAAGAAAAGAAAAGAATCGGAGAGAAAACGGAACGGTTCTTTTAGGAAAAACCGGACCGGGGAAGAAAAAGAGAGGCGCAGCTACCTCGGGAGGCGGGCTCCGGGCGGCGGCGGCTAAGGGCGGCGGCGGCGGCTTGGGGCTGCGCGCTGCTGCTTGCTGCGGCTTAGGAGGAGAGGGGCTTGCGGTTTTGATGTGAGGAGAGGGGGGGGGTAGAGGGGTATATATACTAGGAGGGGGAGGGGGTAGATGCTTGGGCAAGGGGCAAGGGGGGCGCCGGCCTAGAGTCCTCCTAGGACTCGGCCTAGGGCGGGGTGGCGGCTGGCGCGCAGGGCGCTGGGGCGGCGGCGGCCTGGTCGGCTGGGCCTTGGCCCGGCTGGCCTGCGGGAGATTTTTTTTAATCGGTTACGCGTGCAGAAAAACAAAAGAAAGAAATCTAAACGAACTCCGAAAAATCTAAAGTAAATTTTCTCCGACTCCTAAAAATGAGTCGAACAAAATGAACTTTTCTCCGAGCCTAAATGCAATTTTTGAAAACGCGCATTTTTCCCTATCCAAAGAAAAGCAAACAAACTCCGGCAAACAAAATTTGATCTATTTATTAAATCTACATTTTTTCCTCAATTTTGGGAAAGTCATATTATTCCCTCTCTTATATTTTTGATATCGGAAAAATTATTGAAGATGAAATAAATAAATCAAATGATCCTCTTTTCAAATTTGAGAAAACTCTCAAATATGAAAATAACGAAATCTCCAACTCTCTCCGAAGGTCCTTGAGTTGCGTGAAATTTCTAGGATCAACCAAAATGTATGAAAATACGATATGCATGATGATCTAGTGTATAACATTCCTTTTTCCAAATTTGGGATGTTACAATTTATCTCCATGTTCATAATTATGTTTATGTTCCATTCTATAACTGCTATGGTTCTCGAGTCTGCAATAACACGAGGCTTGGAGGAAGACTCATATACACGTGTGGAATAATAAACGGTAAGAAGTATTCCTAGTCTAGCCTCTAAGACTAGCTCAAGTGTTGCATGATGGTTCTGTTTTCCTGATCATGGGCATGTCTATGCCAACAACTTTGAGGTCACAATGTTAAGAGAACATTTGTGTTGAATCGACCCGGATTGATGTTATGCTATGAGATTCATTCGTCACAAGTTTATGGTTGATAACATAGAGATGGTTAATGTTTGCATAATTCCTTAGACCATGAGAGTATCGAGTTTCTTCATACTCGCTTCATGAACTTTGGGGTTTGTTAAACGTCATCCGTAAATGGGTGGCCATTACGGCGGCTTACGGGTTCATGGAAAAGTGTGTCAAGTAACTTGATAGCTCAAGATTGGGATTTGCTCCTCCAACGATGGAGAGATATTCTCGGGCCCTCTCGGTGTTACGGTATCCATCATCGTCTGGCCAGACACAGTGTGATTTGATCACAGGGATGCCGGAACACGGAAACGAGAAAAGAGAACAAAACAGGTAACGAGGTAACTTGCATGGTGGACAAATTGTTCGTCCACGGGGATGCAATAAATCTCATCTCGGGTGTTTGTGACATATCATGAAGCAACAGGAATAGCTCACTGCAACTGGAGGTTCACTCGAATATTCATTCGTGTGGGTATAGGGGTCAATATGGGTGTCCACGGCTCCGATGTTGATCATTGATCGGAAAGTGTTCCGGTCATGTCTATGCTTCACCGAACCTATAGGGTCACACGCTTAAGGGTCATCTATCTGCTGAATACTAGACAGGGAGTCTGAGAGAAATTTGCCGAAAAAGTTTCGGAGATAATGGAAGAGTTCCGGAGAGAGAATAGCGAAATAGTTTCGCAAAACCAAAAAATTGTTTCGGGATATACCATTAAGTCAAATTGGTTTCAGGACACGCCTGATAATTCTTGGAGGGTGCCAGAATTATTCTGGAAACTTCTAGGAATTTTTTGGGATAAAAACCAAAAATGTTCGGAGCTGCCGGTACCGCTTTGGTTGTTTTTTGCAGATGAAATTCACTAATCTGAAATTGTTTTAGAACGAATCCAAAATCATTTTAGTGGGTACTGGAATTATTCTAAGACCCATAGAAATATTTTCGGATTTAATCGATGCGAAAAATTGTCTTCATGAATAGTGAAAACGCATTCTTGTTTGCTTTTCGCAGATGAAAATCACTAAACCGAAATTGTTTCGGGATGTGTTGAAAACTATTTTAGTGGGTACTGGAAATGTTCTGAGCCCACATAAATATTTTCAGTTCGAACGGATGCTGAAAAATGTCGTCATGAATAGTGAAAGTGCTTTTTGCTTGGCTTCTTGGAGAAGCCACCTTGACGGTCTTTTGGTATTATCCCCTTGGATTCTTGGAGAAACCACCCTTGGGCTTGGCCTATAAATAGGGGTGGGGGGGCTACCTAAAGAGACACTCTTTCTCACATACAAGTGCCATTGCAATGATCTGGCTTCTCTCTCCCTCCCAGCAAAATAGTTTCGTAGAGCCGAAAGGCTGTCTGGGTTCTGGCAGGAACTAGTTCTGGACGGCGAAGCCCAGCCGGATAGATGACACCATATGTGTGCAACTCTGTAGAGAGATCATAGTTTCGGTCTTAGTTCGAGAGTGCCTCCCGAAGGGCTGTCCGTGTGACCGTCCGAGTTTCAAAGGTCCTCCCGAAGGGCTGTCCGAGTGACTGTCCGACTTTCGAAGGTCCTCCCGAAGGGCTGTTCGCGACACCGTCCGGGGGACTGTCCGACCACCTCCCGGAGGCTGTCCGAGGGGCAGATGAGGGTATACATCCTCGTGGTTGGGAGGTTGTAAATCCTAGCTGCGGGGATCTGCACCGCTGATCGTCATCGACTCTACTTCTCGCTGCGCTACGAGTCGGTAACGAAAAAGATCAAACCTTGTATGCAGTCTCCATAGTGGTCCTTGGCTAGTGCATAAGTCAGAATTTTTTTGTTTTCTGGTACATTACCCTACAGGTTTCAACATGGAAAGGAAGGCGGAAATAGGGGAAATGTGGCTTTTTGTTGGGGGGAGGGGCGGGGAGGTAGATATTTCCACGGAAGCCAAAAATTTGGAATCGCTTTAGCGAAAAAACTGGCACGCAAAGTGTCATCAAACACGGTCCTTTATTAAGAGCGGGCTGTGGACTGTAGCCTTCGCACCTTCTCGCGTAAGCCGTATGCGTACTATACTCCGATGGTACTCCAAGATATTTTGTGCTGCATCTCACACGGTTAGTTATAATAAACTGTGTGGATTTACTTGATTTTTGTCTTGATTTGAATTACATAATGGGGTCACGGCGGCAATGGACGGTGTTTGAATTCCTAGAACTTTTATCTGCAGTGAACATGCAACTATATGTGTGTCATAAAAGAATTGGAATTATTCAGGGCTCGTTTGGACATTTTATACATTAAATTGGTTTTCTAGCCATTTCAGGTGCACAATTCAAAATTAAACTACATGCACATGCTCCGGTGCATATAAATTGGTTGCAAAATCAAATATGTGTCCGTGGGTGCATGCTTTGGTCCCATGCAAGAAATGGGAATGACTTTCAAACACCAGGGCACTGTTGATTGCCGGCAAAACATTGAGATACCTGGTTTTGTAATTCTAGTAAATCCATAAGTGGTCCGAAATTCATGAAACTTGGCATGCTATCATGGACTGACATCAACATGCTGTGGTAAATTTTTTGTCCCATTTGGGGCAGGTTTGGGTATAAGCTTCTCATAAACCAGAGCTTCTCACAACAAGTGTGATGGTTTTGGTAGGGAACGTTTCACCTTTCTGGACGAAAGATATCCGCTGCCTCTTCTCGATTTCAATTTTTTTCCTAGTGTCAACATAGAACAACAGGAGTGTTGTCTCAACTTTTGGTATTTTTCGAGGTTCGCTTGGACATTTTTATACATTAACTGAGTTTTCTATGAATTCATGTGCATAATTCAAATTTGAACTATATGCACATTCTCTAATGCATATAAATTAGTCAAAAATTCAAATATGTGTCCTTGGTTGCATGCTTAGGTCCCATGCAAGAAATGGGAATGAATGTCAAACACCCTGCCACCATCACTCGGCCACAAGCATTGAGATACCTGGTTTTTAAATTGTAGTAAATCCAAAGCTCGTCTGAAATTCATGAAACTTGGCATGCTGTCATGGAGTGATACGTCTCCAATGTATCTATAATTTTTGATTGTTCCATGCTGTTATATTATCATTCTTGGATGCTTTACAATCATTTTATAGTCATTTTATATCATTTTTTGGTACTAACTTATTGACATAGTGCCAAGTGCCAGTTGCTGTTTTTTGCATGTTTTTTACATCGCAGAAAATCAATACCAAATGGAGTCCAAATGCCACGAAACTTTATGGATATTTTTAAGACATCTAATGGGCCCTGGCTGCGCCGGGGAGTGCTCCGAGGAGAGCACAACCCACCATGGCGCGCCAGGAGGCCCAGGCGCGCCCTGGTGGGTTGTGCCCACCTCGGGTGCCCCCCAGACCGCCTCTTTGCTCTATAAGTACCCCAATATTCCCAAAACCCTAGGGGTGAAGGAAATATGCCCTAGAGGTAATAATAAAGTTATTATTTATTTCCTCATATCATGATAAATGTTTATTATTCATGCTAGAATTGTATTAACCGGAAACATAATACATGTGTGAATGCATAGACAAACATAGTGTCACTAGTATGCCTCTACTTGACTAGCTCGTTGATCAAAGATGGTTGAGTTTCCTAGCCATAGACATGAGTTGTCATTTGATTAACGGGATCACATCATTAGGAGAATGATGTGATTGACTTGACCCATTCCGTTAGCTTAGCACTTGATCGTTTAGTTTACTGCTATTGCTTTCTCCATGACTTATACATGTTCCTATGACTATGAGATTATGCAACTCCCGAATACCAGAGGAACACTTTGTGTGCTACCGAACGTCACAACATAACTGGGCGATTATAAAGGTGCTCTACAGGTGTTTCCGATGGTACTTGTTGAGTTGGCATAGATCGAGATTAGGATTTGTCACTCCGATTGTGGGAGAGGTATCTCTAGGCCCTCTCGGTAATGCACATCACTATAAGCCTTGCAAGCAATGTGAATAATGAGTTAGTTGCGGGATGATGCATTACGGAACGAGTAAAGAGACTTGCCAGTAACGAGATTGAGCTAGGTATTGAGATACCGATGATCGAATCTCGGGCAAGTAACATACCGATGACAAAGGGAACAACGTATGTTGTTATGCGGTTTGACCGATAAAGATCTTCGTAGAATATGTAGGAACCAATATGAGCATCCAGGTTCCGCTATTGGTTATTTACCGGAGACATGTCTCGGTCATGTCTACATAGTTCTCGAGCCCGTAGGGTCCGCACGCTTAAAGTTCTGTGACGATCGGTATTATGAGTTTTTGTGTTTTGATGTACTGAAGGTAGTTCGGAGTACCAGATATGATCACGGACATGATGAGGAGTCTCTAAATGGTCGAGACGTAAAGATCGATATTTTTGAAGCCTATATTTGGACATCGGAATGGTTCCGGGTGAAATCGGGATTTTACCGGAGTACCGGGAGGTTACCGGAACCCCCTCGGTAAGTGTATGGGCCTTTATTGGGCCTTAGTGGAATAGAGGAAGAGGAAGCATATAGGAGGGGGCGCCCCCCCAAGCCCAATCCGAATTGGGTGAGGGGGCCGGCCCCCCTTTCCTTCTTCTCTCCCTCCTCTTTCCCACCTCTCCTACTCCAACTTGGAAGGGGGAAATCCTATTCCCGGTGGGAGTAGGACTCCCCTATGCCACGCCCTAGAGAGGGCCGGCCCTCCCTCTCCTCTACTCCTTTATATACGGGGAGGGACGCACCCCTTGGAGACACAACAATTGATCATTGATCTCTTAGCCATGTGCGGTGCCCCCCTCCACCATAATCCACCTCGGTCATATCGTAGCGGTGCTTAGGCGAAGCCCTGCGTCGGTAACTTCATCAACATCGTCATCACGCCATCATGCTAACGAAACTCTCCCTTGAGCTCTACTGGATCGTGAGTTCGCGGGACGTCTCCGAGCTGAACGTGTGCTGAACACGGAGGTGCCGTACGTTCGGTACTGAGGATCGGTCAATCGTGAAGACATACGACTACATCAACCGCGTTGTTATAATGCTTCCGCTTTAGGTCTATGAGGGTACGTGCCCACTCTCTCCCCTCTCGTTGCTATGCATCACCATGATCTTGCGTGTGCATAGGATTTTTTTTAAATTACTATGTTCCCCAATAGTGGCATCCGAGCCAGGTTTATGCGTAGATGTTATTGCTACCTCTTGAGCACTGCGTTGGTTTTCCCTTGAAGAGGAAACGGTGATGCAGTAAAGCAGCATAAGTATTTCCCTCAGTTTTTGAGAACCAAGGTATCAATCCAGTAGGAGGCCACGCGCGAGTCCCACGCACCTACACAAACAAACAAGAACCTCGCAACCAACGCGAAAAAGGGGTTGTCAATCCCTTCACGGTCACTTACGAGAGTGAGATCTGATAGAGATGATAAGATAATATTTTTGGTATTTTTATGATAAAGAGTAAAAGTAAATAATGCAAAGATAAACGGTGCCAGAAATAACTTGTTGACGGAAGATTAACATGGTGGAAAATAGACCCGGGGGCCATAGGTTTCACTAGTGGCTTCTCTCTAGATAGCATAAGTATTACGATGGGTAAACAAATTACTGTCAAGCAATTGATAGAATTGAGCATAGTTATGAGAGTATCTAGGTATGATCATGTATATAGGCATCACGTCCGCGACAAGTAGACCGACTCCTGCCTGCATCTACTACTATTACTCCACACATCGACCGCTATCCAGCATGCATCTAGAGTATTAAGTTCATGAAGAACAGAGTAACGCATTAAGAAAGATGACATGATGTAGAGGGTTAAACTCATGCAATATGATATAAACCCCATCTTTTTATCCTCGATGACAACAATACAATACGTGCCTTGCTGCCCCTAATGTCACTGGGAAAGGACACCACAAGATTGAACCCAAAGCTAAGTACTTGTCCCATTGCAAGAAAGATCAATCTAGTAGGCCAAACCAAACTGATAATTCGAAGAGACTTGCAAAGATAACCAATCATACATAAAAGAATTCAGAGGAGATTCAAATATTGTTCATAGATAAACTTGATCATAAACCCACAATTCATCGGATCTCGACAAACACACCACAAAAGAAGATTACATCGAATAGATCTCCACAAGAGAGGGGGGGGGGACATTGTATTGAGATCCAAAAAGAGAGAAGAAGCCATCTAGCTAATAACTATGGACCCGAAGGTCTGAAGTAAACTACTCACACTTCATCGGAGAGGCCTTGGAGATGATGTAGAGGCCCTCCGTGATCGATGCCCCCTCCGGCGGAGCTCCGGAAAAGGCCCCAAGATGGGATCTCACGGGTACAGAAAGTTGCGGCGGTGGAAATAGGGTTTTGGCTCCGTCTCTAGTAGTTTGGGGGTACGTAAGTATATGTAGGAGGAAGAAGTACGTCAGTGGAGCAACGTGGGGCCCACGAGGGTGGAGAGCAGGCCCAGGGGGGGTAGGCGCGCCCCCTACCTTGTGCCCTCCTGGTTGATGTCTTGATGTAGGGTCCAAGTCCTCTGGATCACGTTCGTTCCGAAAATCACGTTCCCGAATGCCGGGGTGCTGATCCACGGGCACCTATGGGACCGGCGGACCGGGTCCCTTTCGGTTCAGCGGGGGCGGAGGTCGCGCAAAGAGCAGATCGAGGCGAAGCATGCTAGCGATTTACCCAGGTTCGGGCCGCACGGATGCGTAAAACCCTACTCCTGCTTTGTGGTTCTGTATTGATTTCTAGCTCGGGAGCGCGGAGTGCTACAGTACATACCAGCAGCTAGCAAGACCGAGCGTGAGTGTTCGAACTCGCTAACCCCCTCCTACGTTGCACACGGGCCTCCTTTTATATGCTCAAGGGGTTACCGACATATGGCAACGGAGGTAAAGGGCAAAAGCGGAAGAGTGGTGGTTGGTACAACTACCTGTACAGTGTTATCATACCTAACCCTGACGTTAGGGGACAAGGGCATTAATTGCCCGTCTGTGTCGCCTAAACAGTACCGAAAGGGACCGCTAGGGACGCCACCGTTTGCCATGATGGTTATCTTGTCAGCGCCTGCTTGCCACCGCGCACCCCTAGCTGCACAGCCTCCTGCCACGTGTGCTTGGGAGGGTCTCAGAGCGACACGTTGGCGGGTGTGCTGGAGCGCGGGCGCGAAGTGGGGGTTTCCCGCGGCAAGCTCCTTGCCGCGGTCGTCGTCTTGTCGTGTTCAGGAGCTTGTCGCTCACCGGGCCTCACCGGGACGCGTGGCGCGTCGCGGCAAGTTTTCTTGGTATGCTTCGGTTGGCCTTCCCGGCAAGCTCCTCTTGCCAGGGTCTTGTTTCCTTCCCGGCAAGCTCCTCTTGCCGGGGCCTTGTCTTCTTCCCGGCCAGCTTCTCTTGCCGGGGCCTAGGTTTGAGTACTTTGTTCTTGAATGGTCTCAAAGGGACCACGGAGGATCTTGGCGGTCACCCGGCAAGCCTTGCCGCGGGATGCTGCGACTGCCCGTGCACAAGTTCGGGATACTAGGGTACCCCTACTCTAGTACACCGACAGGAGCCCCCGGGCCTGGGCCAGACACGGTGCCGAGCGCTGTTGGGCCAGGCCCAAAACAGTGCACGGGCGCGCGCGGCCTTGGTCACGCCGCATATCTCTCCGCTTCCAGCGCGCATGCCTAGAACGGCACGCGTCAAACGCGGCGTCGTGGGTGACGTGGGCGGCGTGCGCGGGGCTAAGCCCCGCGAGCATGCGTCAGGCCATGATGAAGGGGACGGCCCACGCCCTCCTCTCTAAACGGAGGTAGGCGTGGGGGCGTGGTGCATTTACTGGACGGGGCCGGTGCGCGGTTTTCGAGGCGCCTACTCCCTGAGATCACGGGGTAGGGCGATGCCGTCTCATCCGTCGCCTCGGTTCTACATCCCCGCCACGCGGCTCCCATGCGCTCAGGGTCGCGGACGGTGGAAGCGGGAAACTGGGCCGTTGCGAGCAGAGGTAGCGGGTCGGGCCCGCCTCCCTGCTCTTCTCGTGCCTTGATTCGCTGAGCGGGGCGGCCGAGCTCCCACCTCGCTCCTTTATAAAGAGCGGGAGTGGAGCACAGAAGCCCGCACTCTCTCATCTCCTCCTTTCTTCAGCTTCTGCTCCCCTTTCTCTCATTCGCCATGGAGAAAGGGAACCCTGGGCCTTCATCGGTGGCGGCGAGGGTCGCCGCCAGACAGCGCACCCTTCCCTCTCCCGTGCCCATGGTGGTAGAGCCAGCCATAAGGGGAAGAGGGAGGGGGCGAGGTCGTGGACGAGGTCGAGGACGAGGTCGAGGCGCTCGGGGAAGAGGCGGACGGGGCGGCGCGCCAGCTTCGCCTCCGCCGGCGGTTCCTCCCCCCTCGGCGGTCCATATAGGGGACGACCCTTGCGAGTTCTTCGTCAGGCTGCGCCGGGTGCCTTGTCGTCGCCTCCGGCTTCCAGCTCCGTTTGCGAGCGCGATGGAGTTGGACCCGCCCGAGACACTGAGAATGCACATGAGGGGCTGTGGGATCAGCGGCACGCGAGTCCGCGTTGTATTCCCAGCCCCTAATGTGATGTATCTTGATCGAGGGTGGAAAACGTTCGCCCGTATCCACAGCCTGATGGAGGGGTTTACCCTCCATTTTAAGTTAATGGAGGGCGATCTCCTCTCCGTCAAGGTCTTCGGGTGCTTCGGCACTCGGGCGAAGTGCTGCGTGGACAGCTCCTCCGATAGCGAAGGCTCCCCCTCGAGCGAGAGTGACGAGGAGGAGAGCGACAGCGATGATGAGGGTAGCGGGCGGCGGGATGGCGGGCCCGGCTAGGCGTCGGGCGCCGCTTCGTGCGGCACCGGCGACCTCATCATCCGTGTCGCCGGCTCCTTGAACTCCCCGAGGTCGTCTCCTTGGGCGGCTGGCGTAGGGAGGACGCGGAAGGGGAAGAGGGTTGGCGACAAGGCCGTCAGGTCGGAGTACGAGGGCGTGGTGCCCTCGACAGCGTGCTGACGTCCTGCCGCCCCGTCTTCGAGCCCCGCTTCCGGCGCTGCCATCACCGTCCAGCCTTCGGACGGCCCCCGGGATGTTCTCTTGGTGTCTTCTGGCACCTGTAGCTCGCCTAGGCGCCCCTTTTGCCCTTTTCGCCTCCTTGACCTACCTCCTGAAGAGAGGGACAAGAAAGGGATTACGGGCATCTTATCTTTTTAATTTGTAAGCCTTCGGGCCATAGCTGCATCTAAAACTTGTAAGCCTCTCTTTCATGTTTTTCATCCTCTATGGACTGTACCTGAGTGGGATGTTTTTTAATGAAAAGGGGATGCTTGCCGGGCTATTTGTCTCGCGGGTTGAACCCACGCCAAGGAGCAAATCCTTGGTATCCCTCGGACAGACATTTCATTTCCCAGCAACAGGCCCTGCCGCCTTCCCACGTCGCTCGACCTTTCTCACACCTTTGACGGAGGTGGGAACGAGGTGGGTGCGGCTTCCTCGTTTCATCCCTTTGCTGTCGCGACTACGACCAAACTCGGCCCTGGGAACGAGCCCCAGAGCCTAGAGTTGAGGGAGCACAGCAGTTTTCGGGAAGAAACGCGGTTTCGCATTCCCCAGTCCATAAGAGGATGCATGATGAGGGACGAAAGACTTATCTGATATCGCAGCCCCCGGCAACTCTGGCTTGCCGTGGGTGAATCTTGGTACTCGCAGCCCCCGGCAACGCTGGCTTGCCGGGGCCCGGGTGCCGGTGCGCCCTTCTTCTCCTTTTCGTCCTCAAGCGGTCTGGCCAGGATATGCGAACCCTGTGAACGAAAGAAAAGCAAAGGGACGGACACTCGACCTCTAAGCTAGGGGTTAGCCGCTGTTAGGCACTATCGATCCTAACCAAGGACGAGACTCGACCTAGCATGCATGCTATAACCCCGGGGTGTCAGCGCTTCATTTACTTGTGCTCAGGGTCTGCGCCTGGCTTTGTACAAAGGATTACATGCAACAGCGGCAAGACTTGTACAAAAGGGTGGTTGCCGGACAGGGTCCGACAACCGCGCCTTACGGGTAAAACTTACGAAGATGCTCGATGTTCCAGGAGTTGCTCACTGGAATGCCATCTTCGGTCTCAAGGCGGACAGCGCCAGGCCTAGTGACTCGTTTCACCCGGTAAGGGCCTTCCCACTTCGGCGTCAACTTGTTGGAATTCTTGGCGGACTGAACGCGCCGAAGAACAAGGTCGCCTTCCTCGAGACTTCTGGCATTAACTTTGCGGCTATGGTAGCGGCGCAAAGCTTGCTGGTAGCGAGCAGCTCGCATAGCAGCCTGAAGACGGTCTTCCTCAAGGAGCAGCGCGTCATCTTGCCGCAGCCGCTCTTGCTCGAGCTCATCATAAGCGAGCACTCGAGGTGACCCGTATACGAGTTCCGTGGGGATAACTGCTTCTGCTCCATAGACTAGAGCAAAAGGTGTGTGTCCAGTGGCTCGATTTGGCGTCGTTCTGATCGACCAAAGAACCACCGGCAGATCCTCGATCCAGTTTCTTCCGCACTTGTGCAGCTTGTCGAAAGTTCTGGTCTTGAGCCCGCGCAGCACCTCAGCATTTGCCCTCTCCGCTTGACCGTTGCTTCTTGGGTGAGCAACAGAAGCGAAGCAGACCTTGGCGCCAAGATCTTGAATGTACTGCATGAAGGTGCGGCTCGTAAATTGCGTACCGTTGTCGGTGATTATCCTGTTAGGGATCCCGAAGCGGCAAACAATTGACCTGAAGAACTTGACTGCTGACTGTGCTGTCACCTTCCTCACTGGTTCCACTTCCGGCCACTTTGTGAACTTGTCGATTGCAACATACAAGTACTCAAAGCCCCCGACAGCTCGGGGAAAGGGGCCGAGGATGTCGAGCCCCCAGACCGAAAATGGCCAGGATAAAGGGATCGTCTGGAGAGCTTGAGCTGGTTGGTGTATCTGCTTGGAATGGAACTGGCATGCTTCACACTTGGTTACTTGTGCAGTTGCATCCTGGAGGGCTGTTGGCCAGAAGAAACCTTGCCGGAAAGCTTTGCCGACAAGTGCTCTTGCGCCAATGTGGTGACCACATATGCCTCCATGTATCTCTGCCAACAGCTTTTGTCCATCTTCCCGGCTAATACACCTCAATTTCACACCGTTGAGTCTTCTTCTGTACAGTGTCTTGTCGATGAACTGGTACATACTTGACTACCAGGCTACTCTTTCGGCTTCTTCTTGCTCTTCGGGAAGCTCTCCCGTCTGAAGGAAGTGGACAATCCGCTGTGCCCATGCTGGAGCTTGTGGCTCGACAACAAGGACTGAAGGCAAATCTGCTGCTGCGGGAACATCCGCTTCCACGGCAAGAACCTGCGGCTCTGCCGGAGCTTGACGTTCCCCGACAAGCTCGCCGGAGCAAAACTTGTCGGGAGCTTCTGCTTCAACGGAACAAACCCTAAGGATTACCGGAGCATCTTGCTCCTCAGCACTCTTGGCGTTGATCTTGGGCACTGCTGCGGGAACATCCGCTTCTACGGCAAGAATCTGCGGATCTGCCGGAGCGTGACGTTCCCCGACAAGCTTGCCTGAGAAAAACTTGTCGAGAGCTTCTGCTTCAACGGAACAAACCCTAGGGCTTGCCGGAGCATCTTGCTCCTCAGCACTCTTGGCGTTGATCTTGGGGACCTTCTTGGCGGCGGCTTCGGGGAGCTCTGCCGGCAAATAGTCACCAGAAACCAACTTCCTCTTCTTGCTCTGTCCAGTTGATGGCGCTACGGACGGCTGAGTCAGCTTGAGCACAAAGATCCCTGGTTCCACAGGTAACTTAAGTGCGGCACACTTTGACAGGCCATCTGCAATGGCGTTCTGAGCTCTCGGAACATGCTCCATTTGTAGGCCGTCAAAGTGCTCCTCTAGTTTTCTCACTTCGTCGACGTAAGCTTCCATCAACGGACTCTGATAATTCTTGTTTACTTGGCGGACGACAAGCTGTGAGTCACCCCTGACAATGAGCTTCTTGATCCCAAGGTCTGCCGCGATCCTGAGACCGGCAAGAAATCCCTCATACTCTGCAGTATTGTTTGTTGCTTGCTCCTTGGGAAAGCGCATCCGGACTACGTACTTGAGGTGCTCTCCGGTGGGTGCGATAAGCAGCACACCAGCGCCGGCGCCTTGCAGCGAAAAGGCACCATCAAAGTACATCAGCCACTCTTTGCTTGCTTCCTTGTCGGGGATGCTCGTTTCTGGAATTTCTTCATCTGGTGTTGGCGTCCATTCTGCTATAAACTCTGCCAATGCTCTGCTCTGGATAGTTGAAGTGCTTTCAAACTTGAGGCCAAAGCTTGACAGTTCCAGTGCCCACTCAGCAATCCTGCCTGTCGCTTCTGGATTCTGCAGTATCCTCTTCAGCGGAAAGCGAGTGACAACTGTGATCTCATGTGCTTGGAAGTAATGGCGCAGCTTTCTTGAGGCCATGAGAAGGCCGAAAAGCAATTTCTGCACACCAGAGTACCTTGACCTAGCCCCCTGCAGAAGGGAACTGACAAAGTAAACTGGGCGCTGCACCATCTTCTTGTGTATCTCGTCGTGTATCTGCGCAGATCCATCTTTGTCGGGACCAGAGCTTGTCGGGGAAGCTCCCTGCTTGTCGCTGGATGCGCTTGCCGCGGTTGCTGGCTCATCATCCGCCTCCCTCTCTGCCACTAACGCAGCACTAACCACTTGATTGGTTGCCGCTATGTACAGCAGCAACTTCTCTTGCGGTTTAGGTGCGACAAGTATTGGAGGGGAGGACAGGTACCTCTTCAGGTCTTGCAGCGCAGCCTCCGCTTCCGGAGTCCATTTCATTGGACCTGCCTTTTTCAATGATTTGAGAAACGGCAGGGCGCGCTCAGCAGACCGAGAGATAAACCTGCTGAGAGTAGCCACGCAGCCGGCAAGTTTCTGTACATCCTTGACGCGCTTTGGTGCTTCAATCTGCTCAATGGCCTTGATCTTGTCGGGATTGGCTTCAATTCCCCGCTGACACACGAAGAACCCGAGAAGTTTGCCGGAGGGAACTCCAAACACACACTTCTCTGGGTTGAGCTTGAGGCTGATCTTGCGCAGATTTGCAAAGGTCTCGTCTAAATCTTGAATCAGGGTTGCTCTGTCCTTGCTCTTGACCACTATATCATCCATGTAGGCCTCCACATTTCTGTGTATTTGCGGCTCAAGAGCAACATGGACTACTCTTGCAAATGTCGAACCAGCATTTTTTAATCCGAAAGGCATCCGTACGAAACAGTACGTGCCACATGGAGTAATAAATGCGGTCTTCTCCTCATCCTCCTCTGCCATGAAGATCTGATGATATCCTGAGTATGCGTCAAGAAATGAAAGCAAATCACATCCGGCTGTGGAGTCAACAATCTGGTCAATGCGCGGCAAAGGAAATGGGTCTTTGGGACAAGCTTTGTTAACATCGGTAAAATCGATACAAAGCCTCCATTTCCCGTTTGCCTTGCGCACGACTACAGGATTGGCCAACCACGTGGGATGGAGCACTCCTCTGACAAGGCCTGCTGCTTCCAGTTTCTTGATCTCTTCTGCAATGAATTCTTGGCGCTCCACTGCCTGCTTCCTGATTTTCTGCTTGACGGGCCGCGCATGAGGACAAACGGCAAGGTGGTGCTCAATCACTTTCCTGGGAACACCGGGGATGTCAGACGGCTGCCATGCAAACACGTCGACATTCGCCCGCAGGAAAGTAACGAGCGCGCTTTCCTATTTAGGGTCGAGCGTGGCACTGATGGTGAAGGTACCACTAGTGCCGTCCTCCTTGGCGGGCACCTTCTTCGTCTCTGGCGGAGCCGCCATCGTCTTCTTACACTTGCCGGTGGAGCTCGATGGTGCGCCCTCGACAGCAGCGCAGCACTCTGAAGAGGTGTGCTTGCCGGAGTGGGCACCAGAACTCTCGCCGGACTTGGTCTTCTCCCCCCCGGGAGCTTCAGCGGCAAGTGGCTTGTGATCTGCTGCAGCTGCTGCTTCCCGGTAGATCTTGTCGGCACAGATAAGCGCGTCCTTCTTGTCGCTAGGGACAGAGATGACGCTTATCGGTCCTGGCATCTTCAGCATGTTGTATGCATAATGAGAGGCTGCCATGAACTTGGCGAGTGCTGGACGGCTGAGTATCCCATTGTATGGCAACGGAATATCGGCAACGTCAAATGTGACCCTCTCAGTCCTGAAGTTTAGCTCGCTGCCAAATGTTACCGGCAGCGTGACCTTCCCCTTCGGCTTGCTCCTTCCCGGATTGATTCCTTGGAATGTGCCGGTCTCTTCGAGCTCGCTGTCAGGGATTTGGAGTTTTTGGAGTACAGCGGAGGAGATCAGGTTTAAGCCGGCCCCGCTGTCGACTAGCATCTTGGTGACTTTGAGGTTGCGGATAGTTGGTGATACCAACATCGGCAAACACCCGACTGCAGTTGTGCGGTCAGGGTGATCCTCAATGTCGAAGATGATAGGCGCGCTAGACCACTTCAGAAGCTTGCGTGATTCGATAGGTGGTTCTGCTGCATTAACTTCCCGCACCCACTGTTTGAGTCGGCGGTGCGAGGTATGCAGAGAAGCACCACCGTCAACACACAAGACCTCTATGGCTTTCTGAAACTCCTGCTCACTGGTCTCAACATCATCCATGTCTTCGTCGCTGTCGTCGTCGTCTTCATCCTTGTCGCGACCGCGGGGAGGTCTGTCTCCTTGCCGCTGCTTGGCCTTGCCGCGGCGTCCTTCCTGGCCGGTGCGCTTCTGGCCGGATTTCTCGGCACCCCCTTGGGCTCTCTCCTTGTCGCGCCGCTCGTACTCAGCCTTCTGTTGCTGGACAAGCTGCTCGACTTTCTTGCAGCTCTGGAGGTCATGGCCCTTGGTGCGGTGAATCTTGCAGTATTGTTTGTCGGAGCCGTCCTGCTTGTCGGCGGCGGCCACGGCCTGGCAGTTGGTGCATGCGGCAACCTCCTTGCCGGAGCTACCAACCTTGGCTCGCATGGCGCCGCCGTCGCTGCCGGACTGCTCGATGACCAGCACCTCCTTGTTCTGCTTCTTCCTGTTGTTACGCTGCCGGTTTTTCTTTGCCGGGGCGGCATCCTCGCTGTCAGATCCTTCCGCTCCGGTCTTCTCTCCGGGGAGTCTCCTCCCTTCCTCAGCACGTGCGCATTTGTCGGCCAGGGCGTACAGCTCACTGACGTCTCTAATCCTGCACATCGCCATCTCCTCCCGCATCCTGCGGTTACGCACGTTCTGATGGAACGCGCTGATGACCGCGGCGGGGTGGACGTCTGGGATGTTGTACTGTACACGGCTGAACCTCTGAATGTACTTGCGCAGGGGCTCTCCTTCCTTCTGGACGAGCAGATGAAGATCACTCTCTTGGCCATGAGGTTTGTGGCCACCCGTAAAGGCGCCGACAAACTGATGGCATAGATCAGCCCAGGAGGATATGGAGTTGTCCGGCAAGTGCATGAGCCAGGACCTGACGTTGGGCTTGAGCACCAACGGGAAGTCGTTGGCAAGGATCTTGTCGTCCCGCCCCCCAGCAGCCTGCACCGCGATGGTGTAGATGCTGAGGAACTCCGACGGATGCGACTTGCCGTCGTACTTCTCTGGTACATCTCGTTTGAAGTTCTTCGTACTGGGCCACTGGACTTGCCGCAGCTCACGAGTGAACGCAGGGCAACCTACCACGTACGGCAAGTCGCCTGGTTCCCCTGGCGCATGCATGTCAACAGAGGGCCCAGCGCGCTGGTCTGATTGACGCCGCGCTTCTCTCCGGCGCTCGATGCTAGTGCGAGCGTCTTCTCGCTGTCGTTCTTGAAGAACTTGGCGCTGATCGCGACGAGCTCGCGGATCTGACGACGCGGTGGAGTCGCTGTCGAGATGGACCCGGCGAGTCGGCGATCTTGGCCTTCGGGGTGGGGAGTGCACAGTAGTTGCACCCCCACCAGTCTTGTCGTCTCCGGCTCGTGCCTGGCTGGCTTGCCGCGGCTGAGACGCGCTCGGCTGCCGTGGAGTGTCGCCGTTGGCGAAGCCGATGAGACTCTGGATAGTGGCCCTCCAGTCGTCGATCTTGTCTGCCGCTGGAGGGTAGTCTAGGAGCAGCTGAGCTCGCGCTAGAGCTTCTGCTGCGGTGGCGGGTGGCGGTGGCGAACGGTGCGAGGAGCAGGATATGCTCAGACTTCTAACTACGTTAGAAGGAGCAATATCTCGTCCAGGCGACCGTGTCTCGCTCGCGCCAGCAGGTTGGCGTGCATGGTGGTCCTGAGCGCTCCGGGATCCACCAGCTCGATCTTGATCCAGCGAGCGCATGGTACCGTGAGTACCATGAAGCTGCCGGTCCCGCGCCTCCTGAGATGGGCACGGTGCATGCACGGACGCCGAGGTCTTGGAGTGCGCCCGGTCGTTGTGGGAGCCGGCTACGCCGCCGATGGGCAGCACAGCCTTGTCCTTGGACCTGGCGGCACCGCGAGCTCCCTCGTCGACGCCCGTTCTTCCGCCGGCATCTGCCCCACCGACCGTTTGCTCCGGCGGTGGTTGGCTCGGCGCGGACGGAGCAGCCGCCTCCGAAATCTTCTTCTTTGGCGGCATGTTGATGAAGATGATGGAGATCTAGCTCGCGAGAACGCCGGATCTGGTTCACACAGCTTCGACGCACCCCTACCTGGCGCGCCAAAGATGCCGGGGTGCTGATCCACGGGCACCTATGGGACCGGCGGACCGGGTCCCTTTCGGTTCGGCGGGGGCGGAGGTCGCGCAAAGAGTAGATCGAGGCGAAGCACGCGAGCGATTTACCCAGGTTCGGGCCGCACGGATGCGTAAAACCCTACTCCTGCTTTGTGGTTCTGTATTGATTTCTAGCTCGGGAGCGCGGAGTGCTACAGTACACACCAGCAGCTAGCAAGAACGAGCATGAGTGTTCGAACTCGCTAACCCCCTCCTACGTTGCACACGGGCCTCCTTTTATATGCTCAAGGGGTTACCGACATATGGCAACGGAGGTAAAGGGCAAAAGCGGAAGAGTGGTGGTTGGTACAACTACCTGTACAGTGTTATCATACCTAACCCTGACGGCAGGGGACAAGGGCATTAATTGCCCGTCTGTGTTGCCTAAACAGTACCGAAAGGGACCGCTAGGGACGCCACCGTTTGCCATGATGGTTATCTTGTCAGCGCCTGCTTGCCACCGCGCACCCCTAGCTGCACAGCCTCCTGCCACGTGTGCTTGGGAGGGTCTCAGAGCGACACGTTGGCGGGTGTGCTGGAGCGCGGGCGCGAAGTGGGGGTTTCCCGCGGCAAGCTCCTTGCCGCGGTCGTCGTCTTGTCGTGTTCGGGAGCTTGTCGCTCACCGGGCCTCACCGGGACGCGTGGCCCGTCGCGGCAAGTTTTCTTGGTATGCCTCGGTTGGCCTTCCCGGCAAGCTCCTCTTGCCGGGGTCTTGTTTCCTTCCCGGCAAGCTCCTCTTGCCAGGGCCTTGTCTTCTTCCCGGCCAGCTTCTCTTGCCGGGGCCTAGGTTTGAGTACTTTGTTCTTGAATGGTCTCAAAGGGACCACGGAGGATCTTGGCGGTCACCCGGCAAGCCTTGCCGCGGGATGCTGCGACTGCCCGTGCACAAGTTCGTGATACTAGGGTACCCCTACTCTAGTACACCGACACCGAAGGTTTCATTCCATTTGGACTCCGTTTGATATTCTTTTTCCGCGAAACTCTGGAATAGGCAAAAAACAACAATTCTGGGCTGGGCCTCCGGTTAATAGGTTAGTCCCAAAAATAATATAAAATTGTAAAATAAAGCCCAATAATGTCCAAAACATAATATAATATAGCATGGAACAATAAAAAATTATAGATACGTTGGAGACATATCAAGCATCCCCAAGCTTAATTCATCCTCGTCCTCGAGTAGGTAAATGATAAAAACAGAATTTTTGATGTGGAATGCTACTTAGCATAATTTCAGTGTAATTCTTCTTATTGTGGCACGAATGTTCAGATTTAATATGATTCAAGATAAAAGTTTAATGTTGACATAAAAACAATAATACTTCAAGCATGCTAACCAAGCAATTATGTCTTATCAAAATAACATAGCCAAAGCAAGTTATCCCTACAAAATCATATAGTATGGCTATGCTCCATCTTCCCCACACAAAATATTCATATCATGTACAACCCCGGTTTTAGCCAAGCAATAGGTTCATACTTTTTAACGCGCTTCAGCTTTTTCAACTCTTACGCAATACATGAGCGCAAGCCATGGATATAACACTATGGTGGAATAAGGTATAATGGTAGGGGTTATGTGGGAAGACAAAAAAGGAGAAAGTCTCACATCAACGAGGCTAATCAATGGGCTATGGAGATGCCCATCAATTGATGTCAATGCAAGGAGTAGGGATTGCCATGCAACGGATGCACTAGAGCTATAAGTGTATGAAAGCTCAAACAAAAGAAACTAAGTGGGTGTGCATCCAACTTGCTTGCTCACGAAGACCTCGGGCATTTTGAGGAAGCCCATCATTGGAATATACAAGCCAAGTTCTATAATGAAATTTCCCACTAGTATATGAAAGCGACAAAATGAGAGACTCTCTATCATGAAGATCATGGTGCTATTTTGAAGCACAAGTGTGGTAAAAGGATAGTAACATTGTCCCTTCTCTCTTTTTCTCTCATTTTTTTATTTGGGCCTTTTCTCTTTTTTTATGGCCTCTTTTTTTTCAGTCCGGAGTCTCATCCCGACTTGTGGGGGAATCATAGTCTCCATCATCCTTTCCTCACTTGGGACAATGCTCTAATAATGATGATCATCGCACTTTTATTTACTTACAACTCAATACTTAGAACAAAATATGACTCTATGTGAATGCCTCCGGCGGTGTACCGGGATATGTAATGAATCAAGAGTGACATGTATGAAATAATTATGAATGGTGGCTTTGCCACAAATACAATGTCAACTACATGATCATGCAAGGCAATATGACAATGATGGACCGTGTCATGATAAACGAAACGATGGAAAGTTGCATGGCAATATATCTCGGAATGGCTATGGAGATGCCATAATAGGTAGGTATGGTGGCTGTTTTGAGGAGGATATAAGGAGGTTTATGTGTGATAGAGCGTATAATACCACGGGATTTGGATGCACCGGCGAAGTTTGCACCAACTCTCAAGGTGAGAAAGGGCAATGCACGGTACTGAAGAGGCTAGAAAATTGTGGAAAGGTAAGTGTGCGTATAATCCATGGACTCACATTAGTCATAAAGAACTCATATACTTATTGCAAAAATTTATTAGCCCTCAAAGCAAAGTACTACTACGCATGCTCCTAGGGGAAGGGTTGGTAGGAGTTAACCATCGCGCGATCCCGACCGCTACACAAAGGATGACAATCAACAAATACCTCATGCTCCGACTTTGTTACATAACGGTTCACCATACGTGCATGCTACGGGAATCACAAACTCCAACACAAGTATTTTTCAATTCCACAATTACTCAACTAGCACAACTATGATATTACCACCTTTATATCTCAAAACAATAATCTAGTATTAAATTTCTCATGATATTATAATTAAAGCAAATTGCCATGCTATTTCAAGACTCTCAAAATAATATAAGTGAAGCATGAGAGATCAATAGTTTCTATAAAACAAATCTACCACCGTGCTCTAAAAGATATAAGTGAAGCACTAGAGCAAAAACTATATAGCTCAAAAAATATAAGTGTATTCTAACAAGTTCCGATTCATGTGTGTCTCTCTCAAAAGGTGTGTACAGCAAGGATGATTGTGGTAAACTAAAAAGCAAAGACTCAAATAGTACAATACGCTCCAAGAAAAACACATATCATGTGGTGAATAAAAATATAGCTCCAAGTAAAGTTACCGATAGACGAAGACGAAAGAGGGGATGCCTTCCGGGGCATCCCCAAGCTTTGGATTTTAGGTGTCCTTAGATTATCTTGGGGTGCCATGGGCATCCCCAAGCTTAGGTTCTTTCCACTCCTTGTTCCATAATCCATCAAATCTTTTACCCAAAACTTGAAAACTTCACAACACAAAACTTAACAGAAAATCTCATGAGCTCCATTAGCAAAAGAAAACAAAACACCACTTCAAGGTACTGTAATGAACTCATTATTTATTTACATTGGTGTTAAACTTACTGTATTCCAACTTTCCTATGGTTTATAAACTATTTTACTAGCCATAGATTCATCAAAATAAGCAAACAACACACGAAAAACAGAATCTGTCAAAAACAGAACAGTCTGTAGTAATCTGTAACTAACTCAAACTTCTGGAACGTGAAAAATTCCTCCAAATTAGGAAGTTCTAGATAATTTGTTTATTGATCTATAGCAAAAAGAATCAATTGAAAAGCACATTCCTGTGATTTATTAAAACTAATCTCGTGCGCGCAAAGTTTCTGTTTTCTGGAGCAGAATCAAATAACTATCACCGTAGGTTATCCTAACGGTTTTACTTGGCACAAACACTAATTCAAACATAAAAACGAATATAACCAGATGCCAGACATATTATTTATTCCTAAACATAAGAAAAAATAAAAAATAAAATAAAATTGGGTTGCCTCCCAACAAGCGCTATCGTTTAACGCCCCTAGCTAGGCATAAAAGCAAGGATATATCTAGGTAGTGCCATCTTTGGTAGGCAAATTCTTAATGGAGTTATGATTGGTGATCCTTTGATCTAAAGCATCTAGCCGCTTATTGCAAAGCGTAATCAGATTATTCATGCGGTTGATATTCCCACCAATATTTTTAAGAGGTTCAACAATTTTTTGTAATTCACATAATTTCTCTAGAATTTGAGTCTCCTCTTGGGTAAGGGATGATCCTTCTTGTAGGGGGAGTACTCCCACTATCCTCTCTATAATTTCATAAGCGAAGCTAGGATCAATATCAATAAAACTACCTTTGGCATAAAAATCGAGGAGTTGTCTATGGGGCAAGGTTAGCCCAACATAAAAATTGCAAAGCAAGATTTTATAATCTCCCTCTATATTGCAACTACGATAAGATTCTAGCATCCTAAACCAAGCATCTTTTAAATTTTCCCCTTGTCTTTGCTTGAAGTGGAGGACTTCAAAGTCAGGAGACGAAGGGATGAAGACCGAGCTAGCCATAACGATGAAACAAGCGGAAAAGAGGCGAACGGAAAAGAGAGGGCGAATAAAATGGCAAATGTGAAGTGGGGGAGAGGAAAACGAGAGGCAAATGGCAAATAATGTAATGCGGGAGATGAGTGTTTGTGATGGGTACTTGGTATGTTGACTTTTGCGTAGAATCCCCGGCAACGGCACCAGAAATCCTTCTTGCTACCTCTTGAGCACTGCGTTGGTTTTCCCTTGAAGAGGAAAGGGTGATGCAGTAAAGCAGCGCAAGTATTTCCCTCAGTTTTTGAGAACCAAGGTATCAATCTAGTAGGAGGCTACGCGCGAGTCCCACACACCTACACAAACAAACAAGAACCTCACAACCAACGCGAAAAAGGGGTTGTCAATCCCTTCACGGTCACTTACGAGAGTGAGATCTGATAGAGATGATAAGATAATATTTTTGGTATTTTTATGATAAAGAGTAAAAGTAAATAATGCAAAGATAAACGGTGCCAGAAATAACTTGTTGACGGAAGATTAACATGGTGGAAAATAGACCCGGGGGCCATAGGTTTCACTAGTGGCTTCTCTCGAGATAGCATAAGTATTGCGATGGGTAAACAAATTACTGTCGAGCAATTGATAGAATTGAGCATAGTTATGAGAGTATCTAGGTATGATCATGTATATAGGCATCACGTCCGCGACAAGTAGACCGACTCCTGCCTGCATCTACTACTATTACTCCACACATCAACCGCTATCCAGCATGCATCTAGAGTATTAAGTTCATGAAAAACAAAGTAACGCATTAAGAAAGATGACATGATGTAGAGGGTTAAACTCATGCAATATGATATAAACCCCATCTTTTTATCCTCGATGGCAACAATACAATACGTGCCTTGCTGCCCCTACTGTCACTGGGAAAGGACACCGCAAGATTGAACCCAAAGCTAAGCACTTCTCCCATTGCAAGAAAGATAGATCTAGTAGGCCAAACCAAACTGATAATTCGAAGAGACTTGCAAAGATAACCAATCATACATAAAAGATTTCAGAGGAGATTCAAATATTGTTCATAGATAAACTTGATCATAAACCCACAATTTATCGGATCTCGACAAACACACCGTAAAAGAAGATTACATCGAATAGATCTCCACAAGAGAGGGGGAGAACATCGTATTGAGATCCAAAAAGAGAGAAGAAGCCATCTAGCTAATAACTATGGACCCGAAGGTCTGAAGTAAACTAGTCACACTTCATCAGAGAGGCCATGGAGATGATGTAGAGGCCCTCCGTGATCGATGCCCCCTCCAGCGGAGCTTCGGAAAAGGCCCCAAGATGGGATCTCACGGGTACAGAAAGTTGCGGCGGTGGAAATAGGGTTTTGGCTCCGTCTCTGGTAGTTTGGGGGTACGTAGGTATATGTAGGAGGAAGAAGTACGTCGGTGGAGCAACATGGGGCCCACGAGGGTGGAGGGCGCGCCCAGGGGGGGGGGGGTAGGCGCGCCCCCTACCTCGTGCCCTTCTGGTTGATGTCTTGACGTAGGGTCCAAGTCCTCTGGATCACGTTCGTTCCGAAAATCACGTTCCCAAAGGTTTCATTCCGTTTGGACTCCGTTTGATATTCTTTTTCTGCGAAACTCTGGAATAGGCAAAAACAACAATTCTGGGCTGGGCCTCCGGTTAATAGGTTAGTCCCAAAAATAATATAAAAGTGTAAAATAAAGCCCAACAATGTCCAAAACAGAATATAATATATCATGGAACAATCAAAAATTATAGATACGTTGGAGACGTATCAGTTATATGCACGAGTAGAACACAAGTGAGTTGTGGGCGATACAAGTCATACTGCTTACCAGCATGTCATACTTTGGTTCGGCGGTATTGTTGGATGAAGCGGCCCGGACCGACATTACGCGTACACTTACGCGAGACTGGTTCTACCGACGTGCTTTGCACACAGGTGGCTGGCGGGTGTCTGTTTCTCCAACTTTAGTTGAACTGAGTGTGGCTACGCCCGGTCCTTGTGAAAGTTAAAACAACACTAACTTGATGAAATATCGTTGTGGTTTTGATGCGTAGGTAAGAACGGTTCTTTCTCAGCCCGTAGCAGCCACGTAAAACTTGCAACAACAAAGTAGAGAATGTCTAACTTGTTTTTGCAGGGCATGTTGTGATGTGATATGGTCAAGGCATGATGCTAAATTTTATTGTATGAGATGATCATGTTTTATAACGAAGTTATCGGCAACTGGCAGGAGCCATATGGTTGTCGCTTTATTGTATGCAATGCAATCGCCCTGTAATTGTTTTTACTTTATCACTAAGCGGTAGCGATAGTCGTAGAAACAATAGTTGGCGAGACGACAACGATGCTACGATGGAGATTGTCGGTGTCAAAATCGGCGGATCTCGGGTAGGGGGTCCCGAACTGTGCGTCTAAGGCGGATGGTAATAGGAGGCGGGGGACACGATGTTTACCCAGGTTCGGGCCCTCTCGACGGAGGTAATACCCTACTTCCTGCTTGATTGATCTTGATGATATGAGTATTACAAGAGTTGATCTACCACGAGATCGTAGAGGCTAAAACCTAGAAGCTAGCCTATGGTATAATTGTTCTTGTCCTACAGACTAAACCCTCCGGTTTATATAGACACCGGTGGGGGCTAGGGTTACACAGAGTCGGTTACAATGGGAGGAGATCTCCATATCCGTATTGCCAAGCTTGCCTTCCACGCCAAGGAGAGTCCCATTCGGACATGGGACGAAGTCTTCAATCTTGTATCTTCATAGTCCAACAGTCCGGCCAAAGGATATAGTCCGGCTGTCCGGATACCCCCTAATCCAGGACTCCCTCAGTAGCCCCTGAACCAAGCTTCAATGACGATGAGTCCGGCGCACAGATTTGTCTTCGGCATTGCAAGGCGGGTTCCTCCTCCGAATACTCCATAGAAGATTTTGAACACAAGGACACTGTCCGGCTCTGCAAAACAAGTTTCCACATACCACCGTAGAGAGAATAATATTTCCACAAATCTAATATGTTGACACATTTGATATCATGACATCATACCACGGCCCGGTCTTTATTCGAACCGTTATTCTCAACCAGCCTTGACGCGCATCGCGAGGCAGTTTCCTTGGCACGTCTTGTCGAAGCAGAGATCATGCCCCCTTATCACGGAATTCTCATCAATACGGACGTGGGTAACCCAAACGTGCCCGTTTGGTATGACTCCTCGATTATAGGCAAGTCCCAAACGGCCACGAGGAGGACGCTTGGTATTCACCCTCTTTATAAAGAGACCAAGGCTTATCCTTTTTTCTCCTCGAATTCAATCGAATCCTTCCCCCGCCTGGAGTTCCAACACCCGAAGCTCAGGTCAGGCGCATCGGACCTTCAACCATGTCCGGATCCAACCTTCAAGACATCAAAAACTTAAGAGAGGCCAGGTTTCTGACCGGCGAAATCCCACATAGATTGCCTGCTCGAGGGCAAGTCATTCCCACTCCCAAACCCTGCGAGAGCGTTGTGTTTGTATCTCACTTCCTCCGAGGGCTAGGCCTTGCTCTAGATCCCTTCATGAGGGGGCTCATGTTTTATTATGGGCTGGATTTCCATGATCCGACTCCGGATTCTGTCCTCCACATCTCGTCGTTCATCGTTGTGTGTGAAGCTTTCCTCTGCATTGTCCCTCACTTCGGCCTGTGGCTCAATACCTTCAAGGTGGAGCCAAAGATGATCGAGGGGCGGCAAGCAGAGTGCGGAGGTGCCATAATAAGCAGAAGTGCGGATGCCCCATGGCCCGAGGGTTCTTTTCAGGAGGTGTCCAGCTTATGGCAACGAGAGTGGTTTTATATCACAGCCCCTAGGGGTACCAAGTGGGTGGCCGCCCCCGCCTTTCGCTCAGGCCCCCCGCCACGACTAACGTCATGGGTCAACAAGGGGCTAGACTGGGGGTCAGTAAAGGATGTGCCGATATTGCAGAGCCGCATCCAAGATCTCCTCGAGAGAGATATCAGTCTAGTCACGGTGATGCAAGTCATGTTAATTCGTCGAACTCTGGCCTGCAAACGTCGTCCCCTCCGTATGTGGGAGTTCAACCCAGAGGGACCACGAGCTATTCATCATTTCCTCGGCATGACGCTCGAGGAGATGTATAAATTGTTCTTCGGACCACAAATAATGTGTCCGGACATTACCGAGGACGCGGGGTCTGAACTGCAATCGTCCAGATACCCAAGTAAGTAGTCCTGCAACCGAACACGTTGTATTTTTATTTATCACAACATCATTCTGAAGAGCCGCTCTTTGACCAGGGCTGGATAACAAAGGCGAAAATGATTAGGTGTCCGGCCCCCTCCCCGAGGTCTCACCGGGTCCTGTACTAGCCAGGATGCTGGAGCTCGCGCCTCATCAAGCGCCATCAGAGGAAGATAAAGGGGGGAAGAAAGAGGCTAACACCTCTGTAAAGGAGGGTAACCGGGGGGAAGAAACTAAAGTTCCCCCTTCCCAAGGAAGGAAGAGGACCACCTCTCTGACGACCCGGAGACAATGATCTCCAAACGGGGGAAGAAATCTTCACCAGAGGGTCCTGCCCCGGGGGATACCCCGGCCGCACAATTCCCGCAAGGGGGCCAGCCCTCTACCGAGCTGTAAGTAGAAAGGTATTTGATAATGGAAATATCCTGCATCACTCCTGAGAAAATAACCAAGGCACTTATCTTGTAGTCCGTATCATAGCCCTTCTCGGTAGAGTTCGTCTTCGGGGGATCTTCTTCCGGAGATGATGGAGAGCGAAACGCCTCCCCATGCTATCCCGCCTTACGAGGCGGGCGACCCCGAGGTGTCGTCGCGGAGGGCTTCCTCTGATCCGGCAAGGCCAGAAGGTAATCCTTTGGCCACCCGAAGTCCTCAGTATCCGGCTCTTGAAGAGAGCAACCGAAAGAGTCCGGCACCGTCTAGTATTCGGTCGGATGCACTGAAGGATCTGCTAGAGCAAGCAGCTATCTCAGAAGCACATCGTACGCTAATGGGTACGGTGTTTGTGAGGATTTCATCCGCCGAAAGCGGGTTGCATGAAGCTTTTATGAGTCTGCTGAAAGGTTTTGAGGTACATGAAATAGTGTGTATTTTTAGCAGTACCGCACATGTTAGGTGTGCCCTATGCAGATAGTAGCCCTCGAGACTCTGGTTGCTGTCGGGAACGACGGCAAACAGAGGATCATAGTCCCAGGTAATAAACAGGCCGCCTTCATATGCAGATGGCGGAAGGTCTGGTGGCTAGCCGGACTGGTGAATTTGCCGAGCTGAAGCGGCAACTTGATGTGGCAGATGCCTATATGGTGCTTGTCAACAAGCGGCTCGACGAGGCACAGGGTATGTTATTTCTCCAGTGATCAACACATAATAAGAGGAGCTTGATGCTAGTATCTTTAATATGTTTGTGACTGCAGATGGAGCTGCCGTAGTGGAGACCCTTCGGGCGGAACTTGCCCGAGCCAAGGAACAAGCCAGGAATAGCGATGCGGCCGCTCCAAAGGCGGTCGAAGAGCTGAGAGCCGAACAGGCTGCGCATTGCTGAAGCAAGGAAAAGATGGCCAAGATGGCCGTTGAGTTGAAAGATGCCGCCGACCGTTACCAGCTCCTTGAGAGAGAAGACCGAGCGAAGGCGGCGGACCTGGAGAAGGCCGCGGCAGCAGCCAAGGAGGCCCGCTCTAAACTTAGAGCGGCAAAGGAAGAGCTGTGTCAAGCTGGGGATATCGCCATTGGGAAGCCCTTCTTGTTGCGGACAAAGTTCGGAGATCCAAAGTACGCCCCTCTTGATAAGCTATGGAGTTTTGCGGATGCATACGTGGATTTGGCAGCCAGTGCCGCTGATGCGACCGAATACTTCAGGGATCAAAAAGATCGTGAAGTGGAAAGGCTGTTTTGGTCACAATTCGATGGTCCAGTGCGTCCGCTGCTGTTAAATGAGCAAATGACCGAGTGGGCCGATCTCCATAGGTTGTCCGGGCTTGCCATGAGGTCTATTGTGGATCATCTGAGGTCTATTGTGGATCATCTGTAGCCGAATAGTTATTTTAGTTTAGTGCAACAATTCCTTGGTGCTGTGCCGCACATTGACGCCATGAAGAGGTCGGCGTGCATAGAGGGTGCGCGGATGGCACTTGCCCGTGTCAAGACATGCTAGGTAGAGATGGATGCCACCGCTATTGCAAGCCAGAGTTTGGACATAGGCCGGGTAGCGGCCGAGCATTATTATGAAGAAGTCCTAGAAGGCGCTCGTGTGATAGAGTCTCAGTGCTCGAAGGGTATCATGTTTTAGTGACATGTATCCCAATTGAAAAATAATATGTTACTGAATTGTAAGGGCTATTTTTATACTTTTGCCTGAAAGTGTGATGATGCCTCCTGTGCGACCGTTCATGTATATATGTATATAAACTGAAAGTTTGCAGTCATCGGCTTCAGCCCCCCACTACTAGGGAAAAGCCTAGCAGCAGCACGGGTTTTGGGCCTATTAGTAGCGCGGGGGCCGGCGCTACTACTAACCCGTGCTTTGAAAAAAAAATGAATTTTTTTTTCAATTTTTTTGCCTGAATTTTCAAATTTCTGAATTATTTTAAGCTCTAATCTCTAATCACCCTCATCACCGCTCAATTTAATCTCTAATCACCCCTCATCATTCCAAATCATCTAACTTCCCGGACGGTCACCCATCCTCTCACTACTCCAGCCTGAGCACGGTCACCCATCCTCTCACTACTCCAGCCTGAGCACGCTTAACTTCCGGGTTCTATTCTCCCTCGATTCCAAGTCTGCACTTGTTGTTTTCCTGACAATAGTAAGATGTCAATCCTATTAACCCTCGGGAGTTTAGCTTGAGCATGAAGTCACACATTTCACTGTTTGAGTTTAAAACTATTGTTCTATAAAACAACAATTATTTAGTAACACTAATATTTCTTGAATAAGGAGTTTGACCACATTTTGACCAAAGTTTGACCAGATTTGACCAAAATTCAAAAAAACTGAAATAATTATTTAGTAACACTACTATTCTTGAATAATTATTTAGTAACACTAATACTTCTTGAATAAGTAGTTTGACCACAGTTTGACCAGATTTGACCAAAATTAAAAAAAACTGAAATTTGAGCATAACTTTTTTTCCTTTTAGAATTTGAGGATTCTAAAAGTTTGCAAACAGGCCATGGGCGGTCTCCATCGGATGCGGATTTTTGTGCTGAACATTTTGATATATTATACATTTTTTTCTGACATCGTATGCAAAAGTTATAGCCGTTTTACATTTTCCCTACACTTTTTGCAAAACATGTCCAAATTTAAGTTTTTAAATTTTCCTAACTAGTAGATGTAGTAACATAACTACATCTCGAAGGATTTTAATTTTTGAAACATTTTGATATATTATACCTTTTTTTCTAACATCGTATGCAAAAGTTATAGCCGTTTTACATTTTCCCTACACTTTTTTGCAAAACATGCCCAAATTTAAGTTTTTAAATTTTCCTAACTAGTAGGTGTAGTAACATAACTACATCTCGAAGGATTTTAATTTTTGAAGTTTTTATCATTTTCTTTTGCTTTTTACAAAACCGAAAAGGCGATCCACAAGGGGGTAGAGTTTCAAAATGGGACCTTTAGTAGTAGCGAGGGTTTTTACCCCTCGCTACTAGTATGGCAGGTCCCGGAGGGGCACGGTTGAGACTTCTTAGTAGTAGTGAGGGGTAAAAACTTAGTAGTAGCGCGGGTTTATAACCCTCGCTCCTACTATGGCATGGCCTAGGGGCACGATAGAGACCGCTTAGTAGTAGCGAGGGGTAAAAACCAGCGCTACTTCTATCAACTTAGTAGTAGCGAGGGTTAAAAACCCGCGCTACTACTATGGCATGTCCCGCGGGGCACGGTAGAGACCGCTTAGTAGTAGCGAGTGTTAAAAACCGGCGCTACTGCTATCAACTTAGTAGTAGCGAGGGTTAAAAACCCGCGCTACTAGTAAGTAGCAGTAGCGAGGGATATAAACCCGCGCTGCTAGTAAGCGTCTATGTATAAGCTTTTCCCTAGTAGTGCCCACGCATATAATGCGGGGGTGTTCGCAGAAGACGCGTTTTCACACTTGATCCAACGTCTTGGTCCATTAAGGAGGTGATAGCGCATCGAACGTGGCAATCAGACTATATTGCTTTAACACTTTCACTTAGCCATAGGAGTATGACAGTGGGGCTACTATATAGCCCCTGGTGGCTCCGCGCTCATCCGAATACGGGGCGCGTACATGCCTGGCCGGGAAATGGCCCTTCGTTAATGCGGAGGAATCCCGAAGATTCCGCTAGGTCATCGAGTGGTTGACCAGTCTCACGCTTTATCATGACAGTCAGTTTTCGGCTTTCTCTACTGAGGTGCTCCCCGATGAACCAGGGCACAATCGCAGTAGTTCTCCCGGTGCCGCCTTAGCCGATAGAGCGGAACGTAAGGTAGCAAAATGCGGGAGCCAGGCAAACCTAACATTTGACCCAAGACATGATTCGGAGCTGATGCATATAAGGCCAAACTCGCGACGCCGAATACTCCCTAAGGTATTCGGTCTTTATAATATATACCGGGCTGAAAATGCTCTTGATAATAAACCCCGAGTGTCCAGGTACATGCAATATTCTGACGTGGCCACATGCCAAGATCGTCAGCATCCTTCTCGGTTGTATTGAGAATCCGAAGGATGTGAACAACAAAAGACAGTAAAAAAAGTTGACGTAGGGTCTTAATCTAAAAAGAAACCTTTGGGCGGGTCCCTACTGCACGTCTGTGCCTGTGTCTCTGTTGTGCCGTATCCTAGACGGGTGTAGCACGATTGTCATCTGTAAAAGAGAGGAACTTAGTTGAAGTTGTCGTGCAGACAATTGGTTACTCTAAATAAACCATGTAAAATTCAGAAATAAGTAAAGTTGAGCCGAGCGAGCCCTGTTTACACGCGGGAAGCCCCTGGTACCGTCTATATGGGTATAACCATTAAACCAATCCTAAGTATATCTGATGATGCGCCGGACTCGTCTAACCGTGTCTGTAGTCTTGACGACCGATCATTTGTTCTGGTTGGTGAGGCCGTCTAGTGTTCGGCTGTTGAAACAGCCGCACGTTCTTCTGCTTGTAAGGAGTGCTCAACATTTCCATGTACAGTGATAATGCCACGCGGACCGGGCATTTTAAGCTTGAGAAAAGCGTAATGCGGTATTGCATTAAAGCGAGCGAAAGCCGCTCTCCCGAGTAGTGCTTGATAGCCACTTCGGAATGGAGCTATGTCGAAGGTTAACTTTTTGCTTCGGAAGTTGTCGGGAGAACGAATACAACCTCTAGCAATAGAGAGCCCGTGCAACGGGCCTCTAGGCCGGGTGTTACTCCCTTGAAGGTAGTACTACTGTGGTTAATTTCCGTCGGGTCTATCCCCATTTTGCGGACTGTGTCCTGATATATCAGATTTAGACTACTGCCGCCGTCCATAAGGACTCGTGTGAGATGGTATCCATTTATTATTGGGTCTAACACCAAGGCAGCCAGTCCTTCGTGCCAGATACTTGCCAGGTTATCCCTGCGATCGAAAGTGATCGGGCGAGCCAGCCGGGGGTTGAACTTAGGGGTGACGGGCTCTAAGGCACTTGCGTCTTGGGGTGCATGGTTGCCTCTCCCCTCTGTCACATGGATCATGTTGACTGTTTTAACCTCTAGTATGAATTTTTTCTGTCCCCCGGTGCTTTGCTGGCGAGGTTCATCCTCGTCTTCACTTGGTGTCTCCCTCCCCTTGTGTTCTGTGTTTAGCTTGTCTGCCTGCTTCAAGACCCAGCATTCTCTGTGGGTATGATTTGCAGGTTTATCAGAGGTGCCACAAATCTGACATAATTTGTCTAAGATCCTATTTAGGCTGGACGGTCCATCTCTGTTGCCCTTAGAAGGCTTTTTCCGTTGACCGGGTTGAGAGCCCCTGAATCCGGCGTTGACTGTCGTATTGTCTGGGGTGTCTTCATTGTTTCGACGCTTGCTTTTGCTGCGTCATGGTTTTCTGTTGCCATCCCTGACTTCGGATGTGCTTGGGTCACTGGTGCTGCTTCGGGCTAACGAGCTGTCCTCGCCCGCACAAAAGCGGGTCATGAGGCTTGTTAGGGCCTCCATTGTTCTCGGTTTTTCTTGGCCGAGGTTTCGGGCGAGCCATTCATCTCGGACGCTGTGCTTCAAAGCTGCTAAGGCTTCAGCGTCCGGACAGTCGACAATTTGATTCTTCTTAGTGAGGAATCTGTTCCACAGCTTCCGGGCTGACTCTCCCGGTTGTTGAATTATACGACTTAGATCGTCTACGTCCGGAGGTCGGACATAAGTTCCTTGAAAATTGGCCCTAAAAGCATCCTCAAGCTCCTCCCAACTTCCAATTGAGTTTTCGGGGAGGCTCTTTAGCCAGTGCCGAGCTGGTCCTTTCAGCTTGAGGGGCAAGTATTTAATGGCGTGGAGATCGTCTCCGCGAGTCATATGTATATGGAGGATGAAGTCCTCAATCCAAACCCCAGGGTCTGTCGTTCCGTCGTATGCTTCTATGTTCACGGGTTTAAATCCCTTTGGAAATTCGTGATCCAGCACCTCATCGGTGAAACATAGGGGGTGTGCGGCACCCCGGTATTTGGATGTATCATGGCATTCGGACGGTGGTAGTATTCGGTTTTCCTGTTGTGCCGGAGCGCGCTTCCTAGATCCGTAGATGGATCTGGTCATATTAGACTTTTGATGCAAGTCCTCACGTCTATCGCGTGTTGACTTATTTGCGGCTTTATTGGCTGCTTTATTTTTCGGCTGTATGGGCTCTAGGGCCTCATCGTCAAACTCGGGCAATAGCTTGCGCTTTGGATAGCTCTTTTGGTGGTAACTTCCACCAAACTTTTCTTCATTGTCAAGCACTTTGTTCCATCTGCTGTTGAGCGTAGTTTGTGCAGCCTTAAGCCTTTGCTTTTGCTTCTTCAGGCTCCTTGCTGTGGCAATAAGCCTTCTGCGGAGGTTCTCTTGTTCCAAGTGCTCTTCCGGGATGATGTTTGCATCTTCGGCCGGACTGTTTTCCTCTCTGGAGGGGGATTGATGAGCTTTATCCTCGGCGTCGCCGTGTTCGGATAGCGGATCCGTGCTATGCATCACCATGATCTTGCGTGTGCATAGGATTTTTTTTAAATTACTATGTTCCCCAATAGTGGCATCCGAGCCAGGTTTATGCGTAGATGTTATTGCTACCTCTTGAGCACTGCGTTGGTTTTCCCTTGAAGAGGAAACGGTGATGCAGTAAAGCAGCGTAAGTATTTCCCTCAGTTTTTGAGAACCAAGGTATCAATCCAGTAGGAGGCCACGCGCGAGTCCCACGCACCTACACAAACAAACAAGAACCTCGCAACCAACGCGAAAAAGGGGTTGTCAATCCCTTCACGGTCACTTACGAGAGTGAGATCTGATAGAGATGATAAGATAATATTTTTGGTATTTTTATGATAAAGAGTAAAAGTAAATAATGCAAAGATAAACGGTGCCAGAAATAACTTGTTGACGGAAGATTAACATGGTGGAAAATAGACCCGGGGGCCATAGGTTTCACTAGTGGCTTCTCTCTAGATAGCATAAGTATTACGATGGGTAAACAAATTACTGTCAAGCAATTGATAGAATTGAGCATAGTTATGAGAGTATCTAGGTATGATCATGTATATAGGCATCACGTCCGCGACAAGTAGACCGACTCCTGCCTGCATCTACTACTATTACTCCACACATCGACCGCTATCCAGCATGCATCTAGAGTATTAAGTTCATGAAGAACAGAGTAACGCATTAAGAAAGATGACATGATGTAGAGGGTTAAACTCATGCAATATGATATAAACCCCATCTTTTTATCCTCGATGACAACAATACAATACGTGCCTTGCTGCCCCTACTGTCACTGGGAAAGGACACCACAAGATTGAACCCAAAGCTAAGTACTTGTCCCATTGCAAGAAAGATCAATCTAGTAGGCCAAACCAAACTGATAATTCGAAGAGACTTGCAAAGATAACCAATCATACATAAAAGAATTCAGAGGAGATTCAAATATTGTTCATAGATAAACTTGATCATAAACCCACAATTCATCGGATCTCGACAAACACACCACAAAAGAAGATTACATCGAATAGATCTCCACAAGAGAGGGGGGGACATTGTATTGAGATCCAAAAAGAGAGAAGAAGCCATCTAGCTAATAACTATGGACCCGAAGGTCTGAAGTAAACTACTCACACTTCATCGGAGAGGCCTTGGAGATGATGTAGAGGCCCTCCGTGATCGATGCCCCCTCCGGCGGAGCTCCGGAAAAGGCCCCAAGATGGGATCTCACGGGTACAAAAAGTTGCGGCGGTGGAAATAGGGTTTTGGCTCCGTCTCTGGTAGTTTGGGGGTACGTAAGTATATGTAGGAGGAAGAAGTACGTCAGTGGAGCAACGTGGGGCCCACGAGGGTGGAGAGCACGCCCAGGGGGGGTAGGCGCGCCCCCTACCTTGTGCCCTCCTGGTTGATGTCTTGATGTAGGGTCCAAGTCCTCTGGATCACGTTCGTTCCGAAAATCACGTTCCCGAATGCCGGGGTGCTGATCCACGGGCACCTATGGGACCGGCGGACCGGGTCCCTTTCGGTTCAGCAGGGGCGGAGGTCGCGCAAAGAGCAGATCGAGGCGAAGCATGCGAGCGATTTACCCAGGTTCGGGCCGCACGGATGCGTAAAACCCTACTCCTGCTTTGTGGTTCTGTATTGATTTCTAGCTCGGGAGCGCGGAGTGCTACAGTACATACCAGCAGCTAGCAAGACCGAGCGTGAGTGTTCGAACTCGCTAACCCCCTCCTACGTTGCACACGGGCCTCCTTTTATATGCTCAAGGGGTTACCGACATATGGCAACGGAGGTAAAGGGCAAAAGCGGAAGAGTGGTGGTTGGTACAACTACCTGTACAGTGTTATCATACCTAACCCTGACGGCAGGGGACAAGGGCATTAATTGCCCGTCTGTGTCGCCTAAACAGTACCGAAAGGGACCGCTAGGGACGCCACCGTTTGCCATGATGGTTATCTTGTCAGCGCCTGCTTGCCACCGCGCACCCCTAGCTGCACAGCCTCCTGCCACGTGTGCTTGGGAGGGTCTCAGAGCGACACGTTGGCGGGTGTGCTGGAGCGCGGGCGCGAAGTGGGGGTTTCCCGCGGCAAGCTCCTTGCCGCGGTCGTCGGCTTGTCGTGTTCGGGAGCTTGTCGCTCACCGGGCCTCACCGGGACGCGTGGCGCGTCGCGGCAAGTTTTCTTGGTATGCCTCGGTTGGCCTTCCCGGCAAGCTCCTCTTGCCAGGGTCTTGTTTCCTTCCCGGCAAGCTCCTCTTGCCGGGGCCTTGTCTTCTTCCCGGCCAGCTTCTCTTGCCGGGGCCTAGGTTTGAGTACTTTGTTCTTGAATGGTCTCAAAGGGACCACGGAGGATCTTGGCGGTCACCCGGCAAGCCTTGCCGCGGGATGCTGCGACTGCCCGTGCACAAGTTCGGGATACTAGGGTACCCCTACTCTAATACACCGACAGGAGCCCCCGGGCCTGGGCCAGACACGGTGCCGAGCGCTGTTGGGCCAGGCCCAAAACAGTGCACGGGCACGCGCGGCCTTGGTCACGCCGCATATCTCTCCGCTTCCAGCGCGCACGCCTAGAACGGCACGCGTCAAACGCGGCGTCATGGGTGACGTGGGCGGCGTGCGCGGGGCTAAGCCCCGCAAGCATGCGTCAGGCCATGATGAAGGGGACGGCCCACGCCCTCCTCTCTAAACGGAGGTAGGCGTGGGGGCGTGGTGCATTTACTGGACGGGGCCGGTGCGCGGTTTTCGAGGCGCCCACTCCCTGAGATCACGGGGTAGGGCGATGCCGTCTCATCCGTCGCCTCGGTTCTGCATCCCCGCCACGCGGCTCCCATGCGCTCAGGGTCGCGGACGGTGGAAGCGGGAAACTGGGCCGTTGCGAGCAGAGGTAGCGGGTCGGGCCCGCCTCCCTGCTCTTCTCGTGCCTTGATTCGCTGAGCGGGGCGGCCGAGCTCCCACCTCGCTCCTTTATAAAGAGTGGGAGGGGAGCACAGAAGCCCGCACTCTCTCATCTCCTCCTTTCTTCAGCTTCTGCTCCCCTTTCTCTCATTTGCCATGGAGAAAGGGAACCCTGGGCCTTCATCGGTGGCGGCGAGGGTCGCCTCCAGACAGCGCACCCTTCCCTCTCCCGCGCCCATGGTGGCAGAGCCAGCCATAAGGGGAAGAGGGAGGGGGCGAGGTCGTGGACGAGGTCGAGGACGAGGTCGAGGCGCTCGGGGAAGAGGCGGACGGGGCGGCGCGCCAGCTTCGCCTCCGCCGGCGGTTCCTCCCTCCTCGGCGGTCCATATAGGGGACGACCCTTGCGAGTTCTTCGTCAGGCTGCGCCGGGTGCCTTGTCGTCGCCTCCGGCTTCCAGCTCCGTTTGCGAGCGCGATGGAGTTGGACCCGCCGGAGACACTGAGAATGCACATGAGGGGCTGTGGGATCAGCGGCACGCGAGTCCGCGTTGTATTCCCAGCCCCTAATGTGATGTATCTTGATCGAGGGTGGAAAACGTTCGCCCGTATCCACAGCCTGATGGAGGGGTTTACCCTCCATTTTAAGTTAATGGAGGGCGATCTCCTCTCCGTCAAGGTCTTCGGGTGCTTCGGCACTCGGGCGAAGTGCTGCGTGGACAGCTCCTCCGATAGCGAAGGCTCCCCCTCGAGCGAGAGTGACGAGGAGGAGAGCGACAGCGATGATGAGGGTAGCGGGCGGCGGGATGGCGGGCCCGGCTAGGCGTCGGGCGCCGCTTCGTGCGGCACCGGCGACCTCATCATCCGTGTCGCCGGCTCCTTGAACTCCCCGGGGTCGTCTCCTTGGGCGGCTGGCGTAGGGAGGCTGCGGAAGGGGAAGAGGGTTGGCGACAAGGCCGTCAGGTCGGAGTACGAGGGCGTGGTGCCCTCGACAGCGTGCTGACGTCCTGCCGCCCCGTCTTCGAGCCCCGCTTCCGGCGCCGCCATCACCGTCCAGCCTTCGGACGGCCCCCGGGATGTTCTCTTGGTGTCTTCTGGCACCTGTAGCTCGCCTAGGCGCCCCTTTTGCCCTTTTCGCCTCCTTGACCTACCTCCTGAAGAGAGGGACAAGAAAGGGATTACGGGCATCTTATCTTTTTAATTTGTAAGCCTTCGGGCCATAGCTGCATCTAAAACTTGTAAGCCTCTCTTTCATGTTTTTCATCCTCTATGGACTGTACCTGAGTGGGATGTTTTTTAATGAAAAGGGGATGCTTGCCGGGCTATTTGTCTCGCGGGTTGAACCCACGCCAAGGAGCAAATCCTTGGTATCCCTCGGACAGACATTTCATTTCCCAGCAACAGGCCCTGCCGCCTTCCCACGTCGCTCGACCTTTCTCACACCTTTGACGGAGGTGGGAACGAGGTGGGTGCGGCTTCCTCGTTTCATCCCTTTGCTGTCGCGACTACGACCAAACTCGGCCCTGGGAACGAGCCCCAGAGCCTAGAGTTGAGGGAGCACAGCAGTTTTCGGGAAGAAACGCGGTTTCGCATTCCCCAGTCCATAAGAGGATGCATGATGAGGGACGAAAGACTTATCTGATATCGCAGCCCCCGGCAACTCTGGCTTGCCGTGGGTGAATCTTGGTACTCGCAGCCCCCGGCAACGCTGGCTTGCCGGGGCCCGGGTGCCGGTGCGCCCTTCTTCTCCTTTTCGTCCTCAAGCGGTCTGGCCAGGATATGCGAACCCTGTGAACGAAAGAAAAGCAAAGGGACGGACACTCGACCTCTAAGCTAGGGGTTAGCCGCTGTTAGGCACTATCGATCCTAACCAAGGACGAGACTCGACCTAGCATGCATGCTATAACCCCGGGGTGTCAGCGCTTCATTTACTTGTGCTCAGGGTCTGCGCCTGGCTTTGTACAAAGGATTACATGCAACAGCGGCAAGACTTGTACAAAAGGGTGGTTGCCGGATAGGGTCCGACAACCGCGCCTTACGGGTAAAACTTACGAAGATGCTCGATGTTCCAGGAGTTGCTCACTGGAATGCCATCTTCGGTCTCAAGGCGGACAGCGCCAGGCCTAGTGACTCGTTTCACCCGGTAAGGGCCTTCCCACTTCGGCGTCAACTTGTTGGAATTCTTGGCGGACTGAACGCGCCGAAGAACAAGGTCGCCTTCCTCGAGACTTCTGGCATTAACTTTGCGGCTATGGTAGCGGCGCAAAGCTTGCTGGTAGCGAGCAGCTCGCATAGCAGCCTGAAGACGGTCTTCCTCAAGGAGCAGCGCGTCATCTTGCCGCAGCCGCTCTTGCTCGAGCTCATCATAAGCGAGCACTCGAGGTGACCCGTATACGAGTTCCGTGGGGATAACTGCTTCTGCTCCATAGACTAGAGCAAAAGGTGTGTGTCCAGTGGCTCGATTTGGCGTCGTTCTGATCGACCAAAGAACCACCGGCAGCTCCTCGATCCAGTTTCTTCCGCACTTGTGCAGCTTGTCGAAAGTTCTGGTCTTGAGCCCGCGCAGCACCTCAGCATTTGCCCTCTCCGCTTGACCGTTGCTTCTTGGGTGAGCAACAGAAGCGAAGCAGACCTTGGCGCCGAGATCTTGAATGTACTGCATGAAGGTGCGGCTCGTAAATTGCGTACCGTTGTCGGTGATTATCCTGTTAGGGATCCCGAAGCGGCAAACAATTGACCTGAAGAACTTGACTGCTGACTGTGCTGTCACCTTCCTCACTGGTTCCACTTCCGGCCACTTTGTGAACTTGTCGATTGCAACGTACAAGTACTCAAAGCCCCCGACAGCTCGGGGAAAGGGGCCGAGGATGTCGAGCCCCCAGACCGAAAATGGCCAGGATAAAGGGATCGTCTGGAGAGCTTGAGCTGGTTGGTGTATCTGCTTGGAATGGAACTGGCACGCTTCACACTTGGTTACTTGTGCAGTTGCATCCTGGAGGGCTGTTGGCCAGAAGAAACCTTGCCGGAAAGCTTTGCCGACAAGTGCTCTTGCGCCAATGTGGTGACCACATATGCCTCCATGTATCTCTGCCAACAGCTTTTGTCCATCTTCCCGGCTAATACACCTCAATTTCACACCGTTGAGTCTTCTTCTGTACAGTGTCTTGTCGACGAACTGGTACATACTTGACTACCAGGCTACTCTTTCGGCTTCTTCTTGCTCTTCGGGAAGCTCTCCCGTCTGAAGGAAGTGGACAATCCGCTGTGCCCATGCTGGAGCTTGTGGCTCGACAACAAGGACTGAAGGCAAATCTGCTGCTGCGGGAACATCCGCTTCCACGGCAAGAACCTGCGGCTCTGCCGGAGCTTGACGTTCCCCGACAAGCTCGCCGGAGCAAAACTTGTCGGGAGCTTCTGCTTCAACGGAACAAACCCTAAGGATTACCGGAGCATCTTGCTCCTCAGCACTCTTGGCGTTGATCTTGGGCACTGCTGCGGGAACATCCGCTTCTACGGCAAGAATCTGCGGATCTGCCGGAGCGTGACGTTCCCCGACAAGCTTGCCGGAGAAAAACTTGTCGAGAGCTTCTGCTTCAACGGAACAAACCCTAGGGCTTGCTGGAGCATCTTGCTCCTCAGCACTCTTGGCGTTGATCTTGGGGACCTTCTTGGCGGCGGCTTCGGGGAGTTCTGCCGGCAAATAGTCACCAGAAACCAACTTCCTCTTCTTGCTCTGTCCAGTTGATGGCGTTACGGACGGCTGAGTCATCTTGAGCACAAAGATCCCTGGTTCCACAGGTAACTTAAGTGCGGCACACTTTGACAGGCCATCTGCAATGGCGTTCTGAGCTCTCGGAACATGCTCCATTTGTAGGCCGTCAAAGTGCTCCTCTAGTTTTCTCACTTCGTTGACGTAAGCTTCCATCAACGGACTCTGATAATTCTTGTTTACTTGGCGGACGACAAGCTGTGAGTCACCCCTGACAATGAGCTTCTTGATCCCAAGGTCTGCCGCGATCCTGAGACCGGCAAGAAATCCCTCATACTCTGCAGTATTGTTTGTTGCTTGCTCCTTGGGAAAGCGCATCCGGACTACGTACTTGAGGTGCTCTCCGGTGGGTGCGATAAGCAGCACACCAGCGCCGGCGCCTTGCAGCGAAAAGGCACCATCAAAGTACATCAGCCACTCTTTGCTTGCTTCCTTGTCGGGGATGCTCGTTTCTGGAATTTCTTCATCTGGTGTTGGCGTCCATTCTGCTATAAACTCTGCCAATGCTCTGCTCTGGATAGTTGAAGTGCTTTCAAACTTGAGGCCAAAGCTTGACAGTTCCAGTGCCCACTCAGCAATCCTGCCTGTCGCTTCTGGATTCTGCAGTATCCTCTTCAGCGGAAAGCGAGTGACAACTGTGATCTCATGTGCTTGGAAGTAATGGCGCAGCTTTCTTGAGGCCATGAGAAGGCCGAAAAGCAATTTCTGCACACCAGAGTACCTTGACCTAGCCCCCTGCAGAAGGGAACTGACAAAGTAAACTGGGCGCTGCACCATCTTCTTGTGTATCTCGTCGTGTATCTGCGCAGATCCATCTTTGTCGGGACCAGAGCTTGTCGGGGAAGCTCCCTGCTTGTCGCTGGATGCGCTTGCCGCGGTTGCTGGCTCATCATCCGCCTCCCTCTCTGCCACTAACGCAGCACTAACCACTTGATTGGTTGCCGCTATGTACAGCAGCAACTTCTCTTGCGGTTTAGGTGCGACAAGTATTGGAGGGGAGGACAGGTACCTCTTCAGGTCTTGCAGCGCAGCCTCCGCTTCCGGAGTCCATTTCATTGGACCTGCCTTTTTCAATGATTTGAGAAACGGCAGGCGCGCTCAGCAGACCGAGAGATAAACCTGCTGAGAGTAGCCACGCAGCCGGCAAGTTTCTGTACATCCTTGACGCGCTTTGGTGCTTCAATCTGCTCAATGGCCTTGATCTTGTCGGGATTGGCTTCAATTCCCCGCTGAGACACGAAGAACCCGAGAAGTTTGCCGGAGGGAACTCCAAACACACACTTCTCTGGGTTGAGCTTGAGGCTGATCTTGCGCAGATTTGCAAAGGTCTCGTCTAAATCTTGAATCAGGGTTGCTCTGTCCTTGCTCTTGACCACTATATCATCCATGTAGGCCTCCACATTTCTGTGTATTTGCGGCTGAAGAGAAACATGGACTACTCTTGCAAATGTCGAACCAGCATTTTTTAATCCGAAAGGCATCCGTACGAAACAGTACGTGCCACATGGAGTAATAAATGCGGTCTTCTCCTCATCCTCCTCTGCCATGAAGATCTGATGATATCCTGAGTATGCGTCAAGAAATGAAAGCAAATCACATCCGGCTGTGGAGTCAACAATCTGGTCAATGCGCGGCAAAGGAAATGGGTCTTTGGGACAAGCTTTGTTAACATCGGTAAAATCGATACAAAGCCTCCATTTCCCGTTTGCCTTGCGCACGACTACAGGATTGGCCAACCACGTGGGATGGAGCACTCCTCTGACAAGGCCTGCTGCTTCCAGTTTCTTGATCTCTTCTGCAATGAATTCTTGGCGCTCCACTGCCTGCTTCCTGATTTTCTTCTTGACGGGCCGCGCATGAGGACAAACGGCAAGGTGGTGCTCAATCACTTTCCTGGGAACACCGGGGATGTCAGACGGCTGCCATGCAAACACGTCGACATTTGCCCGCAGGAAAGTAACGAGCGCGCTTTCCTATTTAGGGTCGAGCGTGGCACTGATGGTGAAGGTACCACTAGTGTCGTCCTCCTTGGCGGGCACCTTCTTCGTCTCTGGCGGAGCCGCCATCGTCTTCTTACACTTGCCGGTGGAGCTCGATGGTGCGCCCTCGACAGCAGCGCAGCACTCTGAAGAGGTGTGCTTGCCGGAGTGGGCACCAGAACTCTCGCCGGACTTGGTCTTCTCCCCCCCGGGAGCTTCAGCGGCAAGTGGCTTGTGATCTGCTGCAGCTGCTGCTTCCCGGTAGATCTTGTCGGCACAGATAAGCGCGTCCTTCTTGTTGCTAGGGACAGAGATGACGCTTATCGGTCCTGGCATCTTCAGCATGTTGTATGCATAATGAGAGGCTGCCATGAACTTGGCGAGTGCTGGACGGCTGAGTATCCCATTGTATGGCAACGGAATATCGGCAACGTCAAATGTGACCCTCTCAGTCCTGAAGTTTAGCTCGCTGCCAAATGTTACCGGCAGCGTGACCTTCCCCTTCGGCTTGCTCCTTCCCGGATTGATTCCTTGGAATGTGCCGGTCTCTTCGAGCTCGCTGTCAGGGATTTGGAGTTTTTGGAGTACAGCGGAGGAGATCAGGTTTAAGCCGGCCCCGCTGTCGACTAGCATCTTGGTGACTTTGAGGTTGCGGATAGTTGGTGATACCAACATCGGCAAACACCCGACTGCAGTTGTGCGGTCAGGGTGATCCTCAATGTCGAAGATGATAGGCGCGCTGGACCACTTCAGAAGCTTGCGTGATTCGATAGGTGGTTCTGCTGCATTAACTTCCCGCACCCACTGTTTGAGTCGGCGGTGCGAGGTATGCAGAGAAGCACCACCGTCAACACACAAGACCTCTATGGCTTTCTGAAACTCCTGCTCACTGGTCTCAACATCATCCATGTCTTCGTCGCTGTCGTCGTCGTCTTCATCCTTGTCGCGACCGCGGGGAGGTCTGTCTCCTTGCCGCTGCTTGGCCTTGCCGCGGCGTCCTTCCTGGCCGGTGCGCTTCTGGCCGGATTTCTCGGCACCCCCTTGGGCTATCTCCTTGTCGCGCCGCTCGTACTCAGCCTTCTGTTGCTGGACAAGCTGCTCGACTTTCTTGCAGCTCTGGAGGTCATGGCCCTTGGTGCGGTGAATCTTGCAGTATTGTTTGTCGGAGCCGTCCTGCTTGTCGGCGGCGGCCACGGCCTGGCAGTTGGTGCATGCGGCAACCTCCTTGCCGGAGCTACCAACCTTGGCTCGCTTGGCGCCGCCGTCGCTGCCGGACTGCTCGATGACCAGCACCTCCTTGTTCTGCTTCTTCCTGTTGTTACGCTGCCGGTTTTTCTTTGCCGGGGCGGCATCCTCGCTGTCAGATCCTTCCGCTCCGGTCTTCTCTCCGGGGAGTCTCCTCCCTTCCTCAGCACGTGCGCATTTGTCGGCCAGGGCGTACAGCTCACTGACGTCTCTAATCCTGCACATCGCCATCTCCTCCCGCATCCTGCGGTTACGCACGTTCTGATGGAACGCGCTGATGACCGCGGCGGGGTGGACGTCTGGGATGTTGTACTGTACACGGCTGAACCTCTGAATGTACTTGCGCAGGGGCTCTCCTTCCTTCTGGACGAGCAGATGAAGATCACTCTCTTGGCCATGAGGTTTGTGGCCGCCCGTAAAGGCGCCGACAAACTGATGGCATAGATCAGCCCAGGAGGATATGGAGTTGTCCGGCAAGTGCATGAGCCAGGACCTGACGTTGGGCTTGAGCACCAATGGGAAGTAGTTGGCAAGGATCTTGTCGTCCCGCCCCCCGGCAGCCTGCACCGCGATGGTGTAGATGCTGAGGAACTCCGACGGATGCGACTTGCCGTCGTACTTCTCTGGTACATCTGGTTTGAAGTTCTTCGTACTGGGCCACTGGACTTGCCGCAGCTCACGAGTGAACGCAGGGCAACCTACCACGTACGGCAAGTCGCCTGGTTCCCCTGGCGCATGCATGTCAACAGAGGGCCCAGCGCGCTGGTCTGATTGACGCCGCGCTTCTCTCCGGCGCTCGATGCTAGTGCGAGCGTCTTCTCGCTGTCGTTCTTGAAGAACTTGGCGCTGATCGCGACGAGCTCGCGGATCTGACGACGCGGTGGAGTCGCTGTCGAGATGGACCCGGCGAGTCGGCGATCTTGGCCTTCGGGGTGGGGAGTGCACAGTAGTTGCACCCCCACCAATCTTGTCGTCTCCGGCTCGTGCCTGGCTGGCTTGCCGCGGCTGAGACGCGCTCGGCTGCCGTGGAGTGTCGCCGTTGGCGAAGCCGATGAGACTCTAGATAGTGGCCCTCCAGTCGTCGATCTTGTCCGCCGCTGGAGGGTAGTCTAGGAGCAGCTGAGCTCGCGCTAGAGCTTCTGCTGCGGTGGCGGGTGGCGGTGGCGAACGGTGCGAGGAGCGGGATATGCTCGGACTTCTAACTACGTTAGAAGGAGCAGTATCTCGTCCAGGCGACCGTGTCTCGCTCGCGCCAGCAGGTTGGCGTGCATGGTGGTCCTGAGCGCTCCGGGATCCACCAGCTCGATCTTGATCCAGCGAGCGCATGGTACCGTGAGTACCATGACGCTGCTGGTCCCGCGCCTCCTGAGATGGGCGCGGTGCATGCACGGATGCCGAGGTCTTGGAGTGCGCCCGGTCGTTGTGGGAGCCGGCTACGCCGCCGATGGGCAGCGCAGCCTTGTCCTTGGACCTGGCGGCACCGCGAGCTCCCTCGTCGACGCCCGTTCTTCCGTCGGCGTCTGCCCCACCGACCGTTTGCTCCGGCGGTGGTTGGCTCGGCGCGGACGGAGCAGCCGCCTCCGAAATCTTCTTCTTTGGCGGCATGTTGATGAAGATGATGGAGATCTAGCTTGCGAGAACGCCGGATCTGGTTCACACAGCTTCGACGCACCCCTACCTGGCGCGCCAAAGATGCCGGGGTGCTGATCCACGGGCACCTATGGGACCGGCGGACCGGGTCCATTTCGGTTCGGCGGGGGCGGAGGTCGCGCAAAGAGTAGATCGAGGCGAAGCACGCGAGCGATTTACCCAGGTTCGGGCCGCACGGATGCGTAAAACCCTACTCCTGCTTTGTGGTTCTGTATTGATTTCTAGCTCGGGAGCGCGGAGTGCTACAGTACACACCAGCAGCTAGCAAGACCGAGCATGAGTGTTCGAACTCGCTAACCCCCTCCTACGTTGCACACGGGCCTCCTTTTATATGCTCAAGGGGTTACCGACATATGGCAACGGAGGTAAAGGGCAAAAGCGGAAGAGTGGTGGTTGGTACAACTACCTGTACAGTGTTATCATACCTAACCCTGACGGCAGGGGACAAGGGCATTAATTGCCCGTCTGTGTCGCCTAAACAGTACCGAAAGGGACCGCTAGGGACGCCACCGTTTGCCATGATGGTTATCTTGTCAGCGCCTGCTTGCCACCGCGCACCCCTAGCTGCACAGCCTCCTGCCACGTGTGCTTGGGAGGGTCTCAGAGCGACACGTTGGCGGGTGTGCTGGAGCGCGGGCGCGAAGTGGGGGTTTCCCGCGGCAAGCTCCTTGCCGCGGTCGTCGTCTTGTCGTGTTCGGGAGCTTGTCGCTCACCGGGCCTCACCGGGACGCGTGGCGCGTCGCGGCAAGTTTTCTTGGTATGCCTCGGTTGGCCTTCCCGGCAAGCTCCTCTTGCCGGGGTCTTGTTTCCTTCCCAGCAAGCTCCTCTTGCCGGGGCCTTGTCTTCTTCCCGGCCAGCTTCTCTTGCCGGGGCCTAGGTTTGAGTACTTTGTTCTTGAATGGTCTCAAAGGGACCACGGAGGATCTTGGCGATCACCCGGCAAGCCTTGCCACGGGATGCTGCGACTGCCCGTGCACAAGTTCGTGATACTAGGGTACCCCTACTCTAGTACACCGAAACCGAAGGTTTCATTCCATTTGGACTCCGTTTGATATTCTTTTTCCGCGAAACTCTGAAATAGGCAAAAAACAACAATTCTGGGCCGGGCCTCCGGTTAATAGGTTAGTCCCAAAAATAATATAAAATTGTAAAATAAAGCCCAATAATGTCCAAAACATAATATAATATAGCATGGAACAATAAAAAAATATAGATACGTTGGAGACGTATCAAGCATCCCCAAGCTTAATTCGTCCTCGTCCTCGAGTAGGTAAATGATAAAAACAGAATTTTTGATGTGGAATGCTACTTAGCATAATTTCAGTGTAATTCTTCTTATTGTGGCACGAATGTTCAGATTTAATATGATTCAAGATAAAAGTTTAATGTTGACATAAAAACAATAATACTTCAAGCATGCTAACCAAGCAATTATGTCTTATCAAAATAACATAGCCAAAGCAAGTTATCCCTACAAAATCATATAGTATGGCTATGCTCCATCTTCCCCACACAAAATATTCATATCATGTACAACCCCGGTTTTAGCCAAGCAATAGGTTCATACTTTTTAACGCGCTTCAGCTTTTTCAACTCTTACGCAATACATGAGCGCAAGCCATGGATATAACACTATGGTGGAATAAGGTATAATGGTAGGGGTTATGTGGGAAGACAAAAAAGGAGAAAGTCTCACATCAACGAGGCTAATCAATGGGCTATGGAGATGCCCATCAATTGATGTCAATGCAAGGAGTAGGGATTGCCATGCAACGGATGCACTAGAGCTATAAGTGTATGAAAGCTCAAACAAAAGAAACTAAGTGGGTGTGCATCCAACTTGCTTGCTCACGAAGACCTCGGGCATTTTGAGGAAGCCCATCATTGGAATATACAAGCCAAGTTCTATAATGAAATTTCCCACTAGTATATGAAAGCGACAAAATGAGAGACTCTCTATCATGAAGATCATGGTGCTATTTTGAAGCACAAGTGTGGTAAAAGGATAGTAACATTGTCCCTTCTCTCTTTTTCTCTCATTTTTTTATTTGGGCCTTTTCTCTTTTTTTATGGCCTCTTTTTTTTCAGTCCGGAGTCTCATCCCGACTTGTGGGGGAATCATAGTCTCCATCATCCTTTCCTCACTTGGGACAATGCTCTAATAATGATGATCATCGCACTTTTATTTACTTACAACTCAATACTTAGAACAAAATATGACTCTATGTGAATGCCTCCGGCGGTGTACCGGGATATGTAATGAATCAAGAGCGACATGTATGAAATAATTATGAATGGTGGCTTTGCCACAAATACAATGTCAACTACATGATCATGCAAGGCAATATGACAATGATGGACCGTGTCATGATAAACGAAACGATGGAAAGTTGCATGGCAATATATCTCGGAATGGCTATGGAAATGCCATAATAGGTAGGTATGGTGGCTGTTTTGAGGAGGATATAAGGAGGTTTATGTGTGATAGAGCGTATAATACCACGGGATTTGGATGCACCGGCGAAGTTTGCACCAACTCTCAAGGTGAGAAAGGGCAATGCACGGTACTGAAGAGGCTACAAAATTGTGGAAAGGTAAGTGTGCGTATAATCCATGGACTCACATTAGTCATAAAGAACTCATATACTTATTGCAAAAATTTATTAGCCCTCAAAGCAAAGTACTACTACGCATGCTCCTAGGGGAAGGGTTGGTAGGAGTTAACCATCGCGCGATCCCGACCGCTACACAAAGGATGAAAATCAACAAATACCTCATGCTCCGACTTTGTTACATAACGGTTCACCATACGTGCATGCTACGGGAATCACAAACTCCAACACAAGTATTTTTCAATTCCACAATTACTCAACTAGCACAACTATGATATTACCACCTTTATATCTCAAAACAATAATCTAGTATTAAATTTCTCATGATATTATAATTAAAGCAAATTGCCATGCTATTTCAAGACTCTCAAAATAATATAAGTGAAGCATGAGAGATCAATAGTTTCTATAAAACAAATCTACCACCGTGCTCTAAAAGATATAAGTGAAGCACTAGAGCAAAAACTATATAGCTCAAAAAATATAAGTGTATTCTAACAAGTTCCGATTCATGTGTGTCTCTCTCAAAAGGTGTGTACAGCAAGGATGATTGTGGTAAACTAAAAAGCAAAGACTCAAATAGTACAATACGCTCCAAGAAAAACACATATCATGTGGTGAATAAAAATATAGCTCCAAGTAAAGTTACCGATAGACGAAGACGAAAGAGGGGATGCCTTCCGGGGCATCCCCAAGCTTTGGATTTTAGGTGTCCTTAGATTATCTTGGGGTGCCATGGGCATCCCCAAGCTTAGGTTCTTTCCACTCCTTGTTCCATAATCCATCAAATCTTTTACCCAAAACTTGAAAACTTCACAACACAAAACTTAACAGAAAATCTCATGAGCTCCATTAGCAAAAGAAAACAAAACACCACTTCAAGGTACTGTAATGAACTCATTATTTATTTACATTGGTGTTAAACTTACTGTATTCCAACTTTCCTATGGTTTATAAACTATTTTACTAGCCATAGATTCATCAAAATAAGCAAACAACACACGAAAAACAGAATCTGTCAAAAACAGAACAGTCTGTAGTAATCTGTAACTAACTCAAACTTCTGGAACGTGAAAAATTCATCCAAATTAGGAAGTTCTAGATAATTTGTTTATTGATCTATAGCAAAAAGAATCAATTGAAAAGCACATTCCTGTGATTTATTAAAACTAATCTCGTGCGCGCAAAGTTTCTGTTTTCTGCAGCAGAATCAAATAACTATCACCGTAGGTTATCCTAACGGTTTTACTTGGCACAAACACTAATTAAAACATAAAAACGAATATAACCAGATGCCAGACATATTATTTATTCCTAAACATAAGAAAAAATAAAAAATAAAATAAAATTGGGTTGCCTCCCAACAAGCGCTATCGTTTAACGCCCCTAGCTAGGCATAAAAGCAAGGATATATCTAGGTAGTGCCATCTTTGGTAGGCAAATTCTTAATGGAGTTATGATTGGTGATCCTTTGATCTAAAGCATCTAGCCGCTTATTGCAAAGCGTAATCAGATTATTCATGCGGTTGATATTCCCACCAATATTTTTAAGAGGTTCAACAATTTTTTGTAATTCACATAATTTCTCTAGAATTTGAGTCTCCTCTTGGGTAAGGGATGATCCTTCTTGTAGGGGGAGTACTCCCACTATCCTCTCTATAATTTCATAAGCGAAGCTAGGATCAATATCAATAAAACTACCTTTGGCATAAAAATCGAGGAGTTGTCTATGGGGCAAGGTTAGCCCAACATAAAAATTGCAAAGCAAGATTTTATAATCTCCCTCTATATTGCAACTACGATAAGATTCTAGCATCCTAAACCAAGCATCTTTTAAATTTTCCCCTTGTCTTTGCTTGAAGTGGAGGACTTCAAAGTCAGGAGACGAAGGGATGAAGACCGAGCTAGCCATAACGATGAAACAAGCGGAAAAGAGGCGAACGGAAAAGAGAGGGCGAATAAAATGGCAAATGTGAAGTGGGGGAGAGGAAAACGAGAGGCAAATGGCAAATAATGTAATGCGGGAGATGAGTGTTTGTGATGGGTACTTGGTATGTTGAATTTTGCGTAGAATCCCCGGCAACGGCACCAGAAATCCTTCTTGCTACCTCTTGAGCACTGCGTTGGTTTTCCCTTGAAGAGGAAAGGGTGATGCAGTAAAGCAGCGCAAGTATTTCCCTCAGTTTTTGAGAACCAAGGTATCAATCTAGTAGGAGGCTACGCGCGAGTCCCACACACCTACACAAACAAACAAGAACCTCACAACCAACGCGAAAAAGGGGTTGTCAATCCCTTCACGGTCACTTACGAGAGTGAGATCTGATAGAGATGATAAGATAATATTTTTGGTATTTTTATGATAAAGAGTAAAAGTAAATAATGCAAAGATAAACGGTGCCAGAAATAACTTGTTGACGGAATATTAACATGGTGGAAAATAGACCCGGGGGCCATAGGTTTCACTAGTGGCTTCTCTCGAGATAGCATAAGTATTGCGATGGGTAAACAAATTACTGTCGAGCAATTGATAGAATTGAGCATAGTTATGAGAGTATCTAGGTATGATCATGTATATAGGCATCACGTCCGCGACAAGTAGACCGACTCCTGCCTGCATCTACTACTATTACTCCACACATCAACCGCTATCCAGCATGCATCTAGAGTATTAAGTTCATGAAAAACAAAGTAACGCATTAAGAAAGATGACATGATGTAGAGGGTTAAACTCATGCAATATGATATAAACCCCATCTTTTTATCCTCGATGGCAACAATACAATACGTGCCTTGCTGCCCCTACTGTCACTGGGAAAGGACACCGCAAGATTGAACCCAAAGCTAAGCACTTCTCCCATTGCAAGAAAGATAGATCTAGTAGGCCAAACCAAACTGATAATTCGAAGAGACTTGCAAAGATAACCAATCATACATAAAAGATTTCAGAGGAGATTCAAATATTGTTCATAGATAAACTTGATCATAAACCCACAATTTATCGGATCTCGACAAACACACCGTAAAAGAAGATTACATCGAATAGATCTCCACAAGAGAGGGGGAGAACATCGTATTGAGATCCAAAAAGAGAGAAGAAGCCATCTAGCTAATAACTATGGACCCGAAGGTCTGAAGTAAACTAGTCACACTTCATCAGAGAGGCCATGGAGATGATGTAGAGGCCCTCCGTGATCGATGCCCCCTCCAGCGGAGCTTCGGAAAAGGCCCCAAGATGGGATCTCACGGGTACAGAAAGTTGCGGCGGTGGAAATAGGGTTTTGGCTCCGTCTCTGGTAGTTTGGGGGTACGTAGGTATATGTAGGAGGAAGAAGTACGTCGGTGGAGCAACATGGGGCCCACGAGGGTGGAGGGCGCGCCCAGGGGGGGGGGGGGTAGGCGCGCCCCCTACCTCGTGCCCTTCTGGTTGATGTCTTGACGTAGGGTCCAAGTCCTCTGGATCACGTTCGTTCCGAAAATCACGTTCCCAAAGGTTTCATTCCGTTTGGACTCCGTTTGATATTCTTTTTCTGCGAAACTCTGGAATAGGCAAAAACAACAATTCTGGGCTGGGCCTCCGGTTAATAGGTTAGTCCCAAAAATAATATAAAAGTGTAAAATAAAGCCCAACAATGTCCAAAACAGAATATAATATATCATGGAACAATCAAAAATTATAGATACGTTGGAGACGTATCAGTTATATGCACGAGTAGAACACAAGTGAGTTGTGGGCGATACAAGTCATACTGCTTACCAGCATGTCATACTTTGGTTCGGCGGTATTGTTGGATGAAGCGGCCCGGACCGACATTACGCGTACACTTACGCGAGACTGGTTCTACCGACGTGCTTTGCACACAGGTGGCTGGCGGGTGTCTGTTTCTCCAACTTTAGTTGAACTGAGTGTGGCTACGCCCGGTCCTTGTGAAAGTTAAAACAACACTAACTTGATGAAATATCGTTGTGGTTTTGATGTGTAGGTAAGAACGGTTCTTTCTCAGCCCGTAGCAGCCACGTAAAACTTGCAACAACAAAGTAGAGAATGTCTAACTTGTTTTTGCAGGGCATGTTCTGATGTGATATGGTCAAGGCATGATGCTAAATTTTATTGTATGAGATGATCATGTTTTATAACGAAGTTATCGGCAACTGGCAGGAGCCATATGGTTGTCGCTTTATTGTATGCAATGCAATTGCCCTGTAATTGTTTTTACTTTATCACTAAGCGGTAGCGATAGTCGTAGAAACAATAGTTGGCGAGACGACAACGATGCTACGATGGAGATTGTCGGTGTCAAAATCGGCGGATCTCGGGTAGGGGGTCCCGAACTGTGCGTCTAAGGCGGATGGTAATAGGAGGCGGGGGACACGATGTTTACCCAGGTTCGGGCCCTCTCGACGGAGGTAATACCCTACTTCCTGCTTGATTGATCTTGATGATATGAAGTCTTCAATCTTGTATCTTCATAGTCCAACAGTCCGGCCAAAGGATATAATCCGGCTGTCTGGATACCCCCTAATCCAGGACTCCCTCAGTAGCCCCTGAACCAAGCTTCAATGACGATGAGTCCGGCGCACAGATTTGTCTTCGGCATTGCAAGGCGGGTTCCTCCTCCGAATACTCCATAGAAGATTTTGAACACAAGGACACTGTCCGGCTCTGCAAAACAAGTTTCCACATACCACCGTAGAGAGAATAATATTTCCACAAATCTAATATGTTGACACATTTGATATCATGACATCATACCACGGCCCGGTCTTTATTCGAACCGTTATTCTCAACCAGCCTTGACGCGCATCGCGAGGCAGTTTCCTTGGCACGTCTTGTCGAAGCAGAGATCATGCCCCCTTATCACGGAATTCTCATCAATACGGACGTGGGTAACCCAAACGTGCCCGTTTGGTATGACTCCTCGATTATAGGCAAGTCCCAAACGGCCACGAGGAGGACGCTTGGTATTCACCCTCTTTATAAAGAGACCAAGGCTTATCCTTTTTTCTCCTCGAATTCAATCGAATCCTTCCCCCGCCTGGAGTTCCAACACCCGAAGCTCAGGTCAGGCACATCGGACCTTCAACCATGTCCGGATCCAACCTTCAAGACATCAAAAACTTAAGAGAGGCCAGGTTTCTGACCGGCGAAATCCCACATAGATTACCTGCTCGAGGGCAAGTCATTCCCACTCCCAAACCCTGCGAGAGCGTTGTGTTTGTATCTCACTTCCTCCGAGGGCTAGGCCTTGCTCTAGATCCCTTCATGAGGGGGCTCATGTTTTATTATGGGCTGGATTTCCATGATCCGACTCCGGATTCTGTCCTCCACATCTCGTCGTTCATCGTTGTGTGTGAAGCTTTCCTCTGCATTGTCCCTCACTTTGGCCTGTGGCTCAATACCTTCAAGGTGGAGCCAAAGATGATCGAGGGGCGGCAAGCAGAGTGCGGAGGTGCCATAATAAGCAGAAGTGCGGATGCCCCATGGCCCGAGGGTTCTTTTCAGGAGGTGTCCAGCTTATGGCAACGAGAGTGGTTTTATATCACAGCCCCTAGGGGTACCAAGTGGGTGGCCGCCCCCGCCTTTCGCTCGGGCCCCCCGCCACGACTAACGTCATGGGTCAACAAGGGGCTAGACTGGGGGTCAGTAAAGGATGTGCCGATATTGCAGAGCCGCATCCAAGATCTCCTCGAGAGAGATATCAGTCTAGTCACGGTGATGCAAGTCATGTTAATTCGTCGAACTCTGGCCTGCAAACGTCGTCCCCTCCGTATGTGGGAGTTCAACCCAGAGGGACCACGAGCTATTCATCATTTCCTCGGCATGACGCTCGAGGAGATGTATAAATTGTTCTTCGGACCACAAATAATGTGTCCGGACATTACCGAGGACGCGGGGTCTGAACTGCAATCGTCCAGATACCCAAGTAAGTAGTCCTGCAACCGAACACGTTGTATTTTTATTTATCACAACATCATTCTGAAGAGCCGCTCTTTGACCAGGGCTGGATAACAAAGGCGAAAATGATTAGGTGTCCGGCCCCCTCCCCGAGGTCTCACCGGGTCCTGTACTAGCCAGGATGCTGGAGCTCGCGCCTCATCAAGCGCCATCAGAGGAAGATAAAGGGGGGAAGAAAGAGGCTAACACCTCTGTAAAGGAGGGTAACCGGGGGGAAGAAACTAAAGTTCCCCCTTCCCAAGGAAGGAAGAGGACCACCTCTCTGACGACCCGGAGACAATGATCTCCAAACGGGGAAGAAATCTTCACCAGAGGGTCCTGCCCCGGGGGATACCCCGGCCGCACAATGCCCGCAAGGGGGCCAGCCCTCTACCGAGCTGTAAGTAGAAAGGTATTTGATAATGGAAATATCCTGCATCACTCCTGAGAAAATAACCAAGGCACTTATCTTGTAGTCCGTATCATAGCCCTTCTCGGTAGAGTTCGTCTTCGGGGGATCTTCTTCCGGAGATGATGGAGAGCGAAACGCCTCCCCATGCTATCCCGCCTTACGAGGCGGGCGACCCCGAGGTGTCGTCGCGGAGGGCTTCCTCTGATCCGGCAAGGCCAGAAGGTAATCCTTTGGCCACCCGAAGTCCTCAGTATCCGGCTCTTGCAGAGAGCAACCGAAAGAGTCCGGCACCGTCTAGTATTCGGTCGGATGCACTGAAGGATCTGCTAGAGCAAGCAGCTATCTCAGAAGCACATCGTACGCTAATGGGTACGGTGTTTGTGAGGATTTCATCCGCCGAAAGCGGGTTGCATGAAGCTTTTATGAGTCTGCTGAAAGGTTTTGAGGTACATGAAATAGTGTGTATTTTTAGCAGTACCGCACATGTTAGGTGTGCCCTATGCAGATAGTAGCCCTCGAGACTCTGGTTGCTGTCGGGAACGACGGCAAACAGAGGATCATAGTCCCAGGTAATAAACAGGCCGCCTTCATATGCAGATGGCGGAAGGTCTGGTGGCTAGCCGGACTGGTGAATTTGCCGAGCTGAAGCGGCAACTTGATGTGGCAGATGCCTATATGGTGCTTGTCAACAAGCGGCTCGACAAGGCACAGGGTATGTTATTTCTCCAGTGATCAACACATAATAAGAGGAGCTTGATGCTAGTATCTTTAATATGTTTGTGACTGCAGATGGAGCTGCCGTAGTGGAGACCCTTCGGGCGGAACTTGCCCGAGCCAAGGAACAAGCCAGGAATAGCGATGCGGCCGCTCCAAAGGCGGTCAAAGAGCTGAGAGCCGAACAGGCTGCGCATTGCTGAAGCAAGGAAAAGATGGCCAAGATGGCCGTTGAGTTGAAAGATGCCGCCGACCGTTACCAGCTCCTTGAGAGAGAAGACCGAGCGAAGGCGGCGGACCTGGAGAAGGCCGCGGCAGCAGCCAAGGAGGCCCGCTCTAAACTTAGAGCGGCAAAGGAAGAGCTGTGTCAAGCTGGGGATATCGCCATTGGGAAGCCCTTCTTGTTGCGGACAAAGTTCGGAGATCCAAAGTACGCCCCTCTTGATAAGCTATGGAGTTTTGCGGATGCATACGTGGATTTGGCAGCCAGTGCCGCTGATGCGACCGAATACTTCAGGGATCAAAAAGATCGTGAAGTGGAAAGGCTGTTTTGGTCACAATTCGATGGTCCAGTGCGTCCGCTGCTGTTAAATGAGCAAATGACCGAGTGGGCCGAGCTCCATAGGTTGTCCGTGCTTGCCATGAGGTCTATTGTGGATCATCTGAGGTCTATTGTGGATCATCTGTAGCCGAATAGTTATTTTAGTTTAGTGCAACAATTCCTTGGTGCTGTGCCGCACATTGACGCCATGAAGAGGTCGGCGTGCATAGAGGGTGCGCGGATGGCACTTGCCCGTGTCAAGACATGCTAGGTAGAGATGGATGCCACCGCTATTGCAAGCCAGAGTTTGGACATAGGCCGGGTAGCGGCCGAGCATTATTATGAAGAAGTCCTAGAAGGCGCTCGTGTGATAGAGTCTCAGTGCTCGAAGGGTATCATGTTTTAGTGACATGTATCCCAATTGAAAAATAATATGTTACTGAATTGTAAGGGCTATTTTTATACTTTTGCCTGAAAGTGTGATGATGCCTCCTGTGCGACCGTTCATGTATATATGTATATAAACTGAAAGTTTGCAGTCATCGGCTTCAGCCCCCCACTACTAGGGAAAAGCCTAGCAGCAGCGCGGGTTTTGGGCCTATTAGTAGCGCGGGGGCCGGCGCTACTACTAACCCGTGCTTTGAAAAAAAAATGAATTTTTTTTTCAATTTTTTTGCCTGAATTTTCAAATTTCTGAATTATTTTAAGCTCTAATCTCTAATCACCCTCATCACCGCTCAATTTAATCTCTAATCACCCCTCATCATTCCAAATCATCTAACTTCCCGGACGGTCACCCATCCTCTCACTACTCCAGCCTGAGCACGGTCACCCATCCTCTCACTACTCCAGCCTGAGCACGCTTAACTTCCGGGTTCTATTCTCCCTCGATTCCAAGTCTGCACTTGTTGTTTTCCTGACAATAGTAAGATGTCAATCCTATTAACCCTCGGGAGTTTAGCTTGAGCATGAAGTCACACATTTCACTGTTTGAGTTTAAAACTATTGTTCTATAAAACAACAATTATTTAGTAACACTAATATTTCTTGAATAAGGAGTTTGACCACATTTTGACCAAAGTTTGACCAGATTTGACCAAAATTCAAAAAAACTGAAATAATTATTTAGTAACACTACTATTCTTGAATAATTATTTAGTAACACTAATACTTCTTGAATAAGTAGTTTGACCACAGTTTGACCAGATTTGACCAAAATTAAAAAAAACTGAAATTTGAGCATAACTTTTTTTCCTTTTAGAATTTGAGGATTCTAAAAGTTTTCAAACAGGCCATGGGCGGTCTCCATCGGATGCGGATTTTTGTGCTGAACATTTTGATATATTATACATTTTTTTCTGACATCGTATGCAAAAGTTATAGCCGTTTTACATTTTCCCTACACTTTTTGCAAAACATGTCCAAATTTAAGTTTTTAAATTTTCCTAACTAGTAGATGTAGTAACATAACTACATCTCGAAGGATTTTAATTTTTGAAACATTTTGATATATTATACCTTTTTTTCTAACATCGTATGCAAAAGTTATAGCCGTTTTACATTTTCCCTACACTTTTTTGCAAAACATGCCCAAATTTAAGTTTTTAAATTTTCCTAACTAGTAGGTGTAGTAACATAACTACATCTCGAAGGATTTTAATTTTTGAAGTTTTTATCATTTTCTTTTGCTTTTTACAAAACCGAAAAGGCGATCCACAAGGGGGTAGAGTTTCAAAATGGGACCTTTAGTAGTAGCGAGGGTTTTTACCCCTCGCTACTAGTATGGCAGGTCCCGGAGGGGCACGGTTGAGACTTCTTAGTAGTAGCGAGGGGTAAAAACTTAGTAGTAGCGCGGGTTTATAACCCTCGCTACTACTATGGCATGGCCTAGGGGCACGATAGAGACCGCTTAGTAGTAGCGAGGGGTAAAAACCAGCGCTACTTCTATCAACTTAGTAGTAGCGAGGGTTAAAAACCCGCGCTACTACTATGGCATGTCCCGCGGGGCACGGTAGAGACCGCTTAGTAGTAGCGAGTGTTAAAAACCGGCGCTACTGCTATCAACTTAGTAGTAGCGAGGGTTAAAAACCCGCGCTACTAGTAAGTAGCAGTAGCGAGGGATATAAACCCGCGCTGCTAGTAAGCGTCTATGTATAAGCTTTTCCCTAGTAGTGCCCACGCATATAATGCGGGGGTGTTCGCAGAAGACGCGTTTTCACACTTGATCCAACGTCTTGGTCCATTAAGGAGGTGATAGCGCATCGAACGTGGCAATCAGACTATATTGCTTTAACACTTTCACTTAGCCATAGGAGTATGACAGTGGGGCTACTATATAGCCCCTGGTGGCTCCGCGCTCATCCGAATACGGGGCGCGTACATGCCTGGCCGGGAAATGGCCCTTCGTTAATGCGGAGGAATCCCGAAGATTCCGCTAGGTCATCGAGTGGTTGACCAGTCTCACGCTTTATCATGACAGTCAGTTTTCGGCTTTCTCTACTGAGGTGCTCCCCGATGAACCAGGGCACAATCGCAGTAGTTCTCCCGGTGCCGCCTTAGCCGATAGAGCGGAACGTAAGGTAGCAAAATGCGGGAGCCAGGCAAACCTAACATTTGACCCAAGACATGATTCGGAGCTGATGCATATAAGGCCAAACTCGCGACGCCGAATACTCCCTAAGGTATTCGGTCTTTATAATATATACCGGGCTGAAAATGCTCTTGATAATAAACCCCGAGTGTCCAGGTACATGCAATATTCTGACGTGGCCACATGCCAAGATCGTCAGCATCCTTCTCGGTTGTATTGAGAATCCGAAGGATGTGAACAACAAAAGACAGTAAAAAAAGTTGACGTAGGGTCTTAATCTAAAAAGAAACCTTTGGGCGGGTCCCTACTGCACGTCTGTGCCTGTGTCTCTGTTGTGCCGTATGCTAGACGGGTGTAGCACGATTGTCATCTGTAAAAGAGAGGAACTTAGTTGAAGTTGTCGTGCAGACAATTGGTTACTCTAAATAAACCATGTAAAATTCAAAAATAAGTAAAGTTGAGCCGAGCGAGCCCTGTTTACACGCGGGAAGCCCCTGGTACCGTCTATATGGGTATAACCATTAAACCAATCCTAAGTATATCTGATGATGCGCCGGACTCGTCTAACCGTGTCTGTAGTCTTGACGACCGATCATTTGTTCTGGTTGGTGAGGCCGTCTAGTGTTCGGCTGTTGAAACAGCCGCACGTTCTTCTGCTTGTAAGGAGTGCTCAACATTTCCATGTACAGTGATAATGCCACGCGGACCGGGCATTTTATGCTTGAGAAAAGCGTAATGCGGTATTGCATTAAAGCGAGCGAAAGCCGCTCTCCCGAGTAGTGCTTGATAGCCACTTCGGAATGGAGCTATGTCGAAGGTTAACTTTTTGCTTCGGAAGTTGTCGGGAGAACGAATACAACCTCTAGCAATAGAGAGCCCGTGCAACGGGCGTCTAGGCCGGGTATTACTCCCTTGAAGGTAGTACTACTATGGTTAATTTCCGTCGGGTCTATCCCCATTTTGCGGACTGTGTCCTGATATATCAGATTTAGACTACTGCCGCCGTCCATAAGGACTCGTGTGAGATGGTATCCATTTATTATTGGGTCTAACACCAAGGCAGCCAGTCCTTCGTGCCAGATACTTGCCAGGTTATCCCTGCGATCGAAAGTGATCGGGCGAGCCAGCCGGGGGTTGAACTTAGGGGTGACGGGCTCTAAGGCACTTGCGTCTTGGGGTGCATGGTTGCCTCTCCCCTCTGTCACATGGATCATGTTGACTGTTTTAACCTCTAGTATGAATTTTTTCTGTCCCCCGGTGCTTTGCTGGCGAGGTTCATCCTCGTCTTCACTTGGTGTCTCCCTCCCCTTGTGTTCTGTGTTTAGCTTGTCTGCCTGCTTCAAGACCCAGCATTCTCTGTTGGTATGATTTGCAGGTTTATCAGAGGTGCCACAAATCTGACATAATTTGTCTAAGATCCTATTTAGGCTGGACGGTCCATCTCTGTTGCCCTTAGAAGGCTTTTTCCGTTGACCGGGTTGAGAGCCCCTGAATCCAGCGTTGACTGTCGTATTGTCTGGGGTGTCTTCATTGTTTCAACGCTTGCTTTTGCTGCGTCATGGTTTTCTGTTGCCATCCCTGACTTCGGATGTGCTTGGGTCGCTGGTGCTGCTTCGGGCTAACGAGCTGTCCTCGCCCGCACAAAAGCGGGTCATGAGGCTTGTTAGGGCCTCCATTGTTCTCGGTTTTTCTTGGCCGAGGTTTCGGGCGAGCCATTCATCTCGGACGCTGTGCTTCAAAGCTGCTAAGGCTTCAGCGTCCGGACAGTCGACAATTTGATTCTTCTTAGTGAGGAATCTGTTCCACAGCTTCCGGGCTGACTCTCCCGGTTGTTGAATTATACGACTTAGATCGTCTACGTCCGGAGGTCGGACATAAGTTCCTTGAAAATTGGCCCTAAAAGCATCCTCAAGCTCCTCCCAACTTCCAATTGAGTTTTCGGGGAGGCTCTTTAGCCAGTGCCGAGCTGGTCCTTTCAGCTTGAGGGGCAAGTATTTAATGGCGTGGAGATCGTCTCCGCGAGTCATATGTATATCGAGGATGAAGTCCTCAATCCAAACCCCAGGGTCTGTCGTTCCGTCGTATGCTTCTATGTTCACGGGTTTAAATCCCTTTGGAAATTCGTGATCCAGCACCTCATCGGTGAAACATAGGGGGTGTGCGGCACCCCGGTATTTCGATGTATCATGGCGTTCGGACGGTGGTAGTATTCGGTTTTCCTGTTGTGCCGGAGCGCGCTTCCTAGATCCGTAGATGGATCTGGTCATATTAGACTTTTGATGCAAGTCCTCACGTCTATCGCATGTTGACTTATTTGCGGCTTTATTGGCTGCTTTATTTTTCGGCTGTATGGGCTCTAGGGCCTCATCGTCAAACTCGGGCAATAGCTTGCGCTTTGGATAGCTCTTTTGGTGGTAACTTCCACCATACTTTTCTTCATTGTCAAGCACTTTGTTCCATCTGCTGTTGAGCGTAGTTTGTGCAGCCTTAAGCCTTTGCTTTTGCTTCTTCAGGCTCCTTGCTGTGGCAATAAGCCTTCTGCGGAGGTTCTCTTGTTCCAAGTGCTCCTCCGGGATGATGTTTGCATCTTCGGCCGGACTGTTTTCCTCTCTGGAGGGGGATTGATGAGCTTTATCCTCGGCGTCGCCGTGTTCGGATAGCGGATCCGTGCTATGCATCACCATGATCTTGCGTGTGCATAGGATTTTTTTTAAATTACTATGTTCCCCAATAGTGGCATCCGAGCCAGGTTTATGCGTAGATGTTATTGTTACCTCTTGAGCACTGCGTTGGTTTTCCATTGAAGAGGAAACGGTGATGCAGTAAAGCAGCGTAAGTATTTCCCTCAGTTTTTGAGAACCAAGGTATCAATCCACTAGGAGGCCACGCGCGAGTCCCACGCACCTACACAAACAAACAAGAACCTCGCAACCAACGCGAAAAAGGGGTTGTCAATCCCTTCACGGTCACTTACGAGAGTGAGATCTGATAGAGATGATAAGATAATATTTTTGGTATTTTTATGATAAAGAGTAAAAGTAAATAATGCAAAGATAAACGGTGCCAGAAATAACTTGTTGACGGAAGATTAACATGGTGGAAAATAGACCCGGGGGCCATAGGTTTCACTAGTGGCTTCTCTCTAGATAGCATAAGTATTACGATGGGTAAACAAATTACTGTCAAGCAATTGATAGAATTGAGCATAGTTATGAGAGTATCTAGGTATGATCATGTATATAGGCATCACGTCCGCGACAAGTAGACCGACTCCTGCCTGCATCTACTACTATTACTCCACACATCGACCGCTATCCAGCATGCATCTAGAGTATTAAGTTCATGAAGAACAGAGTAACGCATTAAGAAAGATGACATGATGTAGAGGGTTAAACTCATGCAATATGATATAAACCCCATCTTTTTATCCTCGATGACAACAATACAATACGTGCCTTGCTGCCCCTACTGTCACTGGGAAAGGACACCACAAGATTGAACCCAAAGCTAAGTACTTGTCCCATTGCAAGAAAGATCAATCTAGTAGGCCAAACCAAACTGATAATTCGAAGAGACTTGCAAAGATAACCAATCATACATAAAAGAATTCAGAGGAGATTCAAATATTGTTCATAGATAAACTTGATCATAAACCCACAATTCATCGGATCTCGACAAACACACCACAAAAGAAGATTACATCGAATAGATCTCCACAAGAGAGGGGGGGGGACATTGTATTGAGATCCAAAAAGAGAGAAGAAGCCATCTAGCTAATAACTATGGACCCGAAGGTCTGAAGTAAACTACTCACACTTCATCGGAGAGGCCTTGGAGATGATGTAGAGGCCCTCCGTGATCGATGCCCCCTCCGGCGGAGCTCCGGAAAAGGCCCCAAGATGGGATCTCACGGGTACAGAAAGTTGCGGCGGTGGAAATAGGGTTTTGGCTCCGTCTCTGGTAGTTTGGGGGTACGTAAGTATATGTAGGAGGAAGAAGTACGTCAGTGGAGCAACGTGGGGCCCACGAGGGTGGAGAGCACGCCCAGGGGGGGTAGGCGCGCCCCCTACCTTGTGCCCTCCTGGTTGATGTCTTGATGTAGGGTCCAAGTCCTCTGGATAATGTTCGTTCCGAAAATCACGTTCCCGAATGCCGGGGTGCTGATCCACGGGCACCTATGGGACCGGCGGACCGAGTCCCTTTCGGTTCAGCGGGGGCGGAGGTCGCGCAAAGAGCAGATCGAGGCGAAGCATGCGAGCGATTTACCCAGGTTCGGGCCGCACGGATGCGTAAAACCCTACTCCTGCTTTGTGGTTCTGTATTGATTTCTAGCTCGGGAGCGCGGAGTGCTACAGTACATACCAGCAGCTAGCAAGACCGAGCGTGAGTGTTCGAACTCGCTAACCCCCTCCTACGTTGCACACGGGCCTCCTTTTATATGTTCAAGGGGTTACCGACATATCGCAACGGAGGTAAAGGGCAAAAGCGGAAGAGTGGTGGTTGGTACAACTACCTGTACAGTGTTATCATACCTAACCCTGACGGCAGGGGACAAGGGCATTAATTGCCCGTCTGTGTCGCCTAAACAGTACCGAAAGGGACCGCTAGGGACGCCACCGTTTGCCATGATGGTTATCTTGTCAGCGCCTGCTTGCCACCGCGCACCCCTAGCTGCACAGCCTCCTGCCACGTGTGCTTGGGAGGGTCTCAGAGCGACACGTTGGCGGGTGTGCTGGAGCGCGGGCGCGAAGTGGGGGTTTCCCGCGGCAAGCTCCTTGCCGCGGTCGTCGTCTTGTCGTGTTCGGGAGCTTGTCGCTCACCGGGCCTCACCGGGACGCGTGGCGCGTCGCGGCAAGTTTTCTTGGTATGCCTCGGTTGGCCTTCCCGGCAAGCTCCTCTTGCCAGGGTCTTGTTTCCTTCCCGGCAAGCTCCTCTTGCCGGGGCCTTGTCTTCTTCCCGGCCAGCTTCTCTTGCCGGGGCCTAGGTTTGAGTACTTTGTTCTTGAATGGCCTCAAAGGGACCACGGAGGATCTTGGCGGTCACCCGGCAAGCGTTGCCGCGGGATGCTGCGACTGCCCGTGCACAAGTTCGGGATACTAGGGTACCCCTACGCTAGTACACCGACAGGAGCCCCCGGGCCTGGGCCAGACACGGTCCCGAGCGCTGTTGGGCCAGGCCCAAAGTGCACGGGCACGCGCGGCCTTGGTCACGCCGCATATCTCTCCGCTTCCAGCGCGCACGCCTAGAACGGCACGCGTCAAACGCGGCGTCGTGGGTGACGTGGGCGGCGTGCGCGGGGCTAAGCCCCGCGAGCATGCGTCAGGCCATGATGAAGGGGACGGCCCACGCCCTCCTCTCTAAACGGAGGTAGGCGTGGGGGCGTGGTGCATTTACTGGACGGGGCCGGTGCGCGGTTTTCGAGGCGCCCACTCCCTGAGATCACGGGGTAGGGCGATGCCGTCTCATTCGTCGCCTCGGTTCTGCACCCCCGCCACGCGGCTCCCATGCGCTCAGGGTCGCGGACGGTGGAAGCGGGAAACTGGGCCGTTGCGAGCAGAGTAGCGGGTCGGGCCCGCCTCCCTGCTCTTCTCGTGCCTTGATTCGCTGAGCGGGGCGGCCGAGCTCCCACCTCGCTCCTTTATAAAGAGCGGGAGGGGAGCACAGAAGCCCGCACTCTCTCATCTCCTCCTTTCTTCAGCTTCTGCTCCCCTTTCTCTCATTCGCCATGGAGAAAGGGAACCCTGGGCCTTCATCGGTGGCGGCGAGGGTCGCCGCCAGACAGCGCACCCTTCCCTCTCCCGCGCCCATGGTGGCAGAGCCAGCCATAAGGGGAAGAGGGAGGGGGCGAGGTCGTGGACGAGGTCGAGGACGAGGTCGAGGCGCTCGGGGAAGAGGCGGACGGGGCGGCGCGCCAGCTTCGCCTCCGCCGGCGGTTCCTCCCCCCTCGGCGGTCCATATAGGGGACGACCCTTGCGAGTTCTTCGTCAGGCTGCGCCGGGTGCCTTGTCGTCGCCTCCGGCTTCCAGCTCCGTTTGCGAGCGCGATGGAGTTGGACCCGCCCGAGACACTGAGAATGCACATGAGGGGCTGTGGGATCAGCGGCACGCGAGTCCGCGTTGTATTCCCAGCCCCTAATGTGATGTATCTTGATCGAGGGTAGAAAACGTTCGCCCGTATCCACAGCCTGATGGAGGGCTTTACCCTCCATTTTAAGTTAATGGAGGGCGATCTCCTCTCCGTCAAGGTCTTCGGGTGCTTCGGCACTCGGGCGAAGTGCTGCGTGGACAGCTCCTCCGATAGCGAAGGCTCCCCCTCGAGCGAGAGTGACGAGGAGGAGAGCGACAGCGATGATGAGGGTAGCGGGCGGCGGGATGGCGGGCCCGGCTAGGCGTCGGGCGCCGCTTCATGCGGCACCGGCGACCTCATCATCCGTGTCGCCGGCTCCTTGAACTCCCCGGGGTCGTCTCCTTGGGCGGCTGGCGTAGGGAGGCTGCGGAAGGGGAAGAGGGTTGGCGACAAGGCCATCAGGTCGGAGTACGAGGGCGTGGTGCCCTCGACAGCGTGCTGACGTCCTGCCGCCCCATCTTCGAGCCCCGCTTCCGGCGCCGCCATCACCCTCCAGCCTTCGGACGGCCCCCGGGATGTTCTCTTGGTGTCTTCTGGCACCTGTAGCTCGCCTAGGCGCCCCTTTTGCCCTTTTCGCCTCCTTGACCTACCTCCTGAAGAGAGGGACAAGAAAGGGATTACGGGCATCTTATCTTTTCAATTTGTAAGCCTTCGGGCCATAGCTGCATCTAAAACTTGTAAGCCTCTCTTTCATGTTTTTCATCCTCTATGGACTGTACCTGAGTGGGATGTTTTTTAATGAAAAGGGGATGCTTGCCGGGCTATTTGTCTCGCGGGTTGAACCCACGCCAAGGAGCAAATCCTTGGTATCCCTCGGACAGACATTTCATTTCCCAGCAACAGGCCCTGCCGCCTTCCCACGTCGCTCTACCTTTCTCACACCTTTGACGGAGGTGGGAACGAGGTGGGTGCGGCTTCCTCGTTTCATCCCTTTGCTGTCGCGACTACGACCAAACTCGGCCCTGGGAACGAGCCCCAGAGCCTAGAGTTGAGGGAGCACAGCAGTTTTCGGGAAGAAACGCGGTTTCGCATTCCCCAGTCCATAAGAGGATGCATGATGAGGGACGAAAGACTTATCTGATATCGCAGCCCCCGGCAACTCTGGCTTGCCGTGGGTGAATCTTGGTACTCGCAACCCCCGGCAACGCTGGCTTGCCGGGGCCCGGGTGCCGGTGCGCCCTTCTTCTCCTTTTCGTCCTCAAGCGGTCTGGCCAGGATATGCGAACCCTGTGAACGAAAGAAAAGCAAAGGGACGGACACTCGACCTCTAAGCTAGGGGTTAGCCGCTGTTAGGCACTATCGATCCTAACCAAGGACGAGACTCGACCTAGCATGCATGCTATAACCCCGGGGTGTCAGCGCTTCATTTACTTGTGCTCAGGGTCTGCGCCTGGCTTTGTACAAAGGATTACATGCAACAGCGGCAAGACTTGTACAAAAGGGTGGTTGCCGGACAGGGTCCGACAACCGCGCCTTACGGGTAAAACTTACGAAGATGCTCGATGTTCCAGGAGTTGCTCACTGGAATGCCATCTTCGGTCTCAAGGCGGACAGCGCCAGGCCTAGTGACTCGTTTCACCCGGTAAGGGCCTTCCCACTTCGGCGTCAACTTGTTGGAATTCTTGGCGGACTGAACGCGCCGAAGAACAAGGTCGCCTTCCTCGAGACTTCTGGCATTAACTTTGCGGCTATGGTAGCGGCGCAAAGCTTGCTGGTAGCGAGCAGCTCGCATAGCAGCCTGAAGACGGTCTTCCTCAAGGAGCAGCGCGTCATCTTGCCGCAGCCGCTCTTGCTCGAGCTCATCATAAGCGAGCACTCGAGGTGACCCGTATACGAGTTCCGTGGGGATAACTGCTTCTGCTCCATAGACTAGAGCAAAAGGTGTGTGTCCAGTGGCTCGATTTGGCGTCGTTCTGATCGACCAAAGAACCACCGGCAGCTCCTCGATCCAGTTTCTTCCGCACTTGTGCAGCTTGTCGAAAGTTCTGGTCTTGAGCCCGCGCAGCACCTCAGCATTTGCCCTCTCCGCTTGACCGTTGCTTCTTGGGTGAGCAACAGAAGCGAAGCAGACCTTGGCGCCGAGATCTTGAATGTACTGCATGAAGGTGCGGCTCGTAAATTGCGTACCGTTGTCGGTGATTATCCTGTTAGGGATCCCGAAGCGGCAAACAATTGACCTGAAGAACTTGACTGCTGACTGTGCTGTCACCTTCCTCACTGGTTCCACTTCCGGCCACTTTGTGAACTTGTCGATTGCAACGTACAAGTACTCAAAGCCCCCGACAGCTCGGGGAAAGGGGCCGAGGATGTCGAGCCCCCAGACCGAAAATGGCCAGGATAAAGGGATCGTCTGGAGAGCTTGAGCTGGTTGGTGTATCTGCTTGGAATGGAACTGGCACGCTTCACACTTGGTTACTTGTGCAGTTGCATCCTGGAGGGCTGTTGGCCAGAAGAAACCTTGCCGGAAAGCTTTGCCGACAAGTGCTCTTGCGCCAATGTGGTGACCACATATGCCTCCATGTATCTCTGCCAACAGCTTTTGTCCATCTTCCCGGCTAATACACCTCAATTTCACACCGTTGAGTCTTCTTCTGTACAGTGTCTTGTCGACGAACTGGTACATACTTGACTACCAGGCTACTCTTTCGGCTTCTTCTTGCTCTTCGGGAAGCTCTCCCGTCTGAAGGAAGTGGACAATCCGCTGTGCCCATGCTGGAGCTTGTGGCTCGACAACAAGGACTGAAGGCAAATCTGCTGCTGCGGGAACATCCGCTTCCACGGCAAGAACCTGCGGCTCTGCCGGAGCTTGACGTTCCCCGACAAGCTCGCCGGAGCAAAACTTGTCGGGAGCTTCTGCTTCAACGGAACAAACCCTAAGGATTACCGGAGCATCTTGCTCCTCAGCACTCTTGGCGTTGATCTTGGGCACTGCTGCGGGAACATCCGCTTCTACGGCAAGAATCTGCGGATCTGCTGGAGCGTGACGTTCCCCGACAAGCTTGCCGGAGAAAAACTTGTCGAGAGCTTCTGCTTCAACGGAACAAACCCTAGGGCTTGCCGGAGCATCTTGCTCCTCAGCACTCTTGGCGTTGATCTTGGGGACCTTCTTGGCGGCGGCTTCGGGGAGCTCTGCCGGCAAATAGTCACCAGAAACCAACTTCCTCTTCTTGCTCTGTCCAGTTGATGGCGTTACGGACGGCTGAGTCAGCTTGAGCACAAAGATCCCTGGTTCCACAGGTAACTTAAGTGCGGCACACTTTGACAGGCCATCTGCAATGGCGTTCTGAGCTCTCGGAACATGCTCCATTTGTAGGCCGTCAAAGTGCTCCTCTAGTTTTCTCACTTCGTCGACGTAAGCTTCCATCAACGGACTCTGATAATTCTTGTTTACTTGGCGGACGACAAGCTGTGAGTCACCCCTGACAATGAGCTTCTTGATCCCAAGGTCTGCCGCGATCCTGAGACCGGCAAGAAATCCCTCATACTCTGCAGTATTGTTTGGTGCTTGCTCCTTGGGAAAGCGCATCCGGACTACGTACTTGAGGTGCTCTCCGGTGGGTGCGATAAGCAGCACACCAGCGCCGGCGCCTTGCAGCGAAAAGGCACCATCAAAGTACATCAGCCAATCTTTGCTTGCTTCCTTGTCGGGGATGCTCGTTTCTGGAATTTCTTCATCTGGTGTTGGCGTCCATTCTGCTATAAACTCTGCCAATGCTCTGCTCTGGATAGTTGAAGTGCTTTCAAACTTGAGGCCAAAGCTTGACAGTTCCAGTGCCCACTCAGCAATCCTGCCTGTCGCTTCTGGATTCTGCAGTATCCTCTTCAGCGGAAAGCGAGTGACAACTGTGATCTCATGTGCTTGGAAGTAATGGCGCAGCTTTCTTGAGGCCATGAGAAGGCCGAAAAGCAATTTCTGCACACCAGAGTACCTTGACCTAGCCCCCTGCAGAAGGGAACTGACAAAGTAAACTGGGCGCTGCACCATCTTCTTGTGTATCTCGTCGTGTATCTGCGCAGATCCATCTTTGTCGGGACCAGAGCTTGTCGGGGAAGCTCCCTGCTTGTCGCTGGATGCGCTTGCCGCGGTTGCTGGCTCATCATCCGCCTCCCTCTCTGCCACTAACGCAGCACTAACCACTTGATTGGTTGCCGCTATGTACAGCAGCAACTTCTCTTGCGGTTTAGGTGCGACAAGTATTGGAGGGGAGGACAGGTACCTCTTCAGGTCTTGCAGCGCAGCCTCCGCTTCTGGAGTCCATTTCATTGGACCTGCCTTTTTCAATGATTTGAGAAACGGCAGGGCGCGCTCAGCAGACCGAGAGATAAACCTGCTGAGAGTAGCCACGCAGCCGGCAAGTTTCTGTACATCCTTGACACGCTTTGGTGCTTCAATCTGCTCAATGGCCTTGATCTTGTCGGGATTGGCTTCAATTCCCCGCTGAGACACGAAGAACCCGAGAAGTTTGCCGGAGGGAACTCCAAACACACACTTCTCTGGGTTGAGCTTGAGGCTGATCTTGCGCAGATTTGCAAAGGTCTCGTCTAAATCTTGAATCAGGGTTGCTCTGTCCTTGCTCTTGACCACTATATCATCCATGTAGGCCTCCACATTTCTGTGTATTTGCGGCTCAAGAGCAACATGGACTACTCTTGCAAATGTCGAACCAGCATTTTTTAATCCGAAAGGCATCCGTACGAAACAGTACGTGCCACATGGAGTAATAAATGCGGTCTTCTCCTCATCCTCCTCTGCCATGAAGATCTGATGATATCCTGAGTATGCGTCAAGAAATGAAAGCAAATCACATCCGGCTGTGGAGTCAACAATCTGGTCAATGCGCGGCAAAGGAAATGGGTCTTTGGGACAAGCTTTGTTAACATCGGTAAAATCGATACAAAGCCTCCATTTCCCGTTTGCCTTGCGCACGACTACAGGATTGGCCAACCACGTGGGATGGAGCACTCCTCTGACAAGGCCTGCTGCTTCCAGTTTCTTGATCTCTTCTGCAATGAATTCTTGGCGCTCCACTGCCTGCTTCCTGATTTTCTGCTTGACGGGCCGCGCATGAGGACAAACGCCAAGGTGGTGCTCAATCACTTTCCTGGGAACACCGGGGATGTCAGACGGCTGCCATGCAAACACGTCGACATTTGCCCGCAGGAAAGTAACGAGCGCGCTTTCCTATTTAGGGTCGAGCGTGGCACTGATGGTGAAGGTACCACTAGTGCCGTCCTCCTTGGCGGGCACCTTCTTCGTCTCTGGCGGAGCCGCCATCGTCTTCTTACACTTGCCGGTGGAGCTCGATGGTGCGCCCTCGACAGCAGCGCAGCACTCTGAAGAGGTGTGCTTGCCGGAGTGGGCACCAGAACTCTCGCCGGACTTGGTCTTCTCCCCCCCGGGAGCTTCAGCGGCAAGTGGCTTGTGATCTGCTGCAGCTGCTGCTTCCCGGTAGATCTTGTCGGCACAGATAAGCGCGTCCTTCTTGTTGCTAGGGACAGAGATGACGCTTATCGGTCCTGGCATCTTCAGCATGTTGTATGCATAATGAGAGGCTGCCATGAACTTGGCGAGTGCTGGACGGCTGAGTATCCCATTGTATGGCAACGGAATATCGGCAACGTCAAATGTGACCCTCTCAGTCCTGAAGTTTAGCTCGCTGCCAAATGTTACCGGCAGCGTGACCTTCCCCTTCGGCTTGCTCCTTCCCGGATTGATTCCTTGGAATGTGCCGGTCTCTTCGAGCTCGCTGTCAGGGATTTGGAGTTTTTGGAGTACAGCGGAGGAGATCAGGTTTAAGCCGGCCCCGCTGTCGACTAGCATCTTGGTGACTTTGAGGTTGCGGATAGTTGGTGATACCAACATCGGCAAACACCCGACTGCAGTTGTGCGGTCAGGGTGATCCTCAATGTCGAAGATGATAGGCGCGCTGGACCACTTCAGAAGCTTGCGTGATTCGATAGGTGGTTCTGCTGCATTAACTTCCCGCACCCACTGTTTGAGTCGGCGGTGCGAGGTATGCAGAGAAGCACCACCGTCAACACACAAGACCTCTATGGCTTTCTGAAACTCCTGCTCACTGGTCTCAACATCATCCATGTCTTCGTCGCTGTCGTCGTCGTCTTCATCCTTGTCGCGACCGCGGGGAGGTCTGTCTCCTTGCCGCTGCTTGGCCTTGCCGCGGCGTCCTTCCTGGCCGGTGCGCTTCTGGCCGGATTTCTCGGCACCCCCTTGGGCTATCTCCTTGTCGCGCCGCTCGTACTCAGCCTTCTGTTGCTGGACAAGCTGCTCGACTTTCTTGCAGCTCTGGAGGTCATGGCCCTTGGTGCGGTGAATCTTGCAGTATTGTTTGTCGGAGCCGTCCTGCTTGTCGGCGGCGGCCACGGCCTGGCAGTTGGTGCATGCGGCAACCTCCTTGCCGGAGCTACCAACCTTGGCTCGCTTGGCGCCGCCGTCGCTGCCGGACTGCTCGATGACCAGCACCTCCTTGTTCTGCTTCTTCCTGTTGTTACGCTGCCGGTTTTTCTTTGCCGGGGCGGCATCCTCGCTGTCAGATCCTTCCGCTCCGGTCTTCTCTCCGGGGAGTCTCCTCCCTTCCTCAGCACGTGCGCATTTGTCGGCCAGGGCGTACAGCTCACTGACGTCTCTAATCCTGCACATCGCCATCTCCTCCCGCATCCTGCGGTTACGCACGTTCTGATGGAACGCGCTGATGACCGCGGCGGGGTGGACGTCTGGGATGTTGTACTGTACACGGCTGAACCTCTGAATGTACTTGCGCAGGGGCTCTCCTTCCTTCTGGACGAGCAGATGAAGATCACTCTCTTGGCCATGAGGTTTGTGGCCGCCCGTAAAGGCGCCGACAAACTGATGGCATAGATCAGCCCAGGAGGATATGGAGTTGTCCGGCAAGTGCATGAGCCAGGACCTGACGTTGGGCTTGAGCACCAACGGGAAGTAGTTGGCAAGGATCTTGTCGTCCCGCCCCCCAGCAGCCTGCACCGCGATGGTGTAGATGCTGAGGAACTCCGACGGATGCGACTTGCCGTCGTACTTCTCTGGTACATCTGGTTTGAAGTTCTTCGTACTGGGCCACTGGACTTGCCGCAGCTCACGAGTGAACGCAGGGCAACCTACCACGTACGGCAAGTCGCCTGGTTCCCCTGGCGCATGCATGTCAACAGAGGGCCCAGCGCGCTGGTCTGATTGACGCCGCGCTTCTCTCCGGCGCTCGATGCTAGTGCGAGCGTCTTCTCGCTGTCGTTCTTGAAGAACTTGGCGCTGATCGCGACGAGCTCGCGGATCTGACGACGCGGTGGAGTCGCTGTCGAGATGGACCCGGCGAGTCGGCGATCTTGGCCTTCGGGGTGGGGAGTGCACAGTAGTTGCACCCCCACCAATCTTGTCGTCTCCGGCTCGTGCCTGGCTGGCTTGCCGCGGCTGAGACGCGCTCGGCTGCCGTGGAGTGTCGCCGTTGGCGAAGCCGATGAGACTCTGGATAGTGGCCCTCCAGTCGTCGATCTTGTCCGCCGCTGGAGGGTAGTCTAGGAGTAGCTGAGCTCGCGCTAGAGCTTCTGCTGCGGTGGCGGGTGGCGGTGGCGAACGGTGCGAGGAGCGGGATATGCTCGGACTTCTAACTACGTTAGAAGGAGCAGTATCTCGTCCCGGCGACCGTGTCTCGCTCGCGCCAGCAGGTTGGCGTGCATGGTGGTCCTGAGCGCTCCGGGATCCACCAGCTCGATCTTGATCCAGCGAGCGCATGGTACCGTGAGTACCATGACGCTGCCGGTCCCGCGCCTCCTGAGATGGGCGCGGTGCATGCACGGATGCCGAGGTCTTGGAGTGCGCCCGGTCGTTGTGGGAGCCGGCTACGCCGCCGATGGGCAGCGCAGCCTTGTCCTTGGACCTGGCGGCACCGCGAGCTCCCTCGTCGACGCCCGTTCTTCCGCCGGCGTCTGCCCCACCGACCGTTTGCTCCGGCGGTGGTTGGCTCGGCGTGGACGGAGCAGCCGCCTCCGAAATCTTCTTCTTTGGCGGCATGTTGATGAAGATGATGGAGATCTAGCTCGCGAGAACGCCGGATCTGGTTCACACAGCTTCGACGCACCCCTACCTGGCGCGCCAAAGATGCCGGGGTGCTGATCCACGGGCACCTATGGGACCGGCGGACCGGGTCACTTTCGGTTCGGCGGGGGCGGAGGTCGCGCAAAGAGTAGATCGAGGCGAAGCACGCGAGCGATTTACCCAGGTTCGGGCCGCACGGATGCGTAAAACCCTACTCCTGCTTTGTGGTTCTGTATTGATTTCTAGCTCGGGAGCGCGGAGTGCTACAGTACACACCAGCAGCTAGCAAGACCGAGCATGAGTGTTCGAACTCGCTAACCCCCTCCTACGTTGCACACGGGCCTCCTTTTATATGCTCAAGGGGTTACCGACATATGGCAATGGAGGTAAAGGGCAAAAGCGGAAGAGTGGTGGTTGGTACAACTACTTGTACAGTGTTATCATACCTAACCCTGACGGCAGGGGACAAGGGCATTAATTGCCCGTCTGTGTCGCCTAAACAGTACCGAAAGGGACCGCTAGGGACGCCACCGTTTGCCATGATGGTTATCTTGTCAGCGCCTGCTTGCCACCGCGCACCCCTAGCTGCACAGCCTCCTGCCACGTGTGCTTGGGAGGGTCTCAGAGCGACACGTTGGCGGGTGTGCTGGAGCGCGGGCGCGAAGTGGGGGTTTCCCGCGGCAAGCTCCTTGCCGCGGTCGTCGTCTTGTCGTGTTCGGGAGCTTGTCGCTCACCGGGCCTCACCGGGACGCGTGGCGCGTCGCGGCAAGTTTTCTTGGTATGCCTCGGTTGGCCTTCCCGGCAAGCTCCTCTTGCCGGGGTCTTGTTCCCTTCCCAGCAAGCTCCTCTTGCCGGGGCCTTGTCTTCTTCCCGGCCAGCTTCTCTTGCCGGGGCCTAGGTTTGAGTACTTTGTTCTTGAATGGTCTCAAAGGGACCACGGAGGATCTTGGCGGTCACCCGGCAAGCCTTGCCACGGGATGCTGCGACTGCCCGTGCACAAGTTCGTGATACTAGGGTACCCCTACTCTAGTACACCGACACCGAAGGTTTCATTCCATTTGGACTCCGTTTGATATTCTTTTTCCGCGAAACTCTGGAATAGGCAAAAAACAACAATTCTGGGCTGGGCCTCCGGTTAATAGGTTAGTCCCAAAAATAATATAAAATTGTAAAATAAAGCCCAATAATGTCCAAAACATAATATAATATAGCATGGAACAATAAAAAATTATAGATACGGTTACACAAAGGATGACAATCAACAAATACCTCATGCTCCGACTTTGTTACATAACGGTTCACCATGCGTGCATGCTACGGGAATGACAAACTCCAACACAAGTATTTTTCAATTCCACAATTACTCAACTAGCACAACTATGATATTACCACCTTTATATCTCAAAACAATAATCTAGTATTAAATTTCTCATGATATTATAATTAAAGCAAATTGCCATGCTATTTCAAGACTCTCAAAATAATATAAGTGAAGCATGAGAGATCAATAGTTTCTATAAAACAAATCTACCACCGTGCTCTAAAAGATATAAGTGAAGCACTAGAGCAAAAACTATATAGCTCAAAAAATATAAGTGTATTCTAACAAGTTCCGATTCATGTGTGTCTCTCTCAAAAGGTGTGTACAGCAAGGATGATTGTGGTAAACTAAAAAGCAAAGACTCAAATAGTACAATACGCTCCAAGAAAAACACATATCATGTGGTGAATAAAAATATAGCTCCAAGTAAAGTTACCGATAGACGAAGACGAAAGAGGGGATGCCTTCCGGGGCATCCCCACGCTTTGGATTTTAGGTGTCCTTAGATTATCTTGGGGTGCCATGGGCATCCCCAAGCTTAGGTTCTTTCCACTCCTTGTTCCATAATCCATCAAATCTTTTACCCAAAACTTGAAAACTTCACAACACAAAACTTAACAGAAAATCTCATGAGCTCCATTAGCAAAAGAAAACAAAACACCACTTCAAGGTACTGTAATGAACTCATTATTTATTTACATTGGTGTTAAACTTACTGTATTCCAACTTTCCTATGGTTTATAAACTATTTTACTAGCCATAGATTCATCAAAATAAGCAAACAACACACGAAAAACAGAATCTGTCAAAAACAGAACAGTCTGTAGTAATCTGTAACTAACTCAAACTTCTGGAACGTGAAAAATTCCTCCAAATTAGGAAGTTCTAGATAATTTGTTTATTGATCTATAGCAAAAAGAATCAATTGAAAAGCACATTCCTGTGATTTATTAAAACTAATCTCGTGCGCGCAAAGTTTCTGTTTTCTGCAGCAGAATCAAATAACTATCACCGTAGGTTATCCTAACGGTTTTACTTGGCACAAACCCTAATTAAAACATAAAAACGAATATAACCAGATGCCAGACATATTATTTATTCCTAAACATAAGAAAAAATAAAAAATAAAATAAAATTGGGTTGCCTCCCAACAAGCGCTATCGTTTAACGCCCCTAGCTAGGCATAAAAGCAAGGATATATCTAGGTAGTGCCATCTTTGGTAGGCAAATTCTTAATGGAGTTATGATTGGTGATCCTTTGATCTAAAGCATCTAGCCGCTTATTGCAAAGCGTAATCAGATTATTCATGCGGTTGATATTCCCACCAATATTTTTAAGAGGTTCAACAATTTTTTGTAATTCACATAATTTCTCTAGAATTTGAGTCTCCTCTTGGGTAAGGGATGATCCTTCTTGTAGGGGGAGTACTCCCACTATCCTCTCTATAATTTCATAAGCGAAGCTAGGATCAATATCAATAAAACTACCTTTGGCATAAAAATCGAGGAGTTGTCTATGGGGCAAGGTTAGCCCAACATAAAAATTGCAAAGCAAGATTTTATAATCTCCCTCTATATTGCAACTACGATAAGATTCTAGCATCCTAAACCAAGCATCTTTTAAATTTTCCCCTTGTCTTTGCTTGAAGTGGAGGACTTCAAAGTCAGGAGACGAAGGGATGAAGACCGAGCTAGCCATAACGATGAAACAAGCGGAAAAGAGGCGAACGGAAAAGAGAGGGCGAATAAAATGGCAAATGTGAAGTGGGGGAGAGGAAAACGAGAGGCAAATGGCAAATAATGTAATGCGGGAGATGAGTGTTTGTGATGGGTACTTGGTATGTTGACTTTTGCGTAGAATCCCCGGCAACGGCACCAGAAATCCTTCTTGCTACCTCTTGAGCACTGCGTTGGTTTTCCCTTGAAGAGGAAAGGGTGATGCAGTAAAGCAGCGCAAGTATTTCCCTCAGTTTTTGAGAACCAAGGTATCAATCTAGTAGGAGGCTACGCGCGAGTCCCACACACCTACACAAACAAACAAGAACCTCACAACCAACGCGAAAAAGGGGTTGTCGATCCCTTCACGGTCACTTACAGAGTGAGATCTGATAGAGATGATAAGATAATATTTTTGGTATTTTATGATAAAGAGTAAAAGTAAATAATGCAAAGATAAACGGTGCCAGAAATAACTTGTTGACGGAAGATTAACATGGTGGAAAATAGACCCGGGGGCCATAGGTTTCACTAGTGGCTTCTCTCGAGATAGCATAAGTATTGCGATGGGTAAACAAATTACTGTCGAGCAATTGATAGAATTGAGCATAGTTATGAGAGTATCTAGGTATGATCATGTATATAGGCATCACGTCCGCGACAAGTAGACCGACTCCTGCCTGCATCTACTACTATTACTCCACACATCAACCGCTATCCAGCATGCATCTAGAGTATTAAGTTCATGAAAAACAAAGTAACGCATTAAGAAAGATGACATGATGTAGAGGGTTAAACTCATGCAATATGATATAAACCCCATCTTTTTATCCTCGATGGCAACAATACAATACGTGCCTTGCTGCCCCTACTGTCACTGGGAAAGGACACCGCAAGATTGAACCCAAAGCTAAGCACTTCTCCCATTGCAAGAAAGATAGATCTAGTAGGCCAAACCAAACTGATAATTCGAAGAGACTTGCAAAGATAACCAATCATACATAAAAGATTTCAGAGGAGATTCAAATATTGTTCATAGATAAACTTGATCATAAACCCACAATTTATCGGATCTCGACAAACACACCGTAAAAGAAGATTACATCGAATAGATCTCCACAAGAGAGGGGGAGAACATCGTATTGAGATCCAAAAAGAGAGAAGAAGCCATCTAGCTAATAACTATGGACCCGAAGGTCTGAAGTAAACTAGTCACACTTCATCAGAGAGGCCATGGAGATGATGTAGAGGCCCTCCGTGATCGATGCCCCCTCCAGCGGAGCTTCGGAAAAGGCCCCAAGATGGGATCTCACGGGTACAGAAAGTTGCGGCGGTGGAAATAGGGTTTTGGCTCCGTCTCTGGTAGTTTGGGGGTACGTAGGTATATGTAGGAGGAAGAAGTACGTCGGTGGAGCAACATGGGGCCCACGAGGGTGGAGGGCGCGCCCAGGGGGGGGGGGGGGTAGGCGCGCCCCCTACCTCGTGCCCTTCTGGTTGATGTCTTGACGTAGGGTCCAAGTCCTCTGGATCACGTTCGTTCCGAAAATCACGTTCCCAAAGGTTTCATTCCGTTTGGACTCCGTTTGATATTCTTTTTCTGCGAAACTCTGGAATAGGCAAAAACAACAATTCTGGGCTGGGCCTCCGGTTAATAGGTTAGTCCCAAAAATAATATAAAAGTGTAAAATAAAGCCCAACAATGTCCAAAACAGAATATAATATATCATGGAACAATCAAAAATTATAGATACGTTGGAGACGTATCAGTTATATGCACGAGTAGAACACAAGTGAGTTGTGGGCGATACAAGTCATACTGCTTACCAGCATGTCATACTTTGGTTCGGCGGTATTGTTGGATGAAGCGGCCCGGACCGACATTACGCGTACACTTACGCGAGACTGGTTCTACCGACGTGCTTTGCACACAGGTGGCTGGCGGGTGTCTGTTTCTCCAACTTTAGTTGAACTGAGTGTGGCTACGCCCGGTCCTTGTGAAAGTTAAAACAACACTAACTTGATGAAATATCGTTGTGGTTTTGATGCGTAGGTAAGAACGGTTCTTTCTCAGCCCGTAGCAGCCACGTAAAACTTGCAAGAACAAAGTAGAGAATGTCTAACTTGTTTTTGCAGGGCATGTTGTGATGTGATATGGTCAAGGCATGATGCTAAATTTTATTGTATGAGATGATCATGTTTTATAACGAAGTTATCGGCAACTGGCAGGAGCCATATGGTTGTCGCTTTATTGTATGCAATGCAATCGCCCTGTAATTGTTTTTACTTTATCACTAAGCGGTAGCGATAGTCGTAGAAACAATAGTTGGCGAGACGACAACGATGCTACGATGGAGATTGTCGGTGTCAAAATCGGCGGATCTCGGGTAGGGGGTCCCGAACTGTGCGTCTAAGGCGGATGGTAATAGGAGGCGGGGGACACGATGTTTACCCAGGTTCGGGCCCTCTCGACAGAGGTAATACCCTACTTCCTGCTTGATTGATCTTGATGATATGAGTATTACAAGAGTTGATCTACCACGAGATCGTAGAGGCTAAAACCTAGAAGCTAGCCTATGGTATAATTGTTCTTGTCCTACAGACTAAACCCTCCGGTTTATATAGACACCGGTGGGGGCTAGGGTTACACAGAGTCGGTTACAATGGGAGGAGATCTCCATATCCGTATTGCCGAGCTTGCCTTCCACGCCAAGGAGAGTCCCATCCGGACATGGGACGAAGTCTTCAATCTTGTATCTTCATAGTCCAACAGTCCGGCCAAAGGATATAGTCCGGCTGTCCGGATACCCCCTAATCCAGGACTCCCTCAGTAGCCCCTGAACCAAGCTTCAATGACGATGAGTCCGGCGCACAGATTTGTCTTCGGCATTGCAAGGCGGGTTCCTCCTCCGAATACTCCATAGAAGATTTTGAACACAAGGACACTGTCCGGCTCTGCAAAACAAGTTTCCACATACCACCGTAGAGAGAATAATATTTCCACAAATCTAATATGTTGACACATTTGATATCATGACATCATACCACGGCCCGGTCTTTATTCGAACCGTTATTCTCAACCAGCCTTGACGCGCATCGCGAGGCAGTTTCCTTGGCACGTCTTGTCGAAGCAGAGATCATGCCCCCTTATCACGGAATTCTCATCAATACGGACGTGGGTAACCCAAACGTGCCCGTTTGGTATGACTCCTCGATTATAGGCAAGTCCCAAACGGCCACGAGGAGGACGCTTGGTATTCACCCTCTTTATAAAGAGACCAAGGCTTATCCTTTTTTCTCCTCGAATTCAATCGAATCCTTCCCCCGCCTGGAGTTCCAACACCCGAAGCTCAGGTCAGGCGCATCGGACCTTCAACCATGTCCGGATCCAACCTTCAAGACATCAAAAACTTAAGAGAGGCCAGGTTTCTGACCGGCGAAATCCCACATAGATTGCCTGCTCGAGGGCAAGTCATTCCCACTCCCAAACCCTGCGAGAGCGTTGTGTTTGTATCTCACTTCCTCCGAGGGCTAGGCCTTGCTCTAGATCCCTTCATGAGGGGGCTCATGTTTTATTATGGGCTGGATTTCCATGATCCGACTCCGGATTCTGTCCTCCACATCTCGTCGTTCATCGTTGTGTGTGAAGCTTTCCTCTGCATTGTCCCTCACTTCGGCCTGTGGCTCAATACCTTCAAGGTGGAGCCAAAGATGATCGAGGGGCGGCAAGCAGAGTGCGGAGGTGCCATAATAAGCAGAAGTGCGGATGCCCCATGGCCCGAGGGTTCTTTTCAGGAGGTGTCCAGCTTATGGCAACGAGAGTGGTTTTATATCACAGCCCCTAGGGGTACCAAGTGGGTGGCCGCCCCCGCCTTTCGCTCGGGCCCCCCGCCACGACTAACGTCATGGGTCAACAAGGGGCTAGACTGGGGGTCAGTAAAGGATGTGCCGATATTGCAGAGCCGCATCCAAGATCTCCTCGAGAGAGATATCAGTCTAGTCACGGTGATGCAAGTCATGTTAATTCGTCGAACTCTGGCCTGCAAACGTCGTCCCCTCCGTATGTGGGAGTTCAACCCAGAGGGACCACGAGCTATTCATCATTTCCTCGGCATGACGCTCGAGGAGATGTATAAATTGTTCTTCGGACCACAAATAATGTGTCCGGACATTACCGAGGACGCGGGGTCTGAACTGCAATCGTCCAGATACCCAAGTAAGTAGTCCTGCAACCGAACACGTTGTATTTTTATTTATCACAACATCATTCTGAAGAGCCGCTCTTTGACCAGGGCTGGATAACAAAGGCGAAAATGATTAGGTGTCCGGCCCCCTCCCCGAGGTCTCACCGGATCCTGTACTAGCCAGGATGCTGGAGCTCGCGCCTCATCAAGCGCCATCAGAGGAAGATAAAGGGGGGAAGAAAGAGGCTAACACCTCTGTAAAGGAGGGTAACCGGGGGGAAGAAACTAAAGTTCCCCCTTCCCAAGGAAGGAAGAGGACCACCTCTCTGACGACCCGGAGACAATGATCTCCAAACGGGGGAAGAAATCTTCACCAGAGGGTCCTGCCCCGGGGGATACCCCGGCCGCACAATGCCCGCAAGGGGGCCAGCCCTCTACCGAGCTGTAAGTAGAAAGGTATTTGATAATGGAAATATCCTGCATCACTCCTGAGAAAATAACCAAGGCACTTATCTTGTAGTCCGTATCATAGCCCTTCTCGGTAGAGTTCGTCTTCGGGGGATCTTCTTCCGGAGATGATGGAGAGCGAAACGCCTCCCCATGCTATCCCGCCTTACGAGGCGGGCGACCCCGAGGTGTCGTCGCGGAGGGCTTCCTCTGATCCGGCAAGGCCAGAAGGTAATCCTTTGGCCACCCGAAGTCCTCAGTATCCGGCTCTTGAAGAGAGCAACCGAAAGAGTCCGGCACCGTCTAGTATTCGGTCGGATGCACTGAAGGATCTGCTAGAGCAAGCAGCTATCTCAGAAGCACATCGTACGCTAATGGGTACGGTGTTTGTGAGGATTTCATCCGCCGAAAGCGGGTTGCATGAAGCTTTTATGAGTCTGCTGAAAGGTTTTGAGGTACATGAAATAGTGTGTATTTTTAGCAGTACCGCACATGTTAGGTGTGCCCTATGCAGATAGTAGCCCTCGAGACTCTGGTTGCTGTCGGGAACGACGGCAAACAGAGGATCATAGTCCCAGGTAATAAACAGGCCGCCTTCATATGCAGATGGCGGAAGGTCTGGTGGCTAGCCGGACTGGTGAATTTGCCGAGCTGAAGCGGCAACTTGATGTGGCAGATGCCTATATGGTGCTTGTCAACAAGCGGCTCGACGAGGCACAGGGTATGTTATTTCTCTAGTGATCAACACATAATAAGAGGAGCTTGATGCTAGTATCTTTAATATGTTTGTGACTGCAGATGGAGCTGCCGTAGTGGAGACCCTTCGGGCGGAACTTGCCCGAGCCAAGGAACAAGCTAGGAATAGCGATGCGGCCGCTCCAAAGGCGGTCGAAGAGCTGAGAGCCGAACAGGCTGCGCATTGCTGAAGCAAGGAAAAGATGGCCAAGATGGCCGTTGAGTTGAAAGATGCCGCCGACCGTTACCAGCTCCTTGAGAGAGAAGACCGAGCGAAGGCGGCGGACCTGGAGAAGGCCGCGGCAGCAGCCAAGGAGGCCCGCTCTAAACTTAGAGCGGCAAAGGAAGAGCTGTGTCAAGCTGGGGATATCGCCATTGGGAAGCCCTTCTTGTTGCGGACAAAGTTCGGAGATCCAAAGTACGCCCCTCTTGATAAGCTATGGAGTTTTGCGGATGCATACGTGGATTTGGCAGCCAGTGCCGCTGATGCGACCGAATACTTCAGGGATCAGAAAGATCGTGAAGTGGAAAGGCTGTTTTGGTCACAATTCGATGGTCCAGTGCGTCCGCTGCTGTTAAATGAGCAAATGACCGAGTGGGCCGAGCTCCATAGGTTGTCCGGGCTTGCCATGAGGTCTATTGTGGATCATCTGAGGTCTATTGTGGATCATCTGTAGCCGAATAGTTATTTTAGTTTAGTGCAACAATTCCTTGGTGCTGTGCCGCACATTGACGCCATGAAGAGGTCGGCGTGCATAGAGGGTGCGCGGATGGCACTTGCCCGTGTCAAGACATGCTAGGTAGAGATGGATGCCACCGCTATTGCAAGCCAGAGTTTGGACATAGGCCGGGTAGCGGCCGAGCATTATTATGAAGAAGTCCTAGAAGGCGCTCGTGTGATAGAGTCTCAGTGCTCGAAGGGTATCATGTTTTAGTGACATGTATCCCAATTGAAAAATAATATGTTACTGAATTGTAAGGGCTATTTTTATACTTTTGCCTGAAAGTGTGATGATGCCTCCTGTGCGACCGTTCATGTATATATGTATATAAACTGAAAGTTTGCAGTCATCGGCTTCAGCCCCCCACTACTAGCGAAAAGCCTAGCAGCAGGGCGGGTTTTGGGCCTATTAGTAGCGCGGGGGCCGGCACTACTACTAACCCGTGCTTTGAAAAAAAAATGAATTTTTTTTTCAATTTTTTTGCCCGAATTTTCAAATTTCTGAATTATTTTAAGCTCTAATCTCTAATCACCCTCATCACCGCTCAATTTAATCTCTAATCACCCCTCATCATTCCAAATCATCTAACTTCCCGGACGGTCACCCATCCTCTCACTACTCCAGCCTGAGCACGGTCACCCATCCTCTCACTACTCCAGCCTGAGCACGCTTAACTTCCGGGTTCTATTCTCCCTCGATTCCAAGTCTGCACTTGTTGTTTTCCTGACAATAGTAAGATGTCAATCCTATTAACCCTCGGGAGTTTAGCTTGAGCATGAAGTCACACATTTCACTGTTTGAGTTTAAAACTATTGTTCTATAAAACAACAATTATTTAGTAACACTAATATTTCTTGAATAAGGAGTTTGACCACATTTTGACCAAAGTTTGACCAGATTTGACCAAAATTCAAAAAAACTGAAATAATTATTTAGTAACACTACTATTCTTGAATAATTATTTAGTAACACTAATACTTCTTGAATAAGTAGTTTGACCACAGTTTGACCAGATTTGACCAAAATTAAAAAAAACTGAAATTTGAGCATAACTTTTTTTCCTTTTAGAATTTGAGGATTCTAAAAGTTTGCAAACAGGCCATGGGCGGTCTCCATCGGATGCGGATTTTTGTGCTGAACATTTTGATATATTATACATTTTTTTCTGACATCGTATGCAAAAGTTATAGCCGTTTTACATTTTCCCTACACTTTTTGCAAAACATGTCCAAATTTAAGTTTTTAAATTTTCCTAACTAGTAGATGTAGTAACATAACTACATCTCGAAGGATTTTAATTTTTGAAACATTTTGATATATTATACCTTTTTTTCTAACATCGTATGCAAAAGTTATAGCCGTTTTACATTTTCCCTACACTTTTTTGCAAAACATGCCCAAATTTAAGTTTTTAAATTTTCCTAACTAGTAGGTGTAGTAACATAACTACATCTCGAAGGATTTTAATTTTTGAAGTTTTTATCATTTTCTTTTGCTTTTTACAAAACCGAAAAGGCGATCCACAAGGGGGTAGAGTTTCAAAATGGGACCTTTAGTAGTAGCGAGGGTTTTTACCCCTCGCTACTAGTATGGCAGGTCCCGGAGGGGCACGGTTGAGACTTCTTAGTAGTAGCGAGGGGTAAAAACTTAGTAGTAGCGCGGGTTTATAACCCTCGCTACTACTATGGCATGGCCTAGGGGCACGATAGAGACCGCTTAGTAGTAGCGAGGGGTAAAAACCAGCGCTACTTCTATCAACTTAGTAGTAGCGAGGGTTAAAAACCCACGCTACTACTATGGCATGTCCCGCGGGGCACGGTAGAGACCGCTTAGTAGTAGCGAGTGTTAAAAACCGGCGCTACTGCTATCAACTTAGTAGTAGCGAGGGTTAAAAACCCGCGCTACTAGTAAGTAGCAGTAGCGAGGGATATAAACCCGCGCTGCTAGTAAGCGTCTATGTATAAGCTTTTCCCTAGTAGTGCCCACGCATATAATGCGGGGGTGTTCGCAGAAGACGCGTTTTCACACTTGATCCAACGTCTTGGTCCATTAAGGAGGTGATAGCGCATCGAACGTGGCAATCAGACTATATTGCTTTAACACTTTCACTTAGCCATAGGAGTATGACAGTGGGGCTACTATATAGCCCCTGGTGGCTCCGCGCTCATCCGAATACGGGGCGCGTACATGCCTGGCCGGGAAATGGCCCTTCGTTAATGCGGAGGAATCCCGAAGATTCCGCTAGGTCATCGAGTGGTTGACCAGTCTCACGCTTTATCATGACAGTCAGTTTTCGGCTTTCTCTACTGAGGTGCTCCCCGATGAACCAGGGCACAATCGCAGTAGTTCTCCCGGTGCCGCCTTAGCCGATAGAGCGGAACGTAAGGTAGCAAAATGCGGGAGCCAGGCAAACCTAACATTTGACCCAAGACATGATTCGGAGCTGATGCATATAAGGCCAAACTCACGACGCCGAATACTCCCTAAGGTATTCGGTCTTTATAATATATACCGGGCTGAAAATGCTCTTGATAATAAACCCCGAGTGTCCAGGTACATGCAATATTCTGACGTGGCCACATGCCAAGATCGTCAGCATCCTTCTCGGTTGTATTGAGAATCCGAAGGATGTGAACAACAAAAGACAGTAAAAAAAGTTGACGTAGGGTCTTAATCTAAAAAGAAACCTTTGGGCGGGTCCCTACTGCACGTCTGTGCCTGTGTCTCTGTTGTGCCGTATCCTAGACGGGTGTAGCACGATTGTCATCTGTAAAAGAGAGGAACTTAGTTGAAGTTGTCGTGCAGACAATTGGTTACTCTAAATAAACCATGTAAAATTCAAAAATAAGTAAAGTTGAGCCGAGCGAGCCCTGTTTACACGCGGGAAGCCCCTGGTACCGTCTATATGGGTATAACCATTAAACCAATCCTAAGTATATCTGATGATGCGCCGGACTCGTCTAACCGTGTCTGTAGTCTTGACGACCGATCATTTGTTCTGGTTGGTGAGGCCGTCTAGTGTTCGGCTGTTGAAACAGCCGCACGTTCTTCTGCTTGTAAGGAGTGCTCAACATTTCCATGTACAGTGATAATGCCACGCGGACCGGGCATTTTAAGCTTGAGAAAAGCGTAATGCGGTATTGCATTAAAGCGAGCGAAAGCCGCTCTCCCGAGTAGTGCTTGATAGCCACTTCGGAATGGAGCTATGTCGAAGGTTAACTTTTTGCTTCGGAAGTTGTCGGGAGAACGAATACAACCTCTAGCAATAGAGAGCCCGTGCAACGGGCCTCTAGGCCGGGTATTACTCCCTTGAAGGTAGTACTACTGTGGTTAATTTCCGTCGGGTCTATCCCCATTTTGCGGACTGTGTCCTGATATATCAGATTTAGACTACTGCCGCCGTCCATAAGGACTCGTGTGAGATGGTATCCATTTATTATTGGGTCTAACACCAAGGCAGCCAGTCCTTCGTGCCAGATACTTGCCAGGTTATCCCTGCGATCGAAAGTGATCGGGCGAGCCAGCCGGGGGTTGAACTTAGGCGTGACGGGCTCTAAGGCACTTGCGTCTTGGGGTGCATGGTTGCCTCTCCCCTCTGTCACATGGATCATGTTGACTGTTTTAACCTCTAGTATGAATTTTTTCTGTCCCCCGGTGCTTTGCTGGCGAGGTTCATCCTCGTCTTCACTTGGTGTCTCCCTCCCCTTGTGTTCTGTGTTTAGCTTGTCTGCCTGCTTCAAGACCCAGCATTCTCTGCGGGTATGATTTGCAGGTTTATCAGAGGTGCCACAAATCTGACATAATTTGTCTAAGATCCTATTTAGGCTGGACGGTCCATCTCTGTTGCCCTTAGAAGGCTTTTTCCGTTGACCGGGTTGAGAGCCCCTGAATCCGGCGTTGACTGTCGTATTGTCTGGGGTGTCTTCATTGTTTCGACACTTGCTTTTGCTGCGTCATGGTTTTCTGTTGCCATCCCTGACTTCGGATGTGCTTGGGTCGCTGGTGCTGCTTCGGGCTAACGAGCTGTCCTCGCCCGCACAAAAGCGGGTCATGAGGCTTGTTAGGGCCTCCATTGTTCTCGGTTTTTCTTGGCCGAGGTTTCGGGCGAGCCATTCATCTCGGACGCTGTGCTTCAAAGCTGCTAAGGCTTCAGCGTCCGGACAGTCGACAATTTGATTCTTCTTAGTGAGGAATCTGTTCCACAGCTGCCGGGCTGACTCTCCCGGTTGTTGAATTATACGACTTAGATCGTCTACGTCCGGAGGTCGGACATAAGTTCCTTGAAAATTGGCCCTAAAAGCATCCTCAAGCTCCTCCCAACTTCCAATTGAGTTTTCGGGGAGGCTCTTTAGCCAGTGCCGAGCTGGTCCTTTCAGCTTGAGGGGCAAGTATTTAATGGCGTGGAGATCGTCTCCGCGAGTCATATGTATATGGAGGATGAAGTCCTCAATCCAAACCCCAGGGTCTGTCGTTCCGTCGTATGCTTCTATGTTCACGGGTTTAAATCCCTTTGGAAATTCGTGATCCAGCACCTCATCGGTGAAACATAGGGGGTGTGCGGCACCCCGGTATTTGGATGTATCATGGCGTTCGGACGGTGGTAGTATTCGGTTTTCCTGTTGTGCCGGAGCGCGCTTCCTAGATCCGTAGATGGATCTGGTCATATTAGACTTTTGATGCAAGTCCTCACGTATATCGCGTGTTGACTTATTTGCGGCTTTATTGGCCGCTTTATTTTTCGGCTGTATGGGCTCTAGGGCCTCATCGTCAAACTCGGGCAATAGCTTGCGCTTTGGATAGCTCTTTTGGTGGTAACTTCCACCATACTTTTCTTCATTGTCAAGCACTTTGTTCCATCTGCTGTTGAGCGTAGTTTGTGCAGCCTTAAGCCTTTGCTTTTGCTTCTTCAGGCTCCTTGCTGTGGCAATAAGCCTTCTGCGGAGGTTCTCTTGTTCCAAGTGCTCTTCCGGGATGATGTTTGCATCTTCGGCCGGACTATTTTCCTCTCTGGAGGGGGATTGATGAGCTTTATCCTCGGCGTCGCCGTGTTCGGATAGCGGATCCGTGCTATGTTCGCCGGTTGCTGGTTCGCCCTGCTCCGTCGCTGGTTCTGTGTGGTCGTCGTTTCCTGCGCTGTTAGCGCTGTTGAGGCAGGATTTAGAGCGGCGTTTACGTCGTCTCTTTGATTGCTTCTGGCCGGAATTGTCCTTCGCTGCATCGTTCCGTTCCTCGTCATTATTCTCTTTGGGAGTATCCACCATGTATATATTGTGTGATGAGGTGGCGGACCAGTGCCCTATGGGCGGTGGTTCCTGTTCGTCTCCTGCATCGTCGTCCGTACCGTCGATGTCTTCGGAGCCGAAGTCGAGCATGTCGGTTAAATCATGGACAGTGGCTACTAAGTGGGTGGTGGGTGGGTAGCGAATTTCTTCATCCTTCGCATCCCATCCTAGCCGGACATAGTTCGGCCAAGGTTCTCCTGACAAAGAGAGAGACCTTAATAAAGTTAGCACGTCGTTGAAAGGCGAGTGCTGAAAGATATCCGCGGAGGTAAACTCCATGATCCACTACAAGAAATATGTCAACTTATGACCTTCCATCAGTGACCCTCGAAGAATTGATCATAAATTTATGACCATTTTAGACCAATTGGTCAAAAGCTGTTCAGGGGGCTCCAAACCCTAAACCATTGTGACCATTTTGGTCAGAAAGGTCGTAATTTCCTTACACGAAATGGTCACAAAGCAAATAGTGCTAATCCGCTGCCTTATTTCTAGTTGTTAATGACCAATATAGATGGTCATAGCCTTGTAGATTGTGGTGGGTTGTGATGACTAGGCGCCATCTCATCAGTTTTGCCTATGTGTCATGTCCATGTGGCAGTTTTTGCCCTAGGTTGTGAAGCAACCTATATTTCTATCATTCCCAAAATTCCCAAAAAAATCTCATAAATTCTTTGGGGCATATCTTCATCAAATATGTAAAAATCCTTCCTTGCCTAGTTCAAAACTAATTCAACAATATTCATTTTCCTATTTTTTTCACAACAACACTTTATGAAGGAAGTGCTATTTATATATTCTTGATTGCCCTCGGAATTTTTGGGCAATCTTTCCTATCCAAATCATTACTGCATGAAAAAATTCAGCTCCATTTGCCTAGCAAATCTTCCTCGGCAAAGTTCCAAAGTTTTTGTCCACCTAGAAGCATTGTGAAGGAAGTACCTTTTTATATATCTAAATGACATGAAATTTATACAGTTCCTTCATATGCCTAAATTATCACCCTCCTCCAAATTGCAGCTCAGTCAAATCATCTATGTGAGCCCAGGTTCAATTTATATTTTATGGCCAAATTGGTACGTTGCAAAGCAAGTGTTATATAGACCCCTCCTATTACCCTCAAACTTTTCGGGCACTCTTCCATACCCAAATCATTGCCACATGATAATATTCAGCTCAATTTTCCTAGTAAATCTTTCTCAGGAAATTTCCAAAGTTTCTACCTCGAGAGAAGCTTTGTGAAGTAAGTGCTAGCTAGGCTTACCCAAATGATCTGAAAATTTACCAGCGCATGACCATACCTATGTAACTTACCTACACCAATTTTTAGCTCATTTCATTCATCCAATATCTCTCACTAGTTTTCCCAAGTTTTTGTCCATAGAAGAGCATTGTGAAGGAAGTACTACTTTGGCATGTCAAAATGATATCAATTTTCTACAATACTTGCCTATGCCCAAATAACCATCGTCCACCAAATTTCAGCTCAATCCATTCATTATTTTGAGCCCAGCTTCAACATTCATATTTTTGTCCAGTGTGGTACTTTGCAAAGCAAGTACCACCTAGGATCCTCCTTTTGAGATGAAAATTTGTGAATACATTCTCCTTAGTAGATGATCATCCTCGGCCAAAACTCACGCTCATTGGCCATGTGCATTTCCCGTACCGCTAATCAAACACTTGGCTCCTTATTCATGTTTGAGCATCGATCGGTCTCCTCGTGAGAATCTTATGTTGTCATTTTCTTCCTAGCACCTACCTGGGGAGTGCCCAACCCACTAGACATGCCTAGGCCGCCCAGAACACATGGCAACGCCACGGCCACGCGGTGACCACGCGGCGGGCATGCGAGTTTACGCGCTCTAGAGTTGGGGGCCTCGGCCACCGCCCAAACCTCGACGTATCGCCACCAAACCATGTATTTATGATTAAATAGTTACTTATGTAACTAGAAATGATTTTTGGAAAAAATAAATAGCAAACTATGAGGCAGCTGCAGTTCAAATTTGACCCGCTTCCAGCTGAATCGGCGGAAATTTGTCTTTTTCACGAGAGGTGGATCAAAACTTTTTACACCCAACCATTTTGTCAATTGTGCATTAAATATGCCCTAGTATTTTAGAAAATTTATTTGGCCCAATTTTGCAACAATTATTTGGGAGGTCCTTCACAAAAAAACTCATTTTGGGCACTAGGAAAAATGGAAAATGAATTTTTCGTCCAAAGAAAATGAAAACTTCCTTAGGCAATATTGTTAGCCATTCCAAGACGCACCCTTGTGCACAATATGAGATCATTTGAACAAACTATGCCATGAATGCAGCCATAAGATTGATCATTTGGCTTGAAAGCCATTGATCTCCACACGTGATAGCTCATTTTTGAGAACACTTTTTTAAAATAATTACCGTATTACAAGTTTGTTATTTTTCTTAGGAACTTGGCCACATATAATGACACAATGCGAAGGTTTCCCAATTTTTGGATTTTTTTGAATTTTTTATGCCCGTTTCAAAATGCGGACAAAATGGCAGGAATGGTCGTTCCTAGCTAGTGGTTGAATCTTGGAATTTTTTTGGCGTTTCTCTGATTAAAAATATACTTATGTATCTATAAATGATTTTTGGAAAAAATAAAGAGCAAACTATAAGGCAGCTACAGTTCAAATTTGACCCGCTTCCAGCTGAATCGGTGAAAATTTGTCTTTTTCACGAGAGGAGGATCAAAACTTTTTACACCCAATAATTTTGTCAATTGTGCATTAAATATGTCCTAGTATTTTATAGAATTGATTCGGTCCAATTTTGCAACAATTATTTGGGAGGTCCTTCACAAAAAAACCTCCTTTTGGGCACTCGAAAAATGGAAAATGGTTTTTCGTCCAAAGAAAATGAAAACTTCCTTAGGCAACATTGTTTGCCATTCCAATATGCACCCTTGTGCACAATATGAGATCATTTTAACAAACTATGCCATGAATGTGGCCATAAGATTGATCATTTGGCTTGAAAGCCATTGATGTCCACACGTGATAGCTCGTTTCTGAGAACACTTTTTTAAAATAATTGACGCATTACAAGTTTGTTATTTTTCCTAGGAACTTGGCCACATATAATCACACAATGCAAAGGTTTCCCAATTTTTTGATTTTTTTGAATTTTTTATGCCCATTTCAAAATGCAGTCAAAACGACGGGAATGACCGTTCCTAGCTAGTGGTTGAATCTTGGAATTTTTTTGGTGTTTATATGATTAAATAGATACTTATGTACCTAGAAATGATTTTTGGAAAAAATAAAGAGCAAACTACAAGGCAGCTACAGTTCAAATTTGACCCGCTTCTAGCTGAATCGGCGGAAATTTGTCATTTTCACGAGAGGTGGATCAAAACTTCTGACACCCAACCATTTGGTCAATTGTGCATTAAATATGTCCTAGTATTTTACAAAATTGACTTGGTACAATTTTTCAACAAATATATGGTAGGCCCTTCACAAAAAAAATCTCTTTTCAGGCACTCGAAAAATGGAAAATGAATTTTTCGTCCAAAGAAAATGAAAACTTCCTTATGCAACATTGTTTGTCATTCCAATATGCACCCTTGTGCACAATATGAGATCATTTGAACAAACTATGCCATGTATGTGGCCATAAGATTGAGCATTTGGGTTGAAAGCCATTCATCTTCACACTTGATAGCTCGTTTCTGAGAACACTTTTTTTAAATATTCGCCGCATTACAAGTTTATAATTTTTCCTGGTAACTTGGTCACATATAATGACGCAATGCGAAGGTTTTCCAATTTTTTGAATTTTTTTGAATTTTTTATGCCCGTTTCAAAATGCGGTCAAAACGGCGGGAATGTCCGTTCCTAGCTAGTGGTTGAATCTTGGAATTTTTTTGGTGTTTCTCTGATTAAATAGATACTTACGTACCTAGAAATGATTTTTGGAAAAAATAAATAGCAAACTATGAGGCACCTGCAGTTCAAATTTGACTCGCTTCCAACTGAATCGGCGACAATTTGTCTTTTTCACCAGAGGTGGATCAAGGCTTTTGACACCCAACCATTTTGTCAATTGTGCATTAAATATGTCCTAGTATTTTAGAAAAATGATTTGGTCCAATTTTGCAACAATTATTTGGGAGGTCCTTCACAAAAAAACCTCCTTTTGGGCACTCGAAAAATGGAAAATGGTTTTTTCATCCAAAGAAAATGAAAACTTCCTTAGGCAACATTGTTTGCCATTCCAATATGCACCCTTGTGCACAATATGAGATGATTTAAACAAACTATGCCATGAATATGGCCATAAGATTGATCATTTGGCTTGAAAGCAATTGATCTCCACACATGATAGCTCGTTTCTGCGAACACTTTTTTAAAATAATTGCCGTATTACAAGTTTGTTATTTTTGCTGCTAACTTGGCCACATATAATGACACAATGCAAAGGTTTCCCAATTTTTTGATTTTTTTTGAATTTTTTATGCCCGTTTCAAAATGCGGTCAAAACGGCGGGAATGACCGTTCCTAGCTAGTGGTTGAATCTTGGAATTTTTTGGGAATTCCAATATGCACCCTTGTGCACAATATGAGATGATTTAAACAAACTATGCCATGAATATGGCCATAAGATTGATCATTTGGCTTGAAAGCAATTGATCTCCACACATGATAGCTCGTTTCTCCGAACACTTTTTTAAAATAATTGCCGTATTACAAGTTTGTTATTTTTGCTGCTAACTTGGCCACATATAATGACACAATGCAAAGGTTTCCCAATTTTTTGATTTTTTTTGAATTTTTTATGCCCGTTTCAAAATGCGGTCAAAACGGCGGGAATGACCGTTCCTAGCTAGTGGTTGAATCTTGGAATTTTTTTGGTGTTTCTCTGATTAAATAGATACTCATGTACCTATAAATGATTTTTGTAAAAAATAAATAGCAAACTATGAGGCACCTGCAGTTCAAATTTGACCCGTTTCCAGCTGAATCGGCGGAGATTTGTCTTTTTCACCAGAGATGGATCAAGGCTTTTGACACCCAACCATTTTGTCAATTGTGCATTAAATATGTCCTAGTATTTTAGAAAATTGATTTGGTCCAATTTTGCAATAAATATATGGTAGGTCCTTCACAAAAAAAAACTCATTTCGGGCACTCGAAAAATGGAAAATGTTTTTTGGCCAAAAAACTCATTTCTCATGACATATTTTTAAAGATATTTATCTTATTTCATGTGTGTTACTTTTCCTGAAAACTTATTCACATTTGGTGACACAATGAGAATGTTTTTCATTTTCTTTTTGAATTTTCTCAGGTCATAAAATAGCTGATATGATTTTAACACTCTATTTTTAGTCAACTACGACCAATTTAAATGGTCATAACGTGGTACTGCATTTTGATTGGTCCGTGGACGTCTCACGCGGATCGTGCCTGGAACACCGTCGGATGCTCGCGGATCCAACGGCAGTCCTCGGCCCACCACACCAACCTGAAGCCCACCTAAGCCGAAACCCTAGCTCTACTCGTGGACGTTCTCCATCCACCCCCGCCTCCTTTCTTTCTCTGCCTCCTTTTTTTCTCTGCTCCTCGTTCCCTCACGCACCCACAATCCCTCCCCCGAAACCCTTGCTGCCGCCACCTACGCTTCTTGTTCCGGCGTGTTCCGGCGGGCCTCGCCGGTGTGCAGCCCAGATCCGAGCTCCCCTGCCTCCACTCTTCCCTCCCCTCCGGCCAGATCCGCCTCTTGCGTCCCCGGTAGCTCATCCCCAACCCCTTCCCACGACTAGGATTTCGAGGGTGGCGTTCCCACCAATTCCGGCGCGACGGCGGTGACTGTGCTCCACCCTCTTTGACGCCCACCAATCTAGCCGCACGGCACGGCCATGGCCAAGGCGGCGGCCAGATCCACCCCATCCCTCATCTCCTCGCTGCGGGCACCTCCTCCCTGTCCTGTAGCGGCGTGTGCCGCCACCACCTCCTTCCTCGATGCGTCCCGCAGCGACGCCCATCGCGTCCCGGAGCTGGACGACGGCGCGGTGGAGAGGGAGCCGGCGGCAGCGTCGCGCGATGGCAGGTGACGAGTCCTCATCTTTTCCTTGGTCCTCTCTGCTCCCTCCCTCGTTCCATCTGATTCGATTCGCTGAATCGGTTGCCTGCCACTGACAGGTGCGTCGAGCGGGATCGGCGCGGAGACGGCGCGCGGTGCCCATGTCGTCATGGCCGTCCGCAACCTCGCCGCCGCAAAGGCTGTTCGCCAGGCCGTCCTCGCCGAGACCCCCGGCGCGAGCGTGGAGGTGATGGAGCTGGACCTCTCCTCGTTGGCATCTGTCCGCAAGTTCGCACCGACTTCGCCGCCAGTGGCCTCCCGCTCAACATCCTCATGTAAGGCAGCCCTACTTCTCGCTTCTACTAGTCCCAATCATGCGAAAAGCACTTGATAACTTGATAGTTGAGGTTCAGTCAGGGGTTGTCAAGACGAGGTTCAGGTTCAGTCCCATCGCGATTTCTTGGGACCATTCATTCAAGTTCAGGTTCAGGTTCAGTTAGGAGCTGTCTGTCGGCCATTAAATTCTAAGAAAACTCTGCATCATGAGTAGTAGGTAGCAGAACAGCGACATGGCCGTATCAGTTTGGCTGCAACTTGATACTTTCAGTCAACATTGAGCAGATTTAATACATTCCTGGGTTTCTTTTCTACTTCAACTTGGACTATAACATGCTGCTAGTTGGAATATAAATGCGGCAACACTTAGTAGATCATGGACAGTATGGAAGTTCACAGGGTGGGAAAAAATGGCATGGGTGGTTGCATCTGCACTGGTCCCGTCGGGAGACCACACATGCATCATATTGCTCTTGAATCTAGTTGCGCCCTTTCTTCCTAAAAGATGACATTCTTCTTAGTCGATATAATCCATTTATATAAATAGGCATATTAATTGGCCTGTGCATTTGGCAGATATAGTAGTGTTTGTACTAACAGACTGAGCACAAACATTATTTGTTAAGAGGGCCCTGCAGTTATATTTTGGCTGCCTTTTGCTCCTTCATTTTTGTGTGTTTGAAAATCAATACAACTGACATGCTTTACTTATTTTACGTGCAGTGATTGCTAAAAATGACAGGGATGAGATCCACCGCCAATAATGATGCATAGCTTAACTGCTGTCATAGTCGATTTCGAACAGGGAATACCTTTCTAGACTCCAACCTTCACAGTTCTCGTTGATTCATCTTGCTAGCAACTGAGTAGATTTTTTGCATACTTCTGTCAACATCTCAATGCCACCAAATGTTTTTTTGCCATTCTTCTCTGTTATACAACATCTGTTATACATCATACAATGACGAGCTCCGCATACACCAACCATTGTACAAACATATCATTATTGGTAGGAAATTTTTGAACTTGCAGTATGTCACCTTGTTTTCTAGATGGGCAATAGACGCCATCGTACTGTACTGTAATAGTGTCTTATTGGGTGTTTTGCTTTGTACAATGCTTGCACTGGAAATGTTGAACGATCGAGGCAATAGACGCCGTCGTACTGTACTGTAATAGTGTCTTATTGGGTCTTAATTTGTTTTGCTTTGTACAATGCTTGCACTGGAAATGTTGAACGATCGAGCCTCCTGTACTCTGTTCTGTCGTATGATTACAATTGCATTAGTATTATTGTATCTGTTAATCAGTGCCTACATGTTAGATCGGCTTGATTTTGAGATGCAGCGAGACTGATGTTTCTGAATTTTGATGTGAAAGCATGTCTACATCAGTACAACTTTGCATGCATATTTTATTGACTAGATATATACGTGTTGACTGTCTGTTCCTCTAGTTTTCTGATGTGCATGTTTATTTGGATCCACTGAACCTTTGCATGGCTTATCTTTCAAGTTTGTATATAGATAGATAGGTTTTCTGAAAGTGTGACCCCACAGTATTGAGAAGTAATTAAGTTTCCTGTAGTTTTTACAGGAACCACGACCACCGGCTCAACGCCGACCCGACCGTCCTCATCGCCTTGCAGGACGACGAGGACGCCGTAGGCGCGGTCGGCCTCGGCGGCAGCTTCCACCACTACCATGTCGTCGTCACCTACCAGGTCCACGACGGTGTCTGGGCCGTCGAGTCCTTCTGCAGCTGCTGCCGCTGCTCCTTCCACAGCTTGGGTGGGACTCGTCGGATTGGCCTCCTAGTTTCCCATTTCAGGTAGTACATCCTTCTTGCTCGAATCTACTATTTGATCTGCCTGCACATCTCCCGCTCCGGCGCATAATTGATGGGTCTTCCTGGATTCTTGTGTAATGAGCTCTTGTTTTTTAGTACTTCTGTAATGGTATTCAGAAATAAAATTCATATGTTTCTATATATGTTCTTTTAGATTAGTATGTCAATACATAACTAGTAATGCAAATGGTGTGACCCAGTTCTAAATATAAATGCAAATAGCTTGTGAATGTCAATCTCATGTATCAGGGTCCTGTTCTTGTAAACCTTATGTAAAGCTAAAATTCTTGCTGTGCAGGGTGACTAGTGATGCAGCACACCAAGCAGTAGCAGGCAACCAAGCAGTAGCAGGGGGAGGGGCTCTCTCGAGCATCGCCGCTGCCACACATTGCTACTGTCACTGATTGATGATGGATGATCGCTGTTAGTTTAGCTCGATCGATGTTCGTTTAGCTCCTTGGTAGTCCCTACTGCTGCTGGTAGAAATAGAAATGGTAGCTGTAGTCCCATGTAGTTGTAGTACCATGTAGTTCCTCTACTCGGGCTGCCCTTTGTTGCTTCATTCCTATGTTAATTTAGTCTGTTGAATGTATCTACTATCTACTTTGTGGCTGTGGCTGTTGAAAGAAATAAAATGGTTTGGATACATGCGTACATGCTGATATGTCAAGCTGGAATAGCTGCCCTTGTGATGTCAAGCTTCTAAATGTATGTTGTGGAGGCCCAAAATAAATTGGGCTGTAAAAGGGCTGAGGCCCAAAAAAGAAATGAATTATAGAAGGCCACGTCCTAGAAAATAAAATGGGCTAGGCCCATGTAGCTAGCGAAAATTAACAGAAAAATATATATTGAAAAGGCCGAATTGTTGGGCTAGGCCCATGTAGAAAACCGAATTGGACCGGGTTGAATCTTGTGCCACATCATCTTACCACGCTGGATGCCTACGTGGCCTGGGGAGGTTGCTAGTGACCAAAACGCCACAGTAGACGTATTTTGGTCATAAACGTCTACGACCATTCCAGAAGAAAGGTCGCTATAGTCTGTTTATGACGGCCAGCTTTTGACCTTATGTTTTTGGTCACAAAAAGGTCACAAATGGAAATTTGTGACCATTCAGTGACCAATAGTGGTGGTCACAAGTTGACATATTTCTTGTAGTGATCGGCGCCCAATCAGATTTGATAGGCACGGATGCCGGCGGTTCGGAGCCCGTGGCCGGGGACGAATACGAGGATCCGGTCACACGGGTCTTACAGGAAGTGAGGTTAGTACCCGGCTCTATCGCCGATGAGTGTGCGGCCTCCGTGGCGGGGTCCATCCACCCATTCTCGGACGGCGCAATTTTCTCCGGATTGAAAGCCGGAGTAGCCACATATGCGATCTCTCAAACACTGTCCAGCGGCAGAGTTAGGTCATGCTCGTCGTGACCGTGCGGCGCACCTGACATAGGCTCGAATCCGTCAAAGATCGAGTCTCCACAGATGTCGGCAGTGTAGTTTAAGCTTCCAAACCCGACCTGATGGTCAGGGGCGTAGCTTTTGATCTGCTCTAGACGGCCAAGCGAGTTGGCCCGCTGATCAAAGCCGCCGGATATGAGGATCTGTCCGGGGAGGGAATCCTCGCCCCAGACCGCATTGCTATCGATGATTGAAGGAGCCATCAAGCCTTTATCGCGACGACACAGTGGAACTCTCAATGAAAGCACCAATGTCGGTGTCAAAACCGGCGGATCTCGGGTAGGGGGTCCCGAACTGTGCGTCTAAGGCGGATGGTAACAGGAGGCGGGGGACACGATGTTTACCCAGGTTCGGGCCCTCTCGACGGAGGTAATACCCTACTTCCTGCTTGATTGATCTTGATGATATGAGTATTACAAAGAGTTGATCTACCACGAGATCGTAGAGGCTAAACCCTAGAAGCTAGCCTATGGTATGCTTGTTCTTATCCTACAGACTAAACCCTCCGGTTTATATAGACACCGGAGGGGGCTAGGGTTACACAGAGTTGGTTACAATGGGAGGAGATCTCCATATCCATATCGCCAAGCTTGCCTTCCATGCCAAGGAGAGTCCCATCCGGACACGGGACGAAGTCTTCAATCTTGTATCTTCATAGTCCAACAGTCCGGCCAAAGGATATAGTCCGACTGTTCGGATACCCCCTAATCTAGGACTCCCTCAGAGATCAAGGTGTCGCGCCGGTGGCGATGGTGATCATGACGGTGCTTTGGAGATGGACATCAAAGGCACAAGATGATGATGGCCATATCATATCACTTATATTGATTGCATGTGATGTTTATCCTTTATGCATCTTATTCTGCTTTGATTGACGGTAGCATTATAAGATGGTCTCTCACTAAATTTCAAGGTATAAGTGTTCTCCCTGAGTATGCACCGTTGTGAAGGTTCGTCGTGCCGAGACACCACGTGATGATCGGGTGTGATAAGCTCTCCGTTCAAATACAACGGGTGTAAGCCAGTTTTGCACATGCAGAATACTCGGGTTAAACTTGACGAGCCTATAATATGCAGATATGGCCTCGGAACACTGAGACCGAAAGGTCGGCGTGAATCATATAGTAGATATGATCAACATAGTGATGTTCACCATTGAAAACTACTCCATCTCACGTGATGATCAGACATGGTTTAGTTGATATGGATCACGTGATCACTTAGATGATTAGATGGATGTCTATCTAAGTGGGAGTTCTTAAGTAATATGATTAATTGAACTTTAATTTATCATGAACTTAGTACCTGATAGTATTTTGCTTGTCTATGTTGTTGTAGATAGATGGCCCGTGCTGTTGTTCCGTTGAATTTTAATGCGTTCCTTGAGAAAGAAAAGTTGAAAGATGATGGTAGCAATTACACGGACTGGGTCCGTAACTTAAGGATTGTCCTCATTGCTGCACAGAAGAATTACGTCCTGGAAGCACTGCTGGGTGCCAGACCTGCTGCAGATGCAACTGACGACGTTAAGAACGTCTGGCAGAGCAAAGCTGATGACTACTCGATAGTTCAGTGTGCCATGCTTTACAGCTTAGAACCGGGACTTCAACGATGTTTTGAACGTCATGGAGCATATGAGATGTTCCAGGAGTTGAAGTTAATATTTCAAGCAAATGCCCGGATTGAGAGATGTGAAGTCTCCAATAAGTTCTACAACTGTAAGATGGAGGAGAATAGTTCTGTCAGTGAACATATACTCAAAATGTCTGGGTATAATAATCACTTGATTCAACTAGGAGTTAATCTTCCGGATGATAGTGTCATTGACAGAATTCTTCAATCACTTCCACCAAGCTACAAGAGCTTTGTGATGAACTATAATATGCAAGGGATGGATAAGACAATTCCCGAGCTCTTCGCGATGCTAAAGGCTGCAAAGGTAGAAATCAAGAAGGAGCATCAAGTGTTGATGGTCAACAAGACCAACAGTTTCAAGAAAAAGGGTAAAGGGAAGAAGAAGGGGAACTTCAAGAAGAACAATAAAACAAGTTGCTGCTCAGGATAAGAAACCCAAGTCTGGACCTAAGCCTGAGACTGAGTGCTTCTACTGCAAACAGACTGGTCACTCGAAGTGGAACTGCCCCAAGTATTTGGCGGATAAGAAGGATGTCAAGGTGAACAAAGGTATATGTGATATACATGTTATTGATGTGTACCTTTCTAATGCTCGCAGTAGCACCTGGGTATTTGATACTAGTTATGTTGCTAATATTTGCAACTCGAAACAGGGACTATGGATTAAGCAAAGATTGGCTAAGGATGAGGTGATGATGCGCGTGGGAAATGGTTCCAAAGTCAATGTGATCGCGGTCGACACGCTACCTCTACATCTACCTTCGGGATTAGTTTTAGACCTGAATAATTATTATTTGGTGCCAGTGTTGAGCATGAACATTATATTTGGATCTTGTTTGATGCGAGACGGTTATTTATTTAAATCAGAGAATAATGGTTGTTCTATTTATATGAGTAATATCTTTTATGGTCATGCACCCTTGAAGAGTGGTCTATTTATATTAAATCTCGATAGTAGTGATACACATATTCATAATATTGAAGCCAAAAGATGCAGAGCTGATAATGATAGTGCAACTTATTTGTGGCACTGCCGTTTAGGTCATATTGGTTTAAAGCGCATGAAGAAACTCCATACCGATGGACTTTTGGAATCAGTTGATTATGAATCACTTGGTACATGCGAACCATGCCTCATGGGCAAGATGACTAGAACGCCATTCTCCGGAACAATGGAGCGAGCAACAGATTTGTTGGAGATCATACATACTAATGTATGCGTGGTCCGATGAATGTTGAGGCTCGCGGCGGGTATCGTTATTTTCTCACCTTCACAGATGATTTGAGCAGATATGGGTATATCTACTTGATGAAACATAAGTCTGAAACATTTGAAAAGTTCAAAGAATTTCAGAGTGAAGTGGAAAATCATCGTAACAAGAAAATAAAGTTTCTACAATCTGATCGTGGAGGAGAATATTTGAGATACGAGTTTGGTCTTCATTTGAAACAATACGGAATAGTTTCGCAACTCACGCCACCCGGAACACCACAGCATAACGGTGTGTCCGAACGTCATAACCGCACTTTATTAGATATGGTGCGATCTATGATGTCTCTTACTGATTTACCGCTATCATTTTGGGGTTATGCTTTAGAGACGGCTGCATTCATGTTAAATAGGGCACCATCTAAATCCGTTGAGACGACGCCTTATGAACTGTGGTTTGGTAAGAAACCAAAGTTGTTGTTTCTTAAAGTTTGGGGCTGCGATGCTTATGTGAAAAAGCTTCAACCTGATAAGCTCGAACCCAAATCGAAGAAATGTGTCTTCATAGGACACCCAAAGGAAATTGTTGGGTACACCTTCTATCACAGATCCGAAGGCAAGACATTCGTTGCTAAGAATGGATCCTTTCTAGAGAAGGAGTTTCTCTTGAAAGAAGTGAGTGGGAGGGAAGTAGAACTTGATGAGGTAACTGTACCTGCTCCCTTATTGGAAAGTGGTTCATCACAGAAACCGGTTCCTGTGACACCTACACCAATTAGTGAGGAAGCTAATGATGTTGATCATGAAACTTCAGATCAAGTTACCACTGAACCTCGTAGGTCAACAAGAGTAAGATCCGCACCAGAGTGGTACGGTAATCCTATTCTGGAGGTCATGTTACTTGACCAAGGCGAACCTATGAATTATGAAGAAGCGATGGTGAGCCTAGATTCCGCAAAATGGCTTGAGGCCATGAAATCTAAGATGGGATCCATGTATGAGAACAAAGTGTGGACTTTGGTTGACTTGCCCGATGATCAGCAAGCCATAGAGAATAAATGGATCTTCAAGAAGAAGACTGACGCTGACGGTAATGTTACTATCTACAAAGCTCGACTTGTTGTGAAAGGTTTTCGACAAGTTCAAGGGGTTGACTACGATGAGACTTTCTCACCCGTAGAGATGCTTAAGTTTGTCCGAATCATGTTAGCAATTGCCGCATTTTATGATTATGAAATTTGGCAGATGTAAAAACTGCATTCCTGAATGGATTTATGGAAGAAGAGTTGTATATGATGCAACCAGAAGGTTTTGTCGATCCAAAGGGAGCTAACAAAGTGTGCAAGCTCCAGCGATCCATTTATGGACTGGTGCATGCCTCTCGGAGTTGGAATAAACGTTTTTATAGTGTGATCAAAGCATATGGTTTTATACAGACTTTTGGAGAAGCCTGTATTTACAAGAAAGTGAGTGGGAGCTCTGTAGCATTTCTAATATTATATGTGGATGACATATTGCTGATTGGAAATGATATAGAATTTCTGGATAGCATAAAAGGATACTTGAATAAGAGTTTTTCAATGAAAGACCTCGGTGAAGCTGCATACATATTGGGCATCAAGATCTATAGAGATAGATCAAGACACTTAATTGGACTTTCACAAAGCACATACCTTGACAAAGTTTTGAAAAAAATCAAAATGGGTCAAGCAAAGAAAGGGTTCTTGCCTGTGTTACAAGGTGTGAAGTTGAGTCAGACTCAATGCCCGACCACTGCAGAAGATAGAGAGAAAATGAAAAGTGTTCCCTATGCTTCAGCCATGGGCTCTATCATGTATGCAATGCTGTGCACCAGACCTGATGTGTGCCTTGCTATTAGCTTAGCAGGGAGGTACCAAAGTAATCCAGGAGAGGATCACTGGACACCGGTCAAGAACATCCTGAAATACCTGAAAAGGACTAAGGATATGTTTCTTGTTTATGGAGGTGACAAAGAGATCGTCATAAATGGTTACGTCGATGCAAGCTTTGACACTGATCCGGACGATTCTAAATCGCAAACCGGATACATGTTTATATTGAACGGTGGAGCTGTCAGTTGGTGCGGTTCTAAACAAAGTGTCGTGGCGGGATCTACGTGTGAAGCGGAGTACATAGCTGCTTCAGAAGCATCAAATGAAGGAGTCCGGATGAAGGAGTTCATATCCGATCTAGGTGTCATAGCTAGTGCATCGGATCCAATAAAAATCTTTTGTGACAATACTGGTGTAATTGCCTTGGCAAAGGAATCCAGATTTCACAAGAGAACCAAGCTGTCGGTGGAAACGACACCTATGGGATCACAAGAATCCCTACTACGGTTGGCGGGGCGTGGGGTTGAGAGGAGCGGAGCTAACAGAGAGCACGCGGTTCGTTTACCCAGGTTTGGGCCGCGAGGATGTGTAAAACCCTAGTCCTGCTTTGGTGGATGTATTGAGAGTTCTTGGGCTAGCTATGGGGTGTAACGAGCTCCAAAAAGCCGAATCCTTCTCCAGTATGCCATGGGCCTCCTTTTATAGTCGGAAGGGGCTGCCATAGTGGCACACAGGAGGTGGAAAGTCATACAGTGCCCTGAGCTTCTCGCTCGTATTACAGGACAAGACGCATTTAATGCATAGCTTAGGTGTCCCCTTACTTTATCGGGGGCGGGAACGGAGCCCGTCCCGTCCGTTGCCGCCTCGCCTGGCTTTGACACGCGCCCTGGCCAGCGGTGCGGGTGGCACCATGTAGGCAGGCAGGCAGTTGAGGTGGCGCGGTGGTAGGGCCTTCACGAAGATCTGCATGCCGCCACGCAGGCGCTTGATGAGTCGGCCTGGGGGCTACATGTTTCCACGCAGGTGCCTGCCCGGCTGGTTGGGCTGGCAGCTGCATGCGAACGGTGGTGGAAGCTTGGTTGGTGCGGGCCTGGTGGTGGCCTCGCTGGCGTCCTAGGCGAGGGCCTTGCCGGGTGGCCCGACAAGGGTCTTGCCGTGGCGTGCTGTTTTCCCCGGCAAGGCGCCTGCCGGGGAGCCTCGTGGATTTCCTTGGCTAGAATCCCACCAAGTGTCGTCGTCTTTTGGTCATCATCTGATCTTGAATGTTTATGATCTTGATGAAGATCTGCATGCCACCAAGGAGGTGTCTCCCGAGCCCTTGTCTTAACGTAGTAGACTACGCTAAAGGCTGTGGGTTCAAGGGTGACTCGCTCTGTTGGTGTGGGGCGAGCCGCCCCGACAAGGGTCTTGCCGGGGCTGCTAAGGCCGTCCCCGGCAAGGATCTTGCCGGGGGAGCCTGCTTCATCCCTTTGCTTCTTGTGGTTTTTGGCCTTGGTGTCGTCCTTGGCCGACTCGCGCTCTGGTCTTACCTTGGCTCATCTCCCTTGCTCTGCTTGGTGCGGCCGTGGGCGCGGCTCTGACTGCCCGTGCACAGGTATAGGGGTACAAAAAGTGCACCCCTCTTTTTGTACACCGACACAAGCACATCAAGAGACGCTTCAATTCCATCCGGGATTAAGTCCAGGTGGGAGACATAGAGATTTGCAAGATACATACGGATCTGAATGTTGTAGACCCGTTGACTAAGCCTCTTCCATGAGCAAAACATGATCAACACCAAGACTCCATGGGTGTTAGAATCATTACTGTGTAATCTAGATTATTGACTCTAGTGCAAGTGGGAGACTGACGGAAATATGCCCTAGAGGCAATAATAAAGTTATTATTTATTTCCTCATATCATTATAAATGTTTATTATTCATGCTAGAATTGTATTAACCGGAAACATAATACATGTGTGAATACATAGACAAACACAGTGTCACTAGTATGCCTCTACTTGACTAGCTCGTTGATCAAAGATGGTTGAGTTTCCTAGCCATAGACATGAGATGTAATTTGTTTAACGGGATCACATCATTAAGAGAATGATGTGATTGACTTGACCCATTCCGTTAGCTTAGCACTTGATCGTTTAGTTTACTGCTATTGCTTTCTCCATGACTTATACAAGTTCCTATGACTATGAGATTATGCAACTCCCGAATACCAAAGGAACACTTTGTGTGTTACCAAACGTCACAATGTAACTGGGTGATTATAAAGGTGCTCTACAGGTTTCTTCGATGGTACTTGTTGAGTTTTCATAGATCGAGATTAGGATTTGTTACTCCGATTGTCGGAGAGGTATCTCTGGGCCCTCTCAGTAATGCACATCACTATAAGCCTTGCAAGCAATGTGACTAATGAGTTAGTTGTGGGATGATGCATTACGGAATGAGTAAAGATACTTGCCGGTAACGAGACTGAGCTAGGTATTGAGATACCGATGACCGAATCTCGGGCAAGTAACATACCGATGACAAAGGGAACAACGTATGTTGTTGTGCGGTTTGACCGATAAAGATCTTCGTAGAATATGTAGGAACCAATATGAGCATCCAGGTTCCTCTATTGGTTATTGACCGAAGACATGTCTCGGTCATGTCTACATAGTTCTCGAACCCGTAGGGTCCGCACGCTTAAAGTTCTGTGACGATTGGTATTATGATTTTTTGTGTTTTGATGTACCGAAGGTAGTTCGGAGTCCCGAATATGATCACGGACATGACGAGGAGTCTCGAAATGGTTGAGACGTAAAGATCGATATATTGGAAGCCTATATTTGGACATCGGAATGGTTCCGGGTGAAATCGGGATTTTACCGGAGTACCGGGAGGTTACCGGAACCCCCCGGTAAGTGTATGGGCCTTATTGGGCCTTAGTGGAATAGAGGAAGAGGAAGCATAGGAGGGGGCACCACCCCAAGCCCAATCCGAATTGGGTGAGGGGGCCGGCCCCCCTTTCCTTCTTCTCTCCCTCCTCTTTCCCACCTCTCCTACGCCAACTTGGAAGGGGGGAATCCTACTCCCGGTGGGAGTAGGACTCCCCTATGTCGCGCCCTAGAGAGGGCCCCCCTCCTCTACTCCTTTATATATGGGGAGGGAGGCACCCCTTGGAGACACAACAATTGATCATTGATCTCTTAGCCGTGTGCGGTGCCCCCCTCCACCATAATCCACCTCGGTCATATCGTAGCGGTGCTTAGGCGAAGCGTTACGTCGGTAACTTCATCAACATCGTCATCACGTCGTCATGCTGACGAAACTCTCCCTCGAGCTCTATTGTATCGTGAGTTCCCGGGACGTCACCGAGCTGAACGTGTGCTGAACACGGAGGTGCCGTACGTTTGGTACTGAGGATCGGTTGATCGTGAAGACGTACGACTACATCAACGCGTTGTTATAATGCTTCCCCTTTAGGTCTACGAGGGTACGTGGACACACTCTGCCCTAACATTGCTTTGCATCACCATGATCTTGTGCGTGCGTAGGATTTTTTTGAAATTATTACGTTCCCCAACAGGGGGGTCGACTAAATATTGATCCAGCCGCCGCAGAGTCTAGAAACACCAGATCCAATCTAGACACCTTCTCGGATGGGGTTCACCACCTCCATTGGTGCCTCTCCAATGATGCGTGAGTAGTTCTTTGTAGACCTTCGGGTCTCTAGTTAGTAGCTATATGGCTTCCTCTTTCTCATTGAATTCTCAATACAATGGTCTCTTGGAGATCCACATGATGTAACTTTTTTTGCGGTGTGTTTGTCGGGATCTGATGAACTTTGAGTTTATGATCAGTTATATCTTTTTATATCCATGAAAGTATTTGAGTTTCTCTGATCTCTTTTATGCATGATCTCTTATAGCCTCGTATTTCTTCTCTGATATTTGGGTTTTGTTTGGCCAACATGATCTATTTATCTTGCAATGGGAAGAGGTGCTTTGTAGTGGGTTCGATCTTACGGTGCTTGATCCCAGTGACAAAAGGGGAACCGACACGTATGTATCGTTGCTACTAAGGATAAAACGATGGGGGTCTATCTCTACATAGATAGATCTTGTCTACATCATGTCATCATTCTTATTGCATTACTCCGTTTCTCCATGAACTTAATACACTAGATGCATGCTGGATAGCGGTCAATGTGTGGATTAATAGTAGTAGATGCAGGCAGGAGTCGGTCTACTAATCTTGGACATGATGCCTATATAATGATCATTGCCTGGATATCTTCATGATTACTTGAAGTTCTATCAATTGCCCAACGGTCATTTGTTCACCCACCATTTGCTATTTTTCTCGAGAGAAGCCACTATTGAAACCTACGGCCCTCGGGTCTCTTTCTCATATATTTGCCTTTGCGATCTACTTTTCCTTTGCCTTTATTTTCAGATCTATTAAACCAGAAATACAAAAATACCTCGCTGCAATTTATTCTTATTTATTGTATTTGGCGTTCGATCTATGAATTTACTACAATTTTATCTCCCGTCCAAGTGCCAATTTCTGGCGCCGCTACTCGAAAGGGATTGACAACCCCTTTTACACGTCGGATTGCGAGAAGTTGTTATTTGTGTGCAGGTGTTGTTTATGTTGTGTTGCTTGGTTCTCCTACTGGTTCGATAACCTTGGTTTCACATCTGAGGGAAATACCTACCGGTGTTGTGCTGCATCATCCCTTCCTCTTTGGGAAATACCGACGTAGCTCCAAGCCACATCAAAGGAATTTCTCGCGCTGTTGCCGGGGAGGATCTTCAACATATACCAGGTTCCTAATCACAAATCTCATCTCCTCGGAATTTAAATTATTTTCCATTTACCTCTCGTTTTCCTCTCCCCCACTTCACAAAAATTTGCCGTTTTATTCGCCCCTCTTTTTCGTTCGACGTTTTCTTGCCGGATCTGTTTTTGAGTGCAATCTTGTTGTGTAGTCACCATGACTCAAGAGAACACCAAGTTGTGTGATTTCTAAAATACCAACAACAATGATTTTATTGGCACTCCGATTGCTCCTCCCGCCACTAGTGCGGAGTCTTGTGATATTAATACTGCTTTGCTAAATCTTATTATGAAAGATCAATTTTCCGGTACTCCTAATGAGGATGCCGAGTCCCATCTTAATACCATCGTGGAATTATGCGATATGCAAAATAAAAAATATGTGGGCAATGATGTGGTGAAGATGAAATTATTTCCGTTTTCTTTGCATGATTCCGCAAAAATTTGGTTCTCTTCTTTGCCTCGCAATAGTATCGATTCTTGGAATAAGTGCAAAGATGCTTTTATCACTAAGTATTTTCCGCCTGCAAAAATTATTCCCTTAGAACCCATATCATGAATTTCAAGCAATTTGAACATGAGCATGTTGCACAATCTTGGGAAAGGATGAAAATGATGCTAAGGAATTGCCCAACTCATGGGTTAAATCTTTGGATGATCATACCATTTTTTATGCGGGATTGAATTTTGTTTCTCGTAATCTTTTAGATTCCGCCGCTGGTGTTACTCTTATGGAAATTACATTGGGTGAAGCCACCAAATTGCTTGATAATATTATGGAAAATTATTCGCAATGGCATACCGAAAGAGCCCCTACTAGTAAAAAAGTTAATTCGGTTGAAGAAATTTCTTCTTTGAGTGAAAAAGTTGATGCTCTTATGAAATTGGTTGCTAGTAAAAGTGCCCCTATTGATTTTAATGATATGCCTTTGTCTAGTTTGATTGAGCAAAGCCATAGATGTGAATTTTATTTCTCGAAATAATTTCAACAACAATGCTTATAGAGGTAATTTTAATCCTGGGCCTTTTCCTAGTAATCCCTCTAATAATTATGGTAATTCCTATGGAAATCAATCTTATAATAATAAAAGGAACACCACTGATCTTGAGAATAATATTAAAGAATTTATCAACATGCAAAAAGTTTCAACACTTCAATAGAAGAAAAGTTGAGTAAGATTGATGATTTGTCTAGAAGTGTTGATAGAATTTCTCATGATGAGGAAAATCTCAAGATGAATTTTTGTGTGCCTAAGGTTGATGAATCAATTAAAGCTCCTTTTTTCTATGGATTAAAGTAAGAAAAGAACCGCTATGCTTAGTGCTAAAAGAGAATTTTTAGAAAAAGCATTTTCTAGTGATTACTTAGGCAAAAGTGATGAAGATCTTAAAATGATTGGTGTTTCTTTATTGATTCCTTGTTTAGTAAAGTTAAGACTCATGAAAAAGGGACTAGAGAAGAGTCAACTTTAGCTAGAAGGCATCCCAATATTCCGGAGGGTGAAAATCTTGTTGAGAAAATTGATAAAAGTGGGTTTGAAGAGGTCAAGACTTTAACTACTGATGTGCCCACTCCTTTGGATTACAAAGACTTTAATTATGATAGTTTCTCTTTGATTGATTGTATTTCTTTGTTGCAATCCATGATAAATTCACCCCATGCTTATGAACAAAATAAAGCTTTTACTAAACATATTGTTGATGCTATGATGAAAGCTTTTGAAGAAAAAATGGAATTAGAAGTATCAATTCCTAGAAAATTGCATGATGAATGGGAACCTACTATCAGAGTCAAGATTAAGAATTATGAGTGTTTTGCTTTGTGTGACTTGGGTGCTAGTGTTTCTACAATTCTGAAATCTTTATGTGATGTGCTTGGTCTTACCGATCTTGAAGAATGCTCTTTAAATTTGCACTTGGCGGATTCTACTATTAAAAAGCCTATGGGAAGAACTAATGATGTTCTTATCCTTGCAAATAGGAATTATGTGCCCATAGATTTTATTGTTCTTGATACTGATTGCAATCCATCTTGTCAAATTATTCTTGGTAGACCATTTTTACGCAATATCAGTGCCGTGATTGATATGAAAGAAGGCAATATTAAGTTCCAATTTCCTTTGAGGAAGGGTATGGAACACTTCCCTAGCACAAGAATTAGGCCACCATATGAATCAATCATGAGGGCATCTTATAGGACCTCGAACCAAAGATGACAAACTTAGATCCTCGCTTCATGCCTAGCTAAGGGCGTAAAACTATAGCGCTTGTTGGGAGGAAACCCAATGAATAAAATTTATTTTTGCCTTTTGCTTTTTGTTCTTGAGTGTTTGCACAATTATGCTACTGTTATGATTGTGTTTTTTGTGTTTTAATTCGTGTTTGTGCCAAGTAAAGCCTTTAGGATCTTCTTGGGTGATAGTTGTTTGATCTTGCTGAAAAACAGAAACTTTTGCTCTCACGAAAATAATTCTCATTTTTTATCTGAGCCTGATAAAATGCCAATTCTACAGTAGTAGATGCAGGCAGGAGTCGGTCTACTAATCTTGGACGTGATGCATATATAATGATCATTGCCTGGATATTGTCATGATTATTTGAAGTTCTATCAATTGCCCAACAGTAATTTGTTCACCCACCATTTGCTATTTTTCTCGAGAGAAGCCACTAGTGAAACCTACGGCTCCTGGGTCTCTTTCTCATATATTTGCCTTTGCGATCTACTTTTCCTTTGCATTTACTTTCAGATCTATTAAACCAAAAATACAAAAATACCTCGCTGCAATTTATTCTTATTTATTTTATTTGGCGTTCGATCTTCTCCCGTCCAAGTGCCAATTTCTGGCGCCGCTACCCGAAAGGGTTTGACAACCCCTTTTACACGTCGGGTTGTGAGAAGTTGTTATTTGTGTGCAGGTGCTGTTTACGTTGTGTTGCTTGGTTCTCCTACTAGTTCGATGACCTTGGTTTCACATCTGAGGGAAATACCTACCGCTGATGTGCTACATCATAACTTCCTCTTTGGGGAAATACCGACGTAGCTTCAAGCTGCATCATGGAGCGACATCATCATGCCGTGGTAAATTTTTTGTCCCATTTTGGGTAGGTTTGGGGATATGCTTCTCACAAACCAGAGCTTCTCACAACAAGCCTGATGGTTTCGGTAGGGAACGTTTCACCTTTCTGGACGAAACGATATCCATTGCCTCTTCTCGATTTCAATTTTTTCCTAGTGTCAACATAGAACAACAGGAGTGTTGTGTCAATTTTTGGGATTTTTTGGGGTTCGCTTGGACATTTTTATACATTAACTGAGTTTTCTATGCATTCATGTGCATAATTCAAATTTGAACTACAGGCACATGCTCTAATGCATATAAATTGGTTGAAAATTCAAATCCGTGTCCTTGGTTGCATGCTTAGTTCCCATACAAGAAATGGGAATGAATGTCAAACACCCTGCCACCGTCACTCGGCCGCAAACATTGATATACCTGGTTTTTAAATTCTAGTAAATCCAAAGCTCGTCTGAAATTCATGAAACTTGGCATGCTGTCATGGAGCGGCATCAACATGCCATGGTAAATTTTTTGTCCCATTTGGGGCAGGTTTGGGGATATGCTTCTCACAAACCAGAGCTTCTCACAACAAGCCTGATGGTTTCGGTAGGGAACGTCCCACCTTTGGGGACGAAACGATATCCATTGCCTCTTATTGCTTTCAAAATTTATCTCGTGTCAACATAGAAAAACAGGAGTGTTGTGTCAATTTTCGGGGTTCGTTTGGACATTTTTATGCATTAACTAAGTTTTCAATGCATTCATGTGCATAATTCAAATTTGAACTACATGCACATGCTCTAATGCATATAAATTGGTTGAAAATTCAAATCTATGTCCTTGGTTGCATGCTTAGGTCCCATGCAAGAAATGGGAATGAATGTCAAACACCCTGCCACCGTCACTCGGCCGCAAACATTGAGATACCTAGTTTTTAAATTCTAGTAAATCCAAAAATCGTCTGAAATTCATGAAACTTGGCATGCTAACATGGAGCGGCATCAACATGTCGTGGCAAATTTTTTGTCCCATTTGCGGCAGGTTTGGGTATATGCTTCTCACAAACCATAGCTTCTTACAACAAGCATGATGGTTTCGGTAGGGAACGTCCCACCTTTGGGGACAAAACGATATCCATTGCCTCTTATTGCTTCAACAAATTTCTCGTGTCAACATAGAACAACAAGAGTGTTGTGTCAATTTTTGGGATTTTTCGGGGTTCGTTTGGACATTTTTATGCATTAACTGAGTTTTCAATGCATTCATGTGTATAATTAAAATTTGAACTACATGCACATGCTCTAATCACTACAAAAAACGACACATCCGTGACATTTTGGGCCGAATGAATTTTTTTTCTGTCATACTTATGACACTTCTATGACGATAATTGTGACAAAACCCGGTATCATCGTAGATGTGGTGGGGTCCTACTTATATGACAAAAAATCATGACAGTAAACGGGCTTTTCGTCTTGGGCGGGCCGGAGACGCAGCTGCATGACATTCTTTGGGCCGTCCATGACGGAAAAAACCGTGGTAGAAGCAAGGGCGAGGAAAATATCGGGTGTTCCCGGTTACGGTGGGTGGTCGGGGCCGAGCGATGCGCGTTTCTCTCATACACGCACTCGCGTGGGTGCGAGGCATTGAGCTCTAACTGAACCCGAGCGATTGCGCTGCAGGCTACGTGTTACAGAACCCGAGCGACCGATCGATGGCTGTTAACTGAACTCGATCGAGCGATTCCTTCGCTACTGCTGCTAACTGAAGCCGATCGATGCTTCCTCTGGATGAACAGTGAGTGTTGCTAGGGGGGTTTGGATGAACAGTTCCCGATGGGGGTGGATGAACAGGACCCCGTGGTGTTGCCTCTGGATGAACAGGACCCCGATCGATCGAGCCGGTTTGGCCTGGATGAACAGGACCCCGATCGATCGAGCCGGTTTGGGCTGGATGAACAGGACCCCGTGGAGGGCAGGATGAACAGGACCACCCCATGGAGTGCTGGATGAACAGTAGATGGTGGAGGGCTGGATGAACAGTAGGCCGTGGAGGGGTGGTTGAACAGGAGCCTATGGAGAGGGTTGGTTGAATAGTAGCCGGTGGAGTAGCGCGCGGTGGAGGCTAGATGAACAGGAGTCCGTGGATCAACAGTCGCGGGTGGAGGCTGGAGGAGGTCGACGGTGGATGAACAGTAGCCCGTGGAGGCTGGAGGGGGTCGACGGTGGAGATGAACAGTATCCTGTGGAGTCCCGTCTTGCGGTACACCACACCCCTCCCAATGAACAGGACCCCCATTTCGACCGTAGAGCTCCAACACAAGTCCGTTTCCTCCGTTTTGCGGTACGCCACACCCCTCCCGAGCAACAGGACCCCCGTTTCGACCATAGGAGGTCCGTTTCCTCCGTTTTGCGGTACGCCAGACCCCTCCCAATGAACAGGATCCCGTTTAGAATGTGGCCGATTGAACACAAGGCCGTTTCCTCTGTTCTGCGGTACGCCAGGCCTCGTTTCCATCGGCTGTTCTGTCCAAGCCCTCCCGATGAACACGACGACGCATTCTGTTCCGACCTAGCCGGTTGGCTCCCCATGAACACGACGATGACGTTGTTTCTCCATTCCGACCCAGCTATGTACACGAGCCCTGGCCGTACGTACGCGCGAGTAGGCGTTCGAGACCCCGCCCGTATGTATGTACGTGGCCGTATTTACTTTCTTTCACCCTGGCCGCTGTACGTACGTGTACATGCTACGTGTGCACCTCTGCTACGACACATGCACACCTCTACATCGACCAGTATGTATGTACACGTTTGTGACCAGAATGACAATGCTACGTATGCTTCGACCAGGTGGGTCTCGACTGTCAGGCACTTCCTTGCGTGCGAAGATGTAGCTGGTGGGTCCCAGCAGTCAGGGGGTGAATCATTTTTTTTGCCCGAATGCACTTCCTTACGTGCGAAGATGTAGCTGGTGGGTCCCAGCAGTCAGGGGAAACATTTTTTGCGCGAAATACAGTGGCCCGTCCGGTGGGTCCCCGCTGTCAGGTGGAGGAATAATTATTTTGCGCGTAATAAGGAGGCACTTCCTTGCTGCGCCATGGACCCAGCTGTCAGCCTCTCCACGTACAGTACTCTTCCGATGGAAGTCGTTCCCTGACCATGTTGACCACGTCGCGCCGAGAGCACCAGGGCGGTGGACGACGGCGAGGCCTAGGAAGGGGACGACGCGGAGCCGGGAAGACGCGGCAGTGGAAGCCCGTGCGGAGAGGAGTACGAGGGTTCACTGGTTCGGTTGCGGTGTGAGGCTGCCATCACCGCAGGGCCTGGCTAGCGGTGGGAACAGTAGGGGCGGTGAGGCCTCCATGGCAGTACAGCCGGCCACGGGAGGCAGGAGCATGCAGCACGACCGGCGCTGGTTTGGGCGGCTGGATCAAGAAGACCAGAGGTTGAAGAAGCACTACGGCCGTTGGATGGACATCGTATGGTCACTGGAGCTAGAATCGTTCATATTGACTAAGTTGACAAAGCACTCTGTCCCCGTCAACTTAGTAGGCCCACAAGTCAGCCACCCACCAAGGTGGGTCCCAACTAGCAGTGGGAGTATTCATTTTTTTGTGTGTAATAAGGGGCACTTCCGGTGGGTCCGAGCTTACAGCGGGGGGAACATTTTTTTTCGCGAAATACGGTGGCCCGTCCGGTGGGTCCCAGTAGTCAGGGGGAAACGTTTTTTCGCAAAATACGGTGGCCCGTCCGGTGGGTCCCTGCTGTCAGGTGGAAGAATAATTATTTTCCGTGTAATAAGGAGGCACTTCCTTGCGGCTGCCGTGGACCCAGCTGTCAGCCTCTCCACGTACAGTACTCTTCCGATGGAAGTCGTTCCTTGACCACGTTGACCATGCCGCGCCGAGAGCACCAGGGCGGTGGACGACGGCGAGGCCTAGGAAGGGGACGACGCAGAGCCGGGGAAGACGCGACAGTGGATGCCCACGCGTAGAGGAGTATGAGGGTTCACTGGTTCGCTGCGGTGTGAGGATGCCGTCGCCGCAGAATAACAGGGGGTGTGGGTGAGTAGAGGGCTGCCCTGGCCAGCGGTGGGAGTAGTAGGGGGCGGTGAGGCCTCCGCCGCATCGCAGCCGGCCGCGGGAGGCAGGAGCACGAGGCACGACCGGCGCTGGTTTGGGCGGCTGGAGCTAGAAGACCAGAGGTTGAAGAAGCACTACGGCCGTTGGATGGACATCATACGGTCACTGGAGCTAGAATCATGCATATTGACTAAGTTGACAAAGCCCTCCGTCCCCGTCAACTTAGTAGGCCCACAAGTGAGCCTACCACTATACTGGGTCCCAGCTAGCAGGGGGAGTATTCATTTTTGTGTGCGTAATAAGGAGGCACTTCCTTGCGTGCGAAGATATAGCTGGTGGGTCCAAGCAGTCAGCGGCGGTAACGTTTTTTTGTGAAATACTGAGGCCCTTTCGGTGGGTCCCAGATGTCAGGTGGAGAAATCATTATTTTGCGCGTAATAAGGAGGCATTTCCTTGCGTGCGGCCGTGGACCCAGCTGTCAGCCTCTCCACGTACAGTCCACTTCAGATGCATGTCGGTCGTTGACCACGTTGACCAGGCCGCGCCGAGAGCACCAGGGTGGTGGACGACGGGTAGGCCTAGGAAGGGAACGATACGGAGGCAGGGAAGACTCGGCAGTTGTTTCCTAGCGGAGGGGAGTACGACTGTACGAGGGTTTACTGGTTCGTCTACCATCACCGGAGAATAACAGCAGGTGTGGGTGAGTAGAGGGATGGCTAGGCCAGCGATGGGAGTATGGTGGGGTGGTGAGGCCTGCGCGGTAACGCAGCCGGCCACGGGGAGGAGAGAGCAAGCAGTCCCGCCGACGCTTGTTTGAGCGGCTAGAGCAGGAAGAGCAGAGATTGAAGAAGCACGACGGCCGTTGGATGGACCTCCAACAATGACTGCTTGTGCGTCAACCTTTTTTTAGGAAAGCCTCAAATCTGTGGAAAACATCATACGGCCCATCTGCCATTATTTCTAATAATATACAACCCATTTGCTAATTCTTAAGGTTTTTTTGGAGCCCATATTCTTTTTGTTAGCATTACAGCCCATATTGTGGCCACGGTTAAAAAATTATACGAAATTTTGCATATTTCAGTGCGGTCCGAACTGTTTTTAATCCCGAAATTTTGAGTCACATTCAAACTAATTTTAAAAATAAATGTATATCAATATAAAATCCAACAAATTGTCCACGCATAAAAATCAATGCAATGTAAAATCTCGAAATGAAAAAAATGAAATTTGAAACTAATTGTCAGTTTGATGTGTTTTAAAAATGTACAACCCATTTCTCATTACTGATAGGCCATTTTCTCGGCCAGCCGAATGAAGCTCTCCTCGTCTTGAAAGATTTGCAGCCCAACAGGCCTGACAAAGCGACTTACTTAGCAAATCACAAAAAAACTGGGCTGTGGCCGTGGACCCAGCTGCGGCCGTGGACCCAGTTGTCAGCCTCTCCATGTACAGTACTCTTCCGATGGAAGTCGGTCGTTGACCACATTGACCACGCCGTGCCGAGAGTACCAAGGCTGTGGACGACAGCGAAGCCTAGGAAGGGGACGACGCGGAGCCGGGAAAGACGCGGCAGTGGATGCCCACGCGGAGAGGAGTACGAGGGTTCACTGGTTCGGCTGCGGTGTGAGGCTGCTGTCGCCGCAGAATAACAGGGGGTGTGGGTGAGTAGAGGGATGCCCTGGCCAGCGGTGGGAGTAGTAGGGGGCGGTGAGGCCTCCGCATCATCACAACCGGCCACAGGAGGCAGGAGCACACGGCACGACCAACGCTGGTTTGGGCGGCTGGAGCAAGAAGACCAGAGGTTGAAGAAGCACTACTACCGTTGGATGAACATCGTACGGTAACTGGAGCTAGAATTGTTCATATTGACTAAGTTGACAAAGCCCTCAGTCCCCGTCAACTTGGTAGGCCCACAAGTCAGCCTCCCACGATGCTGGGTTCCAGCTGGCAGGGGGAGTATTCATTTTTGTGTGTGTAATAAGGAGGCACTTCCTTGCGTGCGAAGATAGCTGGTGGGTCCGACCTGTCAGCGGGGGGCACATTTTTTTGCAAAATACAGAGGCCCTTCCGGTGGGTCCCAGATGTCAGGTGGAGGAATCAAAGACTTGAGAAGGCGTACAGAACAAGCTAGTGTACCAGTAAAGAGACGTTGCTGAGTTTTAGAAAAAAGAGAGACGTGCTCCTGTAGCTGGTTCGAATCCAAACCTAGACTATGACTATATATGGTGCTATGCTACTCTACAAGTAATGAAACTAACATATCCAACGTTCGCTTCTCCTCTTCTCTACTTACTCTGCCTAGCATCAGAAGCTCTGGCCATAGCAACCATGTCCTCTAGCTGCTCGTCCACCTGCTCTTCAGCAGGCAACAACCAAATATGCGCCAAGTCGCCACCCGTACCATTGCCTGTGGGTCTCATCACACCCCCGCTGGCACGCGCACCACAGCCCATTGCTCATCGCAACCCGCTGCCGTTGGTGTGGTGCCACTGCTGCAAATCACCCAGAGTCATCCATCGCGTCTCAACCACAATCCTCAACCCTGGTCGAGTCTTCTACAAATGCCTGAATCATGGGGTAATAATATGTTTAAGTGTTGTTCTGCTGCTTTCAGTTGCTGATTTTTTTAATAGTTTGCTTGATGATCTTCCAATTTGATTCGTGCAGAAAAGGGAAGATTCGTGTGATTTGTATTTCTGGGAAGTTGCTGATGTGGGGGAGTGCAACTATGCTGATTATTTGGTTAGCCGAGGAATCCCAATACCAGCAGGTTGGGGTGTTGGACAAGTAACTGAAGGAACGACAAAAGAGGAAGATGCAGAGCAGAAGGTTAAAGATTCAGTTCCTCTGATCATGGCCAAGCAACAGCTGCTGAACGGCCTTGACAGCAATGAGGAGATGAAAGAGCTTGTGAAGATAATGGGCAAAATCAGTGTGCTCTGTAGGATGATTGTCTCTTTATTTGCAGTGTATGTAGCACTCGTGATGTATTCAGTGGCTATGACATGAGCACTTTGCTGAAACTAGTAATGAATGAAACCTGTGTAGCAGGCTGGGCGTAGTGTTGTGAACATCTAATGATTTCTATCACCGGAAATCAGGGGTATCCCCTTTTGCTCATAAATAAATAAATAGCAGAGGCCCTTTTGGTAATAAATAAATAAATTAGCAGAGGACCTGTCGGGTCAGCTTTGTTCTCATTCGAAGACGTCAAGCAAATTGCAGTCCAACAGCAAACTATGTCATCAAATTCAAGTTTCACAGCCAAATATGAGTACAACTAAACAATAATGTCATCATGTTTTAGTCGTGATACAATCACCAAACACAAATCAGCATACATGACAAGTGATGTTCTCACAGGAAAATACTAAACAACATGTTCATCAGGTTTCAGTTGTCATAGAAAACACAATTTCACATAATAGATAAAAAAATGTCTTCTGACAGGCAAATACGACAAAAGCAATGTAATAATCATCCGCAGAAGCAGCATCAACATCTTCGCTATGTGTATTAGTCTGAACATCTTCGCCATGTGTATCAGTCTGAATCGTAATTCCCCATGGTGTCATCTTCTTCTTCGTCCACAACGTCCTCGAACGTTGGCTTCTTCTTGATCAACTCTTGTATGTCCACAGCACGACACGCAATCTTTTCGCCGGCATCATTGACGTGATGGTTCTCAAAGATATTAGGAATATCTATGTTATCTTGTACATCAGGAGCAGTGTAAGCATCATCTTGTTGTGCAACTTCATTAAATGAATTCCTCTGCTCAAACCTTTGCACTACTCTCCAGTCATCGCTATGTGCAAATGTGTCTTCCAAGAAAAATATCTATGTTGCTTGATTTGCCAAAATAAAAAGCTCGTTGGTCTGGTATGCCGCCGTGACATTGATGGATTTGAAATAATCATCAGCTCCGGGTTTTGCGATCCTGGAAAACAGGTTATACCAACGACAGCACAACAGAACCACACACTGATGATCTTCGAAACTGGAGATATACTGCAACTGAACAATGTCTGTTATGTTAGCATACATTTCAGTTGTCTCTTTGTCATACGTATCCGTGCTCATGATGGCACTGTTTTGTGTCTTCCTGCCTTTGTCTCGTGCAAGGGTGTTGTAGCGCACAACTCCAACAACGCAAGATTCATAGTGTCTTACTCGAGTATCAGGACCCATTGCTAGTGAGTAAAGGGCATCATCAACTGCCTGCCCATCCTCCCGCATCTTCTTAACCTATGGTTAGAAAATAGACAAGCTGATCACCTTATGTACTCAATATATTAAAATACACATACCAAACCATTTTGTCAAAATCTTTAGGTTTGTCCTCTTGTCGACTCTTCCCTGTAACTCGAACAGAATAATCGAAAACATTGAGCCCGGGATTGTCTTCATCCACCTCTTTGCTAAGCTGATCAGCTGTTTCAATGTATTTTGAGCAGAATGTCAATGCTTCTGTAGCAATGTAGGCCTCTGCAATGGAACCCTCGGGTCTAGCTCTGTTCCTAGCCCTTGAAAGTGCCTAGCCGCCTTTCAATAGGGTATATCCATCCATACTGTACCAGACCTCTAAGTAGTGCCTCATCAGGTAGATGAACAGCCAAATGCACCATCACATCAAAGAAGGCTGGAGGATATATCTTCTCAAGGTCACATAGGATAGTTGGTATCTTGTCTCTAAGATGCTCCAAAGCATCTATCCTGATATTTCTACTTCAGAGTTCCCTGAAGAATTGTCCCAACTCTGCAACTGCTCTGTATAAGTCAGGGCGGCCCAATCCTCTAAGGATAACAGGTAAAACCCTTTGAAGTAGGACGTGGCAGTCATGAGTTTTTAACCCTTGTACCTTGTTTCCATCTGCATTGACTCTCCTTTCAGGGTTGGAAGCAAATCCATGTGGGAATCTCACACGTGACAGGACCTCGCAGAATTCTTTTCTTTTTACCTTGTCCAAGACGTACACAGCGGGTGCCATATCCCGTGGTTTACCTTCATCTTGTACCTGCAAATCCTGTCTGATACCCAGGTGTGTCAAATCAATCCTAGATTTTAAGGTATCTTTTGTCTTGCCTTCAGTATTAAGAAGTGTGCCGATAATGTTGTCACATATATTTTTCTCGATGTGCATCACATCAAGATTATGCCGCAGATCCAAATCTTTCCAATACTCCAAGTCCCACAAAGTGGACCTGCGGGTAAACAATAATCTCTCTTCTGCCCTGCCACGCTTCCTTTTCCCGCTAACATTATCAGGATGGTTTCCTGGTGTAATATGCCTGACCATCTCTAATTCTACTTGCAACTCATCGGCGGTGAGCCTCTTTGGCGCATCACGGTTTTCATGCTTTGCATTGAACACATGTCTTCGGTATTTTCTAGGATGCGGCTTGTCCTTGGCAAGGAAACGGCGGTGTCCAATGTAACAGATCTTAATAAGTATTGCGTATGACAGCGGATTCCTGTCACAGTGAACACATGCATTGTAACCATGTGTCGTTCGCCCTGACATAGTGCCCAAAGCCGGATAATCATGGATGCACCAAATTATAACAGCACACAGAAAGAAATCAGCTGGTGGGCTGCTATATAGGTCTCGAGTGAGAACACCCCTCCATAGCTGTTGAAGTTCCTCCATAAGAGGCTCGATGAACAAATCAAAATCCTTTCCAGGATTTTTTGGACCTGGGATGAGCAAGGCCGTCATGTACTTTGATTCTTTGGTGCAGACATTTGGAGGCATGTTGTAAGGGATAACAAGCACTGGCCACATGCTATATGTGGCGCTCTGGTGGCCAAATGGGTTAAATCCATCTGAAGCTAAGCCAAGTCTAATGTTTCTCAGGTCAGCAGCAAACTTTTCATGCTTCTCATTGAAGCTTTTCCACTCACTACCATGTGATGGATGGCTCATAACATTCTGATCTTTGTACTCCTGGTTCCTAGAATGCCACAGTACATCCTCTCTTGTTTCAGCATCATGAAACAACCTCTGCAATCTTGGTGTAATTGGAAAATGTCTCGGAACATTATGAGGAATCCTCTTCACAGCCTCGCCATCTTTCCATCTTGATATTTGCATTTCGGGCATTCACTTAAGTTGGCATAATTCTTCCGGAATAGAACACAATTATTCTTACAAACATGGATCATATCATATCCAATTCCAACTGCACGAAGGAAATTCTTCATTTTACTGTAGGTGTGTGGCAGCTCAGACGCATCTGGGAAAGCTTTGCGGAAAGCAGCCAACATCGCATCGAATGATTTGTTGGTCATCCGCTCAGATGTCTTCACCTGAAGAAAGGTGACCATAGCTGAGAATACTGACAGCTTATTTCCTGGGGTGACAGCCACGTTGCATTGTTCCAACATGCAGGCCCACCATTTTTCTTCTGCAAGTGAAGGTTCACGGAATGCACGAGCATTTCGTAGCATTGTTTCAATGTTGGTCAAATCACTGGCTCCGCCACCACCACCTCCTCCTCCTCTTCCACCTGAGCATCAGGCAGATCAAGATGGTGATCTGCTGCTTCCACGTAGTCAATAACATTGATGTTCACAGCTTCACCATGATGAACCCACCTAGTATATGTGACCGACATCCCGTACAAGTGTAGATGATTTTGCACAGTTGACTGGGGTCTTGTAACTGAATTCATACAACTGCTACACGGGCAGAGCACATCTGATTTCGGACCACCGTACTCAACTCTAATAAAGTTCATGAAGTTTTCAACCCCCTCGACATATGCAGCGAAGAATCTTCGAGCAGAAGTTATCCAAGTCCTGTCCATCTATTAGACATACAAATTAGTTCTTCTACTAGATATTACAGGAAAAACATATAAGCTTTTTTATGAAGTCCAGAAGAAAATACCTAGGTCGATGTCTAAAGCCATGGCAAGATATTTGGACGAGCAGATCTAAGTAATGAAATATATGTAAAGCTAATTCAGCAAACAGATTTGAGTGCTAAATTATGGCAGGCTGTTTCAGCAGTCAATGAGGCCGAGCACATAGCCATCGAACTATTGAAGGCCATCGCAGCAACAAAGATCGAGTATAAAACGGTGTAGAGCTATTTCACCTAACAGATTGGCTACTAGACCATGGCAATCTATGTCACAATAAATATATGGCATGATATTTTAGCAACTGATCGGCCTTGGTATGCCATCTCAGCTAAGCAGATTGAGTGCAGAACAGGGCAAGGAAGCTTCTTAAGCAGAGCATATTGACTGTAAACTACTTCGGAAAACAGTGAGATTAATAGCGTCTATCAACTGACATTCAGCGCTACACTGACATGCACGGGGCCTCAGTCTGGAATGCGCGTACCGTGGGAGAAGCTGACCACCATGCGTGTCCACACGAACGTCGCCAGCGGTGGCGGTGCTGACCCCTGTGCGCCTCCACAAGAACGTCGCCAGCGGTGGCGGCGCGGCTAGAGGACGATAGTCTACGAGAGCGTACTGTGGGAGCGAGAGGATCATCGTGCGTCCCCTCGATGAACCGCGGCATCGACGTATCGGCGTGGCGGGGAGGGCGGCTTTGGCGGAGCGAATGGAGTGGAGGGGGACAAGGGGGAGGGGGGGTTGGGGAATATTATTGGCTAGTTGGCCGAAGGGCGGTTGAATCTAGGATTTGGGGGAATTTTTGGGTGGGGGGGGAGGATTTTCACGTGGTGGGCGGGGGGAGTTTGGCGCAGGGTCGGTTTCTCCAAGTGCAGTCCCACGTGTCAGTGAAGAGGCAAGCCGAAGCGCGTTCCGTTTGCGTGAGCCGTGTGCAGGACCGAACGTGTGTGGGGTGCAATGCGACCGCGACAGGGGTGCTGTGAGTGTACCGCCTTTTTTTCCTTTTAAATTAGGTGCTTCTCCCCCTAAAAAAACTTGTTGCTTCGCGCGATCCATCGATACTACTACTAGTAATCCGGTAATCCCGACTAAAACGGCGCGGCCAGGTCTTTTCCCGCGCGATATGCTGGGAGGTTGGCTTACTTGGGTTTTTTAGGACGAGTAATGCTACAACTATGTAATCCCAGTTACGTAATTAACATAATGTGAAATGTGTGAGCTGTTGATTGTAGATTGGGGGGGGGAGGGGCCCACCACCATGAAAATCAGGGGAGTAGAGAGAGAGGCAATTTACGTTAACCCTTTCGTAGGTTCCCGTAGATGTGAAATGCGTGAATGTGCATTTGCAGATAAGGCCTTCCCTCGTTCATCCTTTTCTCCCACAAGATCTTGATCTTCCGTGCAACGCACGGGCATCTTGCTAGTACTCCTACAATATACTATATTATTGTGAAAGTTCATATACACCGGCCGAGATTAATGCAAACACGGCAGATTTTCATTACATTTCGAACTTTTATAGGACAGAAAAATAAAAGAGACCCGACCCTAAACCTATTCTACGGCGGAAACCGACGTCCTCCATCTGCGATCTCCATGTACGGGGGCGGGGTTCAAGACCCGTGAAGTGAAGGTGCGGTCTTCGTCGAGGAAAAGTAGAACACGGGAGATGGACCGGCCAGTTGGCACACCATGCCCTACCGCCTCCCGTGCCCTACTCATCCTCGGAGGAGTCCCCGACCTCGGCGGTGCCAGACGTTCGACGACAGCAAGTAGGACGCGTGGCTGACAGTGCTCCCATCGTCGGCCGCTAGCGTGGCCACCGCTTGTGAGGCGACTTGAGCGAGGGCGGCGACCTCGAGCTCCATCCCCAAAGACAAGCTCTCCCGCAGAGCGTTCGCGCTTGCGGTCATGGTGGATGTGGTGCCAGGTAGGAGGACGATGCGCTATGGTGTGGAGGTTAGCTGGGCGTTGCCTCTTTAAGTAGTGCATTCCGATGAGGCCAAGCATCCTGGTGCGTCATTAAGTCGCCGGAGTTGGTTTCTCGGGCACCGAGCCTCTTAACGACGGCATACAGACGGATGGCATGAACGGGGGCAGCTAGCGCCGGCTGGGAACGCACCGCGTGACGGTGTGAGGGACAAGGGTTTTTGGTGTGCCAGGGTAGTCAGCTGTGGTCGTGGCAACGTTGGAAATGCCCTTTGCTCACATGCGATCGACGCATGTCATTGAAAAAGCAAGATGACCCGGCATGGTCTAAGGTCGTGAGGATGCAGTTGGCTGCACTACACCACTCTGCAGACGCGTCCCGGCGCCCCGTGCATCCTCGACGAGCCGGGTGTTGGGGTGTGTTTGGATTGTGGCCAAAGTGCACCTTACCAAAATTTTGCTCATGACCCAAAGATTGGTCTTTGTTTGGATGGTTGCCATTTTTTTGGCATGCCAATGAACTCTAGCCAACTCTAGTTCATTTTTCTTGCCGATGTCGGCCAAATCATGGGCAACCAAAACCTCAACCAAAATTTTGGCTACCCAATGCTTTGATGGGGAAACCTTGGGCACAAACCAAACATACTATTGGTCGTGCCACAGCACTAACGCCACCCTTGGCACACTGAAACCGACCGTGTCTAGCAACGATGAGCGTGTCGCTCACCGCGGTCGCCATGTCCAGAGGCGGTGCTGGAGCTGCGCCACGTTGTTGGCCCCCACGACCCACATGAACGGTTGCCGGTGGCAAGGAGGTCGTGGGCCAGCTCCTCCATTGGACTAGTTTGCGCAACGTCGTCCCGACAGGTGTGCCCCACATGTCGGTTTCCCTGTTTTCCCGGCCATATTCGAGCGTCAGTGCTCCACGTTGCGCATTAGGCCTTTCACTATGTAGGCCAAGCGAGACAACTTATTGTTTATTTAAGCCGTTCAAGTATAATCATGTGGCATTTGCTTATTTCTCATTCCTCTCCAACCCTCTTCTCCATCGATCATGTCGCCCTCCGGTTGAGTCCATCCTCCCGCATGCCTCATTTGAACATTCCGCCGAGTATCATTCGCATGTGGGCCTAGACCATGCTTGTATTTCCAATGTTTATTTGTAATTTGTCTGACATGCATACAAACAAATGGTTCGTTTGAAGTTTCACTTTGCCTCCACTACGTGTCGCTTTGCGTCTTAGTTTTGACATCCCATTCGGTTCATGCCCCAACACATGTTGACGAGATCGATTGATGTTCAGAGATCAATTGCGTGTCATGCAAGGAGATAAAGGTTTGGTCTGTTTCTATGATCGAGATGACCCGCGGGGGGGGGGGGGGTCTGTGGGGATCAGAGGGAGTATATTGTACGTTCATAAGTGAAACGAACGTATTGTACCCACCCTAGTCCTCTTTCAATCGAGCTCCGGACCCCGAGATGAAATCGAGAGAGAACGAGTGGGGGCATGCGTGATACCTAAGGCGGATTTGAAATTTTGAACCGGTGATCACAGCATCCGCAAATCATATATAAAGGGTATTCAATGTTCGTTTCGTTTTTGAATGTACAATATACTCCCTCCTATCCTTTCTAGTTTACATATAAGTTTTATGTGTAGTCAAAGTATCTCTACTTTGATAAAAAAGTATCAACATTTAATAATGCCTAATCAATATTGTTAGATTCGTACGTACTCCTAGATTTGTACTCGAGGTGGTTTCCAATTTGTTTTCAACAACGTGAATGTGCTTGTTCTCGGGCATGCTCTTCCTACTAGGATTTTGCCACGCATAGCCAGTCCAATAGTAACTTTTTTTAAGCTCCCTGTCCAATAGTACTAGTGGAGTACTGATAACATCTGTACTAGAGTATGTAGTGCTCATAGTTGTACTCCCTCCTTCCATTTATATAGGGCCTATGTGGAGGAGAGAGATGTGAAAAAGTAAGGGGAGTGAGCTCTCATGCAAGAGCCTAGCTATATACGCATTCCTAGTTAAATACATACACTAAATATGAAGAAAGAGATGGAGAGGAGATGGAAAAAAGTACTAATACAATAGCCAACCTTATTTTTTTGCGGGAAATAGCCAACCTTATAGCCCACACTACTGTATGAGTGCATATAATAGATGATGGCTATAGATGACATGGCAGTTCCTTATAGCCATCGACTGGCTATATTATTAACCATGCTCTAATGCGTTTTTCAAAACCGCATTTGACTATTGACAAGATTAATAGTACATGAGATGTATAATGTGAAAATTATATCATTGGAAGCTCCTTTCACATACGTATCCCTGCCTTACCCTCCCTTTCGGTCACTTACTGGCGGACCCCATGCTTGCTAGGCCCTGCATGTCAGTTACTCAATGGGTTCGGCCACGTCAGGGGATCCTCATCTGTAGTATACTCCCTCTGTTTTTATTTACTCCGCATAAAATGACGCGGGCGGGGGAGGGGGAGGGACGTTGGTTTGCTCTCAACTACGGTCCCACAAGCGAGCGGAAACGCAAGACGAAGCGCGTTCCATTCGGTGAGTGATGTGGAGGGTCCAACGTGTTGGGATGCAACGCGAACGCGACAAGAGCGATGTACAGTCAAAATGATTGACCGGTCGTCACCGGAACCACTATTCACACCAGAACCTTCGCTGCTCGGCATACGCCAGCCACTGCCCTAAAACCACACCTAATCTCCAGCCTGTTCCCCCACCTTTCGACCCCCTAGCCCGCATCAAGCGTCCCCTAGTTCCCCGGAAAGCCATGGTGCACCGCAAGATCACGTACTACAAGATGCTGATGCCGGATCGCCGCGCAGAAATCGCGACGTTGGTCAGCGCCAGAGACCTCCGTTCCCAAGCTCGCCTTGCGGCGGGCCAATCCCTGAATTCTCTGGAGCCAAGCTACGAGGAGGAGGAAGCCGATCCAATGTTCATGGCGGAGGTCACGGCGCAGAAGGCCCTCGATGGGTATGAGACGATGGACGTCGACTTCGTGCCGGCGTCCGAGTCCCCCATGGTGCAGGTGGACCAGCGGTTCAACCTGGCTATACTAAAGGAGGACCGGGAGGCAGAGGCTCAACTCGACGTGGAGCGCGCGTATGCCACTGCCATCGAGGCTCTCCTGCAGGCGGAACCGGATGTCGTGAATGTGAACCGGGCGGCGGAGGCTTAACTTGAGGCGGAGCGCGCGGATGCCGCTGCCATCGAGGCCCTCCTGCAGGCGGAACCAGACGTCCTGGACTTGAACCGGGCGGCACAGGCTCAACTCGACGCGGAGCGCGCGGATGCCGCTCTCATCGAGGCCCTCCTGCAGGCGGAATCGGATGTCCTGGACTTGAACCGGACGGCGAAGGCTCGACTCGACGCGGAGTGCACGGATGCCGCTGCCATCGAGGCCCTCCTGCAGGCGGAACCGGACGTCCTCGACTTGAACCGGGCGGTGCTCTCGTCCGTGCAGAGCGCCCTCACGCTCCGCGTGAATGAGTAGCTGGAGGCCGAGGACAACCACGATGTGGAGACACACGTCGGCAGCTACGGCTGGTTCGCGCAGGCAGCCAAAGACGACGAGGCCGTCTCATTCCGCGAGCAGTGATAGTCTTTATGTTGTTGTTTTTATGGATCTTTTGCTGTGTAAAAACATATATTGTTATGCAAGTCGCCTGACTTGGGTCAGTCTACCATTTCAGGCGGTTGGATGAATATCCTACATCTCCTAACCCTTCTTCCTCACCTCTTCTTCTTCCCCAACAGACCACCGCACGGGCCGTACAGATACTCCCCAACATGCGGTTGGATAAACATACTCTATGAAAGAAAATTATGTGTCAGCGATAGGATGGTTGAGTTTAGTTTGTTCACATGCGACAACACGTGTCAGTGAGGGTGCGTTCCCTTGTTTGGGTTTGCGGCGTGCATGAGCGACTGTGCATGTGAGGGTGCGGTGCGACCGCGACGTGCAGGAGCGACCGTGTGAGGGTGCGGCGCGACCACGATAGCCGTCCGCAAGTGTACCTCCTTTTCATTTTGAAAACTTTAGGCAAGCTTGGCAAAAATGTGTGGCAAAGTATGGCAATGCAAGGCCTAGACCCAAACAGGATAAGTACGTAGTACTACGTACTAGGAGTACTAGTGTTAAAAAAGAAAGGCGGGGTTTTCCTTCGCAGGATTAATCGATACAAATCCTCGTTTCACGTGTCAATTAATGCGTATTTTTTTCTCCAAAGCCCAAAGAGCTAACCATCTCACTCCTCATCGCTTGACTAATGCAGCGCCATGCAAACCAACCTTCTCACTTCTGCATGCATGCAGGGGATATTAATTTCCTTGGTTGCTAGTATGAGGCAAACCCCATCAATTTTCCCTTGATTAGTGTTAGTGGCCTTTTCCAAATTGTAATTTTTATATACTGGCCTTGTGTACAAAAAAATGGAGGTAGTAACTATATTTGACTTCCATCCCCATTGCGGTGACGTCGACGATATCTTGAACGTTGTGGTTTGGCGAAGTGCGTTCGACGGAGAACACCATTGAGGGAGACCACGGTAAGTCATTCGCAAGTGCCGCCTGCAAGCCGAGACAACCGCCTTATTTGCATCCAGGAAGTCCGTTGAACCAAAAGACACGTAAATGTACTAGTATTACTCGTACACAATAGTGTCATCCGTCCAGCTTAGTGCGGTGAGATGGTTTCTCGAAGAAGACGATGGAGAAGCGGAGTCAGCAAAGAGAGAAATGATGGTTGCTTCGTCCGTGCTTTGTGATTTGATGCCTCACTGCTTTGTGATTTGTGATAGAAGGGACAGGGGAGTAGACTCTGTCCTCTATACTGTACATGCGTCCAAGCACGGGAGAAAGAGGAGAGACGTTGCATTTTTCTATTCCTTCAATCAATCAATCAGGGAGCTTTGGTTCCATCCTTTTGGCTTTGGCAACACCATCCACAATGGTTCCCACGATGCCAAAAGCTATTTTCACATTTGGCCACACATTGTGGATGCCCTTAACCGTACCACTTGGTTTTGCTCCTGTGTGCTATCTATACAAATCTCAATTATATTGATCTAAAAAGTTATAGAATCAAGATTAGTAAAAAGGAGGTGATTTTGCCGCGCGGATGGCGGGGGAGGTTTCTTATTTTTAGAGGACGTTGTCCTGGCGGTTTGCTAACATGCGGTCCCACGTGTCAGTGCTTCACCAAGCCGATCCGCTTCCCACATGAGGCAGAACAACGGCAGAAGCAACACGTGGTTAACTTGAAGAAGATGAGGGAGAAGCAGATTCAGCAATGAGTGAAATGATGGTTGCTTCGTCCCTCCAACTTCTTTTTTAGCATTATTACTTCGTCCCTCCAACTTAACTGTGGGAAAGGTGCAACTTTGTGATTTGATGCCTCATTTCTCATTACTACGCCGGCGCCATGACTGGGTGCTTCACCCCGGCTACTCTGCACTGTATTCCGGTATGTCACGTGGACCCGGTAGCTTGATGCCCCACATGTCGGCGAAAGGGACTAGAAGATTTATGAAAGCGAGCGCTCCACTCTTACGACGGAGGAGTACACGACACGACGGCCCAGTGAATTGTCACTTGTACAGTATATAGTACTATAGTTTTGCTGTTTCGCACGATCCATCGATACAAACCCGATTAAACAGGAAAGGGCGGGATTTTTCCCGCGCGGTATATGATATTGGCCATACATTTCAAAGGCAATTTTAATGTATGCAAACTGAATAATTAAGTAACAATATGATATCTAGTAAAACTAAAAACACATATGATTTATTGAGTTAGAGCGTAGTAGTAGTGCTGTATTGCATAGTTGTTAGATGTAACATGCGAGAACATGTAGAGATGTAGTTTTGGAGGGCCTACAGAGAGAAAAGCATAATACGTTCACCGAACTTCAGAATAAGCTGATTACGGTCACCAGATACGTTTTGCGGTGATTATATGGTCACTTGCTCACGGTTCAGCATCGGATTGCACTCTGTTGACCGGCCAAATAGTCTGTGTGGCACCATGTTGACTAGTTAAATTGACCACATTCCTAGTGGGTCCCACCTATCAGTTCGCATAGGGAAAAGTTCAGATAAACGCAAATTTACACAGGCGCGACAAGACTCCACCCCGTGCGCGGGAATCACCTGGTTGTGTATGTGTCTGTCAGGGCCTGATGTGTGCGCATGCACGTGTAGGTTGAGCACTTGAGCGTGAGACTGTGTGTTGGTCGTGTGGTGTACTGGTGTGTGCATGCATGCGTGCGTGTGTGCGTGTGAGTGTTGCGTGCGTGCGTGGCTGCGTGTGTACATGTGAGTGTTGCGTACGTGCGTGGGTGCATGTGTTCGTGTGAGTGTTGCGTGCATGCAGTTCGTGTGCATGCGTGCGTGTGTGTATAATCACCACACCAGCTCCTGTGTGTTAAAATAGACGGCTCAGCATACCAATACAAGGCCACCTTGTTCGTTGTGCCCGCAGTCATGACTTCGAACCACCGTCCAATATTTTTTTGTCGTTTGTTTTCATTCTTACTAGCAAGATGCCCATGCATTGCACGTAACATCAAGATGCATTTGTATGACTAGTTTATCTTGTGAGAGAAAAGGATGAATGAGGGAAGGCCTTATTTGCAAATGTGGAGAGGTGTGTGGGTACCTTTTTGCAAAATTGTCATTGTTTCCTTCCTATCCGTCAGATATAAATCGAACGGCCTATATTGCAGGATGGCAGGCACATGATCATCACCAACTCTGTTTTTTTATAAGAGTGTATTTTATCCCTACTCTTATAAAAAGCATAGTGGGTGATGATCGTGTGCCTGCCGTCTTGCAATATTGGCCGTCCGATCTATATCCGACGGATACGAAGGAAACTATGGCAATTTTGCAAAAAGATACCCACACCCCTCTCCACACTTGCAAATAAGGCCTTCCCTTGTTCATTCTTTTCTCCTAGAAGATAAACTACTCATACAAATGCATCTTGATGTTCCGTGCAACCCATGGGCATCTTGCTAGTATTTTATAAGAGTGTAGATGTAGATTAGATACAAGCCGACAGGTGGGCCAGATGGTAGTGAGATAATGTGATGCAACACTAGAGGTGCCACGTGGAGCGTTTAACTGGTCAACTAGTCGTGTCTTGAGCAAATACAGAGTTGTACGGTGAGCCCGTGACTGTATAATAACCACAAAACGTAAATGGTGACCGTAATGAGTGGATTCTGAAGTCCAATGTACATATCATGATTTCGCTTCAAATACAATGATCGTCACTGTATATATCGCGAGAGAAAGATGAAACGTGAATGAATGTGCTGGGGGCTTACTTTTAGAGGACCTGGAGATAGTTTGTGTGCGTACGTGAAAGGGGCGTAGAGGGGGGTATGCGATGGAGAGAGAGATGCTCTTCATTTCTCTTTATTATGACTAACTTTATATATAGTATAAAAATATACAAATTCACAGTGCGGAATAAATATCATTGTGGGCACCATGCAATGCAAGCGTTCATACTCCTCCATATAACTTTGTAATGTTGTATATATGTAGAAATTCTAAAATATTTTTTTGGCCACACTTTATTCCAAAGGAATGTTGTATGCGAAATAAACGTGAAGAGAGGGCTTTTTAGATCAATGGGGTACGTGATGTAACATGTGTGAATGTGTAGTTGATGCATCTGGTAGGGCCTAGAGAGGTATGTGTGTGTATTACGTATTCGAGAGAGGCATGGATAGAGGGGCCCACAGGGGGGGCTTGGGAGAGATAGCACGAGAAATGAGAGTGATCTAGAGAGAGAGAGAAAAATATGACATCACGGCGAGAGATTCCCTTGAGTGTGTATATGCAAGGGGGGAGTGGATAGAGGCACCAGGAGAATAATTTTTTTGTGTGTGGTGTCTGTGTTGGTATGTGTGGGTGTGAGAAGATAACGAGACGCGGGGGCAGAGGGTGTGTCACCGCGTGAGGTCTGGTGGGTTGAGGTGAGGCCCTTCGTTCGGTTCCGTCCTGCGCCACATTGGTCGGCCCGTGACGCATTTAGGGAGACCCATGGATGACTAGTCGTACAAGACAAAGATAGCATAATTGTGAAGGACTCTATGTCAACTGAGAAAGCTGGCTAGGATTTGTAACCCTAGGTTCTCGGACTAAGGTAACCCCTTTATCTCTGATATTACTATTCATCCAACCTAATTTTATGGGGCATCCTACAGAATGCTCTGCTAGAATCATACTCGTCGATTAGGAAGAGAGGTGTGAGACAATGAGTGAGAGACAGGCCTAAAGATAATGTGCGTACAGGAGACACGTAGGCAGGTCTATGTATATAGAAAGGGTCGATGGGGATAGTGCGCGTGTATGCTTGGGAGAGGGCGAGTGCTTTTGATAAAGGTTAGTGAAAACAGTCGTAAATGGTTACGAGAGGGAGGGAGGGTTATATCGATAGCATGTGTGCGAGAAAGACACCTCGGGAGAGAGTGTGTGAGCATGTGTGAGAGACCACCGATGGAGAGTGAAACTACATGTACAAGACTGCTGTACACATTGATAAAAGATATAAATTGTATCCAAATATTTGGATGGGATCATGATATTTGCAATTCGCGCAAGGAACAGTCATTGATCCATCAGACATCTAGATTCTATCGAATTTGAGCATGTCTATGTTATTATTCGACACAATTGATCCACATAGTTAGTATTTTGAACTCCAGACAATGCATCGCTTTAGCAATCAAATACAAACGTGAGTATAGTTCATGTTGTGTGTGTAAAGCACATTATACATATCGAAGTTACACAATGAACATTATAAATAACTACCTATGAACTAGCATACATTTGAATTCAACTTAAGGTGGTTTTAAAAAATCGAATTCAACATGAAGTCCATTCAATTATTTGAATTTGATATCATGGCATTTGTAAATCATACCTAACTTATGGGGGCACCAATCTTTGCTCTGATATTGTACATAATAGCAAATGTAGTCGTGTACAAAATAGATTCTAATTTAGCTCCTCCATTCCAAAATAATCGTAGTTATAGGATTTTCAAGTGTCAAAATTTCAAAAAGAAGCGGATAATTTAATGAGGTTTTCAAACATACAAGGTCAAATTTAACGTTGTCTATTTAGGTCAATCCTCAAAGTTCAAGAGTACTCTAAACGTGAATGTTTGTGTTTCAAAATTTCGAACGAAGCGCCAAAAGAGCCTCTACTCGCCCGAAACCGCGTGAGACCAATGTTTGGTAGTACAAGGAAATTACTTTTCTAATAACTCCGACCCGTGAAACCTACTGGCCCGACGTCCAAAGGTCTAAACCGGGGTAGGTTTGTAGTTTCATCTAGACGCCACGCAACCGCCTCCGAAAAACATTCATACACAATGGCCGCCTAAGCACACATGCCCGCGGCCAAAATCTCTCCCGCCCACTATTTCAAACAAGCGCGTCCCATCTTCTGTTCAAAAAATCCAAAAACAAGCGCCTCCCAGACCGAAACATGGTTCTCCCCCCTCCCCCCGCCCACCCGTCCGATTCCCCATTCGTACTCCATGGGCGCGAAAACTACCTCTCCACCAGCCGCGAAACCCCGGCGTCCTCCGTCCGCCACCCCATTCCACCCATCAACCGCCGCCCTCCTCCATCATGCCGGAGCCGATATCCCGACGTCGTCGTCCACCGCAACCTCAACCGCAACGCCCTCCATGGCTAGTAGTTGAAGCCGTGGCCAAGCCGTCCGTACCCGAGCTAGTTCAACCACGCCGTCCTGCGCCTCACCGCTGCCGCTCCAACTTCGCCACCCTCCACCGCACCGAAGCTGTTCCTGCTATGCCGTCCTTCGCCGCCTCGGATCTGCTTCCCCTCCGCCGACATATGGCCACGGCAACACAGTCAACAATTTGGCCATTGTTCGTCCAAGCCTGCACACTCCTCCAGAACATCGGTTTCCCCGGCAAAAAGAAGACGATTGGCGCGACATGTGGAGGCGACCACACTGGCACCCGAAAATGGTACTCCTCTTCCCTTATTCGTGCAAATCTTATGTGTCTGCTTGCACGGTATTCATCCCACAGAAGACCCTAGTTGACCGCTACTTCTTGATACTAGATGTTTCTAGTAACTCGCGATGCACAAGGTTTCTCCTCATATACTATTTCACCTTAGCTAGAGCTCCGTCGCCCCCCTGAATTTCAATTCCTAGTCAGTTAATTCCCAATTAACGGAAGCATTCCCCGGTGTAACAGGCGCTAGTCCGCCTATTACGCCGGGGAAGCAGCGCCTCGGTGTTTATCTTAGGGGCGTGTGGGGCCTAGAGCTACTGGCGCCCGATCTGGAGGTCGGCCGGGATTAAAGGGATGGACTGGGGGCGCTGCCAAGCATGGCGGTGGTGTGAGGTCGAGGGGAGGGCGGGGCGGCGGAGACAGGGGTCTTGGCTGGTGGTCGCTGGCGGTTCGAGAAAGATCGTCAACAGTGACTGGTGGGAGGTAGACGAAGGCCATTTGCCCGTTCCTTATAGATCAGATGGTTCATTAAAAAATCAACTGACCTATTTATTTTCAGTCGACTGTTATCTTGATATGACCACATGTGGTGGTGTGCTGGTGGAGTACCTGCATTTCCTGTGCTCATATATTACAAAATCATACGGAGTAGAATCTAATTTTGTTTGCCATGCAATGTTGTAGAGCTATCATATGTCTCCTGTCATTTATTTTTCAGCCACCTGCTATCTGCTACTTTTACAGTGCACTAGTTCTGCACACACTTCACCCATACTCTTCACTATTGTGTTTTTATGCAAGAGTATTTCAGACCCTGCCTTGACAGAAGCAGAAAAGAATAGAGAGAAGTCGCTCCAGTGTGGTAGGCGGCTAGGCTAGAAACGTTTCAAGGCTTTAAAGGGTGTAGTGTCACCAGATGGAGACGAGGAACGTAGCTCTAGAGTTGATGATCTCGCTCGTCGTGAACCACCGTCCCAGGTGTTTGCTTTAACTTCACGGTGTCATATGTGGTCGCATGTTGCATATTGTGTCTAGCTTGTATTCGAAAGGCCGAAGTCGGTCTTTATCAATATAAGGAAAGGTATTTTTTACATGAACCACCATCCCGGGAGCACCAGAAGACAAATAGCTAGTCAGGGCACTGGCCGAGCTAGTGACAAGCCCAGCACAGACATGCATCACCTGGAAGCCAACTAAAAATCCACGATGGTGACGAAGTAGCCCGCCTCCCACCAGGCTCTTAGGTCCTACATGATCATGCTCACCACTCCAGCCGGATGTCTAGCTTGTATTGCTTCCAATTTGGTTAAATTGCATCTTCTTAGCTTACACACTATACCTTTGAATATGACACACCTTTCTGTTTTTTGGTACATACTAGTACATCTGTCTATTAACCATGTTCTTACATCAAACTAATGTTCTTGTGTATCCCTCATCAATCACTTATGATGAGGCAGTCAGGCCAGTGGACTAATGTGATAAAAGATCCTCATTTAAAGAATGCAGCGTCAGCCTCCCCACATGATTCTCAAGAAACAGCAAGGCTAGATGAAGATAGTGAATGTAGCTCTATAGTTGATTACCGCATTTCCCCTACACTAGCATCGCAGGTGCTTGCTCTAACTTGGCAGCATGATATGTGGTTGCATGTTGCATATGGTGGCTAGATTATAATTCTTCTAATCTGGTTAAATTGCATGTGCTATTCTGCTTAGTTTATACATTATACTTGTTAATGTGACATGCCTTCCTGTTATTAGTACATAGTACATCTGTCTATTAAGCATGCCCTCACATAAAACTATTGTTTTTTGTATCCCACATAAATCAATATGACGAGATACCTTCAGTATATGCAGTGTGATATTAGTTGCATCTTTGATATGATTTATAGCATGCGCTGCTTCTAATTTGTTGAAATGCCATTTATGATGGAACACTTTTAACTTGCCAGAGTCATATTGGTTGCATCTTTCATGTGGTGTCTAGCTTGCATTGCTTCTTATTTGTTGAAATGGTTTCTGCTTAGTTTACACAAACAGTTGTGAATATGCCATGCCGTCCTATTTTTCGTATCATTCCATCCTGGAATCATGTGTTTGCCTTACATCAAAGTAGTGATTGTCAGTATCATGCACGAATGAGTTCTGAAGAGTGAATTTTATTGCTTTTTCTTGTCGGTTTTACTTGACAATTCAAAATCAATAAAGCGGAAGGAAGTTAGCAAGGCATCGGATGAAGGTGCTCCTTCCAAACGGAGGGCCTCTACAGATTCTACTCCTCCATCCCCCCAAGATGGTTTCCAAGACAACACATGCATAGACACTCAACGTAGCTGTGTTGGTGATGAGCACGTCTCCCCTAGTGCACCATCACAGGTGCTCCCTGTAACTTGGCACTGTTATATGTGGTTGCATGTTATGTATGATGTCTAGCTTGTATTGCTTCTAATTTTGTTGAATTTCATCTGCTTACTTTACACATTATACTTGTGACTAAGACACGTGTTCCTGTTTCTAGAACATACAATATCTGTCTATCACACCATGTTCTTACATCAAAGTACATTTGTTCTGAAGAACTAAATTGTTATTCATTTTTCTTGTCGGCTTGACTTAACATGGCACAGAGAAAGAGGAAGCAAGACAGAACGACATGGAAAGGGAAGCGGAACAATCCTGCAGATTCTGCAAGTACTGATGGTGCAATAGAAGGTCAAAGTCCAGCGGAAAATTGTACCGATAGGGTATCCCGTGCTACACGAGCTGTAGAACAAGCCAAACAGAAACAAATAGCTGCCACCAAACAAGCAGAGACAACCCTAGTTGTTGCAACACCTTCCACAGTACCACCAGCTGCACGATTTACTCGTTGGTCAACTTAGCTAGCAGCACGTTCCCAAGCTCCCTTGCCACATGACACTACTTCCAAAGCACTCTTGACACAAGATGAGTTGGCAAGATCAGATGAACTTTGTGAGCTTCAACAGCAAGAAGGTAGTTGCTGGAGTCAAGTTAAAGTTGCATGCTTCTTTACATGTAGTCTCACAGTTTGATGTACACTAACACTTCCTATGTTTGTTGTTGGACTAGCACCTAGGCGCAAGAGGAAACAAACTTCAGGGATAATTCTCGATAGGTTAACTAAATCTAGAGGAGGAAGAATGGAGATCCGTTTTGAGGCAGGTTTAAAAAGGCCACATGATGCTACAGAGTCAGCCAAGTTAGTATCAGAGGCAACGGTTGCTGTTAGGTGTCATGTACGTATCCTCCCAACATGGATTGAGTACAGGAATGACAAAGACGAAACCCAGTTCAACACCTTCCTCGACCATTTATCTGTAAGTATGGTTATGTATGGAAACTAGTAATATCGTTTTGCTCTATCCAATACTTTCTAGGTTTTTTGATAATGAGACTCCCATAATTTTCAACAAATGAGGTTCAAGTTGGATAGCCAAGATGATGCAACCAGACAAGCTTGCACCCATGTTTTCAAGTCTGCTCTATGACAGTATCGGTATAACTTGAGGAAAACTCACTTTTAAGGCAAGGCTAACAGTGAACTTGCCCAAACATCTCCAGTGGAAAATATATCTGATGAAGACTGGAGAGGCCTTGTTAAATATTGGTCCGTCTGAAGTATCAGGTACATTATATATATATGTGATCAAATCACATGTTGAAGTCCTATTTACGCATGTGCCACACAAATCTATCTTCTTGTAGGTGAACTGTTCAAAGAACAAGGCCAACCGTACGAAAGTGAAATTCCAACAGACGACAGGATCTCGTAGCTATATTGCACACTGTGAGGCTCTTGTAATTAGCTGTTGTTTCACTCTTTTCGCTGTACCATATTATCAGATCTATATTGACTTGTTCCAAATGCAGAGGAAAGCTCGCAAGGACCAAAAAGTACCTGGACCAAATGCTGTGGAAATCTTCAAGGACTGTCACACCAGCAAGAAGAAGGGCAATACTACACAAGTCAAAGCCGCTATTGTAAGTCCTTAATCCTCATGCCTTTTAACTACTACTTACTCTGACTTGTGCCTTGAACTGCATGGTTTGCAGCCAATGTCTATTACTCTTTTCAATTTTATACACAATTGTCTTAGCGTATCATTGCACCTTACAAGGTTTAAAAGAGAGGAGTGATGTTCCTTTGATCTTGACCTGTAATCTACTTCCGTGCTGGACTTGCCCACACAATGTTACAATTGCCTGTTTGTCTGTTCTCAGTTGTTTTGTGATATGAATGATGTCATACTGTGCTTACCGTATTATAAACTTTGTCTCTTTATACTTAGCCCTCAATACAATGTGAAGAAATAGACAATACATTAGCGATGGTACATGGTCATATGTTTGGAACCTGGTGTATTATGTACTTTGCAATAAAATACAACTATTATTTTACATGGGTTCACCTGAATAAGTTCTGTATATAGACCAAATCTATTTTGTTTGGTTTTGCTGCCTCCTTAATATCTTCTGTTCTGGTACTACTAATGTAAAACCTCAACTTTTTAGCGAGCTATGGAAAAAATGGTGGAACTGCCACCTTCTGAAGGTGGCGAGGCAACTATAACCGCAATGTCAGCTCTTACTGCAGTGGGTCAGTACCTGTCCAGTAGCTGTGCCAAAAGCACTTTCCTGCGTAATACTGGCTTGGTTGTTAAGGCAATCTCGTCCAAACTGCCTCATGATCAAGATATGCAAGCTCAAAACAATGTTGTATCTGCGCTCCAGACACAAGTCCATTCCCTAACGGAGACCCTTTGTGAAACAAGGAGAGACATTGTTCAATGTTGTCAAGATATGCATGGTTTTGAAACCAGACTATCAAACATTTGCTATGTTGTTCAGGAGCCTAGGAGAACTGAAGACGAAGGTTATGGTGCTCCATCGGACAATACAGCATGAAAACGTAACAATCAGGTCAAACGAACTGAGCTTCTGAACTTCTGGTGGTGCATTTATCTGCTGGACTGTTAACTTTTATGCAAACCTTCCTTTTGTATAGTGTAGGGTGTTCCCTACATTTGCACTGGTGGCGAACTTTGATGCCCAGTGGATGTAATATGTGTAATAGCCGTGATAGCCTAGCATAAGTTGCTTGCTTATTTATTTCCTTATTGTCTTGTTTATTTGTTTTCTTGTAGTCAGTGCAGTTCTTCTGCGGTTTGCTAGTGGCCGCAATAATGTATTTTTTAAAACTAGGCCACATTAACCATGGGCTACATATTTACTATAGTTAACATGGGCCTCCTACGGGCCGTAGAAACAATGGGCCTTCTATGGGCCGTAGAAACAATGGGCCTTCTACGGGGCGTAGAAACAATGGGCCTTATACGGGCCGTAGACATAATGGGCCTTCTACGGGCCGTATGATTGGTTGGCCAAACATGGGCCAATAACAGACCACATTATGGCCGTAAATGGCTAGAGTTGAAATCGTCCGTTCATGGGCCGACCATAACGGGCAGTCGTTAATTTGCCGTATATGATGACGCCATGAAAATGGCCCAACGTATTAATGGGCCACAAACCGGCCGACTGTAACCACGGGCTGAATTTGGCCCACAAGTAGAAAATGACGGTAATGGGCCGTAAGTAAAAGAATGCTGGAAATGAGCCCAAGAATAATTTGGCCCTGAGAAGGCCGAAAGATAACATGGACTAGAAACGGCCAACCTGAATAATGGGCCGTTAACGGGTATAAAGTGATACACTGTTCATTATGGGCCAGTTTTACCACTGGCCGTTAATGGGTATAAAGTGATACATTGTTCATTACAGGCCAGTTTTACCACGGGCCGTTAATGGGCCGAAGTTACTAAGGGCCTCATATGGGCTGAAAGACGTCATGGGCCATACATGGGCCGGAAGTTAAAACGGGCTGGAATTATACTGGACGGCCCAGATGACGCTACTGGGCCTAATTCGGATAGGCCGTAAACGGGCCCTGGGTTAGCGGGCTGTAAATGGGCTATATGCGAACAGGTCATTAACAGGCTTGCCGTGGGCCGGGCCGCCACCTTTTAACCAAGTCAAACGGGTCGGCCTTTTCACAAGAATGGGCCTCTGTTGGGTCGTGCCACGTGTCGACGTATCATAGGCGCTTTGGGTCCAATGAGTGGATGACATCTGTCCCAATGGTGAGCCGACACGTGTTTCCTCCAGCCAATGATGATTTTACACATGGAAAATCCCCATTGGTTGGGGCTGTTAACGGGTTATCGGATCCAAAACCGGACCCGATAGCTTAACGGCGTTCCGTTACGGAGGATGCCACGTGTCGGTCACCCTTGACGAAAGCACTTCCGTGACGCGTGATTTATCGTCATTGAAGTGGACACTTCCGTGATGATAATTTTGATAATGTCATGGAACACTTCTACGACAGCACAGGTATGCCTATCTTGATTCTGTCATAAATTTGTCATGGATGTACATGCATGACAGAAAACGTGACCTACTGTGACAAACACGTATCATCATGGAATTGTATTTTTTTGTAGTGAATGCATATAAATTGGTTGAAAAATCAAATATGCATGTGTCCTTGGTTGCATGCTTAGGTCCCATGCAAGAAATGGGAATGAATGTCAAACACCCTACCACCGTCACTCGGCCGCAAACATTGAGATACCTGGTTTTTAAATTCTAGTAAATCCAAAACTCGTCTGAAATTCATGAAACTTAGCATGCTATCATGGAGCGGCATCAACATGCCGTGGTAAATTTTTTGTCCCATTTGGGGCAGGTTTGGGTATATTCTTCTCACAAACCAGAGCTTCTCACAACAAGCATGATGGTTTCGGTAGGGAATGTCCCACCTTTGGCGACGAAACGATATTGATACGTCTCCAACGTATCTATAATTTTTGATTGTTCCATGCTATTATATTATCTGATTTGAATGTTTAGTGGGCTTTATCATATACTTTTATATTATTTTTGGGATTAACCTATTAACCGGAGGCCCAGTCAAAATTGTTGTTTTTTGCCTGTTTCAGTGTTTCGCAGAAAAGGAATATCAAACGGAGTCCAAACAGAATGAAACCTTTGGGAACGTGAGTTTTGGAACAAACGTGATTTGATGACTTGTAGATTTTTGCAATAAGTATGTGAGTTCTTTATGACTAATGTTGAGCCATGGATTATACGCACTCTCACCCTTCCATCATTGCTAGCCTCTTTGGTGTCGTGCATTGCCCTTTCTCAACTTGAGAGTTGGTGCAAATTTCGCCGGTGCATCCAAACCCCGTGATATGATACGCCCTATCACACATAAACCTCCTTATATATTCCTCAAAACAGCCACCATACCTACCTATCATGGCATTTCCATAGCCATTCCGAGATATATTGCCATGCAACTTTCCACCATTCCGTTTATTATGACACGCTTCATCATTGTCATATTGCCATGCAAGATCATGTAGTTGACATCGTATTTGTGGCAAATCCACCATGCATATTATTTCATACATGTCACTCTTGATTCATTTCTTATCCCAGTACACCGCCGGAGGCATTCATTTAGAGTCATATTTTGTTCTAGTATCGAGTTGTAATCATTGAGTTGTAAATAAATAGAAGTGTGATGATCATCATTCATAGAGCATTGTCCCTAAAAAAAGAAAGGCCAAATAAAAAAAGAAAGGCCCAAAAGAAATAAGAAAAAATAGAAATAAAAAGGGGCAATGCTACTATCTCCTTTTCCACACTTGTGCTTCAAAGTAGCACCATGATCTTTATGATAGAGAGTCTCTTGATTTATCACTTTCATATACTAGTGGGAATTTTTCATTATAGAACTTGGCTTGTATATTCCAACAATGGGCTTCCTCAAATGCCCTAGGTCTTCGTGAGCAAGCAAGTTGGATGCACACCTGATACGTCTCCAACGTATCTATAATTTTTGATTGTGCCATGCTATATTATATTCTATTGTGGACGTTATTGGGCTTTATTATACACTTTTATATAATTTTTGGGACTAACCTATTAACCGGAGGCCCAGCCCAGAATTACTGTTTTTTGCCTATTTCAGAGCTTCGCAGAAAAAGAATATCAAACGGAGTCCAAACGGAATGAAACCTTCGGGAACGTGATTTTCGGAACGAACGTGATCCAGAGGACTTGGAGTCTACGCAAAGAAACAAACGAGGAAGGCACAAAGTAGGGGGCGCGCCTACCCCCCAGGCGCGCCCTCCACCCTCGTGGGCCCCTCGTTGCTCCACCGACGTACTTCTTCCTCCTATATATACCTACGTACCCCCAAACTACCAGATACGGAGCCAAAAACCTAATTCCACCGCCGCAACTTGCTGTACCCGAGAGATCCCATCTTGGGGCCTTTTCCAGAGCTCCACCGGAGGGGGCATTGATCACGGAGGGCCTCTACATCATCCCCAAGGCCTCTCCGATGAAGTGTGAGTAGTTTACCTCAGACCTTCGGGTCCATAGTTATTAGCTAGATGGCTTCTTCTCTCTTTTTGCATCTTAATATAATGTTCTCCCCCTCTCTTATGGAGATCTATTCGATGTAATCTTCTTTTGCGATGTGTTTGTCGAGATCCGATGAATTATGGTTTTATGATCAAGATTATCTATGAGCAATAATTGAATCTTCTCTGAATTCTTTTATGTATGATTGGTTATCTTTGTAATTCTCTTCGAATTATCAGTTTGGTTTGGCCTACTAGATTGATCTTTCTTGCAATGGGAGAAGTGCTTAGCTTTGGGTTCAATCTTGCGGTGTCCTTTCCCAGTGACAGTAGGGGCAGCAAGGCACGTAGTATTGTTGCCATCGAGGATAAAAAGATGGGTTTTATATCATATTGCATGAGTTTATCCCTCTACATCATGTCATCTTTCTTAATGCGTTACTCTGTTCTTCATGAACTTAATACTCTACATGCATGCTGGATAGCGGTCGATGTGTGGAGTAATAGTAGTAGATGCAGGCAGGAGTCGGTCTACTTGTCTCAGACATGATGCCTATATACATGATCATACCTAGATATTCTCATAACTATGCTCAATTCTATCAATTACTCGACAATAATTTGTTTACCCATCGCAAATACTTATGCTCTCGAGAGAAGCCACTAGTGAAACCTATGGCCCCGGGTCTATTTGCCATCATATTATTCTTCCAACATTTTTATATTTTTATTGCCTTTTATTTTACTTTGCATCTTTATCATGAAAATACCAAAAATATTATCTTATCATCTCTATCAGATCTCACTCTCGTAAGTGACCGAGAAGGGATTGACAACCCTTTATCGCGTTGGTTGCGAGGTTCTTGTTTGTTTGTGCAGGTACGAGGGACTCGTGCGTGGCCTCCTACTGGATTGATACCTTGGTTCTCAAATACTGAGGGAAATACTTGCGCTGCTTTACTGCATCACCCTTTCCTCTTCAAGGGAAAACCAACGCAGTGCTCAAGAGGTAGCAAGAAGGATTTCTGGAGCCGTTGCCGGGGAGGCTTACGCCGATTCAAGTCAAGATTTACTCTCCCGTCAACGAGCCATTTCTGGCGCCGTTGCGGGGGAGTCTACGCAAAAGTCAAGCCATACCAAGTACCCATCATAAACTCATCTCCATCGCGTTACATTATTTGCCATTTGCCTCTCGTTTTCCTCTCCCCCACTTCACCTTTGCCGTTTTATTCACCCTCTTTCCGTTCAATCTTGTGTTACCATGTGCCTTCTTTTTTCTTGCATCTTCGCTTGCTAAAATTTTTTGGATCCTCATCCCCTTGCTAATCTTTTTAAGAGATCCAATTATGATGAACCAATTTCTAGTGATTTGAGTGCACTAGATTGTATTTATGAGGTTTTGCTTGAAATTCGTGAATCTGAAAATTGTGATGAAGAAATTTATGAAGAGATTCACGATAGCTCCTTGAATAAAAAGCATGATTGCAATGATTTTACTATAAATTCTCTTGATGTCAATTGTGCTAATAATATGCAAAACCCTAAGCCTGGGGATGCTAGTTTTGCTATCTCTACTACTTGTTGCAATGATCACGATTGGGGTGATTCTTTTTATGATCTTGAAAATTTATTTAAGCCCCATGATGAATATGAGATTGATAATAATGTTTGCATTAATATTTAAAGTGGGTTTGGAAGAGTGTCGACTTTAGATTCCACATATTTGGAGAATGTTCAATCCTTGCATATGCTAGTTTTTGCTTGCTATGATAATTTGTTTGCCTATAAGATGCCTATGCATAGGAAGTATGTTAGACTTAGATGTGTTTGTCATGTGTTTCATGATGCTCTCTTTGTGCTTCAATTATTGTCTTTCATGTGAGCATCGATAGAATTATCAAAGCCTAGCTAGGGGCGTTAAACGATAGCGCTTGTTGGGAGGCAACCCAATTTTATTTTAGTTTTTTGCTTTTTGCTTCTGTTTAGGAATAAATATTTGATCTATCCTCTGGTTAGATTCGTTTTTGTGTTTTAATTAGAGTTTGTGCCAAGTAAAACCGTTAGGATAACTTACGGTAATAGTTATTTGATTCTGCTGCAGAAAACAGGAACGTGATTTTTAGTTGATTCTTTTTTCTGTAGATCAATAAACAAATTATCTAGAACTTCCTAATTTGGATGAATTTTTCACGTTCCAGAAGTTTGCGTTAGTTACATATTACTACAGACTGTTCTGTTTTTGACAGATTCTGTTTTTCGTGTGTTGTTTGCTTATTTTGATGATTCTATGGCTAGTAAATTAGTTTATGAACCATAGGGAAGTTGGAATACAGTAAGTTTAACACCAATATAAATAAAGAATTAGTTCATTACAGTACCTTGAAGTGGTGTTTTGTTTTCTTTCGCTAACGGAGCTTATGAGATTTTCTATTGAGTTTTGTGTTATGAAGTTTTCAAGTTTTGGGTAAAAGATTTGATGGATTATGGAATAAGGATTGGCAAGAGCCAAAGCTTGGGGATGACCATGGCACCCCAAGATAATATAAGGACACCTAAAAGCCAAAGCTTGGGGATGCCCCGGAAGGCATCCACTCTTTCGTCTACTTCCATCGGTAACTTTACTTGGAGCTATATTTTTATTCACCACATCATATGTGTTTTGCTTGGAGCGTCTTGTATGATTTGAGTCTTTGCTTTTTAGTTTACCAAAATCATCCTTACTGTACACACCTTTTGAGAGAGACACACATGATTCGGAATTTATTAGAATACTCTATGTGCTTCACTTATATCTTTTGAGCTATATAGTTTTGCTCTAGTGCTTCACTTATATCTTTTAGAGCACGATGGTGGATTTGTTTTATAGAAAATATTGTTCTCTCATGCTTCACTTATATTATTTTGAGAGTCCTACAAAACAGCATGGTAATTTTCTTCATTCATGAAATTAATCCTAATATGCAAGGTATTCAATGTTAGTAAAAAAATTCTCTTATGAGTGTGTTGAATACTAAGAAAAGTTTGATGCTTGATGATTTGTTTTGAGATATGGAGGTAGTAATATCAGAGTCATGCTAGTTGAGAAATTATGAATTTGAGAAATACTTGTGTTGAAGTTTGTGATTCCCGTAGCATGCACGTATAGTGAACCGTTATGTGACGAAGTTGGAGCATGATATATTTATTGATTGTCTTCCTTATGTGTGGAGGTCGGGATCGCGTGATGGTTAACTCCTACCAACCCTTCCCCTAGGAGCATGCGTGTAGTACTTTGTTTTGATGACTTGTAGATTTTTGCAATAAGTATGTGAGTTCTTTATGACTAATGTTGAGTCCATGGATTATACGCACTCTCACCCTTTCACCATTGCTAGCCTTTCTAGTACCGTGCAACTTTCGCCGGTGCAATACCACCACCATATACCTTCCTCAAAACAGCCACCATACCTACCTATTATGGCATTTCTATAGCCATTCCGAGATATATTGCCATGCAACTTTCCACCGTTCCGTTTATTATGACACGCTCCATCATTGTCATATTGCTTAGCATGATCATGTAGTTGACATAGTATTTGTGGCAAAGCCACCGTTCATAATTCTTTCATACATGTCGCTGATGATTCATTGCATGTCCCGGTACACCGCCGGAGCCATACACATAGAGTCATATTTTGTTCTAAGTATCGAGTTGTAATTCTTGAGTTGTAAGTAAATAAAAGTGTGATGATCATCATTATTAGAGCATTGTCCCATGTGAGGAAAGGATGATGGAAACTATGATTCCCCCACAAGTCGGGATGAGGTTCCGGACTAAAAAAAGAGTCCAAAGAAAAAAATAGAAAAGGCCCAAAAATGAGAGAAAAGAGAGAAGGGACAATGTTACTATCCTTTTACCACACTTGTGCTTCAAAGTAGCACCAAGATCTTCATGATAGAGAGTCTCCTATTTTGTCACTTTCATATACTAGTGGGAATTTTTTCATTATAGAACTTGGCTTGTATATTCCAATGATGGGCTTCCTCAAATTGCCCTAGGTCTTCGTGAGCAAGCAAGTTGGATGCACACCCACTTAGTTTCCTTTTGAGCTTTCATAATCTTATAGCTCTAGTGCATCTGTTACATGGCAATCCCTACTCTGTCACATTGATATCTATTAATGGGCATCTCCATAGCCCGTTAATATGCCTAGTTGATGTGAGACTATCTTCTCCCTTTTTGTCTTCTCCACAACCACCATATTCTATTCCACATATAGTGCTATGTCCATGGCTCACACTCATGTATTCCGTGAAAGTTGAAAAAGTTTGAAAATTCTAAAGTACGAAACAATTGCTTGGATGAAACCGGGGTTGTGCATGATATAAATATTTTGTGTGATGAAGATAGAGCATAGCCAGACTATATGATTTTGTAGGGATAACTTTCTTTAGCCATGTTATTTTGAGAAGACATGATTGCTTAAATTATTATGCATGAAGTATTATTACTTTTATGTCAATATTAAACTTTTATCTTGAATCTTTCGGATCTGAATATTCAAACCACAATTAAGAGGATTACATTAAAAACCATGCCAAGTAGCATTCCACATCAAAAATTCTGTTTTATCATTTACCTACTCGAGGACGAGCAGGAATTAAGCTTGGGGATGCTTGATACGTCTCCAACGTATCTATAATTTTTGATTGTTCCATGCTATATTATATTCTGTTTTGGACATTATTGGGCTTTATTATACACTTTTATATCATTTTTGGGACTAACCTATTAACCGGAGGCCCAACCCAGAATTGCTATTTTTTGCCTATTTCAGAGTTTCGCAGAAAAAGAATATCAAACGGAGTCCAACGGAATGAAACCTTCGGGAACGTGATTTTCGGAATGAACGTGATCCAGAGGACTTGGAGTCTACGCAAAGCAACGAACAAGGAAGGCACGAGGTAGGGGGCGCGCCTACCCCCAACCCCAGGCACGCCCTCCACCCTCGTGGGCCCCTCGTTGCTCCACCGCCGTACTTCTTCCTCCTATATATACCTACGTACCCCCAAACTACCAGATACGGAGCCAAAAACCTAATTCCACCGCCCCAACTTTCTGTACCCGAGAGATCCCATCTGGTGGCCTTTTACGGAGCTCCGCCGGAGGGGGCATTGATCACGGAGGGCCTCTACATCATCCGCAAGGCCTCTCCGATGAAGTGTGTGTAGTTTACCTCAGACCTTCGGGTCCATAGTTATTAGCTAGATGGCTTCTTCTCTCTTTTTGGATCTCAATACAATGTTCTCCCCCTCTCTTGTGGAGATCTATTCGATGTAATCTTCTTTTGCGGTGTGTTTGTCGAGATCCGATGAATTGTGGGTTTATGATCAACATTCTCTATGAGCAATAATTGAATCTTCTCTGAATTCTTTTATGTATGATTGGTTATCTTTCCAAGTCTCTTCGAATTATCAGTTTGGTTTGGCCTACTAGATTGATCCTTCTTGCAATGGGAGAAGTTATTAGCTTTGGGTTCAATCTTGCGGTGTCCTTTCCCAATGACAGTAGGGGCAGCAAGGCACGTATTGTATTGTTGCCATCGAGGATAAAAAGATGGGGTTTATATCATATTGCATGAGTTTATCCCTCTACATCATGTCATCTTTCTTAATGCGTTACTCTTTTCTTCATGAACTTAATACTCTAGATGCATGCTGGATAGCGGTTGATGTGTGGAGTAATAGTAGTAGATGCAGGAAGGAGTCGGTCTACTTGTCTCGGACGTGATGCCTATATACATGATCATACCTAGATATTCTCATAACTATGCTCAATTCTATCAATTGCTCGACAATAATTTGTTTACCCATCGCAAATACTTATGCTCTCTAGAGAAGCCACTATTGAAACCTATGGCCCCCGGGTCTATTTACCATCATATTAATCTTCCAACACTTTGCTATTTTTATTTCCTTTTATTTTACTTTGCATCTTTATCATAAAAATACCAAAAATATTATCTTATCATCTCTATCAGATCTCACTCTCGTAAGTGACCGACAAGGGATTGACAACCCTTTATCGCGTTGGTTGCGAGGTTCTTGTTTGTTTGTGTTGGTGCGAGGGACTCGTGCGTGGCCTCCTACTGGATTGATACCTTGGTTCTCAAAAACTGAGGGAAATACTTACGCTGCTTTACTGCATCACCCTTTCCTCTTCAAGGGAAAACCAACGCAGTGCTCAAGAGGTAGCAACACCCACTTAGTTTCATTTTTTGAGCTTTCATACATTTATAGCTCTAGTGAACCTGCTGCATGGCAATCCCTACTCCTTGCGTTGACATCAATTAATGGGCATCTCCATAGCCCGTTGATTAGCCGCGTCAACGTGAGACTTTCTCCTTTTTTGTCTTCTCCACACAACCCCCATCATCATATTCTATTCCACCCATAGTGCTATGTCCATGGCTCACGCTCGTGTATTGCGTGAAGGTTGAAAAAGTTTGAAAATTCGTAAGTATGAAACAATTGCTGGGCTGAAACCGAGGTTGTGCATGATTTGAATATTTTGTGTGACGAAGATGCGATATAGCCAAACTATATGATTTTGTAGGGATGAACTTACTTTGGCCATGTTATTTTGAGAAGACATAATTGCTTAGTTAGTATGCTTGAAGTATTATTATTTTTATGTCAATATTAAACTTTTATCTTGAATCTTTCAGATCTGAACATTCATGCCATAATAAAGAAAGTTACATTGAGAAATATGCTAGGTAGCATTCCACATCAAAAATTCTGTTTTTATCATTTACCTACTCGAGGACGAGCAGGAATTAAGCTTGGGGATGCTTGATACGTCTCCAATGTATCTATAATTTTTGATTGTTCCATGCTATTATATTATTTGATTTGGATGTTTAATGGGATTTATCAAATACTTTTATATTATTTTTGGGACTAACCTATTAACCGGAGGCCCAACCCAAATTGCTGTTTTTTGCCTATTTCAGTGTTTCGCAGAAAAGGAATATCAAACGGAGTCCAAACGGAATGAAACCTTCGGGAACGTGATTTTGGGAACAAACGTGATCCAGAGGACTTGGAGTGGACGTCAAGCTACCAACAAGGAGGCCACGAGGCAGGGAGGCGCGCCTGCCCCCCTGGGCGCACCCCCAGCTTCTTGGGCCCCTCATAGCTCCACCGACCTACTTCTTCCTCCTATATATACCTACGTACCCCAAAAACATCCAGGAGCACCACGAGACCCTATTTCCACCGCCACAACCTTCTGTACCCGTGAGATCCCATCTTGGGGCCTTTTCCGGCGCTCCGCCGGAGGGGGCATTGTTCACGGAGGGCTTCTACATCAACACCATAGCCTCTCCGATGATGTGTGAGTAGTTTACCTCAGACCTTCGGGTCCATAGTTATTAGCTAGATGGCTTCTTCTCTCTCTTTGGATCTCAATACAAAGTTCTCCTCGATTCTCTTGGAGATCTATTCGATGTAATCTTGTTTTGCGGTGTGTTTGTCGAGATCCGATGAATTGTGGGTTTATGATCAAGATTATCTATGAACAATATTTGAATCTCCTCTGATTTCTTTTATGTATGATTGGTTATCTTTGCAAGTCTCTTCGAATTATCAGTTTGGTATGGCCTACTAGATTGATCTTTCTTGCAATGGGAGAAGTGCTTAGCTTTGGGTTCAATCTTGCGGTGCTCGATCCCAGTGACAGTAGGGGAAACAACACGTATTGTATTGTTGCCATCGAGGATAAAAAGATGGGGTTTATATCATATTGCTTGAGTTTATCCCTCTACATCATGTCATCTTGCTTAATGCGTTACTCCGTTCTTATGAACTTAATACTCTAGATGCATGCTAGATAGCGGTCGGTGTGTGGAGTAATAGTAGTAGATGCAGGCAGGAGTCGGTCTACTTGTCATGGACGTGATGCCTATATACATGATCATGCCCAGATATTCTCATAACTATGCACTTTTCTATCAATTTCTCGACAGTAATTTGTTCACCCACCGTAATACTTATGCTATCTTGAGAGAAGCCACTAGTGAAACCTATGGCCCACGGTTCTATTTTCCATCATATTAATCTCCTGTCAACAAGCTATTTCCGTCGCCGTTTATTTTGCTTTCTTTATTTTTAGTCTTTATCAGAAAAATACCAAAAATATTATCTTATCATCTCTATCAGATCTCACTTTTGCAAGTGGCCGTGAAGGGCATGACAACCCCTTTATCGCGTTGGTTGCAAGGTTCTTATTGTTTGTGTAGGTACGAGGGAGTTGAGCGTGGCCTCCTACTTGATTGATACCTTGGTTCTCAAAAACTAAGGTAAATACTTACGCTACTTTGCTGCATCACCCTTTCCTCTTCAAGGGAAAACCAATGCTATGCTCAAGAGGTAGCAGATATCCATTGCCTCTTATTGCTTTCAAAAAAATTCTCGTGTCAACATAGAACAACAGGAGTTTTATGTCAATTTTTTGGATTTTTCGGGGTTCGTTTGGACATTTTTATGCATTAATTGAGTTTTCAATGCATTTATGTGCATAATTCAAATTTGAACTACATGCACATGTTTCAGTGCATATAAATTGGTTGAAATATCAAATCTTTGTCCTTGAGTGCATGCTTAGGTCCCATGCAAGAAATGGGAATGAATTTCAAACACCAGGGCACCGTTGATTGCAGACAAAACATTGAGATATTTTGTTTTAAAATTCTAGTAAATCCAAAACTCATTTGTAGTTCATAAAACTTGGCATGCTATCATTGAATGGCACCCAACATGCTGTGGTATTTTTCGTGTCCATTTTGAGAGAAGGCGCACTCGAATAACAGCCAACAAAGGCACTTTGAAAAAATAGCTGCCACTTTAATATCTCAAACATTTGCATAATTCAAATCGTGTGCGTTCTGTTAACCATTCACGTGAGACCATTTGTCTTCATTTTAATGGCTATAGGAGGTGCTGTGCGGACAGCTGCTTGACTGAACGGGAGGCGTGCGAGCGGAGTCCGGTGCGCAGGCTGATCGAGAGGCGTGCAAGTTATCCTCCAATGCGCAGGCTCACCGGGAAGCCTGCGAGTTGTACGCTACGCAGGCTCACTAGGAATCGAGCCCTTTGACTTCCATGGCCGCCCGCCATCCTCTCCATTAATGGCGCTCGAGCCGCTTCTTAATACGGGCGGCCATATTGTTCACTTCGCATTCCCCTCCCTCCCGCAGACCTCCACCAACGCTATGGCGTAGAAGGAGCATCTGCCAGTAGTCTTCAAGTTTGGTGAAGTCGACTCCGAGCCAGAGGAGATAGAAAATAAGGAGGAATGGGGCCTCATGGACATGGCCCAGAACAAGCTGGCCGCGACGGTTGCTACCCCCGCTCCCGCTCCCGTCCCAGCTCCCATCCCCGCGCCCTGATACATCTCCAACGTATCTATAATTTTTGATTGTTCCATGCTATTGTATTATCTGATTTGGATGTTTAATGGGCTTTATTATACACTTTTATATTATTTCTGGGAGTAACCTACTAACCGGAGGCCCAGCCCAAATTGCTATTTTTTGCCTATTTCAGTGTTTCGTAGAAAAGGAATATCAAACGGAATCCAAACGGAATGAAACCTTTGGGAGAGTGATTTTTGGAACAAACGCAATCCAGGGGACTTGGAGTGGGCGTCAAGAAAGAAGCGAGAAGGCCACGAGGTAGGGAGGCGCGCCTGCCCCCTGGGCGCGCCCCCACCCTCGTGGGCCCCTCGCAGCTCCACCGACCTACTTCTTCCTATATATACCCACGTACCCTGAAAACATCCGAGAGCACCATGAAACCCTATTTCCACCGCCGCAACCTTCTGTACCAGTGAGATCCCATCTTGGGGCCTTTTCCGGCGCTCCGTCGGAGGGGGCATTGATCACAGAGGGCTTCTACATCAACACCATAGCCTCTCCGATGATGTGTGAGTAGTTTACCTCAGACCTTCGGGTCCATAGTTATTAGCTAGATGGCTTCTTCTCTCTCTTTGGATCTCAATACAAAGTTCTCCTCGATTCTCTTGGAGATCTATTCGATGTAATCTTGTTTTGCGGTGTGTTTCTCGAGATCCGATGAATTGTGGGTTTATGATCAAGATTATCTATGAACAATATTTGAATCTCCTCTGATTTCTTTTATGTATGATTGGTTATCTTTGCAAGTCTCTTCGAATTATCAGTTTGGTATGGCCTACTAGATTGATCTTTCTTGCAATGGGAGAAGTGCTTAGCTTTGGGTTCAATCTTGCGGTGCTCGATCCCAGTGACAGTAGGGGAAACAACACGTATTGTATTGTTGCCATCAAGGATAAAATGATGGGGTTTATATCATATTGCTTGAGTTTATCCCTCTACATCATGTCATCTTGCTTAATGCGTTACTCCGTTCTTATGAACTTAATACTCTAGATGCATGCTAGATAGCGGTCGGTGTGTGGAGTAATAGTAGTAGATGTAGGCAGGAGTCGGTCTACTTGTCACGGACGTGATGCCTATATAGATGATCATGCCCAGATATTCTCATAACTATGCACTTTTCTATCAATTTCTCGACAGTAATTTGTTCACCCACCGTAATACTTATGCTATCTTGAGAGAAGCCACTAGTGAAACCTATGGCCCCCGGGTCTATTTTTCATCATATTAGTCTTTCATCAACTTGCCAATTTCTTTCGTCATTTATTTTGCAATCTTTTCCAATCTATAAAACAAAAATACCAAAAATATTTATCTTATTATCTCTATCAGATCTCACTTTTGCAAGTGGCCGTGAAAGGATTGAAAACCCCTTTATCGCGTTGGTTGCAAGGTTCTTATTTGTTTGTGTAGGTACGAGGGACTTGCGTGTGGCCTCCTACTGGATTGATACCTTGGTTCTCAAAAACTGAGGGAAATACTTACACTACTTTGTTGCATCACCCTTTCCTCTTCAAGGGAAAACCAACGCAATGCTCAAGAGGTAGAAAGAAGGATTTCTGGTGCCGTTGTCGGGGAGTCTACGCACAAGTCAAGACATACCAAGTACCCATCACAAACTCTTATCCCTCGCATTACATTATTTGCCATTTGCCTCTCGTTTTCCTCTCCCCCACTTCACCTTTGCCTTTTCTTCACCTTCTCCCTGTATGTCTTTTTGTTTGTGTTTCCACGTGCCTTCTATCTGCTTGCATCTTTGCTTGCTAAAAATCTATTGATATGGATCCAATTAAAGTGTTCTACTTGGATCATCTTCGATCCTTATGCGCTCGTGCTGAAACCCAAACTAGCCTAGTCGATGGGAAATCTTTAGATGAACATGCTCATTTTGTGCATCACCGTTTGTCTGAAAAAGGGAGACTCTTATGGGGTCAAATAAACAGATTGCTTTGTTATGCTTGGAATCTTTGTGAAATTTATGATTTTACTTGTTTCTCTAAGAACCCTAAAAAACACCTTCCCTACCTATGTGAGTTTAATGAAAATGAAATCTTATCTTCTTATGCAAAGGGTGTTTATAGTTACTATGATATCGAACAAACTGAAGAATTTGTTGCTTTTAAGGGTGCTTATGAAGTTGCTTCTTTGGTTGAAAAGTATGATACTACTCTCTACGAATCTGAAAATTTTGACATACTTAAATATTGTTATGAAAACTATGCTCATAATGTCTATGTCAAAGAATTTACTGAGAGAATGACCGTTGCTTTGGAAGAAAATAATGATACGCACGAATCTATAGATAATGATGATTCCGATGATTTGATTGAAATATCCCTTGATGAACATGATGCTTGCTATTCTTGTGGCCATGATGCCAATATTTATGAAGATGAATTTGCTATAGTTCCTTATGTTAAACATGAGATCGTTGCTATTGCACCCATACTTGGTAGTTCCTTTGATGAAAAGCATGATTGCAATGATTTTACTATAAATTCTCTTGATGTCAATTATGCTAATAATATGAATAACCCTAAGCTTGGGGATGCTAGTTTTGCTATGTCTACTACTTGTTGCAATGATCATGATTGGGGTGATTCTTCTTATGATCTTGAAAATTTGTTTAAGCCCCATGATGAATATGAGATTGATAATAGTGTTTGCAATAATATTGAAAGTGGGTTTGGAAGAGTGTCAACTTTAGATCCCACATATTTGGAGAATGTTCAATCTTATGGTATTTTTGATAAAAGTGGGTTTGGAGAGGTCATGACTTTAGTTAATGTTAGTCCCACTATTTTGGAAGAGTGTCAACTTTGCATGCATGTGGATCGTGTTGAAAATATTTTATGTGATAGCTATTTTGTTGAATTTTCTTATGATCCCACATGTAATTATTATGAGAGAGGAAAATATGGTTGTAGAAATTTTCATGATACTAAATTACCTCTCGTCATGTTGAGATTGCTATCGTCTCTTTCTTCTTCCTTGCATACGCTAATTTTTGCTTGCTATGATAATTTGTTTACTTATAAAATACATATGCATAGGAAGTATGTTAGACTTAGATGTGTTTATCACGTGTTCTATGATGCTCTCTTTGTGCTTTAATTCTTGTCTTTCATGTGAACATCATTAAAATTATTAGTGCCTAGCTAAAAGGCTTTAAAGAAAAGCGCTTGTTGGGAGACAACCCAATATTTTTCCCTTGCTGTTATTCAATAAATATTTGATCTAGCCTCTGGTTAGATGTGTTTTTGTGTTTTAATTAGTGTTTGTGCCAAGTAAAACCTTTAGGATAACCTATGGTGATAGTTATTTGATCTTGTTGTAAAAAACAGAGACTTTGAACGCACGAGATTAGTTTTAATAAATCACAGAAAAGTGATTTTCAGTTGATTATTTCCGCAGTATATTAGTAAACAAATTATCTAGGACTTCCTAATTTGGTAGAATTTTTGGGGTTCCGGAAGTTTGCGTTAGATACAGATTGCTACAGACTGTTCTGTTTTTGACAGATTCTGTTTTTCGTGTGTTGTTTGCTTATTTTGATGAATCTATGGCTAGTATCGGAGGTTATGAACCATAGAGAAGTTGGAATACAGTAGGTTTAACAACAATATAAATAAAGAATTAGTTCATTACAGTACCTTGAAGTGGTGGTTTGTTTTATTTCGCTAACGGAGCTCATGAGATTTTCTGTTGAGTTTTGTGTTGTGAAGTTTTCAAGTTTTTGGGTAAAGATTTGATGGTTTATGGAATAAGGAGTGGCAAGAGCCTAAGCTTGGGGATGACCAAGGCACCCCTAGGTAAAATCCAAGGACAACCAAAATCCTAAGCTTGGGGATGCCCCGGAAGGCATCCCCTCTTTCGTCTTCGTCCATCGGTAACTTTACTTGATGCTATATTTTTATTCACCACATGATATGTGTTTTGCTTGGAGCGTCTTGTATGGTTTGAGTCTTTGCTTTTTAGTCTAACACAATCATCCTTGCTGTACACACCTTTTGGGAGAGACACACATGAATCGGAATTTATTAGAATACTCTATGTGCTTCACTTATATCTTTTGAGCTAGATAATTTTGCTCTAGTGCTTCACTTATATCTTTTAGAGCACGGTGGTGGTTTTATTTTATAGAAATTATTGATCTCTCATGCTTCACTCATATTATTTTGAGAGTCTTTTAGAACAGCATGGTAATTTGCTTTGGTTGAAATTAGTCCTAATATAATAGGCATCCAAGACGGATATAATAAAAACTATCATATAAAGTGCATTGAATACTATGAGTAGTTTGATACTTAATGATTGTTTTGAGATATGGAGATAGTGATATTAAAGTTGTGCTAGTTGAGTAATTTTGAAATTGAGAAATACTTGTGTTGAAGTTTGCAAGTCCCGTAGCATGCACGTATGGTGACCGTTGTGTAACAAATTTGAAACATGAGGTGTTCTTTGAGTGTCATCCTTTGTGTGGAGGTCGGGATCGCGCGATGGTTAACTCCTACCAACCCTTCCCCTAGGAGCATGAGTGTAGTGCTTGGTTTTGATGACTTGTAGATTTTTGCAATAAGTATGTGAGTTCTTTATGACTAATGTTGAGCCCATGGATTATACGCACTCTCATCCTTCCATCATTGCTAGCCTCTTCGGTACCGTGCATTGCCCTTTCTCACCTTGAGAGTTGGTGCAAACTTCACCGGTGCATCCAAACCCCATGATATGATACGCTCTATCACACATAAACCTCCTTATATCTTCCTCAAAACAGCCACCATACCTACCTATCATGGCATTTCCATAGCCATTCAGAGATATATTGCCATGAAACTTTCCACCATTTCATTTATTATGACACGCTTCATCATTGTCATATTGCCATGCATGATCATGTAGTTGACATCGTATTTGTGGCAAAGCCACCATGCATATTATTTCATACATGTCACTCTTGATTCATTGCCCATCCCGGTACACCACCGGAGGCATTCATATAGAGTCATATTTTGTTCTGGTATCGAGTTGTAATCCTTGAGTTGTAAATAAATAGAAGTGTGATGATCATCATTCATAGAGCATTGTCCCAAAAAAAGAGGCCAAATAAAAAAAGGCCCAAAAAAGAAAATAAATAAAAAAGGGAGAATGCTACTATCTCTTTTTCCACACTTGTGCTTCAAAGTAGCACCATGATCATTATGATAGAGAGTCTCTGGTTTTGTCACTTTCATATACTAGTGGGAATTTTTCATTATAGAACTTGGCTTGTATATTCCAACAATGGGCTTCCTCAAATGCCCTAGGTCATCGTGAGCAAGCAAGTTGGATGCACACCCACTTACTTTCATTTGTTGAGCTTTCATACATTTATAGCTCTAGTGCATCCGTTACATGGCAATCCCTACTCCTTACGTTGACATCAATTGATGGGCATCTCCATAGCCCGCTGATTAGCCGCGTCAACGTGAGACTTTCTCCTTTTTTGTTTTCTCCACACAACCCCCATCATCATATTCTATTCCACCCATAGTGTTATGTCCATGGCTGATGCTCATGTATTGCGTGAAAGTTAAAAAAGTTTGAAATTCTTAAGTATGAAACAATTGCTTGGCCGAAACCAGGGTTGTGCATGATTTGAAAATTTTGTGTGACGGAGATGGGACATAGCCAAACTATATGATTTTGTAGGGATGAACTTACTTTGGCCATGTTATTTTGAGAAGACATAATTGCTTAGTTAGTATGCTTGAAGTATTATTATTTTTATTACAATATTAAACTTTTATCTTGAATCTTTCGGATCTGAATATTCATGCCACAATAAAGAAAATTACATTGAGAAATATGCTAGGTAGCATTCCACATCAAAAATTCTGTTTTTATCATTTACCTACTCAAGGACGAGCAGGAATTAAGCTTGGGGCTACTTGATACGTCTCCAACATATCTATAATTTTTGATTGTTCCATGCTATTATATTATATGATTTGGATGTTTAATGGGCTTTATTATACACTTTTATATTATTTTTGGGACTAACCTACTAACCGGAGGCCCAACCCAAATTGTTGTTTTTTTGCCTATTTCAGTGTTTCCGAGAAAAAGAATATCAAACGGAATCCAAATGGAATGAAACCTTCGGGAGAGTGATTTTTGGAACAAACGCAATCTAGGGGAATTGGAGTGGACGTCAAGAAAGAAGCGAGGAGGCCACGTGGTAGGGAGGCGCGCCTGCCCCCCCTAGGGGCGCCCCCCGCTCTCATGGGCCCCTCGCAGCTCCACCGACCTACTTCTTCCTATATATACCCACGTACCCCAAAACTAAAGGAAATATGCCCTACAGGCAATAATAAAGTTATTATTTATTTCCTTATATCATGATAAATGTTTATTATTCATGCTAGAATTGTATTATCCGGAAACATAATACTTGTGTGAATACATAGACAAACCAAACGTCACTAGCTCGTTAATCAAAGATGGTTATGTTTCCTAACCATGGACAAAGAGTTGTTATTCGATTAACGGGATCACATCATTAGGTGAATGATCTGATTGACATGACCCATTCCATTAGCTTAGCACCCGATCGTTTAGTATGTTGCTATTGCTTTCTTCATGACTTATACATGTTCCTATGACTATGAGATTATGAAACTCCCGTTTACCGGAGGAACACTTTGTGTGCTACCAAACGTCACAACGTAACTGGGTGATTATAAAGGAGCTCTACAGGTGTCTCCAAAGGTGAATGTTGGGTTGGCGTATTTCGAGATTAGGATTTGTCACTCCGATTGTCGGAGAGGTATCTCTGGGCCCTCTCGGTAATGCACATCACATAAGCCTTGCAAGCATTACAACTAATGAGTTAGTTGCAGGATGATGTATTACGAAACGAGTAAAGAGACTTGTCGGTAACGAGATTGAACTAGGTATTGAGATACCGACGATCGAATCTCGGGCAAGTAACATACCGATGACAAAGGGAACAACGTATGTTGTTAGGCGGTCTGACCGATAAAAGATCTACGTAGAATATGTAGGAGCCAATATGAGCATCCAGGTTCTGCTATTGGTTATTGACCGGAGACGTGTCTCGGTCATGTCTACATTGTTCTCGAACCCGTAGGGTCCGCACGCTTAAGGTTTCGATGACAGTTATATTATGAGTTTATGAGTTTTGATGTACCGAAGTTAGTTCGGAGTCCCGGATGTGATCACGAACATGACGAGGAGTCTCGAAATAGTCCAGACATAAAGATTGATATATTGGACGGCTATATTCGGACACCGGAAGTGTTCCGGGTGATTTCGGAGAAAACCGGAGAGCCGGAGGGTTACCGGAACCCCCCCGGGAGAAGTAATGGGCCATATGGGCCTTAGTGGAGAGAGAGAGGGGCAGCCAGGGTGGGCCGCGCGCCTCCTCCCCCCTGGTCCGAATTGGACTAGGAGAGGGGGGGCGGCGCCCCCCTTTCCTTCTCCCTCCCCACTTCTTTCCCCCTCCTAGTAGGAGTCCTACTCCTACTAGGAGGAGGACTCCTCCTTGGCGCGCCATAGGGGCCGGCCGGCCTCCTCCCCTTGATCCTTTATATACGGGGGCAAGGGGGCACCCCAAATAGACACAAGTTGATCCACGTGATCATATTCTTAGCCGTGTGCGGTGCCCCCTTCCACCATAGTCCTTGATAATATTATAGCGGTGCTTAGGCGAAGCCCTGCGGCGGTAGTACATCAAGATCGTCACCACGCCATCGTGCTGACGGAACTCTTCCCCGACACTTTGCTGGATCGGAGTCCGGGGATCGTCATCGAGCTGAACGTGTGCTAGAACTCGGAGGTGTCGTAGTTTCGGTGCTTGATCGGTCGGGCCGTGAAGACGTACGACTACATCAACCACGTTGTGCTAACGCTTCCGTTGTCGATCTACAAGGGTACGTAGATCACACTCTCCCCTCTCGTTGCTATGCATCACCATGATATTGCGTGTGCGTAGGAAAATTTTGAAATTACTACGTTCCCCAACAGTGGTATCAGAGCCTAGGTTTTATGTGTTGATGTTATACGCACGTGTAGAACACAAGTGAGTTGTGGGCGATATAAGTCATACTGCTTACCAGCATGTCATACTTTGGTTCGGCGGTATTGTTGGATGAAGCGGCCCGGACCGACATTACGCGTACGCTTACGCGAGACCGGTTCTCCCGACGTGCTTTGCACAAAGGTGGCTAGCGGGTGACAGTTTCTCCAACTTTAGTTGAACCAAGTGTGGCTACGCCCGGTCCTTGCGAAGGTTAAAACAGCACCAACTTGACAAACTATCATTGTGGTTTTGATGCGTAGGTAAGATTGGTTCTTGCTTAAGCCCGTAGCAGCCACGTAAAACTTGCAACAACAAAGTAGAGGACGTCTAACTTGTTTTTGCAGGGCATGTTGTGATGTGATATGGTCAAGACATGATGCTAAATTTTATTGTATGAGATGATCATGTTTTGTAACCGAGTTATCGGCAACTGGCAGGAGCCATATGGTTGTCGCTTTATTGTATGCAATGCAATCACGCTGTAATGCTTTACTTTATCACTAAGCGGTAGCGATAGTCGTGGAAGCATAAGATTGGCGAGACGACCACGATGCTACGATGGAGATCAAGGTGTCGCACCGGTGACGATGGTGATCACGACGGTGCTTCGAAGATGGAGATCACAAGCACAAGATGATGATGGCCATATCATATCACTTATACTGATTGCATCTGATGTTTATCTTTTATGCATCTTATCTTGCTTTGATTGACGGTAGCATTATAAGATGATCTCTCACTAATTATCAAGAAGTGTTCTCCCTGAGTATGCACCGTTGTGAAAGTTCTTCGTGCTGAGACACCACGTGATGATCGGGTGTGATAGGCTCTACGTTCAAATACAACGGGTGCAAAACAGTTGCACACACAGAATACTCAGGTTATACTTGACGAGCCAAGCATATACAGATATGGCCTCGGAACACGGAGACCGAAAGGTCGAGCGTGAATCATATAGCAGATATGACCAACATAGCGATGTTCACCAATGAAACTACTCCATCTCACGTGATGATCGGACATGGTTTAGTTGATTTGGATCACGTAATCACTTAGAGGATTAGAGGGATGTCTATCTAAGTGGGAGTTCTTAAGTAATATGATTAATTGAACTTAAATTTATCATGAACTTAGTCCTGGTAGTATTTTGCAAATTATGTTGTAGATCAATAGCTCGCGTTGTTGCTTCCCTGTGTTTATTTTGATATGTTTCTAGAGAAAATTGTGTTGAAAGATGTTAGTAGCAATGATGCGGATTGGATCCGTGATCTGAGGTTTATCCTCATTGCTGCACAGAAGAATTATGTCCTTGATGCACCGCTAGGTGACAGACCTATTGCAGGAGCAGATACAGACGTTATGAACGTTTGACTAGCTCAATATGATGACTACTTGATAGTTTAGTGCACCATGCTTAATGGCTTAGAATCGAGACTTCAAAGACGTTTTAAACGTCATGGAGCATATGAGATGTTCCAGGAGTTGAAGTTAATATTTCAAGCAAATAGCCGAGTTGAGAGATATGAAGTCTCCAACAAGTTCTATAGCTATAAGATGGAGGAGAATCGCTCAACTAGTGAGCATGTGCTCAGATTGTCTAAGTACTACAATCGCTTGAATCAAGTGGGAGTTAATCTTCCAGATAAGATAGTGATTGACAGAATTCTCTAGTCACCATCACCAAGTTAGTAGAACTTCGTGATGAACTATGATATGCAAGGGATAACGGAAACGATTCCCAAGCTCTTCGTAATGCGGAAATTGACGAAGGTAGAAATCGAGAAAAACATCAAGTGTTGATGGTAGACAAGACCACTAGTTTCAAGAAAAGGGCAGAGGGAAGAAGGGGAACTTCAAGAAGAACAGCAAGCAAGTTGCTGCTCAAGTGAAGAAGCCCAAGTCTGGTCCTAAGCCTGAGACTAAGTGTTTCTACTGTAAAGGGACTGGTCACTAGAAGTGGAACTACCCCAAGTGATTGGCAGATAAGAAGGATGGCAAAGTGAACATAGGTATATTTGATATACATGTTATTGATGTGTACTTTACTAGTGTTTATAGCAACCCCTCAGTATTTGATACTAGTTCAGTTGCTAAGATTAGTAACTCGAAACGGGAGTTGCAGAATAAACAGAGACTAGTTAAGGGTGAAGTGACGTTGTGTGTTGGAAGTGGTTCCAAGATTGATATGATCATCATCGCACACTCCCTATACTTTTGGGATTAGTGTTGAACCTGAATAAGTGTTATTTGGTGTTTGCGTTGAGCATGAATATGATTTGAGCATGTTTATTGTAATACGGTTATTCATTTAAGTAAGAGAATAAATTGTTGTTCTGTTTACGTGAATAAAACCTTATATGGTTACACACCCAATGAAAATAGTTCGTTGGATCTCGATCGTAGTGTTACACATATTCATAATATTGAAGCCAAAAGATGCAAAGTTAATAATGATAGTGCAACTTATTTGTGGCACTGCCGTTTAGGTCATATCGGTGTAAAGCGCATGAAGAAACTCCATACTGATGGACTTTTGGGACCACTTGATTATGAATCACTTGGTACTTGCGAACCATGCCTCATGGGCAAGATGACTAAGACTCTGTTCTCCGGAACAATGGAGCGAGCAACAAACTTGATTGGAAATAATACATACTGATGTATGCAATCCAATGAGTGTTGAGGATCGCGGCAGGTATCGTTATTTTCTGACATTCACAGATGATTTGAGCAGATATGAGTATATCTACTTGATGAAACATAAGTCTGAAACATTTGAAAAGTTCAAATAATTTCAGGGTGAAGTGGAAAATCATCGTGACAAGAAAAATAAGGTTTCTACGATATGATCGTGGAGACAAATATTTGAGTTACGAGTTTGGTCTTCAATTAAAACATTGTGGAATAGTTTCACAAACTCATGTCACCTGGAACACCACAGCATAATGGTGTGTCCGATCGTCATAACCATACTTTATTGGATATAGTGCAATCTATGATGTCTCTTACCGATCTACCACTATCGTTTTGGGGTTATGCATTAGAGACAGATGCATTCACGTTAAAAAGGGCACCATCTAAATCTGTTGAGATGACACAATCTAAATTATGGTTTGGCAAGAAACCAAAGTTGTCGTTTCTGAAAGTTTGGGGCTGCGATGCTTATGTGAAAAAGCTTCAACCTGATAAGCTCGAACCCAAATCGGAGAAATGTGTCTTCATAGGATATCCAAAGGAAACTATTGGATACACCCTCTATCACAGATCCGAAGGCAAGACTTTTGTTGCTAAATTCGGAAACTTTCTGGAGAAGGAGTTTCTCTCGAAAGAAGTGAGTGGGAGGAAAGTAGAACTTGACGAGGTAACTGTACCTACTCCCTTATTGGAAAGTAGTACATCAAAGAAACCTGTTTCTGTGACACCTACACCAATTAGTGAGGAAGCTAATGATGATGATCATGAAACTTCAGAACAAGATACTACTGAACCTCGTAGATCAACCAGAGTGAAATCCGCGCCAGAGTGGTACGGTAATCCTGTTCTGGAAGTCATGCTACTAGATCATGATGAAACTACGAACTATGAAGAAGCGATGGTGAGCCCAGATTCTGCAAAATGGCTTGAAGCCATGAAATCTGAGATGGGATCCATGTATGAGAACAAAGTATGGACTTTGGTTGACTTGCCCAATGATCGGCATGCAATTGAGAATAAATGGATCTTCAAGAAGAAGACTGACGCTGACGGTAATATTACTGTCCACAAAGCTCGACTTGTCACAAAAGGTTTTCGACAAGTTCAAGGTGTTGACTACGATGAGAGTTTCTCACTCGTATATATGCTTAAGTCTGTCCGAATCATGTTAGCAATTGCCGCATTTTATGAAATCCAGCAAATGGATGTCAAAACTGCATTCCTGAATGGATTTCTAGAAGAGTTGTATATGATGCAGCCCGAAGGTTTAGTCGATCCAAAAGGAGCTAACAAAGTGTGCAAGCTCCAGCGATCCATTTATGGACTGGTGCAAGCATCTCGGAGTTGGAATATGCGCTTTGATGAGATGATCAAAGCATATAGTTTTATACAGACTTGCGGTGAAGCCTGTATTTACAAGAAAGTGAGTGGGAGCACTACAACATTTCTGATAAGTATATGTGAATAACATATTGTTGATCGGAAATAATGTAGAATTATTCTGCAAAGCATAAAGGAGTGTTTTGAAAGAAAGACCTCGGTGAAGCTGCTTACATATTAAGCATCAAAATCTATAGAGATAGATCAAGACGCTTGATAAGTTTTTTCAATGAGTACATACCTTGACAATATTTTGAAGTAGTTCAAAAATGGAACAGTCAAAGAAAGAGTTCTTGGCTGTGTTACAAGGTATGAAATTGAGTAAGACTCAAAGCCCGACCACGGCAGAATATAGAAAGAGAATGAAAGTCATTCCCTATGCCTCAGCCATAGGTTCTATAAAGTATGTCATGATGTGTACCAGATCTATTGTATACCCTACACTGTGTTAAGAAAGGGAGTACACTAGTGATCTAAGAGTAGATCACTGGACATTGGTCAAAATTATCCTTAGTGGAATAAGGAAATATTTCTCGATTATGGAGGTGACAAAAGGTTCATCGTAAAAAGTTATGTCGATGCAAGTTTTGACACAAATCTGGATGACTCTAAGTCTCGATCTAGATACATATTGAAAGTGGGAGCAATTAGCTAGAGTAGCTCCGTGCAGAGCATTGTAGACATAGAATTCGCAAAATACTTACGGATCTGTATGTGACAGACCCGTTGACTAAAATTATCTCACAAGCAAAACATGATCACACCTTAGTACTCTTTGGGTGTTAATCACATAAATGATGTGAACTAGATTATTAACTCTAGTAAACCCTTTGGGTATAGGTCACATGACGATGTGAACTATGGGTGTTAATCACATGGTGATGTGAACTCTTAGTGTTGAATCACATGGCAATGTGAACTAGATTATTGACTCTAGTGCAAGTGGGAGACTGAAGGAAATATGCCCTAGAGGCAATAATAAAGTTATCATTTATTTCCTTATATCATGATAAATGTTTATTATTCATGCTAGAATTGTATTATCCGGAAACATAATACTTGTGTGAATACATAGACAAACCAAACGTCACTAGTATGCCTCTACTTGACTAGCTCGTTAATCAAAGATGGTTATGTTTCCTAACCATGGACAAAGAGTTGTTATTCGATTAACGGGATCACATCATTAGGTGAATGATCTGATTGACATGACCCATTCCATTAGCTTAGCACCCGATCATTTAGTATGTTGCTATTGCTTTCTTCATGACTTATACATGTTCCTATGACCATGAGATTATGCAACTCCCGTTTACCGGAGGAACACTTTGTGTGCTACCAAACGTCACAACGTAACTGGGTGATTATAAAGGAGCTCTACAGGTGTCTCCAAAGGTGAATGTTGGGTTGGCGTATTTCGAGATTAGGATTTGTCACTCCGATTGTCGGAGAGGTATCTCTGGGCCCTCTCGGTAATGCACATCACATAAGCCTTGCAAGAATTACAACTAATGAGTTAGTTGCAGGATGATGTATTACGAAACGAGTAAAGAGACTTGTCGGTAACGAGATTGAACCAGGTATTGAGATACCGACGATCGAATCTCAGGCAAGTAACATACCGATGACAAAGGGAACAACGTATGTTGTTATGCGGTCTGACCGATAAAAGATCTTCGTAGAATATGTAGGAGCCAATATGAGCATCCAGGTTCCGCTATTGGTTATTGACCGGAGACGTGTCTCGGTCATGTCTACATTGTTCTCGAAACCATAGGGTCCGCACGCTTAAGGTTTCGATGACAGTTATATTATGAGTTTATGATTTTTGATGTACCGAAGTTAGTTCGGAGTCCCGGATGTGATCACGGACATGACAAGGAGTCTCAAAATAGTCGAGACATAAAGATTGATATATTGGACGGCTATATTCGGACACCGGAAGTGTTCCGGGTGATTTCGGAGAAAACCGGAGAGCCGGAGGGTTACCGGAACCCCCCCCCGGGAGAAGTAATGGGCCATATGGGCCTTAGTGGAGAGAGAGAGACAGGGGCAGCCAGGGTGGGCCGCGCGCCTCCTCCCCCCTGGTCCGAATTGGACTAGGAGAGGGGGGGCGGCGCCCCCCTTTCCTTCTCCCTCCCCACTTCCTTCCCCCTCCTAGTAGGAGTCCTACTCCTACTAGGACGATGACTCCTCCTTGGCGCGCCATAGGGGCCGGCCGGCCTCCTCCCCTTGATCCGTTATATATGGGGGCAAGGGGGCACCCCAAATAGACACAAGTTGATCCACGTGATCATATTCTTAGCCGTGTGCGGTGCCCCCTTCCGCCATAGTCCTCGATAATATTATAGCGGTGCTTAGGTGAAGCCCTGCGACGGTAGTACATCAAGATCGTCACCACGCCGTCGTGCTGACGGAACTCTTCCCCGACACTTTGCTGGATCGGAGTCCGGGGATCGTCATTGAGTTGAACGTGTGCTAGAACTCGGAGGTGCCGTAGTTTCGGTGCTTGATTGGTCGGGCCGTGAAGACGTACGACTACATCAACCACGTTGTGCTAACGCTTCCGTTGTCGATCTACAAGGGTACCTAGATCACACTCTCCCCTCTCGTTGCTATGCATCACCATGATCTTGCGTGTGCGTAGGAAAATTTTGAAATTACTACGTTCGCCAACAAAAACATCCGAGAGCACCACGAAACCCTATTTCCACCGCCGCAACCTTCTGTACCAGTGAGATCCCATCTTGGGGCCTTTTCCGGCGCTCCGTCGGAGGGGGCATTGATCACGGAGAGCTTCTACATCAACACCATAGCCTCTCCGATGATGTGTGAGTAGTTTACCTCAGACCTTCGGGTCCATAGTTATTAGCTAGATGGCTTCTTCTCTCTCTTTGGATCTCAATACAAAGTTCTCCTCGATCTTCTTGGAGATCTATTCGATGTAACTCTTTTTGCGGTGTGTTTGTCGAGATCCGATGAATTGTGGGTTTATGATCAAGATTATCTATGAACAATTTTGAATCTCCTCTGAATTCTTTTATGTATGATTTGTTATATTTGCAAGTCTCCTCGAATTATCAATTTGGTTTGGCCTACTAGATTGATCTTTCTTGCAATGGGAGAAGTGCTTAGCTTTGGGTTCAATCTTGCGGTGTTCGATCCCAGTGACAGAAGGGGAATCGATACGTATTGTATTGTTGCCATCTAGGATAAAAAGATGGGGTTTATATCATATTGCTTGAGTTTATCCCTCTACATCATGTCATCTTGCCTAATGCGTTACTCTGTTCTTATGAACTTAATACTCTAGATGCATGCTGGATAGCGATCGATGTGTGGAGTACTAGTAGTAGATCCAGAATCATTTCGGTCTACTTGTCGCGGATGTGATGCCTGTATACATGATCATGCCTAGATATTCTCATAACTATGCACTTTTCTATCAATTGCTCGACAATAATTTGTTCACCCACCGTAATACTTATGCTATCTTGAGAGAAGCCACTAGTGAAACCTATGGCCCCCGGGTCTATTTTTCATCATATTAATCTTTCATCAACTTGCCAATTTCTTTCGTCGTTTATTTTGCAATCTTTTCCAATCTATAAACCAAAAATAACAAAAATATTTATCTTATTATCTCTATCAGATCTCACTTTTTCATGTGGCCGTGAAGAGATTGACAACCCCTTTATCGCGTTGGTTGCAAGGTTCTTATTTGTTTGTGTAGGTACGAGGGACTTGCGTGTGGCCTTCTACTGGATTAATACCTTGGTTCTCAAAAACTGAGGGAAATACTTACGCTACTTTGCTGCATCACCCTCTCATCTTCAAGGGAAAACCAACGCAGTGCTCAAGACGTAGCACGCCCCCGCCAGCGACCATCCCTGTAGCATTGACGGGCTGGTCACCGGGCAATATCGCAGAGCTGGAAGCCACGGGCGTCAGCGAGGTCTCCCCGGACCCGCGCGAGCTCGTGTACATGCCAGCGCCAGCGCCCGTGCCCGTACCCGTGTGTGTCCATCCACCCACCGCGGCGCTAGTCCCCGTGCATTTGGCTGCACCCGCCGTGCCAGTGCCCGTGCGCGCGCCCACCTTAGCGGCATGTGACGCCGCCGTCGACCGCTACCTCTCACCGCCACCAGCTGCGTTCCTGCCGCACCCCACCCGTCGGTCGCGCGGCGACATGATGTTTGATTTACAAGTGAAGAACATTTTGTGTTGCATCAAAGACTTCAACAACGGTGTCCCGGAGGACGACAACGACGGCGTGGCACGCCTCCTCCACCGCCGCATGAAATAGTTTTTTTCTTGGGTTTAATACTATATCTCGATCATATGAATATTAATTCGCAGTATGACCGAATGAAAGATATGGTTTGAGTGAACTTGCATTTTTCTCTCTTAATGTACAGACATATCAAACGATTTTCTTTTGAAAAAAATGTCAATGGTTTTTAAATATAAAACACTCATCGCAAACATTTTACGTAGAACACCCGTATGCAAATCGACAGCATCCCCGGGAAGCCAAGGGAAAATGTGACGAGCAGGATTTTTGCGGCTCTTGATCGCAAACGTTTTAGATAGGGCACCCGTATGCAAAGTGAGACCGGGATTTGTGCATCTCTTCAACGCAAACGGTTCTTTTGGATGACCCGTGTGCAACCACTTACAAACAATTTGGTAAGATTTGCATCTCTCATACTGGGTATGTTGCCATTTGTCAAACTGGAAAAATTGACATTTGTTGTCTAGTAACATTGCCATTTGTCAACCTTGTAACATTGCGATTTGGCAAAATATGAAGCTAAAAATCACTAGTAGTATCTAATTTTTGCAACTAAAATTCAGTAATTAAGCATAGATTTCATTCATAGATTAAGTAGTCATTCTTTATACAAACAGTTCAACTCGACAGCTTAACCGACCAAATTTTTCACCAATTTTTGCCAACCACGTACTGAAATAGCTAGTTCTACCTTATATACTAGCTAATTTTAAGTATGTTGTACAGTTCCACCACATCTATAGTTAGATGAACTGAAAAAAATAGCCCCTAAATACTACTACTACCAAGGAGGGGCTTTGTACTACTTCCGGCTGCATCTCCTCTACCGAGCGTGCTCAGTAAGAGGCAGAGGAGGAGGAGCCTACCGACGAGCTGGAAAACTGTAAAACGGTGCCTGCCGCTGCTGCAGCTTCAGCGACGCTAACCTCGAACGCCCTCTGCCGCTCCCGATGACCCCTCTCGAAGCGGCGGTTCTCCTCGTAGATCTCCTGATTCCACACATCTGAGCTGGCGGGTGCCGCGGCCACAGTGGCAGTAAGGCTCTCTACGTGCTCGACGAGGCACTCATCCTCCCACAAGAACTCGGTGTAGCGCGCAAGGTCGCTGACGCACAAGCGAGCATCCACCTCTGCCTCCCGCCTTCGGGCGGCGGTGGTAGAGCGGGTGATGACCCCGGCGGTCGACGGTGGGCTGGCGGCCACGGCAGCCGACGATGGGGTGGCGGCCATGACCACCACCTCCCGCCTTTGGGCTGCGGTGGCCGAGCGGTTGATGGCCACGGTGGCCGGCAGTGGGGTGGCGGCCATGACGACCACCCCCCGCCTTCGGGCCGCGGCGGCGGAGCGAGCGATGGCCCTAGATTTCGACGGTGGTGTGGCGGCAATGGCGCCCGGCAACAGCTGCCGATGGGCAGTGGCGACTGAGCGTGTGGTGGGTGTTCCGCACACACCCAACAGGGACGCCACGCGCACTACACTATGTCGAGGACTGAGCCGCCGCCGCGGTGTAACCTCCTAGCTGGAGCTGTCCTCTAATGACGGTGAAGTGGCTGAGCAACGACGACGGACCGGGCCATTGACTATTGTAGGAGAAGCAGACGAGATAAGCTACAGGGAGGGAGGGGAAAATGCGATGCGGGACTCGCCGGTCGTGAGGGTTTATCTAGCAGGCCGGTAAGCATTGGGATTTTGGGGGATTTCACTGAGTCGGGCAGGAAGCTTGCGCGGGAACGGGCTCACCGACAATTCATTAGCGCCACCGTTTGGCCAAAAGAACGCCCCTGTGCGCTGCGCAAGCTTGCGGTGTAAGCCATCTGCGGCAGCGAGGTGATAAGACGTGCGAGAGGAGGACGAAAGGCCACGTACACATACGGTTAATAAAAACGTTTGTGATTTAATTACCTATTATACCCCTGTCCTGGTTTATAAGTCTGATTTAACTAATAAAATACGAATGCATATCGCCAAAGATTATATAGTTGGATTCGTATTTGAACATAGTCTCCAATTATATAACTTTTATAACATGCATTAACATTTTGTTGGTTAAATTTGAGGGCAAAGTATGGCACAGAATATCCCTGTTCAAGAATTCGTCCGATTAACCAGTTAACTTGCCGATTAATCCCTACTCATAGGGTCACCGAGTAGCTGATAAACTGATAAATCATCCGATTAATTGATTAAATGGCCAATTAACTTGCCGATTAGCCTATTAATCCCCTACTCGCCAGCCAACCAAGCAGTTACCAGTTAACAATTTCCTCAACAATGCAGAATATAAAGGGGACTATAGGCCAAGACGGAGGTAGTAGCACACGGTCGCTCTCTACGCAGCGACGCAACTGTCGGCCGGCTTGTAGGTGACCATTTCCTGCGTGTTCAACTTCTCTATGTGTGTGGTTACTTGCGGTTCAGGCGGCCGCGGTGCGCTCTGCTCGCGTTCCACCGTGTACGCCTGCTCTCGCGTCCCTCTGGGTGCTCTGCCCTCATCCCTCCACGTGCGCTGCCAGTGTTTGGGGCTGGCGCACGATCACGCACGTCCGTGTGCATGCGGTTGCGCCGGGCGCGGCGCGACAATACCGGCTGCAAAAACTACCATGCGGACGCGCAGAGAATCCAGGCCGCCCAGCCCCCATTTATTCCTGCGGCCATTTACCTTCATCTCTCGTGTCACACGACACAATAAGCACACCCACGACGACACATACTGAGAGGACATCCAGCGGTTCCAATGGCGATCCCCGTGGCTCCAATGATGCTCCCAGCGGGCGACGACGACAACAGCGGGCAGTTCACCACACATCACGTGGTGGACACTCACGTGAGGGGGAAGGACCTCTCGGTGGTGTACACTAACGATCCGGTCTTGATGGAGAGCTTCATCCAAACTATGGAGCAGTTCCTTGCCGAGGACAAGTACCAAGTGGTCGGCTTCGACCTCGAGTACACCATCGGTCGTGCCGGGCACAATCAGAAGGTTGCCGTCGCCCAGTTGTGCGTGCGACATGACATCCTCGTCTACCACTACCACCTTGCCACAAGGCCTTGCGAGCGTTTCTCCAGGTTTATCAATAGCTCCGACTACAGTTTCGCTACGGTGGACACCACCAACGATCTAAAAGCGCACAAGGTTTCAGGCTTGAAATGCCCGAGTCTTGTCAACATCCAGTGATAACCCACAAGTATAGGGGATCGCAACAGTTTTCGAGGGTAGAGTATTCAACCCAAATTTATTGTTTCGACACAAGGGGAGCCAAAGAATATTCTCAAGTATTAACAGCTGAGTTGTCAATTCAACCACACATGGATACTTAATATCTGCAGCAAAGTATTTAGTAGCAAAGTAGTATGGAAGTAACGGTAACGGTGGCAAAGGTAACAGTAGAAGTTTTATAGTAATTGTAACAGTGGCAACGGAAAAGTAACTAAGCAAAGATCAATATGTGAAAAGCTCGTAGGCATTGGATCGGTGATGGATAATTATGTCGGATGCGGTTCATCATGTAACAGTTATAACATAGGGTGACACAGAACTAGCTCCAATTCATCAATGTAATGTAGGCATGTATTCCGAATATAGTCATACGTGCTTATGGAAAAGAACTTGCATGACATCTTTTGTCCTACCCTCCCGTGGCAGCGGGGTCCTATTGGAAACTAAGGGATATTAAGGCCTCCTTTTAATAGAGTACCAGACCAAAGCATTAACACATAGTGAATACATGAACTCCTCAAACTACGGTCATCACCGGGAGTGGTCCCGATTATTGTCACTTCGGGGTTGCCGGATCATAACACATAGTAGGTGACTATTGATTTGCAAGATAGGATCAAGAACTCACATATATTCATGAAAACATAATAGGTTCAGATCTGAAATCATGGCACTAGGGCCCTAGTGACAAGCATTAAGCATAGCAAAGTGATAGCAACATCAATCTCAGAACATAGTGGATACTAGGGATCAAACCCTAACAAAACTAACTCGATTAGATGATAAATCTCATCCAACCCATCACCGTCCAGCAAGTCTACGATGGAGTTACTCACGCACGGCGGTGAGCATCATGAAGTTGGTGATGGAGGATGGTTGATGATGACGACGGCGACGGATTCCCCTCTCTGGAGCCCCGAACGGACTCCAGATCAGCCCTCCCAAGAGATTTTTAGGGCTTGGCGGCGGCTCCGTATGGTAAAACGCGATGAATCCTTCTCTCTAATTTTTTTTTCTCCCCTGACGTGAATATATGGAGTTGGAGTTGAGGTCGGTGGAGCTCCAGGGGGCCCACGACGCAGGGAGGCGCGCCCCAGGGGAGTGGGCGCACCCCCACCCTCGTGGACAGGGTGTGGGCCCCCTGGTCTTGATTCTTTCGCCAGTATTTTTTATAAATTCCAAAAATAATCTTCGTGAAGTTTCAGGTCATTCCGAGAACTTTTATTTCTGCACAAAAATAACACCATGGAAATTCTGCTGAAAACAGCGTCAGTCCGGGTTAGTTCCATTCAAATCATGCAAGTTAGAGTCTAAAACAAGGGCAAAAGTGTTTGGAAAAGTAGATACGACGGAGATGTATCAACTCCTCCAAGCTTAAACCTTTGCTTGTCCTCGAGCAATTCAGTTGACAAACTGAAAGTGATAAAGAAAAACTTTTACAAACTCTGTTTTCTCTTGTTGTTGTAAATATGTAAAGCCAGCATTCAAGTTTTTAGCAAAGATTATGACTAACCATATTCACAATAACACTAAGGTCTCATGTTTACTCATATCAATGGCATAATCAACTAGCGAGCAATAATTATAAATCTCGGATGACAGCACTTTCTCAAAACAATCATGATATGATATAACAAGATGGTATCTCACTAGCCCTTTCTGAGACCGCAAAACATAAATGCAGAGCACCTTTGAAGATCAAGGACTGACTAGACATTGTAATTCATGGTAAAAGAGATCCAGTCATAGTCATACCCAATATAAATTAATAGTAATTGATGCAAATGACAGCGGTGCCCTACAGCTGGTGCTTTTTACTAAGAGGGTGATGACTCAACATAAAAGTAAATAGATAGGCCCTTCGCAGAGGGAAGCAGGGATTTGTAGAGGTGCCAGAGCTCGAGTTTTGAAATAGAGATAAATAATATTTTGAGCGGCATACTTTCATTGTCAACATAACAACCGAGAGTTCTCGATATCTTCCATGCTACACACATTATAGGTGGTTCCCAAATAGAATGGTAAAGTTTATACTCCCCCACCACCAACAAGCATCAATCCATGGCTTGCTGGAAACAACGAGTGCCTCCAACTAGCAACAGCCCTGGGGGAGTTTTGTTTGCAATTATTTTGATTTGATTTGCTTAGAGCATGGGACTGGGCATCCCGATTACCAACCATGTTCTCGTGAGTGAGGAGCGGAGTCCACTCCTCTTGAGAATAACCCACCTAGCATGGAAGATACAAACAGCCCTAGTTGATACATGAGCTATTCGAGCATAGAAAACGTAATTTCATTTCAAGGTTTAGAGTTTGGCACATACAAACTTACTTGGAACGGCAGATAAATACCGCATATAGGAAGGTATGGTGGACTCATATGGAATAACTTTGGGGTTTAAGGGATTGGATGCACAAGCAGTATTCCTGCTTAGTACAAGCGAAGGCTAGAAAGAGACTGGGAAGTGACCAACTAGAGAGCGGCAACAATCATGAACATGAATTAAAATTAATAAGCATTGAGTGCAAGCATGAGTAGGATATAAATCACCATGAACATAAATATCATGGAGGCTATGTTTATTTTGTTTCAACTACATGCGTGAACATGTGCCAAGTTAAGCAACTCGAACCGTTCAAAGGAGGATACCACCCTACTATACCACATCACAACCATTTTAATAGCATGTTGGCACGCAAGGTAAATCATTATAAACTCCTAGCTAATTAAGCATGGCATAAGAAACTATAATCTCTAATTGTCATTGCAAACATGTTTATTCATAATAGGCTGAATCAGGAACGATGAACTAATCATATTTACAAAAACAAGAGAGGTCGAGTTCATACGAGCTTCTCTCATCTCAATCAGTCCATCATATATCGTCATTATTGCCTTTCACTCGCACGACCGAACGGTGTGTATAATAATAATAGTGCACGTGCCTTGGACTAAACTGGAATCTGCAAGCATTTAATACAAGGGAGAAGACAAAGTAATATAGGCTCTTGGTTAAATCAATAATGATGCATATAGGAGCCACTTCGACATTTTAATTAAGGTCTTCCCCTCATGACCCCAAAGACAAGAAAGGAAATAATACTATTTACACGGGAAAGCTCCCAACAAGCAAAAGAAGAACGCGAAGTCTTTTTGGGTTTTCTTTTAATTACTACTACTACTAGCATGGAAAGTAAACTAGCTAAAAGCTATAACTATTTTTTTGGTTTTTCTTAAGGTTTTTCAAACACACAAAAAAGAAAACTTAAAAGAAAATAAAATAGCATGGATAGTACAATTAAAAAGTATGAGCACCGATAGCTAGCATGAGTGTGTGAACATGAATGTAATGTCGGTGAGAAGTACATACTCCCCCAAGCTTAGGCTTTTGGCCTAAGTTGTTCTATGGCCACGGCTGGCCTGGCGGATATCCGAAATTGTAACTGGGGTTGTACTGAGATGCAGCGGCTATTACCTGATGAGCTGCAGCTTGGAAACGTTCTGCTTCCGCCCTCCTCTTGTACTCGTTTGCCTCCTCCCTAGTTATGACATATCTCCCCTTTGTCTAAAAATCAAAGAAAGCAGGAGCAGGGAGAGAAATATGGAAAGCGCGACGTTTGTCAAAGATTAGTTGGTATTGGAGGAACTGTTCGTTCCTCTCAAAAAATTGATGACGAACCATAGCATCATAATTTACATAAGCGGGAGGCAACTCCATATCATTTTCAGGTATGGGTATCTCAAGAAAATTAGCTACACGAGTTGCATAAATTCCTCCGAACAAATCCCCAATAATACTGTTGTTATGCAACCTGCGTGCAACAATAGCCCTCAAGATATATTGTTTATCTCCTAACACAACACATTTACGAACACTAAGATCTGGAACACACATGTGACAGGCTTCATCTTTACCGTTAATGCATCTACCAATAAAGAGAGCAAAATAATGTATAGCAGGAAAATGAATGCTCCCTATGGTAGCTTGTGTGATTTCTCTAGAGTCCCCCACCGTGATACTAGCAAGAAAATCTCTAAACTCAGATTTGCGAGGTTCACTAGTACTACCCCATTGCGGGAGTTTACAAGCAGTATTAAAATCTTCTAAGTCCATGGTGTAAGATTTAATATAATGATCAAACAGGACAGTGTGAGAATTGCGTGAAGATATAAATTTAAACCTTCTCACAAAGGAGTCAGTTAGGTGAGAATACTGAGGGCACTTATCTCGCATGAAGCCCTCGAGTTCAGCATTACGCACAAATGCCTCAAACTCCTCCTTAATTCCTGCTTGGACCATGAAATCTTCTGACAGCCATTCACAAGGCCGCACTTGAGCTTCTCTTGGTGGTTCGAGCTCCGGCTCACGTATTGCGGGCATGGGTCCTTGCTTCCTTGAAGAACCACCTTGATACATTTTCCTAAACATATTTCTTCCTCCGAAAAATTTCTGAAATTTTTAGTAACTTAAAATAAAAGTGAACCAAACTCAGCAAGATTGATAGCAACTACTCCCACAAGTGCCTAGAGACTATATCATGCATTAAAACTACTTGGGACCATATAAATTTGACATGCAAGCTCAAGAAAAGGGTCACCTTAGTAGCAAAAATTTGCAATGAATAAAGCACTAGAACAAAAACTAATTGGACCATTGGAGGAGTCACATACCGAAGAACAATCCCCCAAAACAGTTTGGTGAATGGAGCTTTGAGCAAGGAGATGGAAAATCACAGCAAAATGAGCTAGAACTCGTGCTTGAGCTTGTTGGTGATTTTTTTGGGAGGAAGAAGGAGTGTGTGGGTGCAGGAATAAGTGGAGGGGGCCACTAGGGGCCCACGAGGCAGGGGGCGCGCCCAGGGGGTGGGCACGCCCTGGACCCTCGTGGCCAGGTGCTTGCTCCCCCTGATGTGTTCTCAGTGCCAGATATTCTTAAATATTCCAGAAAAAATCATATTTTAGTTTCAGGGCATTTGGAGAACTTTTATTTTCAGGGTATTTTTTATTGCACGGATAATCCAGAAAACAGATAGAAAATACTATTCTTGCTTTATTTATTCTAAATAACAGAAAGCAAAAGGAGGGTACAGAGAGTTGTGCTTTCTAACTTCATCCATCTCATGCTCGTCAGAAGGAATCCACTAACAAGGTTGATCAAGTCTTGTTAACAAACTCTTTCCGAATAACATGAAACCGGAGAATTTTCGAATAGCAATAGGTTACCTCAACGGGGATATGAACGTTCCCAATAATAAGAATATCATATTTCTTCTTGACAGTAGGAAAAGGAAATTTAAAACCTCCAATAGTGATAGTTAGAATTTTTCCAATAGAATTGATACTGTGGACTTGAGGTTGTTTCCTCGAAAAGTGTACCGTATGCTCATTACCATTAACATGAAAAGTGACATTGCCTTTGTTGCAATCAATAACAGCCCCTGCAGTATTCAAAAAGGGCCTACCAAGAATAATCGACATACTGCCGTCCTCGGGAATATCAAGAATAACAAAGTTCGTTAAGATAGTAACGTTTGCAACCACAACAGGCACATCCTCACAAATACCGAGGTATAGCAGTTGATTTATCGGCCATTTGCAAAGATATTTCAGTAGGTGTCAACTTATTCAATTCAAGTCTACGATATAAAGAGAGAGGCATAATACTAACACCAGCTCCAAGATCACATAAAGTAGTTTTAACATAGTTTCTTTTAATGGAACATGGTATAGTTGGTACTCCTGGATCTCCTAGTTTCTTTGGTATTCCACCCTTAAAAGTATAATTAGCAAGCATGGTGGAAATTTCAGCTTCCGGTATATCTTTCTTTTATTTGTAACAATTTCCTTCATGTAATTAGCATAAGGATTCATTTTAAGCATATCAGTCAAACGCATACGTAAAAAGATAGGTCTAATCATTTCAGCAAAGCGCTCAAAATCCTCATCATTCTTTTTCTTGGATGGTTTAGGAGGAAAAGGCATGGGTTTCTGAACCCATGGTTCTCTTTCTTTACCATGCTTCCTAGCAACAAAGTCTCTCTTATCATAACGTTGATTCATTGATTGTGGGTTATCAAGATCAACAACAGGTTCAACTTCTACATCATTGTTACTGCTAGGTTGAGTATCAATATGAACATCATCATTAACATTATCACTAGGTTCATGTTCATTACTAGATTGTGTTTCAGCATCAGAAATAGAAATATCATTGGGATTCTCAGGTGTGTCTATAACAGGTTCACTAGAATCATGCAAAGTCCTATCATTTTTCTTTTTCTTCCTCTTAGAAGGACGAGGTGCATCAACATTAGTTCTCTGAGAATCTTGCTCAATTCTCTTAGGGTGGCCCTTAGGATACAAAGGTTCCTGAGTCATTTTACCCGTTCTAATCGCAACTCTAATAGAATTATTGTTTCCCTTATTATTTAATTCATTGAGCAAATCATTTTGAGCTTTAAGAACTTGTTCTACTTGAGTGGTAACCATAGAAGCATGTTTACTAATGAGTTTAAGTTCACCTTTAACTCTAGACATATAATCACTCAAGTGTTCAATCATATAAGCATTGCATTGCAATTGTCTACCAACATAAGCATTGAAGTTTTCTTGTTTAACAATAAAATTATCAAACTCATCTAAGCATTGCCTAGCAGCCTTGTAACGAGGAATATCACCTTCATCAAATCTATAGAGAGAATTTACCTTTACTACCTGTGTCGGGTTATCAATACCATGTATTTCTTCAATAGGCGGTAAATTAAGACCATGTATTTCTTCAATAGGAGGTAAATTCTTAACATTTTCAGCTTTAATACCTTTTTCTTTCATAGATTTCTTTGCCTCTTGCATATCTTCTGTACTGAGAAATAGAATACCCCTTTTCTTCGGAGTTGGCTTAGGAGTTGGTTCAGGAAGTGTCCAATTATTTTCATTAGTCAACATATTATTCAATAGCAATTCAGCTTGATCAACTGTTCTTTCCCTGAAAACACAACCAGCACAACTATCCAGGTGGTCTCTGGAAGCATCGGTTAGTCCATTATAAAAGATATCAAGTATTTCACTTTTCTTGAGAGGATGATCAGGCAAAGCATTAAGTAATTGGAGAAGCCTCCCCCAAGCTTGTGGGATACTCTGTTCTTCAATTTGCACAAAATTATATATATCCCTTAAAGCAGCTTGTTTCTTATGAGCAGGGAAATATTTAGCAGAGAAGTAATAAATCATATCCTGGGGACTACGCACACAACCAGGATCAAGAGAATTAAACCATGTCTTAGCATCACCCTTTAATGAGAACTGAAATAATTTAAGGATATAATAGTAGCGAGTTTTCTCATCATTAGTGAATAGGGTGGCTATATCATTTAATTTAGTGAGATTGGCCACAACAGTTTCAGATTCATAGCCATAGAAAGGATCAGATTCAACCAAAGTAATTATCTCAGGATCAATAGAGAAATCATAATCCTTATCAGGAACAAAGATAGGTGAAGTAGCATAAGCAGGGTCATAGTTCATTCTAGCATTCAGAGATTTTTCTTTCAGCTTAACTAATAATTTCTTAAGATCACTTCTATCATTGCAAGCAAGAAAATCTCTTGCAGTTTCTTCATCCATAACATAACCCTCAAGCACAACAGGCAATTCATATCTAGGGGGACAATCTTCATCATCACTTTCATCAATATTATCAGTTTCAATAATTTCATTCTCTCTAGCCCTAGCAATTTGTTCATCAAGAAAATCACCTAGTGGCACAGTATTATCAAGCATAGAAGTAGTTTCATCATAAGTATCATGCATAGCAGAAGTGGCATCATCAATAACATGCGATATATCAGAATTAATAGCAGAAGCAGGTTTAGGTGTCATAATTTTACTCAAAACAGAAGGTGAATCAAGTGCAGAGCTAGATGGCGGTTCCTTACCTTCCCTCGTAGTTGAGGGATAAATTTTGGTTTTCTCGTCTTTCAAGTTCCTCATAGTGACCAGCAGATATAAATCCCAAGTGACTCAAAGAATAGAGCTATGCTCCCTGGCAACGGCGCCAGAAAATAGTCTTGATAACCCACAAGTATAGGGGATCGCAACAGTTTTCGAGGGTAGAGTATTCAACCCAAATTTATTGATTCGACACAAGGGGAGCCAAAGAATATTCTCAAGTATTAACAGCTGAGTTGTCAATTCAACCACACCTAGATAACTTAATATCTGCAGCAAAGTATTTAGTAGCAAAGTAGTATGGAAGTAACGGTAACGGTGGCAAAGGTAACAGTAGCAGTTTTATAGTAATTGTAACGGTGGCAACGGAAAAGTAACTAAGCAAAGATCGATATGTGAAAAGCTCATAGGCATTGGATCAGTGATGGATAATTATGTTGGATGCGGTTCATCATGTAACAGTTATAACATAGGGTGACACAGAACTAGCTCCAATTCATCAATGTAATGTAGGCATGTATTCTGAATATAGTCATACGTGCTTATAGAAAAGAACTTGCATGACATCTTTTGTCCTACCCTCCCGTGGCAGCGGGGTCCTATTGGAAACTAAGGGATATTAAGGCCTCCTTTTAATAGAGTACCGGACCAAAGCATTAACACATAGTGAATACATGAACTCCTCAAACTACGGTCATCACCGGGAGTGGTCCCGATTATTGTCACTTCGTGGTTGCCGGATCATAACACATAGTAGGTGACTATTGACTTGCAAGATAGGATCAAGAACTCACATATATTCTTGAAAACATAATATGTTCAGATCTGAAATCATGGCACTCGGGCCCTAGTGACAAGCATTAAGCATAGCAAAGTCATAGCAACATCAATCTCAGAACATATACTAGGGATCAAACCCTAACAAAACTAACTCGATTACATGATAAATCTCATCCAAGCCATCACCGTCCAGCAAGCCTACGATGGAATTACTCATGCACAGCGATGAGCATCATGAAATTGGTGATGGAGGATGGTTGATGATGACGATGGCGACAGACTCCAGATCAGCCCTCCCGAGAGAGTTTAGGGCTTGGCGGCGGCTCCGTATCGTAAAACGCGATGAATCCTTCTCACTGATTTTTTTCTCCCCGAACATGAATATATGGAGTTGGAGTTGAGGTCGGTGGAGCTCCAGGGGGCCCACGAGGCAGGGAGGAGCGCCCCAAGGGGGTGGGCGCGCCCCCCACCCTCGTGGACAGGGTGTGGGCCCCTGGTCTTGATTCTTTCGCCAGTATTTTTTATAAATTCCAAAAATAATCTCCGTGAAGTTTCAGGTCATTCCGAGAACTTTTATTTCTGCACAAAAATTACACCATGGCAATTCTGTTGAAAACAGCGTCAGTCCGAGTTAGTTCCATTCAAATTATGCAAGTTAGAGTCCAAAACAAGGGCAAAAGTGTTTGGAAAAGTTGATATGACAGAGATGTATCATCCAGCACCACTACAAGGTCTGGGGCAGCGACAAAAACAAACTGAACTGCCTGGTTGACCTCGCCTCGGGGCCATCATCGACCCCTACTACATGAGGATGAAGAATGGGAGGAAGAAGGACAAGAACTCCTGGCACAGTGTGTGGCATGAGAGACTGGATGAACAACATGTCAAGTACGCGGCCAGGGACGCATACACAAGCTACGAGATGTACAGGCGGATCGTTGACATGAGGAAGTGTCTTCTTCCTGCCCCAGATGAGGGATCAAGCCACAGAGCAGTGGTGGGAGCGTCACAAGAAGCAGATGACTAGACGATCGTTTCTCCTACTTTAGAATGCATGCGATTGTTTATTGAGGTGTGTGCGAATGATCTGTATAGTCACTTATGTAATTGGATGTTTATTTCAGTTTATATATATATATATATATACATGTTATTCTTTTGTTGACAGAGCAAATCACAAAGCTTATTAGCAGCAATCGTCTATGTTATTACTGGTCTTCGCACACATTTCTGATTACGGACCTGTTGCCGCGTATCAAACACATCTTGTTCAGTTGAACCGTTTCCATTGTGTTGCCTAATAACACACAATTCATCCTAGTGAACCGTATGCTGTATATCGTAGACACCTTCATCTGGCTGCCCGTTTCTTTTGTTCCTCCTCATCACAAATAGTTAATTGAACTGAACTGTATGCCCTGCATTGCACACGCAACTAAAATCTGAACCGTGTTTGATGCATCCATCATCGCAAATGTTTTGCACCTTTTTTGACGGGTTTTTTACACCAGCGTTTGCGATTATGGCATCGCACATAGTTTCGTCGAAGGGTCTCTGATCGTAGTGTCGCGTTTGGACCATCCTGCAGTAGTGCATCACCAAAGTAAAACATACAACTCAAACCAATATATATCATCAATCAACCCAAAGGACAAGGAAAACTACTCAAAACAACATAGGATGGCAACACATCATTGGATCATAATATGTGGCATAAAGCACCATCACTACGGGAAATAACTAATTTGCCGTCAGGAGGGATCTTTGCCGTCAGCTTTTTGTCGGGCAGACGGCAATGAGTGGGTTTGCCGTCATCAGTAGACGACAAAGAAAAACTAACGGTAAAATAAACTTTGTTGTCTACGGAAAAAGATACATACGGCAAAGAGCTCACTTTGCCGTCTGCAACAAAAATCACAGACGGCAAAGAATCTTTGCCGTTTGTATTTTTATTGGCAGACGGCAAAGATTCTTTGCCGTCTGTATTTTTTTGTCAGACGGCAAAGTGAGCTCTTTGCCGTCTGTATTTATTTTCGCAGACGGCAAAGAAGAAACACATCACGCAGATCAATCACACGGATCGATGACTTGGCAATATCTCAGACGCACGTCCCACGCCGTCGGTCGCATGCCTCCACCCACCCCACGATGCACGCACCCCCACACATGCCCCCACCCATGAGGCCACGGGCCTACCTGCCCCACCCACGACTCCCATCTCCTCTCCCATGCTCCCTCTTCTCTCCACCTCCCCGAGCAGTAGCACACCGCCGGCCAGTGCCTTCCTCTCTCCTGCTCCCTCCTCCCTAGCTACGTCTCCCCTGAGCAGCCACAGGCCGCCGGGCTGAGCCCAGCGCCCGCCCGTCACCAAGCAGCCGCACGCCGCGGCCAGCGCCCTCCCGCCGTCCGTCCACCGCCGCGCCCCAACACCCTCACGCCCGTCCGTCCTCCCCGAGCAGCCGCGCGCTGAGACCAGCGTCCGCCCGTCCCCAAGCAGCCGCGCGCCGCGGCCAGCGCCCTCCCGCCGTCCGTCCACCACCGCACCCAACACCCTCCCGCCCGTCCGTCCGCCACAGAGCAGCCGCGCGCTGAGCCCAGCGCCCGCGCGTCCCCAAGCAGCCGCATGCCGCGGCCAGCGCCCTCCCGCCGTCCATCCACCGCCGCGCCCAACACCCTCCCGCCAGTCCGTCCGCCACCTCGCCAGCGCCGCGTGAAGGTCCACCTCGCGAGCTCGCCTTCGCCCGCCGGCCATGCACACCACAGCTTCTCCGGCCGGGCACACGAGCCCGTCCACACTCCAAGCTCCGCCGCTAGAGCAGCCGGGCGCTCCGCCTCACGAGCTCCACTGGTCGAGCACCGCCCATCCCCGACCTCCCTCGCGTGCCTCGTTGTGGCGTCGGAGCGAGACAGCTCCCGAGCGCGGCTAGGCCGGAGCGACACGGCTGAGCAGGGCCGGACGACGGCGCATCGAGCAGAGCGGTCCGGCGAGCGTTGGGGCCGGGCGATGGCGCACCGAGAAGAGCAGTCCGGCAAGCGTTGGGGCCGGGTGGCGGGGCGAACAGGGCACTGCAGGGGAGAAAAAGGACTCGATTGATTTTTATTTTTACTTTTTAGGGTTTTTTGTGTCAATTTTTAGGACTATTCTGTAGCTTTAGTTTTTTTGGGGTCATGTTTGCATTTTGTACTAGACTATCATGGAATGAAAGCACTAAACTCGGCCGAGCCTTTGCCTGTTAAATGAAGAAGAAGAAACATAGGCAGTGCACTGCGTGTGTTTACCGCATCCCTCGGGTCAACGCTGTTGTGTTTTTTTTAATTTGACCCATTTCTTCGCCGTCTGTGATATACGAGGCTGATGGCAAAGAAACAAATAGCTGACGATAAAGATGTAGTCTTGCTGATGGCAAAAGTACTTTTCTTTGCTGTCTATGATTTATAAGGCTGACGACGAAGGAAATTTGGCTGACGGCAAAATCTTTGTCGTCTGTCAGATGAAAAGCCGACGGCAAAGTATTCTTTGCCGACTTATCTTTGCCGTCTAACTTTGCCGTCTGCTTCTTGACGGCAAAATCTTTGCCATCTGGCTTTGCCGTCTGCTTCTTGACGGCAAAATCTTTGCCGTCTGGATTTAGGTCTTTGCCGTCTGGAATCCACAGACGGCAAATTACCTGTTTCCTGTAGTGCATGTTCAGGTAGGGGATTACAGTGGGGTGCGAGAGAGTAGACTGCTTAAAAGAGAGGAGGATGGTGATGTTGATGAAGACGATCACCGCGACGATGATTCCCATGATGGCACTCTGATGCCACCAAGAGAGAGGGGGGAGTAGTTCTCCCCTTTGTGCTTCCTCCTCCATGGCCTCCCCCTTAGATGGGGCTGTTGGAAATATGCCCTAGAGGCAATAATAAATTAGTTATTATTAATATTTCCTTTTTCATGATAATCATTTATTATCCATGCTAGAATTGTATTGATAGGAAACTCAAATACATGTGTGGGTACATAGACAACACCATGTCCCTAGTAAGCCTCTAGTTGACTAGCTCGTTGATCAATAGATGGTTACGGTTTCCTGACCATGGACATTGGATGTCATTGATAACGGGATCACATCATTGGGAGAATGATGTGATGGACAAGACCCAATCCTAAGCCTAGCACAAGATCATGTAGTTCGTATGCTAAAGCTTTTCTAATGTCAAGTATCATTTCCTTAGACCATGAGATTGTGCAACTCCCGGATACCGTAGGAGTGCTTTGGGTGTGCCAAACGTCACAACGTAACTGGGTGGCTATAAAGTTACATTACAGGTATCTCCGAAAGTGTCTGTTGGGTTGGCACGAATCGAGACTGGGATTTGTCACTCCGTGTAAACGGAGAGGTATCTCTGGGCCCACTCGGTAGGACATCATCATAATGTGCACAATGTGATCAAGGGGTTGATCACGGGATGATGTGTTACGAAACGAGTAAAGAGACTTGCCGGTAACGAGATTGAACAAGGTATCGGGATACCGACGATCGAATCTCGGGCAAGTATCGTACCGCTAGACAAAGGGAATTGTATACGGAATTGATTAAGTCCTTGACATCGTGGTTCATCCGATGAGATCATCGTGGAACATGTGGGAGCCAACATGGGTATCCAGATCCCGCTGTTGGTTATTGACCGGAGAGTCATCTCGGTCATGTCTGCATGTCTCCCGAACCCGTAGGGTCTACACACTTAAGGTTCGGTGACGCTAGGGTTATAGAGATATTCGTATGTGGTAACCCGAAAGTTGTTCGGAGTCCCGGATGAGATCCCGGACGTCACGAGGAGTTCCGGAATGGTCCGGAGGTAAAGAATTATATATAGGAAGTGCTATTTCGGCCATCGGGACAAGTTTCGGGGTCACCGGTATTGTACCGGGACCACCAGAAGGGTCCTGGGGGTCCACCGGGTGGGGCCACCTGCCCCGGGGGGCCACATGGGATGTAGGGGGTGCGCCTTGGCCTATATGGGCCAAGGGCACCAGCCCCAAGAGGCCCATGCGCCAAGAGAGAGGGAAAGGAAGAGTCCTAAAGGGGGAAGGCACCTCCTAGGTGCCTTGGGGAGGTGGGACTCCTCCCTGGCCGCACCCTTCCTTGGAGGAAGGGCCAAGGCTGCGCCTCCCCCCTCTCCCTTGGCCCTATATATAGTGGGGGGAAGGGAGGGCAGCCCAACCTAAGCCCTGGTGCCTCCGTCTCCCTCTCCAACACATCCTCCTCCTCCATAGAGCTTGGCGAAGCCCTGCCGGAGTACTGCAGCTCCATCACCACCACGCCGTCGTGCTACTGCTGGAGCCATCTTCCTCAACCTCTCCTCCCCCCTTGCTGGATCAAGAAGGAGGAGACGTCGCTGCTCCGTACGTGTGTTGAACGCGGAGGTGCCGTCCGTTCGGCGCTAGGATCATCGGTGATTTGGATCACGACGAGTACGACTCCATCAATCCCGTTCTCTTGAACGCTTCCGCGCGCGATCTACAAGGGTATGTAGATCCACTCCTCCCTCATTGCTAGATGACTCCATAGATAGATCTTGGTGACACGTAGGAAAATTTTGAATTTATGCTACGTTCCCCAACAGTGGCATCATGAGCTAGGTCTATGCGTAGTTTCTATGCACGAGTAGAACACAAAGTAGTTGTGGGCGTTGATTTTGTTCAATATGCTTACCGTTACTAGTCCAATCTTGATTCGATGGCATTGTGGGATGAAGCGGCCCGGACCGACCTTACACGTACTCTTACGTGAGACTGGTTCCACCGACTGACATGCACTAGTTGCATAAAGGTGGCTAGCGGGTGTCTGTCTCTCCCACTTTAGTCGGATCGGATTCAATGAAAAGGGTCCTTATGAAGGGTAAATAGCAATTGGCATATCACGTTGTGGTTTTTGCATAGGTAAGAAACGTTCTTGCTAGAAACCCATAGCAGCCACATAAAACATGCAAACAACAATTAGAGGACGTCTAACTTGTTTTTGCAGGGTATGCTATGTGATGTGATATGGCCAAAAGGATGTGATGAATGATATATGTGATGTATGAGATTGATCATGTTCTTGTAATAGGAATCACGACTTGCATGTCGATGAGTATGACAACTGGCAGGAGCCATAGGAGTTGTCTTAATTTATTTATGACCTGCATGTCAACATAAACGTCATGTAATTACTTTACTTTATTGCTAACCGTTAGCTATAGTAGTAGAAGTAATAGTTGACGAGACCACTTCATGAAGACACGATGATAGAGATCATGATGATGGAGATCATGGTGTCATGCCGGTGACAAGATGATCATGGAGCCCCAAGATGGAGATCAAAGGAGCTATATGATATTGGCCATATCATGTCACTATTATTTGATTGCATGTGATGTTTATCATGTTTATACATCTTGTTTACTTAGAACGACAGTAGTAAATAAGATGATCCCTCACTAAAATTTCAAGAAGGTGTTCCCCCTAACTGTGCACCATTGCGAAAGTTCGTCGTTTCGAAGCACCATGTGATGATCGGGTGTGATAGATTCTTACGTTCACATACAACGGGTGTAAGCCAGATTTACACACGCGAAACACTTAGGTTGACTTGACGAGCCTAGCATGTACAGACATGGCCTCGGAACACAAGAGACCGAAAGGTCGAGCATGAGTCGTATGGTAGATACGATCAACATGAAGATGTTCACCGATGTTGACTAGTCCGTCTCACGTGATGATCGGACACGGCCTAGTTGACTCGGATCATGTAATCACTTAGATGACTAGAGGGATGTCTATCTGAGTGGGAGTTCATAAGATGAACTTAATTATCCTGAACATAGTCAAAAGGTCTTCGCAAATTATGTCATAGCTCGCGCTTTAGTTCTGCTGTTTAGATATGTTCCTAGAGTAAATTTAGTTGAAAGTTGATAGTAGCAATTATGCGGACTAGGTCTGTAAACTGAGGATTGCCCTCATTGCTTCATAGAAGGCTTATGTCCTTAATGCACCGCTCAGTGTGCTGAACCTTGAACGTCGTCTGTGGATGTTGCGAACATCTGACATACACATTTTGATAACTACATGATAGTTCAGTTAAACGGTTTAGAATTGAGGCACCGAAAACGTTTTTGAAACGTCGCGAAACATATGAGATGTTTCGAGGGCTGAAATTGGGATTTCAGGCTCGTGCCCACGTCAAGAGGTATAAGACCTCCGACGATTTTCTTAGCCTGCAAGCTAAGGGAGAAAAGCTCAATTGTTGAGCTTGTGCTCTGATTGTCTGAGTACAACAATCATTTGAATCGGGTGGGACTTGATCTTCCAGATGAGATAGTGATGTTTCTCCGAAGTCATTACCACCAAGCTGCTAGAGCTTCGTGATGAACTATAATATATCAGGGACATATATGATGATCCTTGAGATATTCGCGATGTTTGACACCACAAAAGTAGAAATCAAGAAGGAGAATCAATTGTTGATGGTTGGAGAAACCACTAGTTTCAAGAAGGGCAAGGGCAAAAAGGGATGCTTCATGAAATGGCAAATCAGCTGCTACTCTAGTGAAGAAACCCAAGGTTGAACCCAAACCCGAGACTAAGTGCTTCTGTAATAAGGGGAACAACCACTGGAGCAGAATTACCCTAGATACTTGGTAGATGAGAAGGCTGGCAAGGTCGATAGAAGTATATTGGATATACATTGTGTTAATGTGTACTTTACTAGTACTCCTAGTAGCACCAGGGTATTAGATACCGGTTCGGTTGCTAAGTGTTAGTAACTCGAAATAAAAGCTACGGAATAAACGGAGACTAGCTAAAGGTGAGCTGACGATATGTGTTGGAAGTGTTTCCAATGTTGATATGATCAAGCATCGCACGCTCCCTCTACCATCGAGATTGGTGTTTGCGTTGAGAATAGACATGATTGGATTATGTCTATCGCAATATGGTTATTCATTTAAGGAGAATAATGGTTACTCTGTTTATTTGAATAATACCTTCAATGGTCTTACACCTAAAATGAATGGTTTATTGAATCTCGATCGTAGTGATACACATGTTCATGCCTAAAGATAGTAATGATAGTACCACCTACTTGTGGCACTGCCACGTAAGTCATATCGGTATAAAACGCATGAAGAAGCTCCATGTTGATGGATCTTTGGGCTCACTCGGTTTTGAAAAGTTTGGGACATGCGAACCATGTCTATTGGTGTATATGCATGAAAAAACTCCATGCAAATGGACCATTTGGACTCACTTGATTTTGAATCACTTGAGGCATGCAAATCATACCACATGGGCAAGATGACTGAAAGCCTCGTTTTCAGTAAAATGGAACTAGAAAGCAACTTGTTGGAAGTAATACATTTTGATGTGTGCAGTCCAATGAGTGCTGAGGCATGTAGTGGATATCGTTATGTTCTTACTTCACAGATGATTTGAGTAGATGTTGAGTATATTTACTTCATGAATCACGAGTCTGAATTATTGAAAGGTTCAAGTAATTTCAGGGTGAAGTTGAAAGATCGTCGTGACAAGAGGATAAAAATATCTATGATATGATCATAGAGATGAATATCTGAATTACGAGTTTGGCACAAAATTAAGACATTGTGGAAATTGTTTCACAACTAATACAGCCTGGAACACCATAGTGTGATGGTGTGTCCGAACATCATAACTGCACCCTATTGGATATGATGCATACCATGATGTCTCTTATCGAATTACCACGATAGTTTATGGGTTAGGCATTAGAGACAACCACATTCACTTTAAATAGGGCACCACGTAATTCCGATGAGATGACACCGTATGAACTATGGTTTAGAGAAACCTAAGCTGTCATTTCTTAAAAGTTTGGGGCTGCGACGCTTATGTGAAAAAAAATTCAGGCTGATAAGCTCGAACCCAAAGCGGATAAATGCATCTTCATAGGACACCCAAAACAGTTGGGTATACCTCCTGTCTCAGATCCGAAAGCAATAAGGGATTGTTTCTAGAATCGGGTCCTTTCTCGAGGAAAAGTTTCTCTCAAAAGAATTGAGTGGGAGGATGGTGGAGACTTGATGAGGTTATTGAACCGTCTCTTCAGCTAGTGTGTGGCAGGGCACAGGAAGTTGTTCCTGTGGCGCCTACACCAATTGAAGTGGAAGCTTATGATAGTGATCATGAAACTTTAGATCAAGTCACTAACAAACCTCGTGGGATGACAAGTATGTGTACTACTTCAGAGTGGTACGTAATCCTGTCTTGGAAGTCATGTTGCTAGACAACAATGAACCTACGAGCTATGGAGAAGTGATGGTGGGCCCGGATTCCGATAAATGGCTCGAGGCCATAAAATCCGAGAGAGGATCCATGTATGAAAACAAAGTGTAGACTTTGGCAGAACCGCTCGATGGTCATAAGGCTGTTGAGTGCAGATGGATTTTAAAAGGAAGACAGACAATGATGGTAAATGTCACCATTAAGAAAGCTCGACTTGTCGTTAAGAAGTTTCCCGACAAGTTCAAGGAGTTGACTACGATGAGACTTTCCCACTCGTAGCGATGCTAAGAGTCTGTTGGAATTATATTAGCGATTACTGCATTATTTATGAAATCTTGCAGATAGGATGTCAAAACATTGTTTCCTCGACGATTTTCTTGAGGAAAGGTTGTATGTGATACAACCGGAAGGTTTTGTCAATCCTGAAAGATGCTAATAAGTATGCAAAGCTCCAGCAATCCTTCTAAGGACTGGAGTAAGCATCTCGGAGTTGGAATGTACGCTTTGATGAGATGATCAAAGATTTTGGGTTTATACAAAGTTTATGAGAAACTTGTATTTCCAAAGAAGTGAGTGGGAGCACTATAGAATTTCTGATGAGTATATGTTGTTGACATATTATGGATCAGAAATGATGTAGAATTTCTGGAAAGCATATAGGGTTATTTGGAAAGTGTTTTTCAATGGAAAGCCTGGATTAAGCTACTTGAACATTGAGCATCAAGATCTATAAGGATAGATCAAAACGCTTAATGGTACTTTCAAATGAGCACATACCTTGACATGATCTTGAAGGTGTTCAAGATGGATCAGTCAAAGAAGGAGTTCTTGCCTGAGTTGTAAGGTATGAAGTTAAGACTTAAAGCTCGACCACGGCAGAAGAAAGAGGAAGGACGAAGGTCGTCCCCTATGCTTTTATCATAGGCTCTCTACAGTATGCTATGCTGTGTACTGCACATGATGTGTGCCTTGCCACATATCTGGCAAGAGGGTACAAAGGTAATCTAGGAGTAGATCACCAGATAGCGGTCCAAATTATCCTAAGAGGAATAAGGATATGTTTCTCGGTTATGGAGGTGATAAAGAGTTCGACGTAAAGAGTTACGTCGATGCAAGCTTAACACCTATCCGGATAGCTCTGAGTAGAGATGCCGGATACGTATAATGGAGCAACAATTTAGAATAGCTCCAAGTAGAACAGTTATTTGAAATGGCTCCAAATATAGCATAGTAGCTGCATCTACAAGATGACATAGAGATTTGCGAAGTACATACGGATCTGAAAGATTCAGACCCGTTGACTATAACATCTCTCACAAGCATAACATGATCAAACCCAGAACTCCTCGAGTGTTAATCAAATGGTAATGTGAACTAGATTATTGACTCTTGTAAACTCTTTGGGTGTTAGTCACATGGGGATGTGACCTTGAGTGTTAATCACATATCGATGTGAATTGGATTATTGACTCTAGTGCAAGTGGGAGACTGTTGGAAATATGCCCTAGAGGCAATAATAAATTAGTTATTATTATATTTCCTTGTTCATGATAATCGTTTATTATCCATGCTAGAATTGTATTGATAGGAAACTCAAATACATGTGTGGGTACATAGACAACACCATGTCCCTAGTAAGCCTCTAGTTGACTAGCTCGTTGATCAATAGATGGTTACGGTTTCCTGACCATGGACATTGGATGTCATTGATAACGGGATCACATCATTGGGAGAATGATGTGATGGACAAGACCCAATCCTAAGCCTAGCACAAGATCATGTAGTTCGTATGCTAAAGCTTTTCTAATGTCAAGTATCATTTCCTTAGACCATGAGATTGTGCAACTCCCGGATACCGTAGGAGTGCTTTGGGTGTGCCAAACGTCACAACGTAACTGCGTGGCTATAAAGGTACATTAAAGGTATCTCCGAAAGTGTCTGTTGGGTTGGCACGAATCGAGACTGGGATTTGTCACTCCGTGTAAACGGAGAGGTATCTCTGGGCCCACTCGGTAGGACATCATCATAATGTGCACAATGTGATCAAGGAGTTGATCACGGGATGATGTGTTACTAAACGAGTAAAGAGACTTACCGGTAACAAGATTGAACAAGGTATCGGGATACCGACGATCGAATCTCGGGCAAGTATCGTACCGCTAGACAAAGGGAATTGTATACGGAATTGATTAAGTCCTTGACATCGTGGTTCATCCGATGAGATTATCGTGGAACATGTGGGAGCCAACATGGGTATCCAGATCCCGCTGTTGGTTATTGACCGGAGAGTCATCTCGGTCATGTCTGCATGTCTCCCGAACCCGTAGGGTCTACACACTTAAGGTTCGGTGACACTAGGGTTATAGAGATATTAGTATGCGGTAACCCGAAAGTTGTTCGGAGTCCCGGATGAGATCCCGGACGTCACGAGGAGTTCCGGAATGGTCCGGAGGTAAAGAATTATATATAGGAAGTGCTATTTCGGCCATCGGGACAAGTTTTGGGGTCACTGGTATTGTACCGGGACCACCGGAAGGGTCCCAGGGGTCCACCGGGTGGGGCCACCTGCCCCGGGGGGGCACATGGGCTGTAGGGGGTGCGCCTTGGCCTATATGGGCCAAGGGCACCAGCCCCAAGAGGCCCATGCGCCAAGAGAGAGGGAAAGGAAGAGTCCTAAAGGGGGAAGGCACCTCCTAGGTGCCTTGGGGAGGTGGGACTCCTCCCTGGCCGCACCCTTCCTTGGAGGAAGGGCCAAGGCTGCGCCTCCCCCCTCTCCCTTGGCCCTATATATAGTGGGGGCAAGGGAGGGCAGCCCAACCTAAGCCCTTGTGCCTCCCTCTCCCTCTCCAACACATCCTCCTCCTCCATAGAGCTTGGCGAAGCCCTGCCGGAGTACTGCAGCTCCATCACCACCACGCCGTCGTGCTGCTGCTGGAGCCATCTTCCTCAACCTCTCCTCCCCCCTTGCTGGATCAAGAAGGAGGAGACGTCGCTGCTCCGTACGTGTGTTGAATGCGGAGGTGTCGTCCGTTCGGCGCTAGGATCATCGGTGATTTGGATCATGACGACTACGACTCCATCAACCCCGTTCTCTTGAACGCTTCCGCGCGCGATCTACAAGGGTATGTAGATCCACTCCTCCCTCGTTGCTAGATGACTCCATAGATAGATCTTGGTGACACGTAGGAAAATTTTGAATTTATGCTACGTTCCCCAACAGGGGCAAGGTTCTTCCTCTGGTCCTTGGCCTCCATGACGATGGTGACCCCTCCGGCTACCTCCTCCATGGCCTCCGGTGATGTTGGCCCTCTCCGGCAGGGCGCCAGAGAGGGCCTAGATTGGTTTTTCGTGGCTACAGAGGCTTGCAGCGGCGGAAGTTCTGATCTCTCTTCTGTTCTGGGGTTTTTAGGATTTATAGGAGGGGTTGGCATCGGTTTCACGTCAAGGGGCCCCACGAGGCGATGACAAGGACGGAGGGCGCGCCCTAGGGGGGCCGCCCCCACCCTTGTGGTGGCCCCGGGACTCCTCTTCGGTATCTTTTCCTTCCAGTATTTTCTATATTTTCTAGAAAAATTCCCCATTAATTTTCAGCTCGTTCCGAGAACTTTTATTTCTGCACAAAAACAACACCATGGTAGTTCTGCTGAAAACAGCGTTAGTCCGGGTTAGTTCTAATCAAATCATACCAAAATCATATGGAATTGTTGTAAACATGGCATGAATACTTCATAAATTATAGATATGTCGGAGACGTATCAAGGTCTTTCATTGAAAAACTTTTATTCAAGTATCCCTTTACGCTATCCAGAAATTCTACATCATTTCGTATCAACAATATGTCATCCACATGTAATATTAGAAATGCTACAGAGCTCCCACTCACTTTCTTGTAAATACAGGCTTCTCTGAAAGTCTGTATAAAACCATATGCTTTGATCACCTCATCAAAGCGTATATTCCAACTCCGAGATGCTTGCACCAGTCCATATATGGATCGTTGGAGCTTGCACACTTTGTTAGCACATTTAGGATCGACAAAACCTTCTGGTTGCATCCTATACAACTCTTCTTTAAGAAGTCAATTAAGGAATGCAGTTTTGATGTCCATTTGCCACATTTCATAATCATAAAATGCGGCAATTGCTAACATGATTCGGACAGACTTAAGCATCGCTACGGGTGAGAAAGTCTCATCGTAGTTAACTCCTTGAACTTTTCGAAAACCTTTCGCGACAAGTCAAGCTTTGTAGACAGTAACATTACCATCAGCGTCAGTCTTCTTCTTGAAGATCCATTTATTCTCTATGCTGATCATCAGGCAAGTCAACCAAAGTCCACACTTTGTTCTCATACATGGATCCTATCTCAGATTTCATGGCCTCAAGCCATTTATCGGAATCTGGGCTCATCATAGCTTCTTCATAGTTCATAGGTACGTCATGGTCTAGTAACATGACTTCCAAAACAGGATTACCATACCACTCTGGTGCGGAATGTGCTCTGGTTGACCCACGAGGTTCGGTAGTAACTTGATCCGAAGTTTCATGATCAACATCATTAGCTTCCTCTCTAGTTGGTGTTCACGGGAACGGTTTTCTGTGATGAGCTACTTTCCAATTCGAGAGAAGGTACAATTACCTCATAAAGTTCTACTTTCCTCCCACTCACTTCTTTCGATAGAAACTCCTCTAGAAAGTTTCCATTCTTGGCAACAAATATCTCGCCTTCGGATCTGTGGTAGAAGGTGTACCCAATTGTTTCCTTAGGGTATCCTATGAAGACGCACTTCTCCGACTTAGGTTCGTCCTTATCAGGTTGAAGCCTTTTGACATAAGTGTCGCAACCCCAAACTTTAAGAAACAACAGCTTAGGTTTCTTGCCAAACCACAGTTCATACAGTGTCGTCTCAACGGATTTAGACGGTGCCCTATTTAATGTGAATGCAGCTGTCTCTAATGCATAACCGCAAAACGATAGTGGTAAATCGGTAAGAGACATCATAGATCGCACCATATCTAATAAAGTACGGTTACGATGTTCGGACATACCATTACGCTCTGGTGTTCCAGGTGGCGTGAGTTGTGAAACTATTCCACATTGTTTTTAATGACGGCCAAACTCGTAACTCAAATATCCGCCTCCGCGATCAGATCGTAGAAACTTTATTTTCTTGTCACGATGATTCTCCACTTCACTTTGAAATTATTTGAACTTTTCAAATGTTTCAGACTTGTGTTTCATCAAGTATATATACCCATATCTGCTCAAATCATCTGTGAAAGTCAAAAAATAATGATACCCACCGCGAGCTTTGACACTCATCGGACTGCATACATCGGTATGTATTATTTCCAATAAGTCATTAGCTCGCTCCATTGTTCCGGAGAACGGAGTTTTAGTCATCTTTCCCATGAGGCATGGTTCGCAAGTATCAAATGATTCATAATCAAGTGATTCCAAAATCCCATCTTCATGGAGTTTCTTCATGCGGTTTACACCAATATGACCTAAACGGCTGATGTCTACTACGCAACTTTATTCTTGTAGACACGTGTTGGGCCTCTAGCGCAGAGTTTTGTAGGATAGTAGCAATTTTCCCTCAAGTGGATGACCTAAGGTTTATCAATCCATGAGAGGTGTAGGATGAAGATGTTCTCTCTCAAACGACCCTGCAACCAAATACACGAAATCTCTTGTGTCCCCAACACAGCCAATACAAAGGCAAATTGTATAGGTGCACTAGTTCGGCGAAGAGATGGTGATAAAATTGTAATATGGATGGTAGAAATATATTTTTATAATCTGAATAAATAAAAACTGCAAGGTAGCAAATAGTAAACGGGCACAAAAACGGTATTGCAATGCTTAAAAATGAGGCCTAGGGTCCGTACTTTCGCTAGTCCAATCTCTTAACAATGCTAATATAATTGGACCATATAACCGTCCCTCAACATGCAACGAAGGATCACTCCAAAGTTCCTATCTAGCGGAGAACATAAGACGGAATTGTTTGTAGGGTAGGAAACCACCTCAAAACTATTCTTTCCGATCAATCTATCCTAGAGTTAGTACTAAAATAACACGAAGCTATTCTTTTCGATCGATCTAACCAAGAGTTCATACTAAAATAACACCAAAGCAAATTCAGATTCATAATATTCAATCCATCACAAAGAACTTCAAAGAGTGCCCCAAGATTTCTACCGGAGAAACAAAGACAAGAACGTGCATCAACCCCTATGAATAGATTACCCTAATGTCACCTCGGGAATCCGCGAGTTGAGTGCCAAAACATATATCAAGTGAATCAATACGACACCCCATTGTCACCACGAGTATTCAACTGCAAGACATATATCAAGTGTTCTCAAATCCATAAAAATATTCAATCCGATAACAACAAAATCTCAAAGGAAAACTCAATTCATCACAACAAGATAGAGAGGGGAAAACACCATATGATCCGACTATATTAACAAAGCCCGCAATACATCAAGATCGTGACATCTCAAGAACACGAGAGAGAGATTAAACACATAGCTACTGGTACATGCTACCTCTTGAGCACTGCGTTCGTTTTCCCTTGAAGAGGAAAGGGTGATGCAGCAAAGTAGCGTAAGTATTTCCCTCAGTTTTTGAGAACCGAGGTATCAATCCAGTAGGAGGCCACACGCAAGTCCCTCGTACCTACACAAACAAATAAGAACCTTGCAACCAATGCGATAAATGGGTTGTCAATCCCTTCACGGCCACTTGCAAAAGTAAGATCTGATAGAGATAATAAGATAAATATTTTTGGTATTTTTATTTTATAGATTGGAAAGTAAAGATTGCAAAATATAATAGATCGGAAACTTATATGATGGAAAATAGACCCGGGGGCCAAAGGTTTCACTAGTGGCTTCTCTCAACATAGCATAAGTATTACGGTGGGTGAACAAATTACTGCCGAGCAATTGATAGAAAAGCGCATAGTTATGAGAATATCTAGGCATGATCATGTATATAGGCATCACGTCCGCGACAAGTAGACCGAAACGATTCTGCATCTACTACTATTACTCCACACATCGACCGCTATCCATCATGCATCTAGAGTATTAAGTTCATAAAAATAGAGTAACGCATTAGGCAAGATGACATGATGTAGAGGGATAAACTCAAGCAATATGATATAAACCACATATTTTTATCATCGATGGCAACAATACAATACGTGCCTTGCTGCCCCTGTTGTCACTGGGAAAGGACACCACAAGATTGAACCCAAAGCTAAGCACTTCTCCCATTGCAAGAAAGATCAATCTAGTAGGCCAAACTAAACCGATAATTCGAAGAGACTTGCAAAGATATCAAATCATGCATATAAGAATTCAGAGAAGAATCAAATATTGTTCATAGATAATCTTGATCATAAGCCCACAATTCATCAGATCTTGACAAACACACCGCAAAAAGAGTTACATAGAATAGATCTCCAAGAGAATCGACGAGAACTTTGTATTGAGATCCAAAGAGAGAGAAGAAGCCATCTAGCTAATAACTATGGACCTGAAGGTCTGAGGTAAACTACTCACACATCATCGGAGAGGCTATGGTGTTGATGTAGAAGCCCTCCATGATCGAATCCCCCTCCGACAGGCGCCGGAAAAGGCCCCAAGATGGGATCGCATGGGTACAAAAGGTTGCGGAAGTGGTAAAGTGGTTTCGTGGCTCTCCTGGATGTTTTCAGGGTATGAGAGTATATATAGGTGAAATAAGTAGGTCGGTTGAGCCACGAGGGGCCCATGAGGGTGGGGGCGTGCCTACCCACCTGGGCGCGCCCTCCTACCTCGTGGTCGCCTCGTTGCTTCCTTGACGTCCACTCCAAGTCTCCTGGATTGCATTTGTTCCAAAAAAGATCCTCGCGAAGGTTTCATTCCGTTTGGATTCCGTTTGATATTCCTTTTCTGCGAAACACTGAAATAGGCAAAAAATAGCAACTGGCACTGGGCCTCCGATTAATAGGTTAGTCCCAAAATAATATAAATTAGCATATTAAAGCCCATTAAACATCCAAAACAGATAATATAATAGCATGGAACAATCAAAAATTGTAGATACGTTGAAGACGTATCAGTACAAACTCTCAGCGCCGAGGGTGGACTACTCCCTCCTCATCGTGGTGGCCGTCGGGATGGTGAAGATGGCCACCGGAGATGATTCCCCCTCTGGCAGGGTGCCGAAACGGGGTCTAGATTGGTTTTCGGTGGCTAGAGAGGCCTGCGGCGGCGGAACTTCTGATGTAGGTTAACCCCGAGGGTTTTTGGAATTTTGGGGAATTTATAGGGTAAAGAGGGGGTGCGGGAGGCCACGGATGTGGGAACAACCCACCTGGGCGCGCCTGGGCCCCCAGGCGCACCCTGGTGGGTTGTGCCCCCCTCGGGGCACCCCAAGGTGCTGCTCTGTCCCATCCTGGGTGTTCTGGCCCATAAAAAATCTCCAAAAAGTTTCGCGGTGTTTGGACTCCATTTGATATTGATTTCCTGCGATGTAAAAAACAAGCAAAAAATAGCAACTGGCACTGGGCACTGGGTCAATAGGTTAGTCCCAAAAAATGATATAAAGTTGCTATAAAATGATTGTAAAACATCCAAGAATGATAATTACAACATGAATACTTCATAAATTATAGATACGTTGGAGACGTATCAACGGCAGTGCCACATATATGTTGCGCTATCATTATCAACTTTGCATCTTTTGGCATCAATATTATGAATATGTGTATCACCACAATCGAGATTCAACAAAAATAGACCACTCTTCAAGGGTGCATGACCATAAAAGATATTACTCATATAAATAAAACAACCATTATTCTCTGATTTAAATGAATAACCGTCTCGCACTAAAAAAGATCCAGATATAATGTTCATGCTCACGCTGGCACCAAATTACAATTACTCAGGTATAAAACTAATCCCGAAGGTAGATTTAGAGGTAGCGTGCCAACGGCGATCACATCGACCTTGGAACCATTCCCGACGTGCATCATCGCCTCGTCCTTAGCCAATCTTCGTTTAATCCGTAGCCCCTGTTTCGAGTTACAAATATGAGCAACCAAACCAGTATCAAATACCCAGGCGCTACTAAGAGCATTAGTAAGGTACACATCAATAATATGTATATCAAATATACCTTTGTTCACTTTGCCATCCTTCTTATCTGCCAAATACTTGGGGCAGTTCTACTTCCAGTGACCAGTCCCTTTGCCATCCTTCTTATCTACCAAATACTTGGGGCACTCAGTTTCAGGCTTGGGTCCAGCTTTGGGCTTCTTCCCGGGAGTGGCAACTTGCTTGCCATTCTTCTTGAAGTTCCCCTTCTTTCCCTTGCCCTTTTCCTTGAAACTAGTGGTCTTGTTAATCATCAACACTTGATGCTCCTTCTTGATTTCTACCTCTGCAGCTTTGAGCATTGCAAAGAGCTCAGGAATTGTCTTTTCCATCCCTTGCATATTATAGTTCATCACGAAGCCTTTGTAGCTTGGTGCAATGATTGGAGAACTCTGTCAATAACACTATCATCTGGAAGATTAACTCCCAGCTGAGTCAAGTGATTATGATACCCATACATTTTGAGTATGTGTTCACTGACGGAACTATTCTCCTCCATCTTGCAGCTATAGAACTTGTTGGAGACTTCATATCTCTCAACTTGGGCATTTGCTTGAAATATTAACTTCAACTCCTAGGACATCTCATATGCTCCATGACGTTCAAAATGTCTTTGAAGTCCCGATTCTAGGCCGTAAAGCATGGCACACTAAACTATCGAGTAGTCATAAGATCGAGCTTCCCAGACGTTCATAACATCAGCATCCGCTCCTGTAGCAGGCCTTTCACCTAGCGGTGCATCAAGGACATAATTCTTCTATGCGGCAATGAGGATAATCCTCAAGTTACGAACCCAGTCCGTGTAGTTGCTACCATCATCTTTCAACTTAGCTTTCTCTAGGAACGCAATAAAATTCAAGGGAATAGTAGCATGGGCCATTGATCTACAACATAGATATGCAAAAACTATCAGGACTAAGTTCATGATAAATTAAGCTCAATTAATCAAATTACTTAAGAACTCCCACTTAGATTGACATCCCTCAAGTCATCTAAATGACACGTGATCCAAATCAACTAAACCATGTCCGATCATCACGTGAGATGGAGTAGTCATCAAAGGTGAACATCTCTATGTTGATAATATCTACTATATGATTCACGTTCGACCTTTCGGTCTCCAGTGTTCCGAGGCCATGTCTGTACATGCCAAGCTCGTCATGTTTAACCTGAGTATTCCGCATGTGCAAAACTGTCTTGCACCCATTGTATGTGAACGTAGAGCCTATCACGCCCGATCATCACGTGGTGTCTCAACACGACGAACTTTCGCAACAGTGCATACTCAGGGAGAACACTTATACCTTGAAATTTTAGTTAAGGGATCATCTTATAATGTTACCGCCGTACTAAGCAAAATAAGATGCATAAAAGATAAACATCACAAGCATTCAAAATATGTGACATGATATGGCCATCATCATCTTGTTCTTTTGATCTCCATCTCCAAAGTATCGTCATGATCTCCATCGTCACCGGCTCGACACATTGATCTCCATCATTCTGTCGTGGTCGTCTCGCCAACTATTGCTTCTACAACTATCCCTAACACATAGTGATAAAGTAAAGCAATTACATGGCATTTGCATTTCATAAAATAAAGAGACAACCATAAGGCTCCTGCCGGTTGCCGATAACTTTTACAAAACATGATCATCTCATACAATAACGTATATCACATAATGTATTGACCATATCACATCACATCATGCCCTATAAAAACAAGTTAGACGTCCTCTACTTTGTTGTTGCAAGTTTTACATGGCTGCTACGGGCTTCTAGCAAGAACCATTCTTACCTACGCATCAAAACCACAACGGTGATTTATCAAGTTTGTTGTTTTAACTTCAATAAGGACCGGCCGCAGTCAAATTCGATTCAACTAAAGTAGGAGAAACAGACACCCGCCAGCCACCTTTATGCAAAACTAGTAGCATGTCTGTCGGTGGAACCGATCTCATGAATGTGGTCATGTAAGGTTGGTCCGGGCCGCTTCATCCAACAATACTGCCGAATCAAAATAAGACATTGGTGGTAAGCAGTATGACGATCTCCGCGAACAACTCTTTGTGTTCTACTCATGCATGTCATCTACGCATAGACCTGGCTCGGATGCCACTGTTGGGGAACGTAGCATGCAATTTCAAAAAAAATCCTACACTCACTGTTGGGGATATAACTATTTGGGTAAGCCGCCCGGGAGGGGCCGGGTTACGCAAAGAGGACTCATCAAAAAGAAGCCCAAGACCAAGCATGAAGATGGCGGTTCAATAAATGGTCTAAGGCCCATAGGCGGCTTAAGGCCCATAGTGGTAAACCGCCATGATGGCATGACTTGTAACATAAGGTAGAATTAACTAGTCACCGAGCCGGACACTGTCTATGAGCCGGCCGGGACTCTATAGACCGCAAGGCGTTAACCCGTGTATATAAGGGGACGACCCGCCGGCGGCTTAGGGCAGGAAACAACTCATTGAGAGCCGGGCATAGCGTATCTCGCTCCCTGGTCATCGAAACCTCAGCAATACCAACCCAACTAAACGTCGGCCTTACCTTCACCGTAAGGGGCCGAACTAGTATAACTCTCTCGTGTCCTTTGTCCCGATTAACCCCTTTTAAGCTTCCTAGTTGCGATGGCCCTATGACTAAGTCCTTTCACGAGGACATCTGCCGTGACAATTCCACAACAGTTGGCGCCCACCGTGGGGCCAGCGCATGGTGGATTTGAGTTCTTGAAGGGCAACTTCGAAGGGCTCAAGGGATAGCTGTGGGCCGGATGACCAAGAGTCGTCGCGGCAAGATCTACATCGACAACGAAGGCTGGGGCCCCGACGCCGGCTCAATTCAGTACGGGTACCGGGTCCCCTTCGGCGGAATCCACGTCTTCATCGGCCGGATCGGTGAGCCGGGCCCTGAGCCGGACAACTGCACCGACCTCGTCGAGACGGCTCAGCGTGCGAAACCCGCCCGGTCTCAACCCGTCATGAAGCGTGCCTTCGTGGATTGCATCCACGGAGGGGAACTTTCTGAAGGATCTGTAGATGGTGGTGAGACGGCCATCCTCTCCGATGGTGATTCGTCCTCTGGTTCAACAGATTCACTGTATTTATTGCAAGACGGAGGGCTTGGGGGCTGTTCCGACGGCAGCAGTATTCCGGATCCCTCTGACCCGCCAAGCTGGGTAGGAGTTTTCATGGCCGGTACTCAACCTGGTCAAAACTCTATAGCCGCGGCAGCAATAACGTCTGGGTCAGGAGCGGCCGGGGTAGGAGACCCGGTGCGCCCGCCGGCTCAGGTGCTAATGGATCTCACGGATAAGTTGATGGACCTGTTAACCGCCACGGTTCTTCCTGTGAATAAGGATGAGCACGATGCAGAGGTGGCACAGGTGCGTGAGGAGATGGCCCGGGCCAAGGAGGCCTTGGCAGCTGAGGACACCCGGTTGGCTGCAGAGCGGGCGGCTTTGGATGCACAGGCCCGACAGCTCCAGTCGGAGGCTTTTCAGCTTACGATGAACCTAAACGCATCTAACGAGGTGATGAGGAGGAGACATCAGAAAACTCAATCCCGTTTACCGCCGATCTACGATCCTCGAAACCTCAACTTCACCACACCCGGAGCAAGACCAAGTAACCCGCGAGAGGCCAATCAATTCATAACACCCGGAACGAGGGCAACGGGTCAGCCTCGGGTGATGGCAACTCCCCATGTGAATATGGGCCCACCCCGCTATGTGCCGACACCACCGGGTCACTTTTCTAACCCCATGGAGAATCTGATTGCAGCATCAGCACGTTTGGCGGCTCTCCCAGTGGATGGTGATGATCCAACCGCAGTGGAGACGCGACGGATCAGAGAACTGGTCCAGACGGCCCTGGCTCAGCAAGAAGCTTATTCCTGTAGTCGGGATAGGATTCATTCAACTCCTCGTCCAAGCCGGAGTCCGAGTTACAGCAGGCGCATGGAGTCCGAAGCTTTATCAAGCAACGCCCAGCGCCATAACCAACCCGGCGGTTGTAACCCGATGCAGGACCGGGTACGTCAGGAGGACCAACGGGCGGCTCAACTGGTGGAACATCAAGTGACTCATCAGGCCTTCCCGGATTATCCAACGACTTCTGTTGAGGTAGGGGTAGCCACCAGAACCGGCGATGTTCCTTGTCTGGTGCCGGCTTTGCGTAATGTACGTCTGCCTAAGGATTTCAAGGGACCCCGAAAAGTGCCAAATTATATGGCTGACTTACAGCCCGGGGCCTGGATTGAGAGCTATGAGATGGCTATGGAGCTACTGGAGGTCAATGACGCAGCTATGGCTAAGTATTTTACCATGATGTTGGATGGAACGGCCCAGTCTTGGTTAAAGGGTCTGCCGCCTAATTCCATCGGCTCATGGGCAGAGCTGAAAGCCCTGTTCATTCAGAACTTCAAGGACACCTGCAAGCAGTCCATGTCAATTGTGGATTTAACTAACTGTAAGCAGGAGGAAGGTGAATCTACAACTCATTGGGTGCGCCGGGTCAAGGAGATAATACATTCATCTGACAAGATGGACGCCGGCTCAGCAGTCCTCATGTTGGAGAAGAATTGTCGATTTGAGCCTCTAAGACAGAAACTGGGGCGCCTTAAGCGTGATTGCAATGACATGGCTATGCTGATGGCGGCTTTAGTCAAATACACTGATTCTGATAGTACCAAGGATCCCACGTCTGATGAGGAAAAGACAGGGAAGGGAAAGAAGAACGGCAATGGAAAGGGTCGGCAGCATAACCCGATCAATCAAGGAGGCAATAAGCATATGGCTGAGGGTAACCCGGAATTTGTGGCCAACGCCAATGCGCAAGGTAACAATCAGAGACGTAAGGGAAAACCGCCCCCGCGATCTGGCGGATCAGGTCCGTCTCTTGAGCAGCTACTCAATGAGCCCTGTCCGAAACATGGCACCCGGGAGAGGCCGGTGACTCATTTATTGAAGTATTGCGCGATCATGAAGGCTTTCAAGAATTCCAACATGTTCGATGGATCAGGTGGCGGCTCAGGGACTGGCGGTTTCCATGGCCCGGGTGGCGGTTCAAATTCCAGTTTTCAGGGAAATCAAGGTGGATATAATCAGCAGCAGTCTGGTCAAGGAGGTCAGCAGCAGCAGCAGTCGGGTTATCAGAGTCATCCAAAGCAGCTGAATAGTGGACAGTATCACGTGTTCACTACTAGCTTATGCAAACGTGACCAGAAGATTCATAAAAGGGCCGTGAATTCTGTTGAGCTGGCGATTCCCCGTTATTTGAGATGGTCAGAGTAACCTATTGTGTGGAGTCGAGAAGATCATCCTCCCCGGGTTGATAATCCGGGTCAGTTAGCGTTGGTGGTGGCACCTCAGGTCGATGGATATAAGTTCACTAAGGTTCTCATGGATGGAGGTAGCAGCATCAACATCCTCTATTATGAGACCTTTCGCCGTATGGGTTTGACTGATAAAAATTTAAAGACGTCCAACATGGTTTTCCATGGAGTGGTGCCTAGCAAGTCGGCATACCCCATGGGCAAGATTGAGCTGGAGGTAGCTTTTGGAGATGAATATGATTCTAGGGTCGAGAAATTAACCTTTGAGGTGGTCAAGATCAGAAGCCCATATCATGCTCTGTTTGGACGGCCGGCTTATGCCAAGTTCATGGCGTGGCCGTGTTATGTTTATTTACAGCTCAAGATGCCGGGTCACAAGGGCACCATCACTGTGCATGGGAGTCGAAAGGTGGCCCTGGAATGCGAAGAAGGCGACGCGGCTTATGCTGAGTCTGTCTGTGCAGCAGAGGAGCTGAAATTTTATCAAGATAATGTTGACCCGGCGGATATGACCTCTCTGAAAAAGCCAACCACAAAGCATGACCCGGTGATGAATTTTAAATCGGCTGCTGAAACTAAGCTTGTTGATTTCATTCCAGGCGACTCATCTCAGCAGTTCAGCATCAGTGCCAATTTGGATCCTAAATAGGAAAGCGCGCTCATCGAGTTCATCCGTGAGAACCGGGACATCTTTGCATGGAAGCCTTCTGACATGCCGGGTGTACCGAGAGAACTCGCTGAGCACACTCTTAATATTGATCCGAAGTTTAAGCCAGTCAGGCAGTTCCTTCGGCGAATTAACGAAGAGAGACGAAAAGCTATTGGAGAGGAGGTCGCCCGGCTCTTGGCGGCTGGGTTCATTGTTGAAGTTTTTCACCCGGAGTGGTTAGCTAACCCGGTGGTCGTGCTCAAGAAGAACGGCACCTGGTGGATGTGTGTGGACTATACGGACTTAAATAAAGCCTGTCCGGCTGATCCCTTTGCGCTCCCCCGTATTGATCAGATCATTGATGCTACGGCGGGTTGTGAGCGTTTGAGATTTTTGGATGCTTACTCTGGCTATCATCAGATCAAGATGGCAGTTAAGGACCAGGAGAAGATGGCTTTCATCACTCCGTTTGGAGCCTTCTGCTATGTATCTATGCCATTTGGGCTTAAGAGTGCCCAGGCGACTTATCAGCGGTGTGTACAGAACTGTCTCCACGATCAAATCGGGTGCAACATTCATGCGTATGTCGATGACATCGTGGTGAAGTCCAGGGAGAAGGAAACCTTGATATCTGATTTGAAGGAGACCTTTGATAATCTCCGGGTTTATAAGATGATGCTTAACCCGGCCAAGTGTGTATTTGGTGTGCCTGCAGGCAAGCTTTTGGGTTTTCTGGTCTCAAACAGGGGCATTGAAGCTAACACGGAGAAGATCAAGGCGATTACCTCTTTGGCTAAACCAGCGTGCATCAACGATGTTCAGCGATTGGCGGGTCGTGTTGCAGCTTTAAGACGGTTCATAAGCCGGTTAGGTGAGAAGGCCCTACCGCTGTATCAGATGATGAAGAAAACAGACACTTTTGTCTGGAGTGATGCTGCTAATACTGCCTTTGAAGATTTAAAGAGACAGTTATCTGAGCCGCCGGTCCTTGCAGCTCCCATTGATAGAGAGCCATTGTTGTTATATGTGGCTGCGAATTCACGAGCTGTGAGTGTTGCAATCGTGGTGGAGCGCAAGGAGGCTGGTAAGGAGCATCCGGTTCAGAGGCTGGTTTACTACATTAGTGAGGTACTCATTGAGTCTAAGCAAAGGTATCCACATTGGTAGAAGCTTGTTTATGGGGTGTTCATGGCAAGCCGGAAGCTGAAGCAATACTTCTAAGGTCACCCGATCACCGTGGTGAGTTCTGCCCCCTTGGGAGACATCATCCAGAATAGAGAGGCCACAGGACGAGTCGCCAAGTGGGCCATTGAGCTTGGGCCTCATGGTTTGAAGTACATGCCACGTACTGCTATTAAGTCTCAAGCCCTGGTGGACTTTATCAATGATTGGACAGAATTGCAGACACCTGAGGAGAAGCCGGATAACACGTATTGGACTATTCACTTTGATGGGTCCAGGCAGCTGGAAGGCTCAGGGGCTGGAGTCGTTTTGACTTCCCCTCGAGGTGACAAATTTTGTTATGTGCTCCGGCTCATGTTTCCTTGTACTAATAATGCCGCTGAATATGAGGCCTTACTCCATGGTGTCCGGATGGCCAAAGAGATGAGTTTGAGCCGGGTACGGTGCTTAGGTGATTCAGATCTCGTAGCTCAACAGGTGTCAGGCAAGTGGGACTCCAAGGATCCCCTTATGGCGGCTTACCATCGTGAAGTTGATGCTGTGGCCGGGCACTTCAATGGTTATCAAGTGGAGCACATTGATCGGAGGAAGAATGAGGCGGCTGATGCTTTAAGACGGCTGGGATCTCAGCGTAAGCCGGTGCCGCCTAACACCTTTCTTGTTGTGTTGCATAATCCTTCTGTCAAGTTACCCACACAAGAAGACTTAGCGGTGCCAGACCGGGAGGCACAGTTGGTAGCGTCTCTTCACATCATTCCGGATTGGACAGTGCCATATTTGGCCTACATGACCCGGGGAGAGTTGCCTGAGGATGAGACCTTGGCGAGACAAATCATCCGACGGTCCAAATCCATGACGATTGTTCATGGTGAGTTACATCATCGCAGCGTCACTGGGGCGTTTCAATGTTGTGCGTCGCCTGCGGAGGGTCAGGAGATATTTCGTGAGATCCATGAAAGGGGATTGCGGCCATCACGCCGGCTCAAAATCTCTCGTGGCCAAAGCTTTCCGTCATGGTTTCTATTGGCTGACGGCTCATGCTGATGCGGAGGATCTGGTCAGTAAATGTGACGGTTGTCAGAAATTTTCATGACAAGCTCATGTGCCGGCTCAAGAATTGAGGATGATTCCAATTACTTGGTCGTTCGCAGTCAGGGGGCTTGATATGGTCGGGCCTTTCAAAAGGTCTAAGGATAAAAAGACACACCTCCTGGTGGCAGTGGACAAGTTTACAAAGTGGGTTGAGGCAGAGCCGGTCAGTAAGTGTGATGCAGCCACGGCGGTTCAGTTCATAAAAAAGGTGATCTTTCGTTTTGGTTTTCTAGACAACATCATAACTGATAATGGCACCAATCTCTCCAAAGGTGCCATGGAAGAGTTCTGTCAACAGGAACATAACCGGCTTGATGTTTCTGCCGTTGCCCATCCTTAGTCCAATGGTCAAGCAGAGAGAGCCAATCAGGAAATCTTGAAGGGTATAAAACCCCGGCTCTTGGTCCCCTTACAGCGGACGCCGGGTTGTTGGGTGGAGGAATTACCTTCTATGCTTTGGAGCATCAATACTACACCTAACAGATCTACGGGTTACACACCTTTTTTCATGGTGTACGGAGCAGAAGCGGTCCTGCCAAGTGACATCCGTCACGACTCGCCCCGCGTGGCGGCTTACGTTGAGGCGGACAATGAAAAAGCTCGTCAAGATGCACTTGATTTGTTGGATGAGGAGCGAGACTTCGCAATAGCCCGCTTGGTGATTTACCAGCAAGACCTGCGCCACTACCACAGCCGCCGGGTTAGGTCCCGAACTTTTCAGGAAGGCGACTTAGTGCTCCGGCTCATCCAGGACCAGTCTGATATGCACAAGCTATCCCCCCCCCTTGGGAAGGACCCTTTGTGGTCAGCAAGAACCTGAACAACGGGTCATATTACCTCATTGATGTTCGAGAGCACAAAGACTCATGTAAGTCGGAGGAGGAGACCCGCCGGCCGTGGAATATCGCTCATCTTCGGCCTTACTATACTTGAGCCACCGGCTCTCAAGATGTACATATTTTGACGATGTATATATTATAAATAAAGCAGGACCTCTGTCCTTTTCACCCTCAAAAGTTCATATGTCTTTATTATTATGTGGTGAAAACAACCAACAGGGAGCAGGTCACATCTGAATCCGGCTTAACCTTTGGTCCGGCTTATGATCATATCTGAATCTAGCCATGATCACTTGGGGGCTTCCTGTTCAAACATAGGTCGTATTCGAACCAAAGAGAACATATCTTTCGATACCCTCTTGATCGGCATACTGCCAAACCCACTTGGGGGCTTCTTGATCATATTTGAATCATAGCTTAACCCCTTTGGGTCTGACATGGATCGTATTCGAATCAGCGTCACTAAACAATTCTCATGGTCACTTGGGGGCTTCCTGTTCAAACATAGGTCGTATTCGAACCAAAGAGAACATAGCTGTCGATACCCACTTGATCGGCATCGCCAAAGCCACTGGGGGCTATATGATCGTATCTGAATCTTAGCTTAACCCCTTTGGAACGGTTCACTGATCGTATCCGAATCAGAAGCCTTTGAATTTTACTTATTGTCTTATTACACTTTGCAGTCACATTTAATTGACTATTCTGAGATTATTTTTGAAAGCATTTTACAAAGTGGTTTCTATTCCACCGGTTTAATGCTAATCATATAACATTGCTAGCACAGGAACAAGTATTATGTGTGCCAGGTTAATCCGGTTTACCTTCATCGTTCGGGTCACCTAAACCGGCAAAGGTAAACAAGGGATCACAGGTATGCTGTTATGATTATATCTAACAGATATAATTGTAAGTCGGCCTTTACATGATTCTTTGGTTCACATTCCAGGTTATCAATACTTTATGTGACCCCCATTGTGATAAGACGCCAAGGGAATTGTGTTTGCTTTATATGCAGGACACTACAAGCAAAATTTCTGTTAACAGAATGGGAATAGAAGATTAATGTAAGCCGGAAGCACATAATGATGGTGGCTTAAGAAAGTGTTGAGCACCATAAACATGCGCGAAGGCATGGCAAAAATCAAGTGTTCTTCTACCCTATTACAAGACTCCCCGAGTCTGAATAATGAAGCATTGTTTTTTCACAAAGACATAAACATCTGACGCCTGGCGGTTCACGGCTGGGGTTGACCTGAAGATTCCGGGTTATCCTTCTCCGCCTCTTCGTCGGTTGCCCTGTCCTAGAAGGTGGACGATGCCCAGTCAATGCCACTCAAAGCTTCAAACTCAGCTTCGTCATCTATTAAAACGGCTGGGTCGACTTCAAGGGCAAAGGTATGCTTACGGATTGGAGGGATCAGGCTGACTTCATCATAGAGAGGTGTTGGAAGTCTTCGATTCTCATTGTCATAACCCGGCTGATACTTGGTATGGTCAGTATCATTCCCAATAAGAGTGGCCACCGGGCGTATATCCTTCACATAGGCGGTGAAGTCCTTATCATTAAACACGGAGCCATCTTTCTTCAAACTTGGATACCCAAGAGCAATATCAGCGGGGTCTAGCTCTGGAAGCCACGCCTTGGCCCGGCTCAATGCGGCTATAGCTCCGGCTCTTGCAGATGCTCGTCTTAACTCTTGGATCCGCTGAGGTATCACAGCAAGTCGCTTCAGCACATCTTGCAGGAGATAGGGAACATCATTTGATAAAGCCACAACGGCCAGAGCACGTTGTGACCCGGTATAGAGCTGTTCCACTAGAGTATAAACCGCCTTCAGCTTGATCAACATGTTCTGCTTAAGGTTTGTGCTCCTGGGGCCTGCATTATTAAACATAAGGTGAGCTGGAGGCAACAATTGAAGTAATCATTGAAAGAAAGTTTGAAATATTTAAGGTTTGTATGAATAACTTACCAAAGATTGCTGAGACCATTTGAGAAATCTGGCGCTTTAAGCCGGACAGCTCATCTGTTGTTTCGGCGAGCGATGCTTCTGCCGTCTCGGCCCGGGTCACCAGTGAAGCCTTTTCATCAGCCCAGGTTTTCTTATCCGTTTCAAAGTTCTTCTTCAACTCTTCTTGTTCAGAGACGCTGAATTCAAACTTGGAGTTGGCTTTTTGAATTTCAAGTTCTTGGGCTGCCAGGCGGTTCTTCAGGTCAGCAATCTCCAACTCAAATTGACTTATGGTGGCCTGCATTAATGCCGGGTTATAGTCAGGATCATTGTAAAATAACATTAAGTCCCAAGCACTTTACAAGCAAAGGTACTTGACACTTGGGGGCTAATGTATGCTGAAGAACTCTAAATTACTATGCCGGCTCATGAAAATTAAGTCCCAAGCACTTTGCAAGTAAAGATACTTGGCACTTGGGGGCTAATGTGTATCGCAAGTTCAAAGTATCATATTACAACCGGGTTACATATCTTCTTGATAAACCGGACAAGCAGTGCTAGGTAGTTTTCTAAAGTCTACAGCATATTTACTTATAAGCAATAGACTTGGGGGCTGGTACAGTAAGTGTGGTTAAGGAACAGTCATACCTCAGATTTTTGCTGTATTTGCTTCACCATGTCAATTTCCAGGTCACGGCTGCTATGCACTTGATTGATGTAGCTAGAGACGATCTCCCCAATACTCAAGTGAGTGTAGTCAGCAATGTCTAACTTGGCCTTTCGGCGCTCCAAAAGCTCCTCCTTAGCAGAGCACTTGGCGAGAACAGTGGGCTGACCCGGCTCAACAAACTAAGTCTTGAGAATTTTAACTTCCGGGTCAATTGCCTTGGCTGGGCTAGGAGTTTCCGGTTTATCAGAACCACCGAGAGCTTCTTCAGCGGGCGGATCAGAGGTTGGTGCTGGAATGTCATAAACCGGCTCAGGTGGCGGCTGAGGAGCGGAAGTGTCAGGGGCAGCTGTGCCAAGCTCTGGTTCAGTCACGACAGGGTCTTGGGCCGGATTGTTTTTCTTCACTTTCTTCCCGGGCTTCACTTGCACGTTGTGGACAAGGTAGAAGAGAGTACAAAAGCATGAGTAAAGAAAAGCATAAGATAAACCAATTTACATTACCCGGGGGCGGTTTTGAAAGCCGGCATGTTGGATTGCATAGACTCGCCAGAGGAAGGAGAGGTATCCTTATAATTGGAGTCAGAAGAATTAAGAGGTTGACAAATCAAACCCGCCAAAGGTAAAATAGAACATAATTCGGAGATAACCTCATTCCGACGCTTCCTGGTTACATCAGGTAAGCCGGAGGAGAGCTCTGCATCCTTGCTGGTCTGGGTCTACCTCCGGCTTTCAGAAAGTTGTTGCTTCAAAAGAAATTGAGGATCTTGGTAAGCCAAAGGATGTGAAAATCTTACTTTCCGGGTCACTCTTCGAATTTTCTGCCACGGCAAAGGCTCTGATTCGGAGGAGATTATAGTTACCTCTTCTTCGACGGCTTGGCTGTTTCCTGTGTCTTCCTGAAAAGACTTAATGTTAGTAAGGTGATGATAAAAGAGTCAAGGGAGTTAAAGTTACCTCTTCTTCATCGTCATCAGTATCGTCAAGTTTAAACATATCTGAAGTGCTTGGCTTCCTTTTCTTTGAAGTTCCAGTTTTGGTGGCTTTTCTTTCGGCTCTCTTGGCCGCTCTGTCTTGTTTGGCCGCCTCATGGTCATACTTGACCTTCCAGAAGTTGTCATTGGCCTGTGGAAAATGATAAAGGGTTATGAGTAAAAGCAAGGTATAACATAGTAAAGACTATTTACTGAGGTTGATGACTCACTGCAGGGGCCGGGTTCTTCTTGTAGAAGGGAAGTAAGCCAAAGGCATTACTAGTCAATGTGCCCTCTTTCAACAAGGTCTGGGTCATAACTTCAACCATATCATCTGGTAAGTCATCTAAGCTATGGCGCAGCGGGTCATCTTTCTCGCCAGAGTAAGAGCACATTAAGTCAGGGCGGCGGCTTAACGGGATCACCCGCCAGGAGATCCAGACTCGCACCAAGTCAATGCCGCTCAAACCATTGCCTAAGAGAGCTTTGATCTTCTTGATGGTAGGGGCAAGTGACAGACGTTCAATAGCAGTTAATTTATCTGGCAGCGGGTGATTAGATTCAAGGCGTAGAGCGCGGAAGCCGGGCAGAGGGTTCTCATCAGCCGGAGAAGTGTCCTGGCAATAAAACCACGTCTGGTTCCAGTCCTTTGGGTGGCTGGGCAGTTCGGCATAAGGGAAGAGGCAGTCTCTCCGTCGCTGAATTGAGATGCTGCCGAGTTCCAGACTGGGCCCGTTGGCACGTTCGTTTTGCCGGTTTAAATAAAACAGCTCTCTGAACAAAAGTAGGTTGGGCTCTTCTCCCAGGTACACTTCGCAGAAAACTTGGATGTTGCAAATATTTGACACGGAGTTGGGTCCAATGTCTTGAGGTCTGAGGTCAAAGAAATGCAAAACATCCCTGAAGAATTTTGAACCGGGTGGAGCAAGTCCCTGGCTCATATGATCCGTAAAAACAATCACCTCCCCTTCTTTGTTGAGGTTTCTCCTCGGACGGGTCAGGAGCACGATAAGACATGACTTCCTTCTTGGGTAGGTGGCCGGACTTCACAAATTCAGACAGTTTGCTTTCTGTGACAATGGAAGGGACCCAATTACAGGTCACAGGAGCCTTGGGAGTCTTAGGTGCCATGGTGTAAGTGGAAGCCTATGACAAAGTAAAAAATTTCTGGTTTAACTCATAACCCGGGGTAGAGCATTATTAATTTATTCAAGGTGGTGGCTTAAGAAGGGGCCTAATGACATATGGGTAACTATGTAGTGGTATTTAAGCCGCTACAGGTTTCAGAAACAGATAAATTATTTAAAGTCGTCAGAAGCAAGCAAGACTGACAGCCGGGTTGTCTTAAGCCGGCCATATGGACTACCGTGGTTAAACAGATTCAACAGAGGCAGTTTTTTGGCTAAGTATGGAACAAATAGGTTTCACAATCTGCGGCTATTATTTTGGATCAAATGGTCGTTCTAAATAGAAAAATTTCTAGAACTAAAAACAGGGCAGAGAAGTTCATACACTCCAAGGAGGCTTCTAAACAGGGGAAAAGAGATCTGTTTGCATTCGAGATAAGCGCAAAACAATTACCGCGGCAGTTCTACGCTATTTGATGATCCGAACAGAGCATTGGGGGTGAAAACGGTCAAGGTTTTGGCTCAGACGGTGACGAACACCGACGAACTCGAAGAAGTTCCAATGTAGATCTAAGAAAGGGAAGGAAGGGAACTTACGGATGTGGACGAGCTACGGAAGTTCGCCGTTGTTTTCTGATCAGATTCAGGTTGATGCAGCGGCCTGAGTCGGTGAAGATGAGGGGCTCGACGGCGGCGGCGGCGGAGCTCGAGCGGCAGAGAAACAGTGCGAGGAAGAAGACGACTGAAGAAGGAGAATGGGAAAGACCTAGGTCGCGTCTATTTATAAAGAAGGGCCGACTGAAACGGCGCGAGAAACGAGGAGAGTGAAACATCATTATCCAGCGGCCCTGACGACTCGGTTTTTGGGATGGCCAGTAAAGGCAAAGATCCGTTGAGGATATGGTGGAATAAAATATGAAGTTAATGGAAGATGACGTCACGGCGGGTTATCACAATCCAGAAGATGATGTCACAGCAGGTTACGACCTTTGCACTGACAGAAGACAGAAAGGTGTATTTTTAAGGTATTTTAAGATTGACATGAACCGGTTCAAATCAATCTGGGGCCTAATGTTGGGGATATAACTATTTGGGTAAGCCGCCCGGGAGGGGCCGGGTTACGCAAAGAGGACTCATCAAAAAGAAGCCCAAGACCAAGCATGAAGATGGCGGTTCAATAAATGGTCTAAGGCCCACAGGCGGCTTAAGGCCCAGAGTGGTAAACCGCCATGATGGCATGACTTGTAACATAAGGTAGAATTAACTAGTCACCGAGCCGGACACTGTCTATGAGCCGGCCGGGACTCTGTAGACCGCAGGGCGTCAACCCGTGTATATAAGGGGACGACCCGCCGGCGGCTTAGGGCAGGAAACAACTCATCGAGAGATGGGCATAGCATATCTCGCTCCCTGGTCATCGAAACCTCAGCAATACCAACCCAACCAGACGTAGGCCTTACCTTCACCGTAAGGGGCTGAACTAGTATAACTCTCTCGTGTCCTTTGTCCTGATTAACCCCTTTTAAGCTTCCTAGTTGCGATGGCCCTACGACTAAGTCCTTTCACGAGGACATCTGCCGTGACAATTCCACGACACTCACGCAAGATCTATCTAGGAGATGCATAGCAACGAGGGGGGAAGAGTATGTCCACGTACCCTTGTAGACCGAAAGCGGAAGCGTTTGACAACGCGGTTGATGTAGTCGAACTTCCTCTTGCTCCGACCGATCAAGTACCGAACATACGACACCTCTGAGTTCTGCACTCGTTCAATGCAATGATGTCCCTCGCCCTCTTGATCCAGCAAGGTGTCGAGGAAGTAGATGAGTTCCGTCAGCATGATGGTGTGGTGTCGGTGATGGTGATGTGATCCGCGCAGGGCTTCGCCTAAGCACTACGAAGATATGACTGAAGGCGTAAACTATGGAGGGGGGCGCCGCACACGGCTAACGATTGTTTTTGTGTGTTCTAGACGCCCCCTCCCCATGTATATATAGGTGGGAGGGGGAGGGGATCTGCCATGGGGCGCCCCAAGTAGGAGGAATCCTACTTGGGGTCCTATCCCAATTCGCCCCCCCCTTTTCCTTATTACTGGAAGGGGGAAAAGGGAAGAGGGAAGGGAGGAAGGAAAGGGGGCCAAACCCCCTCCTCCTTCCCCTATTCGGCCTCCTGCCTAAAGGGAGGGCGCGCCACCCCTTGTGGGCTGGTTTGATCCCCTCTTATGTCCCATAAGGCCCATTATTCCACCTGGGGGTTCCGGTAACCCCCCCCCCCAGTACACCAATAAATACCCGATACTACCCGGAACACTTCCGGTGTCCGAATACTATCATCCTATATATCAATATTTACTTCTCGGCCATTTCGAGACTCCTCGTCATGTCCATGATCTCATCCGGGACTCTGAACAACATTCATTCACCAAATCACATAACTCATATAATACTAAATCGTCATCGAACGTTAAGCGTGCGGACCCTACGGGTTCGAGAACTATGTAGACATGACTGAGACACCTCTCCGGTCAATAACCAATAGCGGAACCTGGATTCTCATATTCGCTCCTACATATTCTACGAAGATCTTTATCGGTCGAACCGTTGTGACAACATACGTTATTCCCTTTGTCATCGGTATGTTACTTGCCCGAGATTCGATTGTCGGTATTTTCATACCTAGTTCAATCTCGTTACCGGCAAGTCTATTTACTCGTTCCGTAATACATCATCCAACAACTAACTCATTAGTCACTTTGCTTGCAAGGCTTCTTATGATGTGTATTACCGAGAGGGCCCAGAGATACCTCTCCGATACTAGGAGTGACAAATCCTAATCTCGATCTATGCCAACCCAACAAACACCTTCGGAGATACCTGTAGAGCATCTTCATAATGACCTAGTTATGTTGTGACATTTGATAGCACATAAGGTATTCATCCGGTATTCGGGAGTTGGATAATCTCATAGTCAAAGGAATATGTACATGGCATGAAGAAAGCAATAGCAATAAAACTGAACAATCAATATGCCAAGCTAATGGATGGGTCTTGTCCATCACATCATTCTCCTAATGATGTGATCCCGTTTATCAAATGACAACACATGTCTATGGTTACGAAACTTAACCATCTTTGATTAACGAGCTAGTCTAGTAGAGGCTTACTAGGGACACGGTGTTTTGTCTATGTATCCACACATGTATCAAGTTTCCGGTCAATACAATTCTAGCATGAATAATAAACATTTATCATGATATAAGGAAATATAAAATAACAACTTTATTATTTCCTCTAGGGCATATTTCCTTCAAGTTTGTTATGAACTTAATGCCTTAAGATGCATGCTGGATAACGGCCGAGGGTGGAGTAATAGTAGTCGATGCAGATGGATGTTCGTCTACATGTCTCAGACGTAATGCCTATATATTGATCATTCCATGAATACCATCATAAATATATGTTTTTCTATCAATTATCCACTGATGATATGCTCATGAGAGAGATGCCTCTAGTGAATGCTATGGCCCCTGGTCCATTCACTTTATATTTACTAAAACCCTAAAAATAATTGTTGTAATTATTTATCTTTTATTTTACTTTATATTTATCTACCTACCACTATCCGATTTAATCCTTACAACGAATGAGTACAAGGGGATTGACAACCCTCTTGTCGGCGTTGGGTGCAAGTATTTGCTTTTTGTGTGTGCAAGTACTGTTTACAGGTTTTGCGTGGTGTCTCCTATTTGTTCAATAACTTTGGTTCTTAACTGAGTGAGGTGTCTACTATACTACATTACCTTTCCTCTTCGAAGAAATCCAACGCCTATCACAAATAGTAGTTAACGTTGATGAAAACACTTCCATGACATGCCATTTATCATCATGGAAGTGGAGACTTGCGTGACAATAAATGAAGTATTGTCATAGAACACGCCCGCAACAACACATATATGACTATCTTATCCTGTCATAAAAATCGTGATGGAAGTACATGCGTGACAGAAAACATGACCTATTGTAAGAAACACGTATCATCACAGAAGTGTTTTTTAGTTATATGACTACTGTTGTCGGATGACTACTATTGTCGGCATGTCAGTTTTTTATTTATCTTTTGTAACAATTTTCGTGTTTGGTTGTGTGCATCTTGATTATGCAGAGTCCGGGTGTTACTCATCATGCTTTGTATCTGTTTGATGCTACATTTTGAGTTAATACAAATGTCCTTTATCAAAAACATGTTCTGCATGAACTTTGGCGTGCAGAGCAGCACATGCCCTGTTGTAATATGCCAAGCTTGTTATGTTCGTAGAGGGGCATCATACCCACTTCCCAACATCAATGAGCTATTCGAACAACTTAAAGGTGCTCAAGTATTCTCCAAGCTTGATCTCCGTATGGGTTATCATCAGATTCGAATCCGTGAGCAAGATATTCCCAAGATGGCTTTCAGAACTAGCTTTGGTTCATATGAATACACTGTCATGTCTTTTGGCCTCGTCAACGCTCCTCCGACTTTCTCTCGCATGATGAACTTCATCTTCAACGCCTACACCAATGACTTTGTTTTGGTCTATCTCGACGACATTCTGGTTTTCTCGAAGAACAAAGAATATCATGCCAAACACTTGCGTTTGGTACTCGATAAGCTCAGGGAACATCAGTTCTACGCCAAGTTCTCCAAGTGTGAATTTTGGCTCGATGAGGTTCTTTATCTTGGTCATATCATCTTTGCCAAGGGCATTGCCGTGAATCCTGAGAAGGTGTCTGCAATTGTGAATTGGGAACCTCCTCAGAACGTGAAGCAACTCCGTAGCTTCCTCGGTCTTGCAAGCTACTGCCGAAGATTCGTTGAAAACTTTTCTAAGATCACAAAGCCTCTCTCAAATCTTCTCCAGAAGCACGTCAAGTACGTTTGGTCTCCGGAGTGTGACATTGCTTTCAACACTTTGAAAGAGAAATTGATCACTGCTCCAGTTCTGACTCCGCCTGATGAATCCAAACCGTACGAGGTCTTTTGTGATGCCTCTCTCCAAGGTCTTGGCGTATTGTTGATGCAAGAGAAGAAAGTGGTTGCTTATACCTCTCGCCAGTTGAAGCCCAATGAGAAGAACTACCCCACTCATGATCTTGAGTTGGCAGTAGTTGTGCATGCTCTTTTGACTTGGAGACATCTTCTATTGGGAAGAAAAGTGGACATTTTCACTGATCACAAGAGTCTCAAGTACATCTTCACTCAGCCTAATCTCAACCTCAGGCAAACTCGATGGGTCGAAATGATTCAAGAGTATAATCCGAGTATTGAGTATACTCCAGGCAAGGCCAATGTGATTGCTGACGCATTGAGCAGGAAGGCTTATTGCAACAGTCTGATTCTCAAGCCTTATCAACCCGAGCTTTGTGAAGCTTTCCGCAAACTTAATCTGCAAGTTGTTCCTCAAGGTTTCCTCGCCAACCTTCAAGTCTCTCCTACCTTGGAAGACCAGATTCGCCAAGCCCAGCTTCTTGATGCTATGGTGAAAAAGGTGAAGATTGGGATTGCCAAGAGTCAACCCAAGTACAAGTGCTACCGCCTTGATGACAAGGATACTCTATTCTTCGAGGATCGAATTGTTGTACCCAAAGGTGACCTTCGTAAAGTGATCATGAATGAGGCTCACAATTCTCTCCTCTCCATCCACCCTGGGAGTACGAAGATGTATCAGGACCTTAAGCAAGCTTATTGGTGGACTCGAATGAAGCGCGAGATTGCACAATTCGTAAATGAATGTGATGTCTGCAGAAGAGTGAAGGCAGAACACCAAAGACCAGCAGGTCTCCTCCAACCTCTTGCCCTTCCAGAATGGAAGTTTGACCACATTGAAATGGACTTCGTGACTGGGTTTCCAAAGTCCAAACTCACCAAAGTGGCTCACTTTCTGCCTATCAAAGAGTCGATCACTACAGCTCAATTGGTGGAACTCTATACCTCTTGAATTGTCTCTCTGCACGGTATTCCACAGGTGATCTCTTCAGACCGTGGCAGCATCTTTACGTCCAAGTTTTGGGATTCTTTTCAGAAGGCCATGGGCACCAACATCCGCTTCAGCACAGCTTTCCATCCTCAAACTAGCGGTCAAGTCGAGCGTGTCAACCAGATTCTTGAAGATCTGCTCAGGGCTTGTGTGATCTCCTTCGGCATGAAGTGGGAGGATTGTCTTCCTTATGTTGAATTCTCCTACAACAACAGTTTTCAAGCAAGTTCGGGCAAGGCCCCATTTCAAATTCTGTATGGCAGGAAGTGCCGTACCCCTCTCAACTGGTCTGAAACCGGTGAACGTCGGCTGCTGGGTAATGACTTAATCACAGAAGCAGAAGAAATGTGCAAAGTCATTCGCTATAACCTCAAAGCAGCCCAATCCCGCCAGAAGAGCTACTATGATAGTAAGCACCGTGATTTGGCTTTCGAGATCGGAGATCATGTTTACCTCCGCGTCTCTCCTATGAAAGGTACTCGTCGCTTCGGATACGTGGGACCTTTCAAGATTGTCAGCAAGAGAGGCGACCTTGCCTATCAACTCGAGCTTCTGTCAAACTTTGCAAATGTTCATGACGTGTTCCATGTCTCTCAGCTTCGAAAGTGCTTCAAGACTCCTGACCGCATAGTCAACTTCGAGGACATTGAGCTCCAAGAAGATCTCTCTTATCGTGAGCACCCAGTTGCTATTCTCGAAGAGACTGAACGCAAGACTCGCAACAAGTCAATCAAATTTCTCAAAGTCAAGTGGTCACACCATTCCGACCGTGAAGCTACCTGGGAACGCGAGAATCACCTCTTTTCTGAGTACCCGGCGTTCTTTCAGTCCTAGATCTCGGGACGAGATCCTTTCGTAGTGGTGGAGTGTTGTAACACCCCGGATATAATTTTCCCAATTTGTACTCCAACTCTTGCCGTTTCTGGCGTTAAGTTATTTTATTTTCTCGGGTTCGGGTTTTTTGTCTCCGTGTATTGTTATCTTTGTCATGCATCTCATATCATGTCATCATGTGCATTGCATTTTCATACGTGTTCATCTCATGCATTCGAGCATTTTCTCCGTTGTCCGTTTTGCATTCCGGGGCTTCGTTCTCCTCCGGTGGTCATTTCTAGCTTTCTTTCGTGTGTGGGGATTAAATATTTCCGGATTGGACCGAGACTTGCCAAGCGGCCTTGGTTTACTACTGGTAGACCGCCGGTCAAGTTTCGTATCATTTGGACTTCGTTTGATACTCCAACGGTTAACCGAGGGACCGAAAAGGCCTCGTGTGTGTTGCAGCCCAACACCCCTCCATTTTGGCCCAAAACCCACCTAACTCTGCTCCATCATCTAGAGCATTCGATCACGATCGCATGGCTGAAAACCGCACCTCATTTGGACTCTCCTAGCTCCCTCTATGCCTATTTAAAGAACCCTCCGAATCCGGATCTTCTTCTCCCCCGAAAACCCTAAAAAATCCACTGCGCCGCACCGGACATTGTCCGTCCGGGCCGAACAAAACTGCCGCCGCCGTGCCATTGCCGGCCATCGCCGCCTCGCCCGGTCGCCGACCCGACCCGGCTGCCTCGCTCGACGCCCGAGGCCGTGCCTCGTCGCCGCAGCTACCCCGCCGTCCGGCCTCCTCCGCCCACGCGCCGGCGAGCGCCTCCAAGTTCGGCGACGTCCTCCTCCGGCCGCCTCCTCCCTCCTCAACACCGACTCGCCGGCGACCTCATCTCCGTCGTGAACAGTGTGCGCGCCACCATCCTCGATCCGCGTGCCTCGGGTCAAACCCTAGATCTGGGGTTGTTTTTTTCTGAAGTCCCTAATATTTCCGTTCCAAGTGCCCATATTCATCATGCTATATCTCCGCATCCGTAGCTCCGATTCATGCATATAGCATATCAAAATGTTCGACTCAGAGAGTACATCATTTCATTCCATTGCATCATTTTCATTTGAGTTCATCTTGATGCCCGAAATGCTGTTAGAAGAGGGCTACTTGAGTTAATTGTCAGATCTGCTACTCCATCTTAGACATTTGTCATTTTTGCCATGATTATTGTGTGCATGATATGCCCATGAGTTCTACATATGTTTTGTTAAGGGTTTTGTCATCTTTCCAGAGGTGCAACCCATGTATTTTTGTGATGTGTGTGGTGACTAGTGCAAGCTTGCAAAGTGAGACACTCGGTAATTCTGTTTTCAGGGACTTAGTAATTTCACTAAGTCCTAGAGCTGTTTATCTCATGATGCCATATGTTCATGTTGTTTCCTAGTGATCCGTGCCTCCTTTGAGGATGATCAGTAAAGGAGTTTTGTTAATATTGTGGTGCTCTATCCATCCATGTCTTTGTTTGCAATTATGGAGCACCCTAGGTTGAGTCAATCGAGCTCTACTTTTGCTACTTTGTGAATCTGGGCAGATTGTCAACTTGTTTGCAATTTTGCCGATGATGTTGTAGTTGATCCGTGCATGCTATGCCATTGTTCTTGCCATTTCTATCTTGCATTTTATGTGTTATTGATAGATGTATGCTTGTATTGCTATGACTTGCTTCGTAGTGAGTGCATCAAGCTCGTAAACATGCCTACTTGAGTTATGTTTCAGCATGTGCCAGTTTTCACTAAGTCTGAAAACTGATTATGTTTTTGCTATGTTCATGTGCTTGTTAGTATATTTTCTGATCCCTTTTGGCTCAAAGTCACTAAGAGACTTTTGTTAAGCTAATTGAGTAGCTCCATGCCATGTTCTTCTTTGCCATTTTCAGGTCATGTAGCATGTTGTTTTGTTGCTCCGAAGAGAGCTACTTGGTCTGAAATTTTCAGACAAGTGTTAATTTCACTAAGTCTGAGATCTGTTTGCCATTTGCATTTTTGCCATGCTTGTTTGAACCTGTTAATGGATGAATTGGCCGTAGCTCAGTGCTAGACTTTTGTTAAGCATCTTGAATGCTTCCCTGCCATGTATTTTGATGCCATGTTTGAGTGTTGTAGCATGTTCACCTCATTGCATTTAGATGGTCACTTGTTGTAAATCGCAGACCGGTGCCATTTTTGAATCGCTTGCCATTCCCAAACCATAACTCCGATTCCGGCGTTCTTTATATCGTTTTCAAGCGATTTCATCTCATCTTTCCAGTGGCACACTTGGATTTCCAAGTTGAGGCCAGGTTCATGCATTTCCTGTCATATCTTGCATATGCATCCCGCATCGCATCCCGCATAGCATATCATCTTTGCATCGTGTTGTTTGAGTTTGCACGTGGTTGATTGTTTTCCTTGTTGCTTGTTTGTCTTGTTTGGGTAGAGCCGGGAGATGAGTTCGCTAACGAGGAGCCCGTTGAGTTTGCTTTCGAGGATTCAGTCAACTCTGACAGCTTTGCAGGCAAGATGATCATACCCTCGAAATCACTACTATCTTTGCTATGCTAGTTTGCTCGCTCTTTTGCTATGCCAATGCTACGATGCCTACTTTTTGCTTGTCAGCCTCCCAAATTTCCATGTCAAACCTCTAACCCACCTTGTCCTAGCAAACCGTTGATTGGCTATGTCACCGCTTTGCTCAGCCCCTTCTTATAGCGTTGCTAGTTGCAGGTGAAGATTGGAGGCCGTTCCTTGTTGGAACATTTACTACTTGTTGGGATATCATTATATTGCCATCTTATCTTAATGCATCTATATACTTGGTGAAGGGTGGAAGGCTCGGCCTCTCGCCTAGTGTTTTGTTCCACTCTTGCCGCCCTAGTTTCCGTCATATCGGTGTTATGTTTCCGGATTTTTGCGTTCCTTACGCGGTTGGGTTATAATGGGAACCCCTTGATAGTTCGCCTTGATTAAAGCTTTTCCAGCAATGCCCAACCTTGGTCTTACCATTTGCCACCTAGCCTCTTTTTCCCTTGGATTTCCGAAGCCCAAGGGTCATCTTATTTAAACCCCCCCCCCCTGGGCCAGTGCTCCTCTGAGTGTTGGTCCAAACTAGAGCCCTGTGCAGCGCCCCCTCGAGGAAACTCGGGGTTTGGTTTTAGTTGTACGGATTGCTCATCTGAGTGTGCCCTGAGAACGAGATATGTGCAGCTCCTATCGGGATTTGTCGGCACATTCGGGCGGTGTTGCTGGTCTTGTTTTAACCTGTCGAAATGTCTTGTTGTACCGGGATACCGAGTCTGATCGGAAGGTCTCGGGTGGAGGTCTATTCCTTCGTTGACCGTGAGAGCTTGTCATGGGCTAAGTTGGGACTCCCCTGCAGGGATTGAACTTTCGAAAGCCGTGCCCGTGGTTATGCGCAGATGGGAATTTGTTAATGTCCGGTTGTAGACAACTTGAACCTTGGCTTAATTAAAATGAATCAACCGTGTGTGTTACCGTGATGGCCTCTTCTCGTGGAGTCCGGGAAGTGGACACGGTGTTGGAGTAATGTTTGCGCAGGTTGTCCTCTAGTTTCTCGCTCGCGCTTTGCCTCCTCTTCTCGCTCTCTTTTGCGAATAAGTTAGCCACCATATATGCTAGTCGCTTGCTGCAGCTCCACATATATTTACCTTACCCTACCTATTAAGCTTAAATAGTCTTGATCGCGAGGGTGCGAGATTGCTGAGTCCCTGTGGCTCACAGATTACTATTACACCAGATGCAGGTCCAGGTGATTCCGCTCCAGGTGACGCGTTCGAGCTCAAGTGGGAGTTCGACGAGGACTCTCAACGTTACTATGTTTCCTTTCCTGATGATCAGTAGTGGTGCCCTGTTGGGGGTGATCGGGACCATGTCGCATGTTGGGTTATCTTTCATTTTGGTGCCGTAGTCGGGCCATGAGCGTTTGGATGATGTATGTTATTTATGTACTTGATTGACGTGGCGAGTGTAAGCCAACTATGTTATCCCTTTACATTATCTTTATTACATGGGATGTTTGTGATGATTACCTGACTTGCGACATATGCCTTCAATGCGATTATGCCTCTAAGTCGTGCCTCGACACGTGGGAGATATAGTCGCATCGAGGGTGCTACACGTATTGATGAGAATCCCATGATAAGGGGACACGATCTCTGCTTTGACAAGACATGCCAGTGAAACCGCACCTCGAAATACGGAGCGGCAGGCTAAAGAACGGTTCAAATAATGGCCGAGTAGTGGCGTGATGTCACGCTACAGAAAGTTGTCAGCGGATTGGACTCGTGGAATATTATACTCTCTACGGTTGTGTGTGGTACCTGTTTTGCAGAGCCGGACACGTTTTCTTTGTTCGGAAGACTATGTTGGAGTGTTCGAAGAAGGAACCCACCTTGCAATGCCGAAGACAATCTGCGTGTCGGACTCATCGTCATTGAAGCCTGGTTCAGGGGCTACTGAGGAAGTCCTGGACTAAGGGGTCCTCGGACAGCCGGACTATATACTTGGGTCGGACTGTTGGGTTATGAAGATACAAGATAGAAGACTTTGTCTCGTGTCCGAATGGGACTCTCCTTGGCATGGAAGGCAAGCTTGGCGATTCGGATATGTAGATTCCTTTCTCTGTGACTGACTTTGTACAACCCTAGTCCCCCCCCCTCCCCTGGTGTCTATATAAACTGGAGGGTTTACACTTCTAGGGTTAACGCTCAACAATCATAATCTCATAGGCTAGACTTCTAGGGTTTAGCCATTACAATCTCGTGGTAGATCAACTCTTGTAATACTCATATTCATCAAGATCAATCAAGCAGGAAGTAGGGTATTACCTCCACATAGAGGGCCCGAACCTGGGTAAACATTGTTTCCCCCGCCTCATGTTGCCATTAACCTTAGACGCACAGTTCGGGACCCCTTACCCGAGATCCGCCGGTTTTGACATCAACAGTCAGGCCACGTCTGATAGATCGGTTGGTGCCAACCATATGCTGGCCACAAGATGCAAGCATGGCCCTCTTCTAGGCCGCAATTGGTGTCGACCATATGCTGGCCACAGGATGCAAGCATGGCCCTCTTCTAGGCCGCAGAATGCAAAATGTTCTTCTATTTGGTTATCCCTAGTGTGATTTGTGTTTATGCAAAATATCAAAACAGGACCCAATAAGAGATGGACCGCAAGTGAGGAGAGTCCTACCAAGGGTGTTATGCAAAATATTCTCCGGTTGTCCCTAGTGGGACCCTTGTCGACGTGGCAATGGTCAATGCGCCACATGAGTGGGTCAAACATTGTTTGGGCTGCTTGGGACCGGAGGTGAACCACTTGCAAACGTTTGGGACCCAAACATACAATTTTGAAGTTTTGAGACTAACTTGACATACCTCGAATAGTTTAGGACCTTTGGTGCAGTTTCTCTTTGTTTTATACTACTCCCTCGTACTAAAGCAACGTCAACTAATATGAATTGGAGGGAGTACCAAATTAGCATTCGGTGCATTCCAAAACATCACCTCAAGCTGTCCCACGTGTTGTAGGTACTCACTTGTTATGTGGTTTATGCTACACCGAACGAAGTTCCAACGGTTATTCAAGACGATGCATGCTGTTGGAGTGAGTGACCAAGGAGGTTTTTACCCAACATCGGTGGCAGCATAATCTTTGGATTGGTCCACCACTTCATTTGACATAGGCATAGTGTCGGTCCGATATGACTAATGTTGTCACCATGTCGGTTTTTTATTTATCTTTTGTCACAACGTTCGTGTTTGGCTGTGTGCATCTTGTTATGCGGACTCTGGGTGTTACTCATCATGCTTTGTATCCGTTTGATGCTACATTCTGAGTTAATAAAAATGTCATTTATCGATAAACATGTTCTACATGAACTTTGCTGCGGAGAGCAATACATGCCTGTAGTAATATGCCAAGCTTCGTAGAGGAGCATCATTGCCCTGTTTGGGCTGTCTAAAATTATATAGCAGCATTCTTCTACTGGTGCTGTTCATTTAGTTCCACATATAAAGAGGAGACTGCACTGCAATTAACAATGGAACGAATTAACACACGTTTAATCATATCATGTTTGTCTAACACACAGAGAAATTAATACGGTGACATAATTCAAACCGCAAGACAATAAGGTAGCAAAGTTAAGAAAGAAATAAGTAGTAGATCAGTATACAATCTAAAATGAGCAAAGCCCAGCCAATGGCTAGCTACAAAGTCTAGGATTAAAACATTCCAGCATACTAACTATGAAACCTAGAACTACGCCACGCGCACGTCAACTTTTTTTAGGATAAATTCTGACAACTTCTCATGGTTCTTCCTCCCCAAGTTTCCGTCCAGTGATCAAGTCCTGCATACAAAGAGTATATTAGATCTGGAAGAGGAAAAAAACGGTGTCATACTTATTTACATAAACGATGACAAATGATTTTCTCTGTGTGGGCACGCAGCAGGTGCTTGTCAAAAGTAATCGTTGTGCGTGCACTATTTAGACTTCAGGTTAAGTTAAAGCGTAAATTTGCAAACTTGCACATTTTTGTTGTTTTGAGATAGCTTACCACATGTATCATACTAGCATGGATGCCTTTTATCTATACTTCCATATACAACACTCGTATTGAATACAGGACGATTTGGTCTTAAACTAGTATCAATTGACATACAACGGTCTTTCTTATGAGAATTTGAGAAAGGGCACCCATACATTACCTCATCGTACTATTGGCCCTTTGCGACAAGCATAACCAACCCAGCAGTTCGTACTTCGTTCTAACAAATGTATGAAATGGAAAGGTTATAAATCAGTCAAACCAAAAAACATACTTATTAGATACTGCCTCCGTCCCGAATTACTTGTGGCTCAAATGGATTTATGTGAGCGAGAGACAAGTAATTCGAGGCGGAGCGAGTATAAAACATGTTGCAATAAAGTTCAAGGATTTTACCAGGTCTTCGTCTCCACCAAGCCACTCTATTAAGAACTCCCTTATATGTGTGACAGGAACAGCGTATACCGATGCATGTGAAGCTCCGGCAAGCACCCCAACTACCCTGTCTATCCGTGGCAAAATAAGAGGTGAACCTGATGCACCTTGCTTAGATGTACAACTGCAGGTAAGCGACACTTCATCTGGTTCATTGCTGCAATAAATAAATATTCTAATGATTAGCACGAGTAGAGACAAAAGGAATTTTCATGCTACATTATACTACTAGTACCATGTTCTAGTAAGTAAGAGATACTAAGTATCGGAAGAGTGCATTACGTTATTTGACCAGAATACGTCCCTGGCTCTAGAATAGTAGCAGAAGAACCATCCAATGTGGTATAAGCCAGCGCAACAACATTCCACCCAGAAGCATATGGTGGGTCGAAGAACCTCAGACAAGTCACTGGTTCATAGACATCTTGAGCCCGCAGCCAAGCAAGATCCCGACCCTCATCAGTACGAAATATTCTTGCATTGTATCGGCGTGGGATCAATCCGTCGGAGTTGAAGAAATAAACAGCCATTGTTCCACCCACGGGAAGCATCTTGACGACATGTTGACATGATACTATGTCACAGATGGTTTTATTGTTGCTGACAATAAAGCCATTGCCTTGAAAAACATTGTCAGTAGCAGTATCGAGACGCACCACAGAGAGTTGATGGTCTCTAAACACCCGCTCGCACCATAAACCTTCATCCATGACATCGGACATGTTTAGATGTCAACCTGTAAAAAAAAATTGTTCCAATGAACAATACGTACATGTTAAACACACATGATGTATGCATAAATCTATTACTCCCTCCGTTTCTAAATATAAGACATTTTGGATATTGCATTATGGACTACATACGGATGTATATAGACATATCTTAAAATATAGATTCACGCATTTTGCTCCGTATGCATAGTGGAACCTCTAAAAAATCTTAAACGGTCTCCGAATCTGTTCATGAAGTAATGCAAGTGTGATTGTATGCATCTACTGGCTTTTAAGTTTTAAGTGATGCTCTCACGCCCGGCCGGCGTCTAAGCCAGAGCACATTAGCTAGCTAGCTAGCTGCGGATGTTGCTCCATGCGAGAGCGAGCCAGATCTGCACGGCACATGTGAGCAAATAAATCTGCAGCGCTGGCGGCATACCTACATACGTGCGGCTGACGAGCAACGCCCCTACCTGCAGTTGAGCGGTCGTCAATGAACCGCCGGCCGGCCGCTGGCTATCGATCTACTACGCCGTGACTAGCAGGTACCAGATCGGTACAGACATTGGCTAGGTACAAGGAATCCAAGGCAAGGACTTACCGGACGTGTGCCGTTGGCAGCAGAGTAGCCGGGCGGGGATTGATGCAGGCGCACACACGAAGCCCGCCGGCCGGCCGGAGCAGTTGACTCGTTGAGCTAGCTTGTTGTGAGATCCAGGAAGGAGCACCAGCATTATTGAGTGGGGATGGGAGGCTGGCTAGATATTTCCCAAGTGGTGGTACGGCGGAGGAGTGGGTGGAGCGCCGCCGTCTAAGGAAACGCGGTACTGTAGCTGCTAAAGTGCCCTGCCTCATTTGCCGTTTGGGGAAGAAGGGGCTGACAGTAGGCCCCCCTTCCTTCCAACATATTACAAGCTTTTTATTTTCTTTTTCCTATTATTAGAGAGAATAGATGAGCTCGCGTGCGTTGTGCCCGCAAAATAAGGCATTTTTGTTTTGATATTTGCTAATGAGTGTACATTCTTTTCTTTAGGGACAGCTAATGCTTGTGATGTTTTGGTCCTAAGAGCATCTATATACGGCGTCCCAAACCCGCCTCAAACGCTCGGACGGACGGCTTGGCCAATGATCGGTCATAAAAAGCGACTCAGACGGGCTTCTCAAACTGGCCTCAAACGTCTGAATTAACCAGTACCCCTTATATACAGCTCAAATCTGGAGCGGATATGGGGGCACCCAGGCGCCCCCGGACGCGTCCGTCACGTCGGACTCGACAGCGCTACCCCATCATAAATAGCACCAAATCCACCCCGTCGACCTACCAGATTCGTTTGATCTCTCCTCTCTTCTTCCTCCTCCGTGACGGACATCTCGCAGCTCCACCACCACCCTTGCTCCGCAGTCGTTCCGAGCCTCTGCGCCTCCAGCACTGACACAACAGTCGTCTCTCTCGTCCTCGCCACTGGGGACGTCGTCGCCGGCCCGAACACCACCGCAGTACATCCGGCAACTCTCAGGTTGCCCCTTGCGGTCTGTGTAGACACGTTATTCGACCCGATTTTTTGTGATTTATTTGAAAGGAAAATGATGAATTATGATGTTTCATCGGAGGAGTATGGACCGACAGAGCTTGATCAAATGATTCAAGACGAGTTCTTCGATTGGTCGGATTCGGACAAAGAAGGGGACATGATCATGCTCATGAGAATGGAAGAGGATATGGACCGGCAGGTGGAGCATATTCTCGACTTCAAGGGCTCAATCAAAGGGAGAAGAGTTGTCAATTAGGATATGGTGTGTAGAGCATGGCTACCGATCAAGGATTACTTTGCTCCGAATCCAATTTTCCTGGATAATCCATGGTTTTCACATGCGGAAACCATTGTTTTGTGCATTATCTTGGGAGTGGAGGCACACGATGATTACTTGAAGCACGTAAGGGATTGTTGTGGCCAACTTTCTTTCAATGCTAAGCAGAAATGCATGGCTGCTTTGAGGATGCTCGCACTTGGTACTGCCGCAGATGTCGTTGGTGAGATGGTCCGGATTAGAAAGAGCACATGCCTGAAGACTACTGTCAAGTTTGCCCACATATGGAGGAGAGCTGCAATAATGTGGGAATCAGAAACATTGTGGCAGTTGATGACATGTTATGTTATTTTGCACAATATGATTGTCGAGCATGAGGGTGATGGTGTTGCCCGAACCAGGATTTTGAAGCGCCTGGAGAAAAATTTCAAATCCCGAAAGATCAAGATGCAAATCAGCTTATAAACTTTCTGCAGATGGATTAGAATTTTCGAGATCGTCGGTGCATGCGCTCATACTCAATGATCTTGTGGAGCATATGTGGACCCACAATGAAAACCAAAGAGCTTAATAAAAGTTTATGTAATAAATATGTATTTTTTTATACTAACATTTGTTATCTACGTGTGATATTGGTGTGTATGATAGATGTGCATGGAATTGCATGGATTTAAGAGTTCAGATTTGAGATATATGAATGTCGGGCACTAGATATGAGGGGTCGTCCAGATGCGTCCACCGGCATGCCCGGACGCATCCGCGGACATAAAGGGTGACGGATTTGCCAAGTCCGGCGGTAGATGCTCTGAGAGTGTCAAAGTAAAATGATTTTTGTTTTTTGTGTTTTCTGCTTTTTGTAGATTTTTTTGTCCGACTAGGTTTATCGATTGATCCACAAGCTCTACAAAATTGACGCACGAGTTAGTACTGTTTGAGGCATGGGTTAGTACATTTTTTAAGCACAAATTTCATTTAAAAAATTCATGGAAACCTATCAATATGAAGTCTAGTTTTAAAAATCTTAATGCGAGGAACGCATTTGTGAAACGGTTCATTATTTGAACGCATGGTTCGAGAGATAAGTTGTTTTTAAAATTGAATCTAACAAAAAAACAAAAATAAACCTGCTCACCTCTCCTCACATTGGAGGAAATTCATAAAATCTCTCTAATTGCGACAGATGGCTCACGAGATAATTGCATCTATACTCCTCGTAGTCGCTGGCAACGTCCAACTTGGTCTTGGAGGTTGCAAAGTGCTCCAATACAGTCCCGGTACATGAAAATACGTGATCAATACGGTTCCTGAGGTTGAAACGTCAGTCCTGGATCTACACGCCACCGTCCACACCAAACAAATATGGGGTCATTTGTATCGTTCTTTCTTCCTAGCGAAGAAAGAGGCGATCTCGCCTGCGCCGCTGCCATGGAGTTCCTCCACGACCGTCCTCCGGCGGCTCCCCTCCGCTGACGACCTCGGTCGTCAAGGTCGTTGGTGGTGAGGGGGGTCGCCGGATCCATGATTGTGGATCGTTTTAGGTCAAAGTAGCTTAGTTTTCTAGGCTGTTCATCATCTTGGCTTCGGTGGCGGCAATGGAGCCGCTGGATAAAATTTCTTCAGATCATACTCCAATGAGGCGATTGGTCCTATGGTTGGGGATGGATCTGAAATCTAATCTGTTCAAGTAAGGATGGTGTGGCGGCGGCATCCTTGTGGTGGACCTGCGTCCTCGGGCTCTGCCGTTGCGACGGCGTCCTCTCCATCGCCGTCGCGGAGCTTGGGAGGTAGTCTAGAAGCGGATGCAGATTGTGGTATGCATCGACGGCATCTGGAAGATGGTGGATCGTCTACTGGGTTCGTGGTACGTGCATGACAGGTATGGTTTCCTCCTCCGACGTCTTAGTCATGTGGGGGTGCTAGATCTGGAGTTTGATGGCGCGCCCAGGTGTTGCCTAGTCTGATTCGTTCAACGGTAATGGTTTCGACTTTGGCGCGCCATCTTGGAGGTCCGCAAAGCTGTTTATCAGCGATGGAGCCGCATCGAGCTCGGGTGTGGAGGTGATCCGTCATTAATCCCTTTGGTGGCTGCTGTGGTGGTGCCAGAGGCAGGTGACGGGCGTTGGTGTCAAGCTTAGAGGTTTCTTTGGTCTTGTTTGTAATTTTACTTTTAGCTGTTGTTTCTTTGTGTAAAGGCTAGCGTTCTGCTATTTGTTCAGTTTTGCCAGGTTGGTACGTACGTGGCTTGTACTATGATCATTATGTTATAAATAAGACACGTATTACCATGCAAAAAAAATCTACACGTTGTATACGTATTCTTCCTTATGACACATCAGCACGAGGCCACGTCTGCTGGGACCCATATGTCAATGGGGGTGAGAAATAATAAAAAGAAAAATGTGGGTTGGCAGGTTTCGATCCCGCGCGCAGGACGCCACACAAAGCCCTTCTTCTGTCGTCATGTATCCGACTCCAACGTCGACATGTGCCAACTTCTACCATGTGTTGTTTCTGTGGGAGGACGGAAGGAATCGAGCACTCGCTGTTGTTTTGCCCTTTTGCTTATGAGATCTGGTCGCAAGTGAAGCAATCCTTCGACATCAAGCTATGGTGGTTCAACTTCTCTTTGCCAAAGCAGTGGCTGTTTGATTTCCTCTCTCGTTCCTCGGATCAGCAGGCTACGGTCATGGCTGTTACTATATGGCATATTTGGGAGGCGCGGAACTCTGTTCGGAACAATGAAGATGAGCCACATCTTGTCCGTACCGTTTTTAAGATAAAAGCTTATGTTGATTTGATCTCCCGGCATCTATACAAACCGGATCTTGTGCATAGGCGTGAGAGCATTGCCTCAAGTACCTCTTGGTCTCCGCCGCCGCCGGGTTCTGTATTATTCATGTGTGATGCCGCGATCTTCTCTGAGCTAAGTAAGTTTGGTGCAGGTGTGGTTGCTCTCAACTCTGATGGACAATTTGTTATTGCATGTAGAGAAGCCAATTATGGAAGCCTTGAACCTGAATTAGCTGAGGCATGTGGCCTTCAACGAGCAGTTAACCTTGCACGTGAGATGGGACGTGATTCGGTGATATTCGCCTCCGACTGCCTCTCTTTGGTGCAGAGAATCAATTCCCATGTTCGCGATCGCTCACTCGTTGGTGCTGTGGTCTTGGAGATCAAAGATGGCATGTCGAATATTCTAATTTCTCGGGTCAAGTTTATTCGTTGGCAGTCTAATGTTTTAGCTCATAATTTACCTAAGTCGTGTTTGAGCTGTAATGGTCTTTGTGTTTTCACTTCTACTTCGGAATGTATTCGAGAGACTCTTTGTAATTATGTTGCTTGATTATAAAGTGCCGACGTTTTTTCGAGAAAAAAAGCCCTTCTTCTGTTTACTCCAGGGATGTATGGCTTATTATATAAATCATGTTGTCTTTTCTGCTGTAGCACGCACAGATTTTTTTTTTTTGCGTGCTAGGGAATTAAGCTGGTAGTAGTATTTTTTTGCAAAAAACATTAGTATTTGCTAGTACTAATAAGATGCACATGGTTTCGATCCTAAAAAGATGCACATGGTTTCGAACCATGTTTTCTTTTCTTTTTCGTTTTGTCTGTTTATTTTCTTTTTCCTTTTCTTTCTTTTTTGTTTATTTTAATTTTTAAAAATTAAAATAATGCCTAAAGTGTTCAACATTTGTTAGCGCTTTCAAAACTAGTTCAACTTTTTTTAACAAATCACATTTTTCGAAAATTGTTTGAAGTTTCAAAAATTGGTCACAGTATACAAAAAATATTAGAAGTTTTCAAAAGTGTTTCCATTTCCAATTTTTTGTTCACGCATTCAAAAATTAGTTGTAATTTTTTATTTTTTGGATTTTCAAATTGTTCTCAGTTATATATTCTTGTTCTAAATTTCAAAATTTGTTCAACAATTTAAAATATTTTCCCCTTTTCAAAAAAATGATCTATGATTTAAACTAATGTTAGTGTTTTCAACGAACTTTTGTTCAACAAGTCTTTTTCCATGTATTTGTCTTTTTTGTATCTATCACATGCAAGCACGTATATTGATGAAATTGTGCACAGTTATATTACACTACTATACATGGATATACATAAAATTTTGGAATTTGTCAGGCAGTAAAAATCCATCTTTTTTTTTACTTAAAAATAGCAGGCGCAATGTGCCCGTGCTCCAAAGCCATTATTCGCAACATGTTGAGCTATTCTACAAGAAATGATTTATTCCGCGTCTATCCTAGCATGCATGCAACACTCCAGCCGGTGGCTCACGTAGGAATAGGATCCTTCTGTTGCGTTTTATGTTTTTTGAGAGAACTTCTGTTGCGTTTGTTGTAACGGAAGTACGCGTGTGCTACCGCCTCTCCTCTCGTTGTAATTCTATTTAATCATCTGGGCCGTAGTTTTAAAATAAATAAATAAAAACAGGCACGTCCAGCCAAAAAAATACTGTATACTCAGATTTCTTATAGATCCTCAAAAAAATATAGATTTCTTATACAAACAACTTCTATAAAAAGGGCACATCTCTCCAAAAATCCAAATCGGTGCCCAGGCTCATCTGCTCCCGGTAAGAAAAAAAATTCAAAACAAATACTAGAAAAATTCAAAAAAATCTAAATTTTTTTGTGTGGTAGATAATTTGATGCGTGAAGTCCGCTCCAAATTTCAACTCTCGGCAAAAAAGACAAATCGGGTTAAAACAGTGTGTGAACAGTAAACTTTTTACAGACCCTGATTTTGTCTTTTCTGCAGAGAGCTGCTCAAATGTCCAAATGAGTTGAAATTTGCAGCGACCCTCACGCATCAAATTATCTACCATCCAAAAAAATTGGAATTTTTTGAATTTTTTTAGTATTTGTTTTGATTTTTTTCGTCAGCGCAGGTGCAGCTGAGCCTGGGTACAGAAACCACAAGCACGGACGTTGTTTGTTAGTTGGCACACGGAGCCCCGGTGCGGAGGTCGCGGGTTCGAAACAGCGAAACCCCTTTCGCTCTTTCTTTATACTGTAATTATAACTCCCAAACTATTTCTTAAGGCCACTCAAAAATAAACAGCGCCTTGAGCTGACGGGTCGGTCCAATCTCACGAATAGGGGCACGCTGACGTGGCATATGGCAAAGTACACAGTACATATGCAATGTGTAGAGCCATGACTGATGTTTCAACCTCTGGAACTGTATTGATCACGTATTTTTATGTATCAGAGCCGTATTGGAGCACTTTGCAACCTTCAGGACCAAGTTGGACGTCAGACTACGAGGATCTCGATGGCTCACGGATGCATCGCTTATCACCACCAAAGAAAACAAGAGTAACTTTTGCCAGGGATATCCTTTAATTAATGATTTCACGCCTTCCTCGGCATTGCTAATACCTTGTATGTCGATGGCTCACGAATGCGTCACTTATCACCACCAATGTTGACGGGTTGAACGGAGCAGCTGCCCTGCCGTGAATGCCATATATCACTTGTTGTGAGCAATAACTATTTCTCGCTAATGTGAGATGTGTCCTGGGCAAACTCATTAGCACTACCTAAGAGGACTCATTGAACGGTTCAACGAATAGCTTCTGAAACCTTTCACCCTCGCTGACAGAAGAATCAAAAGTGATGCTCGTAAAATATTGGGTCTCCCGCCACTACAAGATCAAAAAGTTTTAGAAGTTTTTTTTCTTTTCTTTTTGTTCTATATTCGTCTTCTTCGGGTTTTTTCTTTTTCTTTTTTTATTTTTCTTCCTACCTTTTCTTTTTATTTCATCAAATTACTTGAAAATTTTCCAGATTCAGACATATTATTTTCCATTTTTGAAACATTTTTAAATTGGTGTTTTTTCAAATTCGTCAACATTTTCAATATCCACGAATATTAGTTAAATTGATGAACATTTTTACAAATCATGATCATTATTTAAAAATTAGCAAACTTTTTTTATGAGTTCACAGACATGTTTTCATACTCGTGAATATTTTTTCAAATTTCTGAACACTTTTCAAATTCATGAGCAATTTGGAAATCCGCAAACAATTTTTCAAATTTTTGAAAAAATTAAATTCAAGAACATCCTCAAATCAATGAATTTTTCTAGTATTTGTTTTGATTTTTTTCGTCAACACAGGTGCAGCTGAGCCTGGGTACAGAAACCACAAGCACGGACGTTGTCTGTTAGTTGGCACAGGGAGCCCCGGTGCGGAGGTCGCGGGTTCAAAACAGTGAAACCCCTTTCACACTTTTTTATACTGTAATTATAACTCTCAAACTATTTCTCATGGCCAGTCGAAAATAACCAGCGCATCGAGCTGACGGATGGGTCCAACCTCACGAACAGGGTCACGCTGACGTGGCATATGGCAAAGTACACAGTACGTATGCAATGTGTAGAGGCAGGACTGATGTTTCAACCTCTGGGACTGTATTGATCATGCATTTTTATGTATCGGGGCCATATTGGAGCACTTGGCAACCTTCAGGAACAAGTTGGACGTCGGACTACGAGGATCTTGATGGCTCACAGATGCGTCACTTATCACCACCAAAGAAAACAAGAGTAACTTTTGCCAGGGATATCCTTTAATTAATGATTTCACGCCTTCCTCCGCATTGCTAATACCTTGTATCTCGATGGCTCACGAATGCGTCACTTATCACCACCAATGTTGACAGGTTGAACGGAGCAGTTGCCCTGCCGCAAATGCCATATATCACTTGTTGTGAGCAATAACCTTTTCTCGCTAATGTGAGATGTGTCCTGGGCTAACTCATTAGCACTACCTAAGAGGACTCGTCGAATGGTTCAACGAACAGCTTTTGAAACCTTTCGCCCTCGCTGTCCGAAGAATCAAAAGTGATGCTCGTAAAATATTGGGTCTCCCGCCACTATAGGAACAAAAAAATTTAGAAGTATTTTTCTTTCCTTTTTCTTCTATATTCTTCTTCTTGTTGTTTTTTATTTTTCTTTTTTTATTGTTTCTTCCTAATTTTTCTTTTTCTTTCATCAAATTGCTTGAAAAATTTCCAGATTCAGACATATTATTTTCCATTTTTGAAACATTTTTAAATCGGTGTTTTTTAAAATTAGTCAACCTTTTCAATATCCACGAATATCATTTAAATTCATGAACATTTTACAAATTCATGATCATTATTTAAAAATTAGCAAACCTTTTTTATGAATTCACTGACATGTTTTCATATTCGTGAATATTTTTTAAAATTTCTGAACACTTTTCAAATTCATGAGCAATTTGGAAATCCGCAAACAATTTTTCAAATTTGTGAAAAAATTAAATTCAAGAATATCTTCAAATCAATGAAATTTTACATTACAAATTTTCTAAATTCATGAACTTTCCTTGAATTCATGTACTTTTTAAATTCATGAACACTCTTGGAATTTCTTGACCTTTTTCAAATTTGTGCTTTTTTTCAATTCGTGTATGTTTTTCCAAATTCATTTTTTTTAAATTGTCGATCATTTTCAAATTCTTGAACTTTTTCTTACTTCACGGACATTTTACAAATTCACGAACAATTTTTCAAATTCATTAATATTTTTTTGAATTCTTGAAATTTTGCCAATTCTGTGAAGTTTGGTAATTGGTGATTTTTTTAGCTCCTAAACATTTTTTGAAATTAAAAAATATCATATTTTTGGACTTTTTTAGTATATTCTTTTTAAAATTGAATCAAAATTTTCTAATTCATGGAATTTTATGAATTCACGAACATTCTTTGATATTACGAACAGTTTTATTTTATCATTTCGAGGTTTATTGGTGCAGCAAAAAAACAGAAGGCGAAAACCCGATGAATCTTACATATGATCTGAAGCAATCAATAATGGCTGGGCCGACCTCATGTTAGCAACGAGGGAGAGAAGACTTTCTGATTCAAGATGGCAAAGGGGACGAAACCCGTCGTCTTTTGCATACAATCTGGATAAAGAATAAACTAACACTAGTGCTTATGAATTTGCATCTAAAACAGAGGGAGGGAGAAAAGTATGAAGTATTAGCTTTGGTGTATTTTTTTTGGACATAGTGACAATGGCAAGTTGACGTATGTAGTGCATTAGCAATTTGACATATATAGTGGCAGTAGCAAGTTGGACTCTAGTATATGTATTTTTTTTGGACATAGTGGCAGTAGCATTTTTCTTATCATAGCATGGTACCCTAAAACAGTAGCAACTTATACATGTAGCCTGCAATATGTTGACCAGAAAAAACACACTTTATATTATTTCTACAAGGATTCTGAATCCATTCTGTTTTTTTCTTGCAAGAGTGTACTAGCTTGAGCTCAACTTCTGAATTCATGAAAAGAGATCATATACTAGAGTCTAAACCAAACCCTAGCAAACCTAATCCATCAATTCATAGAAAATTAGAATCATCCATCTCAAACCCTAGCATCTTCCATCTTAGATCATGCAAGACCGAGCTACTCACCTCGTCTTTAACTTCATGTGGACATTGTTTGGGTGGGGGCTTGTGTTGGAAATATGCCCTAGAGGCAATAATAAATTGGTTATTATTATATATTTCCTTGTTCATGATAATCGTTTATTATCCATGCTATAATTGTATTGATAGGAAACTCAGATACATGTGTGGATACATAGACAACACCATGTCCCTAGTAAGCCTCTAGATGACTAGCTCGTTGATCAATAGATGGTTACGGTTTCCTGACCATGGACATTGGATGTCATTGATAACGGGATCACGTCATTAGGAGAATGATGTGATGGACAAAGACCCAATCCTAAGCCTAGCACAAAGATCGTGTAGTTCGTATGCTAAAGCTTTTCTAATGTCAAGTATCATTTCCTTAGACCATGAGATTGTGCAACTCCCGGATACCGTAGGAGTGCTTTGGGTGTGCCAAACCTCACAACGTAACTGGGTGGCTATAAAGGTACACTACAGGTATCTCCGAAAGTGTCTGTTGGGTTGGCACGAATCGAGACTGGGATTTGTCACTCCGTATAAACGGAGAGGTATCTCTGGGCCCACTCGGTAGGACATCATCATAATGTGCACAATGTGATCAAGGAGTTGATCACGGGATGATGTGTTACGAAACGAGTAAAGAGACTTGCCGGTAACGAGATTGAACAAGGTATCGGGATACCGACGATCGAATCTCGGGCAAGTATCGTACTGCTAGACAAAGGGAATTGTATACGGGATTGATTAAGTCCTTGACATCGTGGTTCATCCGATGAGATCATCGTGGAACATGTGGGAGCCAACATGGGTATCCAGATCCCGCTGTTGGTTATTGGCCGGAGAGTCATCTCGGTCATGTCTCCCGAACCTGTAGGGTCTACACACTTAAGGTTCGGTGACGCTAGGGTTATAGAGATATTAGTATGCGGTAACCCGAAAGTTGTTCGGAGTCCCGGATGAGATCCTGGACGTCACGAGGAGTTCCGGAATGGTCCGGAGATAAAGAATTATATATAGGAAGTGCTATTTCGGCCATCGGGACAAGTTTCGGGGTCACCGGTATTGTACCGGGACCACCGGAAGGGTCCTGGGGGTCCACCGGGTGGGGCCACCTGCCCCGGGGGCCACATGGGCTGTAGGGGGTGCGCCTTGGCCTATATGGGCCAAGGGCACCAGCCCCAAGAGGCCCATGCGCCAAGAGAAGAGAAAAAGGGGAGAGTCCTAAAAGGGGAAGGCACCTCCGAGGTGCCTTGGGGAGGATGGACTCCTCCCCACCCTTGGCCGCACCCTTCCTTGGAGGAAGGGGCAACGGCTGCGCCTCACCCTCTCCCTTGGCCCTATATATAGTGGGGAAAAGGAGGAGCAACCATACCTAAGGCCTGGCGCCTCCCTCTCCCTCCCGTGACACATCTCCCTCCTCCCGCAGCGCTTAGCGAAGCCCTGTTGGAATCCCGCTACTTCCACCACGCCGTCGTGCTGCTGGATCTTCATCAACCTCTCCCTCCTCCTTGATGGATCAAGGCGTGGGAGACGTCTCCGTTCCGTACGTGTGTTGAACGCGGAGGTGCCGTCCGTTCGGCGCTAGGATCATCGGTGATTCGAATCACGACGAGTACGACTCCATCAACCCCGTTCTCTTGAACGCTTCCGCGCGTGATCTACAAGGGTATGTAGATCCAATCCTCCCTCGTTGCTAGATGACTCCATAGATTGATCTTGGTGACACGTAGGAAAATTTTGAATTTATGCTACGTTCCCCAACAGTGGCATCATGAGCTAGGTCTATGCATAGTTTCTATGCACGAGTAGAACACAAAGTAGTTGTGGGCGTTGATTTTGTTCAATATGCTTGCCGTTACTAGTCTTATCTTGATTCGACGGTATTGTGGGATGAAGCGGCCCGGACCAACCTTACACGTACTCTTACGTGAGACCGGTTCCACCGACAAACATGCACTAGTTGCATAAGGTGGCTGGCGGGTGTCTGTCTCTCCCACTTTAGTCGGATCGGATTCGATGAAAAGGGTCCTTATGAAGGGTAAATAGCAATTGGAATATCACGTTGTGGTCTTTGCGTAGGTAAGAAACGTTCTTGCTAGAAACCCATAGCAGCCACGTAAAACATGCAAACAACAATTAGAGGACGTCTAACTTGTTTTTGCAGGGTATGCTATGTGATGTGATATGGCCAAAAGGATGTGATGAATGATATATGTGATGTATGAGATTGATCATGTTCTTGTAATAGGAATCACGACTTGCATGTCGATGAGTATGACAACCGGCAGGAGCCATAGGAGTTGTCTTAATTTATTTATGACCTGCGTGTCAACATAAACGTCATGTAATTACTTTACTTTATTGCTAACCGTTAGCTGTAGTAGTAGAAGTAATAGATGACGTGACAAATTCATGGAGACACGATGATGGAGATCATGGTGTCATGCCGGTGACGATGATGATCATGGAGCCCCAAGATGGAGATTAAAGGAGCTATATGATATTGGCCATATCATGTCACTATTATTTGATAGCATATGATGTTTATCATGTTTATGCATCTTGTTTACTTAGAACGACGATAGTAAATAAGATGATCCCTCATTAAAATTTCAAGAAGTGTTCTCCCCTAACTGTGCACCGTTGCTACAGTTCGTCGTTTCGAAGCACGCCGTGATGATCGGGTGTGATAGATCCTTACGTTCACATACAACGGGTGTAAGACAGTTTTACACAGCAAAACACTTAGGGTTAACTTGACGAGCCTAGCATGTACAGACATGGCCTCGGAACACAGAAGACCGAAAGGTCGAGCATGAGTCGTATAGAAGATATGATCAACATAAAGATGTTCACCGACGTTGGCTAGTCCGTCTCACGTGATGATCGGACACGGCCTAGTTGACTCGGATCATGTAATCACTTAGATGACTAGAGGGATGTCTATCTAAGTGGGAGTTCATAAGATGAACTTAATTATCCTGAACATAGTCAAAAGGTCTTCGCAAATTATGTCGTAGCTCGCGCTTCAGTTCTACTGTTTAGTTATGTTCCTAGAGAAAATTTAGTTGAAAGTTGATAGTAGCAATTATGCGGACTAGGTCCGTAAACTGAGGATTGTCCTCATTGCTTCATAGAAGGCTTATGTCCTTAATGCACCGCACGGTGTGTTGAACCTCGAACGTTGTCTGTGGATGTTGCGAACATATGACATACATGTTTTGATAACTACGTGATAGTTCAGTTAAATGGTTTAGAATTGAGGCACCAAAGATGTTTTGAAACGTCGCGAAACATATGAGATGTTTCGAGGGCTGAAATTGGGATTTCAGGCTCGTGCCCACGTCAAGAGGTATAAGACCTCCGACGATCTTCTTAGCCTGCAAACTAAGGAGAAAAGCTCAATTGTTGTGCTTGTGCTCAGATTGTCTGAGTACAACAATCGCTTGAATCGAGTGGGAGTTGATCTTCCAGATGAGATAGTGATGTTTCTCCGAAGTCATTACCACCAAGCTGCTAGAGCTTCGTGATGAACTATAATATATCAGGGACATATATGATGATCCTTGAGATATTCGCGATGTTAGACACCACAAAAGTAGAAATCAAGAAGGAGCATCAATTGTTGTTGGTTTGTGAAACCGCTAGTTTCAAGAAGGGCAAGGGCAAGAAGGGATACTTCGTGAAACGGCAATTCAGCTGCTGCTCTAGTGAAGAAACCCAAGGTTGAACCCAAACCCGAGACTAAGTGCTTCTGTATAAGGGGAACAACCACTGGAGCAGAATTACCCTAGATACTTGGTAGATTAGAAGGCTGGCAAGGTCGATAGAAGTATATTGGATATACATTGTGTTGATGTGTACTTTACTAGTACTCCTAGTAGCACCAGGGTATTAGATACCGGTTCGGTTGCTAAGTGTTAGTAACTCGAAATAAAGCTACGGAATAAACGGGGACTAGCTAAAGGTGAGCTGACGATATGTGTTGGAAGTGCTTCCAATGTTGATTTGATCAAATATCGTACGCTCCCTCTACCATCGAGATTGGTATTAAAACCTAAATAATTGTTATTTGGTGTTTGCGTTGAAGCATAGACATGATTGGATTATGTCTATCGTGATACGGTTATTCATTTAAGGAGAACAATGGTTACACTGTTTATTTGAATAATACCTTCAATGGTCTTACGCCTAAAATGAATGGTTTATTGAATCTCGATCGTAGTGATACACATGCCAAAAGATAGTAATGATAGTACCACCTACTTGTGGCACTGCCACTTAAGTCATATCGGTATAAAACACATGAAGAAGCTCCATGTTGATGGATCTTTGGGCTCACTCGTTTTTGAAAAGTTTGAGACATGCAAACCATGTCTATTGGTGTATATGCATGAAGAAACTCCATGCAAATGGACCGTTTTGTACTCACTTGATCTTGAATCACTTGAGACATGCAAATCATACCACATGGGCAAGATGACTGAAAGCCTCATTTTCAGTAAAATGGAACTAGCAAGCAACTTGTTGGAAGTAATACATTTTGATGTGTGCAATCCAATGAGTGCTGAGGCATGTAGTGGATATCGTTATGTTCTTACTTCACAGATGATTTGAGTAGATGTTGAGTATATTTACTTGATGAATAACGAGTCTGAATTATTGAAAGGTTCAAGTAATTTCAGGGTGAAGTTGAAAGATCGTCGTGACAAGAGGATAAAATATCTATGATATGATCATAGAGATGAATATCTGAATTACGAGTTTGGCACAGAATTAAGACATTGTGGAAATTGTTTCACAACTGATACAGCCTGGAACACCATAGTGTGATGGTGTGTCCGAACATCATAACTGCACCCTATTGGATATAATGCATACCATGATGTCTCTTATCAAATTACCACAATAGTTTATGGGTTAGGCATTAGAGACAACTACATTCACTTTAAATAGGGCACCACGTAATTCCGATGAGATGACACCGTATGAACTATGGTTTAGAGAAACCTAAGTTGTCATTTCTTAAAAGTTTGGGACTGCGACGCTTATGTGAAAAAGTTTCAGGCTGATAAGCTCGAACCTAAAGCGGATAAATGCATCTTCATAGGACACCCGAAACAGTTGGGTATACCTCCTGTCTCAGATTCGAAAGCAATAAGGGATTGTTTCTAGAATCAGGTCCTTTCTCGAGGAAAAGTTTCTCTCGAAAGAATTGAGTGGGAGGATGGTGGAGACTTGATGAGGTTATTGAACCGTTACTTCAACTAGTGTATAGCAGGGCACAAAGAGTTGTTCCTGTGGCACCTACACCAATTGAAGTGGAAGCTTATGATAGTGATCATGAAACTTCAGATCAAGGCACTCCCAAACCTTGTAGAATGACAAGGATGCGTACTACTTCAGAATGGTACGTAATCATGTCTTGGAAGTCATGTTGCTAGACAACAATGAACCTACGAGCTATGGAGAAGCGATGGTGGGCCCAGATTCCGATAAATGGCTCGAGGCCATAAAATCCGAGAGAGGATCCATGTATGAAAACAAAGTGTAGACTTTGGCAAGACGGCTCAATGGTCGTAAGGCTATTGAGTACAGATGGATTTTAAAAGGAAGACGGACAATGATGGTAAATGTCACCATTGAGAAAGCTCGACTTGTCGTTAAGAAGTTTCCCGACAAGTTCAAGGAGTTGACTGCGGTGAGACTTTCTCACTCATAGCGATGCTAAGAGTCTGTTGGAATTATATTAGCGATTACTGCATTATTTATGAAATCTTGCAGATAGGATGTCAAAACATTGTTTCCTCGACGATTTTCTTGAGGAAAGGTTGTATGTGATACAACCGAAAGGTTTTGTCAATCCTGAAAGATGCTAATAAGTATGCAAAGCTCCAGCAATCCTTCTAAGGACTGGAGTAAGCATCTCGGAGTTGGAATGTATGCTTTGATAAGATGATCAAAGATTTTGGTGTATATAAAGTTTATGAGAAACTTATATTTCCAAAGAAGTGAGTGGGAGCACTATAGAATTTCTGATGAGTATATGTTGTTGACATATTATGGATCAGAAATGACGTAGAATTTCTGGAAAGCATATAGGGTTATTTGGAAAGTGTTTTTCAATGGAAAGCCTGGATTAAGCTACTTGAACGTTGAGCATCAAGATCTATAAGGATAGATCAAAACGCTTAATGGTACTTTCAAATGAGCACATACCTTGACATGATCTTGAAGCTGTTCAAGATGGATCAGTCAAAGAAGGAGTTCTTGCCTGAGTTGTAAGGTATGAAGTTAAGACTTAAAGCTCGACCATGGCAGAATAGAGAGAAAGGACGAAAGTCGTCCCCTATGCTTAAGACGTAGGCTCTACAGTATGCTATGCTGTGTACCGCACCTGAAGTGTGCCTTGCCATGAGTCAGTCAAGGGGTACAAGAGTGATCCAAGAATGGATCACAGGACAGCGGTCAAAGTTATCCTTAGTAACTAGTGGACTAAGGAATTTTCTCGATTATGGAGGTGGTAAAAGAGTTCGTCGTAAAGGGTTACGCCGATGCAAACTTTGACACTAATCCAGATTATTCTGAGTAGTAAGCTGGATTCGTATAGTAGAACAGTTATTTGGAATAAGCTCCAAATAGAACGTGGTAGCTACATCTAGGAGATAACATAGAGATTTGTAAAGCACACACGGATCTGAAAGGTTCAGACCCGTTGACTAAAACCACTCTCACAAGCAACATGATCAAACCCAGAACTCATTGAGTGCTAATCACATAGTGATGTGAACTAGATTACTGACTCTAGTAAACTCTTTGGATGTTGGTCACATGGCGATGTGACCTGTGAATGTTAATCACATGGCGATGTGAACTAGATTATTGACTCTAGTGCAAGTGGGAGACTGTTGGAAATATGCCCTAGAGGCAATAATAAATTGGTTATTATTATATATTTCCTTGTTCATGATAATCGTTTATTATCCATGCTATAATTGTATTGATAGGAAACTCAGATACATGTGTGGATACATAGACAACACCATGTCCCTAGTAAGCCTCTAGATGACTAGCTCGTTGATCAATAGATGGTTATGGTTTCCTGACCATGGACATTGGATGTCATTGATAACGGGATCACGTCATTAGGAGAATGATGTGATGGACAAAGACCCAATCCTAAGCCTAGCACAAAGATCGTGTAGTTCGTATGCTAAAGCTTTTCTAATGTCAAGTATCATTTCCTTAGACCATGAGATTGTGCAACTCCCGGATACCGTAGGAGTGCTTTGGGTGTGCCAAATGTCACAACGTAACTGGGTGGCTATAAAGGTACATTACAGGTATCTCTGAAAGTGTCTGTTGGGTTGGCACGAATCGAGACTGGGATTTGTCACTCCGTGTAAGCGGAGAGGTATCTCTGGGCCCACTCGATAGGACATCATCATATGCGCAATGTGACCAAGGAGTTGATCACGGGATGATGTGTTACGGAACGAGTAAAGAGACTTGCCGGTAACGAGATTGAACTAGGTATTGGATACCGACGATCGAATCTCGGGCAAGTAACATACCGATAGACAAAGGGAATTGTATACGGGATTGATTGAGTCCTTGACATCGTGGTTCATCCGATGAGATCATCGTGGAACATGTGGGAGCCAACATGGGTATCCAGATCCCGCTGTTGGTTATTGACCGGCGAACGTCTCGGTCATGTCTGCATGTCTCCCGAACCCGTAGGGTCTACACACTTAAGTTTCGGTGACGCTAGGGTTATAGAGATATTAGTATGTGGTAACCCGGAAGTTGTTCGGAGTCCCGGATGAGATCCCGGACGTCACGAGGAGTTCCGGAATGGTCCGGAGGTAAAGAATTATATATAGGAAGTGCTATTTCGGCCATCGGGACAAGTTTCGGGGTCACCGGTATTGTACCGGGACCACCGGAAGGGTCCTGGGGGTCCACCGGGTGGGGCCACCTGCCCCGGGGGCCACATGGGCTGTAGGGGGTGCGCCTTGGCCTATATGGGCCAAGGGCACCAGCCCCAAGAGGCCCATGCGCCAAGAGAAGAGAAAAAGGGGAGAGTCCTAAAAGGGGAAGGCACCTCCGAGGTGCCTTGGGGAGGATGGACTCCTCCCCACCCTTGGCCGCACCCTTCCTTGGAGGAAGGGGCAAGGGCTGCGCCTCCCCCCTCTCCCTTGGCCCTATATATAGTGGGGAAAAGGAGGAGCAACCATACCTAAGGCCTGGCGCCTCCCTCTCCCTCCCATGACACATCTCCCTCCTCCCGCAGCGCTTAGCGAAGCCCTGTTGGAATCCCGCTACTTCCACCACGCCGTCGTGCTGCTGGATCTTCATCAACCTCTCCCTCCTCCTTGCTGGATCAAGGCGTGGGAGACGTCTCCGTTCCGTACGTGTGTTGAACGCGGAGGTGCCGTCCGTTCGGCGCTAGGATCATCGGTGATTCGAATCACGACGAGTACGACTCCATCAACCCCGTTCTCTTGAACGCTTCCGCGCGCGATCTACAAGGGTATGTAGATCCAATCCTCCCTCGTTGCTAGATGACTCCATAGATTGATCTTGGTAACACGTAGGAAAATTTTGAATTTATGCTACGTTCCCCAACAGCTTGGGGATTAGAGCATCTCCAACCGTTGGCCCCGTAGGCGGCGATTTTACGCGCCCCCTGGGGGCGAGCCGGCGCTAAAATCGGCACAGGGGAGAGCGGGTTCCCAGCCGCTCACCCAAGGATCGCCCCCAGGCATGGATTTTTTTTAAAAAGAACTGAATTCGGCAAAGTTTGACAAATTGGACAAAACGTTCGGCTAAATTCGGCAAACTTGACATATATTCGACATGTTCGACGTTACATAAGTTATTTAAAATAATCCAACTAAGGGGCGAAGAAGTCGCTGAGCGCGGCGAAGTCGCTGATGTCGCCGCCATCCTCGTCGTCGTCGCCGACCTTCTCCTTCTTGATGGCGCAGCCGCCCCTGCTGGACCCCTGCCCGGCGTCGCCATGGCGGACCGGTGGTGGCGGCGTGTCGTCATCGCTGTCGTCGAGGACGACGACGCCTCCCTCGTCCCGGCCACGACGCTGAGCTTCGAGGAGCTCGTAGGCGAGGCGCTGGCGCTCCAGCTCCAGCTGGGCCCAGTCATCGCGCGCCCATTTGAGGGCCGCCGCATCATCGAGCTCCTCCTCCTTGACGCCACCGGCGAGCCCGGGTTCCGACTTGACGATGGCAAGCCCCGGCTCCGTATTTGGCTTGACATAGCGCGGAGGAGCCGAGGAGGAGGCGCGCCTGCCGCCCTTGTTGATGACGATGCCGGCGCTGCGGGTGCGCCGACCGAGCGGCATCTCCGCGGCGGGCTCGGCCTTGACGCCGAACAGCGTCGGCGAGTCGGAAGAGTGGGAGGAGGAGCGGGAGGAGGACTGAGAGGAGGAAGACAAGGAAGAGCCGAACCTCCTGGGCACCCATGGCCCGGCGCTCTGGCGGGTGGGGGGGGGGACGGCCGCCGCGGCAGGGTATGCCAACGGCGGGTCATTGCCGCCCTCGAGGTACGCGAGCACCTCGTGGAGTGTGCGGCCCGGGACGCCCCACCAGATGCGGCGCCCGTCACTGTTCTTGATGCCGCCCACCACCGGCGCCCCGTTCGTGGACGCCAGCCGCTACGGCTGTGAAAGTGAGTTATATCGACTAGAGGGGGGGGGGGTGAATAGGCGATTTTTATGAATTCTTCACTGAGGAATTTGCTAGTGAGAAAATTCCTTAGCGAAGAACTACTTGCAGCGCAATAAGTACTCAGAAGTAAACATAGCAGAACACAAGCATGGTCATCATGATGAAATGTAGACAAGCACACCGTACAAAAAGCGTAATCACAGGATAACACAGGATGAAGACAAACAGACTGAAGAAATTGAACGAAAGTCTTCAGACAAAGTCTTCAAACACAGATATGAAAAGCACACAACACAATACTGAGGAAATGAAAGAGTTGAGGAAATAGAACCAGTTGGCTTGGTGAAGACAATGATTTGGTAGACCAGTTCCAACTGTTGTCTCAGTTGTACATCTGGTTGGAGCGGCTGAGTATTTAAACTCGAGGACACACAGTCCCGGACACCCAGTCCTGAGCACGCAGCTCGGGACACCAAGTCCTCACCGTATTCTCCTTGAACTAAGGTCACACAGACCTCGTCCAATCACTCGTGGTAAGTCTTCAGGTGACTTCCGAACCTTGACAAACTCGGTCACTCGGCGATCCACAATTCCTCTTGGATGCTCTCGACCATGACGCCTAACCGTCTGGAAGAAGCACAGTCTTCAAAGGTAACAAGCGTCGGATCCACGCAGGAGCAATCTCTTCAGTGATGCTCAATCACTTTGGGTTTGTAGGTGTTTGGGTTTGGGTTTTTCCTCACTCGATGATTTTCGCTCAAAGTCCTCGGAGGATGGGTTGCTCTCAAATGAAAAGTGTCAGTTTCTCTCGGAGCAGCCAACCAACTAGTGGTTGTAGGGGGTGGCTATTTATAGCCTAGGGAGCAGCCGACATGATAAGACATAAATGCCCTTCAATGATATGACCGTTAGGTGGATAAGATATTTTGGGATAGCTGGCGCGCAGCACAGCAACGGTCGGAAATTTGAGGTTCAAATTCCTTAGGGCTATCATGTTCCTCACTGTTTAGGCAATCCGCACTGGCGAATTCCTAACTCCTCAGTCAGAACAAATTCCTCAGAGACCAGAAGAACTTCGTCTCTGTCACTGATGAAATTGACTGAACTGTATGAGATTTCCAATGGCTTCACTCGAAGGGATTGGTAGGTGTAGGATTTTGAGTTGAGCATCACATGGAAATTTTTCCTTAGTATTTTCTCGACCCCCTTTAATAGTACGGTGTTTCCTATGACTCAAGAAAGAGAAAACGAAACTACGAAAACAATAGTCTTCACGCTTCATGTTCCTCGAATGAATACCAAGTCTTCAAGGTCACACCAATTTCTTCACTTTCAAAGTCTTCAGAAAGTCTTCAGAATATCAAAGTCTTCAGTCGAAGAACTTCATTTTTAGGGGTCGACTTTCTCTATAAATAGCAAACTCCTCATAGACTTATAGACCTGTGTACAATCATAAACGCATTAGATCCTTGACCTATAAGTCTTCAATACACCATAATCACTAAGGGGCACTAGATGCACTTACAGGCTGCCGGCCTTGGAATTACTCCGCCCACGACGTGTGGTTGTAGGCGGCGTACTGGGGGAGGGCGTGCTGCTTCTCCGTCAGGGACGCTCGCACGTGGTCGACCTCGGCGGCGAAGATGCCGAGGCACGCGTTGACGTCGGGCACCAGGGGTGTGGGGACGCCCCCGTTGCTGAGCTTCCACCCCGTCGGCCCGACGCGCATGTCCGGCAGCGCCGGGATGTTGGCCTCGAAGAGGAGGTACGCCTCCCACTCCTGAAGCAAGCGGCGGCCGAAGCCGTTGGCCGCCGCGGCGTTGCCGGGGAAGTGTTCGGCCATCGCTGAGGGAGGAAAGGGAGATAGGCAGAGCTCGGCGGCGGACGAGAGAGAGGCAGATATCGGCGGTTGGTTTTGGGCTTGGGCTAGTGTGGCCAGCGGCTATATAATAGACCCGCTTGAAGACTAACTCAAATTTCTCCCCCTTTGTCATCAAATGACCAAAAGGATCGAAACTGAGGACTAACGCCCCTGAAGATAATCAAATTGATGAAGGAGCGCCAGCGTTGTCGGGGTCGGATGTTGTAGTAGGGCCTACCGCAGTGTCATCCAAGTCTTCATGTTCATCAGTATCGCGCGATGAAGAAAAGGAGCTGGCCACCAAAGAAGGAACCTTGACCTTCTTGTATTTATTCGGAGGAGGTGCAGACCAGTCAAATTCTTCCTTGAGACCCATTTTCTTCAGATCTTCAGCACTGTAGACATGAGACAGAACAACCCAAGTACGATTGAAGGTTTCATGGAGGTAGCATTGGTTTTTCTTCACTGCATTGTGTGTTGAGGTCATGTTGTGAAGAATTGAACCAAACTGACGCTTGATCCATTTATGATTGCGATCAACCTTCTGATGAAGACTGAGGAGTAACTCATGATCAGTCATCACCCTGGGTGCTGTACCTTGAGGATTTTGCTTGGTGTTGTTGTTGGCGGTAGAGTCATGTGTGGCAGAGTCATCATTGGTGGAATAGGAAGCAGCCTTGCGAAATTGACCATCCAATGGACGAATGCCTTCATCTATCACAGCAGCTGCCTTGCCTTTGTCATCAGCTGAGGAAAATGTCCGTTTGAGGACTTCAATTGGAGGCAAGTAGCTGCAGTGGTTCAGAGTGTTAGCCTTGTAGTTGAGTGAAGACCTTGTCCCGATGAATCTCATAATCCACGGCGCATAAGGCTTCAGCTCAAATGGTGACATGGCAATATTTGCCAAAGTCCTCATGAAGAAATCATGGAAGTTGACGGGAACGCCATGAATGATGTTGAAAAGCAGATTCTTCATGATGCCAACGACTTCTTCATCATTTGAGTCGTGGCCTTTGATAGGACTCATTGTCTTCGACAGAATACAATAGACAGTCCGAGGCACGTACTGTAATTCCTTGACGAGGAAATTGGTTCGAGGGGCCTGCCCTGGCTTCAGAGGCTTCATCAAAACTTGCATGTAGTGATCAGTAAGCTCAGGGTCACTGTAGACACAACGCGCACCATCAAGGGGAGGACTGAGTGGTAGGGCACGAAGCAATTCAGTTGCTGGTGCCTTGTAATGAGTATTTTCCGTCATCCAGTCTAGAACCCATGAGTTCACATCTTCAGAATTTCCTGTGATGTGCAGCGTTGCATAGAACTGAAGAATGAGTTCTTCATTCCAATCACAGATGTCAGTGCAAAAGTTTAGCAGCCCAGCGTCGTGAAGAACACTAAGGACTGGCTCGAAGCACGGCAGAGACTCCATGTCCACCTGGGGAATATGTGCATGATCGAAGACTTTGTCTTTGTTGAACAGCATTAAGGAATAGAAATTGGCTTGACTGGCAGTCCAGAAGCACCTCTTCCTTATGCGAGCAGAATCATAAGGATTGTAATCAGTGAAGAATACATGCTCGCCATAGAAATCTTCAGCCTAGAACTTCTGTTTCCTTGAGAACGGATCCTTTGGCTTTGGCAGAGGAGTGTCAGTGAGTTGCATCACGACATCAGGAATAGCGATCTCAGGTTCATCAGGCTGAGGAATTTTTGGTTCCTCTTCAGTTGCAGTCTACGTTGTCGTATGATCAGCAGCAGCAGTTTCTTCAGCACTAGTGGCTGGAATTTCTTCATGCACAGATGTAGTGGGATGAGTTTCTTCAGAGCCCATTTGAACTGTTGGTGCAGGGGACTAAGGAATTTGTTGTAGCGGGGTGAAGAGTGGAGAATTGGGGTGCTGAATTTCCCAAAAGTCATCATTCATAACTGGTGTGGTACTCCCAATATCCACATCTTCATCTTCCATTTCTTCAATGCCGGCCTCTTCAGCAGTAAACTGAGGCATAGGCGAGGAAACAGCAGGAGTTGAAGGGATCGCATCCACTTCAATTTCTTCAGGAATCTGCTCTGACGAAGCAGCAGAATGATTTTCTTCATCAGATCCGCTGGGGATCTCATATTCTTCACCAAAAGGAACAAGGTCCTTTGATGGCATGGTTGATATCGGAACAGCATCAATCGGATTTTCAAACAAGCTGGTCATAGGCTTCATCTTCTTCGGAGCTGAAGATTCTGATGCATATGATGCTTTCCTTTTCTTCACTGCAGCTCACTCTGTAGCCTTGGTATTCTTCACATCTGAAGCAGATGGAAGGATAGGAGTTGGTGTAGGCGCAGGAGGAGCTGAGGAATCTGGTTCATTTTCTTCAAGAACAACTGATGCAGTTGCCCTGACCTCTTCAGTTTCTTCAGGCGCACCACTAGTGGATGCCCTGGCAATGTCTTCAGCAGCTGGAATGCAGTCATCAGCCCTGGAACTCACATTTTCTTCAGCAGCCTGAATGTCATCAGCGGTGCTGGCATGTTCTTCAGTAGGCTGAGCAGATGCTGCAGCCTGAGGAATTTCTGGTTGCGATGGAGCTGCAACCTTGGTGAAATTTTCAGTCAGCTTAACAAATATGACCTTGGCTCCTTTCCAATCAGCATAATAAGCATCAAATTCATCGCTGAGGGTTTTGATGTCAGCCTGCATCTTGAGAAGTTCTTCAGTTGTCATCTTGACAACATTTTTCTTCAGCAGTTTCTCTTTCCTGTACTGCAACTTCTTGATCTGTCTCGCCCTCTCGTACTTCCATTTCTCCTCTTGGATGAAATGAGTCAACATGTGATTTTGACCAGGTGTCAACTTGAAGTCTATCATAGGAATGTTTGGGTCCTTGTGCCAGAGATCAATGTAATCGAGGATCGCCCTTGGATCCAAAAGTAGTGGCACGGGTGTGCCTTTGGCACTAGCGGCCTTGGCTTGACTATCTCTGATGATTTCGGCAAGTTCTTCTTCATCAGCCTCATCATCATCAGAGGGCACTTGGAAGTCCACCTGCTTCTTCTTAGGACTAGGATGAGGACCGCGTCCAGCAGTAGCCTTTGTCTTCAGCAAGGAGGGGCCAGCTGAGAAACTTGGTGCAGCTGAGGAACTTGCTGAGACACCAGATGCAATGGAGATGCCTGTAGTCCTTTGGTACGTGGCAAGATGCACAGGTGCTGAGGACTTTGTCGGGACAGCTGAGGACTTTGGAGGAGCAGGAGCAGCATGAGGAATTGGTCTTGATGACTTTGAAGATTCTGGCCGTGAGGGCACAGTTGAGGAACTTGGCCGTGAGGGCACTGTTGGTGAAGCACTTGGCTTGCGCGCAGGCTTCTTTGCCATAGATCTCTTTGGCTTGATAGAGGCCTCAGTGGCAGCAGCAGCAGAGTCTTCGTTGAATTTCCTCACTACTTCTTTTGCTTGCCTCGCCAACTTGGCTTGGCGCTTGGCCCATTCTTCAGGGAAGTCCTCACCGCGTTTGATGCTAGTGGGATCTGCCTCTTGGCCAGGTGGCAATGGGGCTCTTGGGCATGGAGGATTAAGTGCGAATTTCTTCATATACTTTGGAGTTACATATCTGTATTCCCTCCATTCGCGTTCCCATCTCCTCTCAATCCTCTGTATACGCACCTTGCACTGATTTTTGTTTTCTTTGCCAAACTTGGCCTCATCAGGTGTGCAGTATTCTTTGTAAATGTCCTCGGGGATTTCAAAAGCAGTCATGACCTCAGGCTTCTTCCCTCCCTTCTGCGGCTTCATTCCATCAGCCATTTTCTTCAGTTGAGGAATTTGAACAATCGAATTCTCTGAAGAAGTATGCAACTTTTCTTCGAGGAACGCTGCAAATGAGTTAAGTTGATGAGAACATAGTGATTCAGCAGCGGACATGAGTACCTGTGAACAGAGTATAGCTGCGAGGAATTTGGAGAGGTCATATGCGTTCTCAGAGGGTTTTTCATAAAGAACAAGGTTGAGGAATTTGACCAGATGACTCTTGAAGAATTTCACTAAGCTTTCTTTGTCTTAGGTTCCAGAGTTGTATAGATCGAAGATCCACACAATTGAGGAATCTTGAAGAAAAAATGATGCTTAGAGAAACGAATCAAGAACAGATGACTTGTGGGGTGTTTTGTGTGTGAGGATTTGAAGAAAAACACCTTTGAAGATTTTGTAGAAAACATTCGAATCAAAAGAGGGCAGTAAAAGTAACTTTTAATTACCCTGAATGAAGAACACGATGAACACAGAGATGGAGAAGTGAAGTTCGTTGGTGTAGATCTTCCACGCCCTAACTTGGCGGAGGAAGACGTCTACGGCGGTGGCGGAGTGAAGATTTCCGTGGCCAGCGCAAGTACGACGACGACGAGGTCGGGGTAGTGAAGCTCTTCCTCACCGGCGACGATGGATTAGCGGCGGCGCTAGGGTTTGCGAAGCTCGAACGGGAGAGAGAGTTCGAGCGGAGTAAAGGAAGTGAAGAAGGGGACGGGGGTATTTATAGCCATAGTGAAAAACTATTCACCCGAAGATTTCGGACGAACGTGCCCCTGACCCTTCTCCTTCGCACGACATGTGTCACCCACGTACTGTGAAGTGGATATCGTGTAAGATCGTGGGTGAATAGGATAATGTATCGTGGGATGCGGAACGGTTTGAGCGGCAAAACCGAAACTTTTGGATAAGATTAGTTTTAACGTTCCGTTCGCAATTTCTTCAGCTGACAAGGACACAGTGAAGATTTTGAACGAGTTTCAAATAGAACGCACATGAAGAATTTGTGAATAGATTGGGTTGAGTATAGCATAGAGGGGGAAGGGTCCGATCACATTCACTTAGAAGAAAAACCAACTTGAAGAAATAACCATAAGTGAATGCTGTAGAGGACAAAAACTCATATATATATATATAGCCAATGAAGAAAAACGACGGAGCACGTGAAGATTTTGCACAGTTGAAGAATTTGAACAACTGAGGAATTTCACAAAACTGAGGAAAAACTCAAAGTGAAGATTTTTCAACTTTTGTGGTGGCGTGACCCACCGTATAAGAATGATGATTTCAGACACCGCGTACAATTGTCGTAGGGTTCTGAGAATCAAATTCTTCGTTAATTTCTTCACACTTAGAGTGTTATTCTTCATTGATTGAAGAAAAACGTTTCTTCATGTGTTGCACATCTAAGTCATCAATTTTGCATAAGTGTTAGGATGAGTGCCTTTTCAAAGTACATTCGAAGACTCTAAGATATTTAGCTCACACCACAACTTGCTAAATCTCTTCTCATCCAAGGGCTTTGTGAAGATATCGGCTAGCTGTTCTTCAGTCTTCACATGCTCAATAGAAATGTCGCCCTTCAACACATGATCACGAAGAAAATGATGACGAATCTGAATGTGCTTAGTCTTCGAGTGCTGAACTGGGTTGTGAGCAATCTTGATGGCACTCTCATTGTCACAGAGGAGAGGCACATTCTTCACGTTGACGACATAGTCCTTGAGAGTTTGCTTCATCCATAGCAGTTGAGCACAGCAAGAACCAGCAGCAATGTACTCAGCTTCAGCAGTAGACAGTGATACGCAGTTCTGTTTCTTCGAGGACCAACAGACCAAAGATCGTCCGAGGAAATGACATGTACCAGATGTTGACTTGCGATCCACATGATCACCAGCATAGTCAGAGTCAGAATATCCAATGAGGTCAAAATCTGAGCCCTTGGGATACCATAATACCAGTGTTGGTGTGTGAGCTAGATGTCGAAGAATATGCTTCACAGCCTTATGGTGTGATTCCTTTGGTGCAGCTTGAAATCATGCACATATGCAAACACTAAGCATTATATCTGGCCTAGATGCACATAAGTACAATAAGGAACCAATCATGGAGCGGTATACCTTGTGGTCGAAGTCAATACCATTTTCATCAGTGCACAGATGGCCATTTGTGGGCATAGGAATTTTGACACCTTTGCAATCTTACATGCCGAATTTCCTTAGGTACATCAGCTTGACGTTCTTCACGTTCTGGAATGAATTCTTCAGCAGATTCTTCAGTAGGAATGACATCCTCAGTAGCCTTGAACTTGATAGAATCTTCAGGAGCTGGTTCATCTATCACAGAAGGTACGTGCTCTCTTTGCGAGCGATTAGTTTCATCGAACCGCACATCTACAGTTTCAACAACCTTGTGAAGAATGTTTTTCAAGACTCTGTAGGTGTGCGAGTCCTTTCCGTAACCAAGCATAAAACCTTCATGTGCTTTCGGTGCAAATTTTGAGTTATGGTGAGGATCTCTAATCCAGCATTTAGCACCGAAGATTTTGAAATAACTCACATTGGGTTTCTTGTCAGTGAGGAGTTCATAGGCAGTCTTCTTGAAGAATTTGTGAAGATATACTCTGTTGATGATGTGGCACGCAGTATCAATTGCATCAACCCAGAAACGATGAGGCGTTTTGTACTCATCGAGCATAGTGCGAGCCATCTCAGCAAGAGTCCTGTTCTTGCGCTCCACGACGCCATTCTGTTGAGGAGTATAAGGAGCAGATAACTCATGAGTAATACCAAGTTCATCAAGATAGTCATCGAGACCAGAATTCTTGAACTCAGTTCCATTGTCACTTATGATGTGCTTGATCTTCACACCAAAGTTGGTTGAAGCCCTCGAGGAAAATCATTTGAAGACTTCCTGCACTTCATGTTTGTAAGTAACAAGGTGTACCCATGTGTAACAAGAGTAATCATCAACAATAACAAATCCATATTGAGATGCTTCATTTGAAACGGCAGAATAGTGATTAGGACCGAAGAGATCCATGTGAAGCAATTCAAATGGACGAGTAGTGGTCATGATAGTCTTAGCTGGATGCTTGGCCTTGGTCATTTTTCCAGCTTCACAGGCACCGCATAAGTGATCCTTGAGGAATTTGACATTCTCAATCCCAATGACATGCTTCTTCTTCGCAAGCGTGTGCAAATTCCTCATGCCTGCATGACCAAGTCGTCGATGCCATAGCCATCCTTTTGAAGCTTTTGCAAGTAGGCACACGGCTGGTTACGAACCTGTAGAGAAATCAACAATATACAAGTCTCCTCTCCTAAAGCCTTCGAAGACTTTGGAATTATCAGCTTCCATAATCACAACACAACGATACTTTCCAAAAACAACAACCATATCAAGATCACAAAGCATTGAGACAGACATAAGGTTGTATCCTAAGGACTCAACAAGCATGACTTTGTCCATGTGTCGATCCTTTGTGATCGCAACCTTACCTAGACCCAATACCTGACTTTTGCCTTTGTCAGCAAAGATGATATGCTTCAGATGCGATGGTGATAAGGGAGCATCCACCAATAGATTCTTGTCACCAGTCATGTGATTTGTACATCCACTATCGAGGACCCACTCAGTGGCTTTGGGTTGATCATCCTGTAGATGAATTAGTGCAGCTTACGAACTTCATATACTTCATAAGTGAAGAATATGACATCAATTCATCAGATCAATTTCATTAAGAATGTAACAGATAAAACAGTATGAGCATGTGTGAAATGAAAGTTCATTTCTTCATGATTAGCCTGCGTCCTTTCAGGCACTTTTCAGGTCTCCAGCAAATTCTTCAGACGTTTATGCACGTCTGGAGACCTAAACCTGCAGAAGAGATTAGTTCTTTTTCTTCACCACCCACATCTGAATGGGTGGCAAGGAGTTCATCACTCTGCGAGCTCCATACGAGAAAGGTGGCATGGATGCCAAACCAGTTCGTTTCACATAAGAGGGGTTAGGATACGCATATGAATAAGCAGAGAAATTCTTCGAGGACTTATGAACATAATAATTTGAAGAATAATGCACATATTCATAGCCCTTGGCTCTTCCCTGCGAAATAGAGTTGTTAGCATGATGATGTTCATATGAGGACTTTGATCCTTTTGAGGAATTTGATCCACGTGAGGAATTTGGTCCGTATGAAGACTTGGATCCATATGAAGAATTTGGTCCATATGAAGAATTTGATCTGGGGTTCCTATTCTTCATGGGTGGTGTCATGAGGACATTCAGCTGAAGACTTTTGAGGCACCTTTTGGGAACCTAGATTTTCTTCATAGGGGAACCATTCCTGCAGTTAGTCCCAACATATCTAGCAAATACTTCACCATTCTGATTTTTGAACAGTTTATAGTTGGAGTCAAATGACTCATCAGAGGAATGAGAAGATTCACATGTAAAGCCAGATAGATTAGATGGATCAACTGGAGGTCCCTTTGCAGCAACCCATGAGGTTTTGGGGTACTGCTCAGGCTTCCAATATGTACCATCAGCATTGAGTTTCCTCTCAAAGGCAATACCCTCTTTCCTAGGGTTCCTGTTGAAGATCTGCTTTTTAAGCACATCACAAAGAGTCTGATGCCCTTTGAGGCTTTTGTACATGCCTATCATGTACAATTCCTTCAGCCCTACATCGTCAGTGATACTAGCAATGTCCTCAGATGAGGAATTAGTGATAGCAGAGGCAGGTGAAGAATTTGTAACATTAGAAGCATTTGAACATTCAGGTGAAGAATTAGCAGATTCACGTTCAATGCATTTCATACATGGAGGAACAAATTCTTCCTGAGCAGCGTTGATTTGTTGAGAAAGTAATGAATCGCGCTCCTTCTGAAGATCTTCATAACTCACTCTTAGCTTCTCAAGATCTTGATTTCTTTGAAGAAATTCATAAGAAAGTTTCTCATGATCAGATAAGAGAGTGTTATGATGACCTTGAAGGTTGTCAAACCTGGTCTGAAGTTGGAAGATTTTCAGTCAAGGTTTTAGTGCGATCCATTTCTTCACCCAACATATCATTACTTTTGTCTAGCATGTTTTGAACCTTTTCAAAAGCCCTTTGTTGTTGTACAACGATCTTAGCAAGTTTAGAGTAGCTGGGCTTAAGATTTTCATCAGATTCATCCTCACTAGATTCAGAGGAGGCATATTTGAGTACCTTGGCACCCTTTGCCATGAAGCAATAGGTGGGAGCGTAGTCATCATTGTCTTCATCAGCATTGTTGGTGAGGTCATTTTCTTCAGAGTTGAAGATAGACGTGTTGACGAAAGCAGTAGCGAAAGCTAGGCTTGCCACACCAGACTCGGAGTCCTCAGATGCCTCTTCTTCCTCATTTTCTTCAGATTCAGCCTCAGAGTCCATTTCCTTGCCAATGAATGACCGAGCCTTCTTGGAGCTGCTCTTCTTGTGAGACGAAGACTTCGAGGATTTTGATGATGAAGATTTTGAGGATTTCTTCTTTTTCTTCGCATCATCAGAACTGTAATCCTTGTATTTCTTCTTCTTTGATTCCTTTTCCCACTGAGGACAATCTTGAATGTAGTGTCCAGGTTTCTTGCACTTGTGACAAAGCCTTCTCTTGTAGTCACTGGATAGGAATCATTGCTCTTTGAGGGTCTTCCAAAGCGACCACGTCTTGAGAACTTCTGGAATTTCTTCACGAGCAGTGCTAGCTCCTGGATCAGTTCTTCAGGGTCACCAAGGCTGCTGCCAGTCTTCATCTTCTGACTCAGATATTGCCTTGGCCCTCAGTGCACGTGATCTGCCATAGCTCGAACCATAGAGATCTCTCTTCTCAGCAAGCTGGAACTCATGAGTATTTAGCCTCTCGAGGATATCAGCGGGATCAAGTGACTTGTAATCAGCACGCTCTGGTATCATCAATGCCAGAGTATCAAATGATGAATCAAGCGATCTCAGCAATTTCTTCACCACCTCATGATCGGAGATGTTAGTGGCACCAAGTGCTTGAAGCTCATTTGAGATGTCAGTGAGGCGATCGAAGGTTTGCTGAACATTTTCATTGTCGAGTCTTTTGAAGCGGTTGAAGAGATTGCGAAGAACATCAACTCGAGAGTCACGCTGTGTTGAGACTCCTTCATTGACTTTGGACAGCCTATCCCAGATAAGCTTAGCAGTTTCCAAAGCACTCACTCTTCCATACTGTCCTTTGCTTAGATGGCCACATATGATATTCTTCGCTTGAGAATCGAGTTGCTTGAATCTCTTCACATCAGCAGCATTCAGAGAAGGTGTGACTAAGGGAACACCATTTTCCACAACATACCAGAGATCGTTATCAATTGCCTCAAGATGCATTCGCATCTTATTCTTCTAGTAGGGTTAGTCCGTCCCATCAAAGGTAGGACACCCAGCGGAGACCTTGATCATACATGCGGTCGACATAACTAAAACTCCAGGCGGTTAAACCAAAATCACACAGAACAAGGTAGTACCTTGCTCTGATACCAATTGAAAGTGCGTTATATCGACTAGAGGGGGGGGGGGTGAATAGGCGATTTTTATGAATTCTTCACTGAGGAATTTTCTAGTGAGGAAATTCCTTAGCGAAGAACTACTTGTAGCAGAATAAGTACTCAGAAGTAAACATAGCAGAACACAAGCATGGTCATCATGATGAAATGAAGACAAGCACAGAGTACAGAAAGCGTAATCACAGGATAACACAGGATGAAGACAAACAGACTGAAGAAATTGAACTAAAGTCTTCAGACAAAGTCTTCAAACACAGATATGACAAGCAAACAACACAATACTGAGGAAATGAAAGAGTTGAGGAAATAAAACCAGTTGTCTTGGTGAAGACAATGATTTGGTAGACCAGTTCCAACTGTTGTCTCAGTTGTACATCTGGTTGGAGCGGCTGAGTATTTAAACTCGAGGACACATAGTCCCGGACACCCAGTCCTGAGCACGCAGCTCGGGACACCAAGTCCTCACCGTATTCTCCTTGAACTAAGGTCACACAGACCTCGTCCAGTCACTCGTGGTAAGTCTTCAAGTGACTTCCAAACCTTGACAAACTCGGTCACTCGGCGATCCACAATTCCTCTTGGATGCTCTAGACCATGACGCCTTACCGTCTGGAAGAAGCACAGTCTTCAAATGTAACAAGCGTCGGATCCACACATGATCAATCTCTTCAGTGATGCTCAATCACTTTGGGTTTGTAGGTGTTTGGGTTTGGGTTTTTCCTCACTCGATGATTTTCGCTCAAAGTCCTCGGAGGATGGGTTGCTCTCAAATGACAAGTGTCAGTTTCTCTCGGAGCAGTCAACCAACTAGTGGTTGTAGGGGGTGGCTATTTATAGCCTAGGGAGCAGCCGACATGATAAGACATAAATGCCCTTCAATGATATGACCGTTAGGTGGATAAGATATTTTGGGATAGCTGGCGCGCAACATAGCAACGGTCAGAAATTTGAGGTTCAAATTCCTCAGGGCTATCATGTTCCTCACTGTGTAGGCAATCCGCACTGGCGAATTCCTAACTCCTCAGTCAGAACAAATTCCTCAGAGACCAGAAGAACTTCGTCTCTATCACTAATAAAATTGACTGAACTGTATGAGATTTCCAATGGCTTCACTCGAAGGGATTGGTAGGTGTAGGATTTTGAATTGAGCATCACATGGAAATTTTTTCTTAGTATTTCCTCGACCCCCTTTAACAGTACGATGTTTCCTATGACTCAAGAAAGAAAAAACGAAACTACGAAAACAAAAGTCTTCACGCTTCATGTGGCTCGAATGAATACCAAGTCTTCAAGGTCACACCAATTTCTTCACTTTCAAAGTCTTCAGAAAGTCTTCAGAATATCAAAGTCTTCAGTCGAAGAAGTTCATTTTTAGGGGTCGACTTTCTCTGTAAATATCAAACTCCTCATAGACTTATAGACATGTGTACACTCATAAACGCATTAGATCCTTAACCTATAAGTCTTCAATACACCAAAATCACTAAGGGGCACTAGATGCACTTACAGGCTGCCGGCGCTGGAAGTACTTCGCCCACGACGTGTGGTTGTCGGCGGCGTACTGGGGGAGGGCGCGCTGCTCCTCCGTCAGGGACGCCCGCACGCGGTCGACCTCGGCGGCGAAGATGCCGAGGCGCGCGTCGACGTTGGGCACCAGGGGGGGGGTGTGGGGACGCCCCCGTTGCTGAGCTTCCACCCTGTCGGCCTGGTGCGCATGTCCGGCAGCGCCGGGATGTTGGCCTCGAAGAGGAGGTACGCCTCCCACTCCTGAAGCGAGCGGCGGCCAAAGCCGTTGGCCGCCGCAGCGTCGCCGGGGAAGCGTTCGACCATCGCTGAGGGAGGAAAGGGAGATAGGCAGAGCTCGGCGGCGGGCAGGAGAGAGGCAGATATCGACGGTTGGTTTTGGGCTTGGGCTGGTGTGGCCAGCGGCTAGAGGGAGCCGCTGGTTTTATAGCCACGCCGTGTGTACGCGTAGCGGGAAGGGAGGCGCTGTCTGTGACGCGCCGCCCATGAGGAATCAATGGCAAGGCTGACCGGCGGCAGCCTTGCCATTGATTCCCCGCGGGAAACCGGGGCGTTCTAAGGGAAGACGAGGCGTGATGTCACTGACGCGGCTGGCCCGCGGCTCTTTTGCGCCAAAACCTCTTGCCCCGACGCCCCCGGGTGCCCCCCAGCGCGCTGGGTTCGGCCTGGGTCCGCCGGCGCAAGTTTCGGCCCAAACCGGCGAAAAACGGGCTTATTGTCGTGCTCCGATATACTAGTGTGAATACTATTTTTTAACCCATCTCACAACCAATAGATAACCACCTAGGTCCCAGAGAATTTCCAAGCGCTCCTTCTAAACCATGACGGAGGGAGTATAAGATGTCAAAAGTCTACCCCATAATAAATTGCCAACCAAATCATGAATAAAATGCCATCCAGACTATAATTAATACGGCCATTAAGAAAATGATTTTAAAAACAAACTAAAAATAAATATATATAAATGCCATATAACCTATGATTAAACTTCCACCCAAGTGATACAGATAAAATGGAAATCTTAATGACGAGAAAATCTTGTGCCATGGCTGAGAAATGTGGTGACTGAGCATTGTGGGGAAGTATACCAACTTGGGAGGCTTATCGACACCACAACGTCTCCTGCCTGAGATGTACATGAAATCATCATCATTCATCATCGTCGTCTAAACCGTCTCTGGCCAGCTTGTAAACAATATCTGAAAAAAAATAAACAACAAAAAACCACGTCAAGGGGGGAACACATATGCAGAAAACTGTAAATCTCAAAGGTTAAAAAGGTAGATCATGGCAGATAAGTCCATCAGAGATAAAATGCCCATCCGCACCGTAAAAAAAGCAAAAAACTTCTATCACACGTAAACAATCAAAAAAAGCATGCCATCTTAAAAATCTCCCTCCCACCCAGAGACCCATGGCAGTTTTCCCTCTCAAGCAAGGTTATGGCATGGCACATTGAACTCTTACACATAAAAAATGGAAAAACAAACATGGCAATTTTTAGACTAACACACATAAAACGTGGTAGTATTAGTGTGGCTCTCATACAAAAGCACCATGGCATTTTTAGCTATCATAATCAAGGATATGCCAGATTAAAACACACACTAAACCATGGCAATTTAGATGTGGCGCACACACATATGCCATGGCATTTTTCTCTCCACAGGAAGACATCATGGCATTTGTGCGCTAAAACCCTATTTTAAACATGGCAAAATCAAGACGAAAAATGACTATCTTCACAAAAAAGCTCATGGCATTTTTCCACTCAGACGCATTATATGGGCATGGACAAAAATAAACTCTCACACAAAACACAGATCATGGCAATTTCACACTAACACACACAACCATGGCAGTTTAGGTGTGGCACATACACATATGCCATGACATTTTCCTCTCCAAAGGAACACATCATGGCATTTGTTCGCTAAAGAACCCTATTTGCCAAGTATGGTAGCACCTGATATTTCCCCCATACTTGGGGTGCTCCCTATACTCCAAGTCTAAAACATCAATTTTGAATGTCTCAAAATGTGAATGTTCAAAAGGAATATGACTACACCCCTTAAAAATTTCAGGTCCAAACTCGAAATGTACATTGAGAAATAAAAAAGACAAATTCAGATATGAATAGTGTCAAATGTTGCTTTTGTCTTTTTATGACACTATTCATGCTAGATTTCACATTTTTGTTTCTCTATGTGCATTTAGAATTTGGACCTGAAATTTTTAGGAGTTGTAGTCATATTCCTGGTAAACATGCATATTTTTTCCATAATTTTCTAAAACATTTAAAATTGATTTATTTGAAGTTGGAGCATGGGGAGCACGCCCAAGGATGAGAGTACTAGATACGCCCCCAAGTATGGTAGCACCTGATATTTCCCCCTGTGTTCAGTGCTTCCCCAAGAGCCCGTAGCAGCCGCTAGATCTCCCTGTGGAGCACCGCAACGCCAAAACCATCCACTCCATGCTCCGGCCGTCGCTCTCAGTCAGTGCCCTGCTCAACTCCGGCCACTCCAGCTCCGACTGCTGCCACCGGGTGACCCACCGCATCGCCCGCATACGAATGAGCCCGGCCGCGCTCGTTTTGGTCCCCTGTAGCCGTTTTCCGGCGAAGCCCGTGTGCTTCGCCGCTGCTTTGGCCACCACCGGCGCATCATCGCATCTGGACGCGGGTGGGAAGCTGCCAGGTGGGTCCCCCGCATTAGGCCATCAATTAGCCACTAACCAACCCCCACTACCCACTGACATGCGGGCCCCGCTGTAGATAATTAGGTTAGTTAACTTTAACCTGCTAACTAGTTCAGTCATTGACAGCCGACCCCATCCCCTAATTAACTGAGTTAACTTAATTAACTAACGGGTTAAGCTAACAGTCACTGTCAGTTGGTTCCCGGTTAACCAATTAACCTGCTGACTGGGCTAGCCCCAGCTAATGACAGGTCGGTCCCCTTATCAGTTTGACCTGTCAACATATCCATAGTTGACTACTGACTCAGCAGTCAACTGGCCCACTGTCAGCCACCCATGCACACCTCTGGGTACACTTTGTGTGTACCCATAGCAATTACATTTTATTTATTTTCGAATTAAAAATCAGAAATTCCAGAATAATGAATAAACTTCAAAAAATCGTATAAAATAAACTGTAAGTCAAATAAAAATAATTTATATATGAAAAATGATCAGAAAAATATAACGAATCCGATTATGTCATCCACATACCTTCCTCACCCCTATAACATAGTGAACATTGACATTTTGCCCCTTGGTCAATATATAAGAAAATACCTGGAGCAGGGAAAATATCACCAGATATTTTCCCTCTTCTTTTAAAATGCTTATAATTGTATTACATCACATCAACACCAAATTTTGTCCTGGCATGCATTGTGTTGTATTTGATTGGTCTGTTATTTATCTGTTTTCCCCTCTCTATTCTTTCGGTAGACCCCAAGGCTGCCGGTGACTCCCAGTACGACTATGTCGACGATGACCCATCCTTATCGATAGAGCTTCCAGGCAAGCGAAACCCCCTTGATCAACCAGATAGTGCCCATTCTTTCTCTCTTGTTCTTGCATTAGGTTTTGCTACTATTGTTGTTCCGATAGCCCCTAATCTGATGCATAGCCTGCTTTTGTAACCTGATGTTGATACATTACCTATTATCCTAGAATGCCTAGATTAGTTATGTTAGTGTCCTATGAGTGACTCTACACTGGGAACAACTAGCATAGAAGCCGGGCTTCACGTAAAAAAATAGAAAAATTCATTCTGGGCCATTGGATTGAAGATAGACGGTACAAGTTATGGTGGAGCGACCCGCGCGAACTATTAGCAAAAAGGATCCTCACTCATAGTTAATTTGCTTCCGATATCCTTATCCTCCAAATCTGAATCAGACGACTCGCCGATCTCTCACTGCCAAGCAATGGAGCAAACGGTGGTGGCGGTCCAGATCTCGTCCTCTCTCCAGCAACTCGCCTATGGCAAGCTGGTGTTGACCTCATCGTCTCCTCCCCATCTCTGGCTCCAGGAGCAGCTCTCGGGCGTGCTCCCTTACTCCTCCCCCTCACGATCCAGATGCAACAACAAAGTATATTGCTCCCACTCCCATCCCCCATCTCTCTCCTATAGATTTGTATGTAACAGTTGCTTGCCTCTCCGACAGATCTCACCAAGTTCGTGTTCTATCTAATCTGCAGCTCTCTAGTGTGCCCGTCAGAACTCCTGCACTAAATTGATTTCACAACTAAAAATAATTAAAAACATCTAGTTGTTTGTTCTGTACTAATTGCAGGAGATGACTCGTGAAGTTTCTTCGATTTTTCAAGAGTTGATAACATGTTTCATTGTGTGCCAGCTAGAGGTCCCACAATACAAGATTTTAATTTATGCCGGTTTGCCATGCTCCAATTTGGTTATGTCAATTTGGATAAAATTAGAAGATACTGCAATCAACCAGATGACTTTTTTCTTGTTCCATCATATAAGAAGTTGGAGCTCTAGAAGCATTAAGTATTATATGAAATTGTTGATAACGTTATTCGTGAATCATTCTAGTTGTTCTAAACAAACTGCAAATATTTGTAGTGAGAATAGTTTGTGTTAAGGCATGTCTCACTCTAAGTAGTTTTGATGATTGATGACAACGCCCTTGCGGACTAATCGTGTGCGTTGAGTATTTCAGAGATTCATCCTTTGGCACGAGACGATTCCTTCCCTTTGGAGCTTTAAGTGAAGACGGTTTAGCTTTTTCGTTCCAGCTTTGGTGGACTTGTTTCGTAGGAGTCACCGTACTATCAAGAGGGTGTCCGCATTGGTAAGGCTAGAGTGGAATCATCACGTACACATCCCCTTTGCACCCTCAGTACCTTCCCACTTCGAGGGAGGATCCCTCGTTGCTTCCGGTGTAAAATTTGGTCCCAGTGGTAGTACCGCAGACCCCAGCGGTAATACCGCTCAAGAACCACAAGCGGCAGTACCGCTCCACAGCGGTAGTACCGCCTGGGGCTCTCAGCCGTAGTACCGCTGCTGTTCTGGGCTCCTACCGCCTCGATTCGAGGGTGTCGCCTATCGTGTCGGGTTTTGCGGCACTAGCAGCGGCAGTAGAGGCGGTAGTACCGCTCGTAAGCGGTAGTACCGCCCCTACCACTGCTGCTAGTACCGCCCTGGGTCCAGATCCTGCTCTCCCTCTGGCCTTCCTCAGTCTGCGCGGCAGTACCGAGAGGGGGAGCGGTAGTACCGCTGGCCCCAGTAGTAGTACCGCTGCCCCCAGCGGTAGTACCGCTCTATGCGGGGTTGAATGGGGCTAACGGTTGGATTTTTCCCCCCTTATAAAAGGAGGTCTTCTTCTCCAAGTTGATCTACCTCTTTTCCCCCAAACCTCCATTGTTGCTCCAAAGCTCATTTTCGCCCGATCTCTCTCCCTAGCCAATCAAACTTGTTGATTCTTTGAGGATCGGTTAAGAAGGCCCAGATCTACACTTCCACCAAGAGAAATTTAATTCCCCCCACTAATCCCTTGCGGATCTTGTTACTCTTGGGTGTTTGAGCACCCTAAACAGTTGAGATCACCTCGGAGCCATATTCCATTGTGGTGAAGCTCCGTGGTTACGTTGGGAGCCTCCAATTCAGTTGTGGAGAGAGCCCCAACCTTGTTTGTAAAGGTCCGATCGCCGCCTCCAAGGGCACCAATAGTGGAATCACGGCATCTCGCATTGTGTGAGGGCGTGAGGATAATACGGTGGCCCTAGTGGCTTCTTGGGGAGCATTGTGCGTCCACATCGCTCCAACGGAGACGTACTTCCCTTCAAAAGGAAGGAACTTCGGTAACACATCCTCGTCTTCACCAGCTCCACTCTTGGTTATCTCGTACCTTTACTTGTGCAAGCTTATATTGTGTTGCATCTCTGATACGTCTCCAATGTATCTATAATTTTTTATTGCTCCATGCTATATTATCTACTGTTTTGGACATTATTGGGCTTTATTATTCACTTTTATATTATTTTTGGGACTAACCTATTAACCGGAGGTCCACCCCAGAATTGCTGTTTTTTGCCTATTTCAGAGTTTCGCAGAAAAGGAATATCAAACGGAGTCCAAACGGAATGAAACCTTCAGGAACGTGATTTTTGGGAAGATTATGATCCGGGAGACTTGGACCCTACGTCAAGAAACAAAAGAGGAAGCCACGAGGTAGGGGGCGCGCCCTCCACCCTCATGGGCCCCATGTTGCTCCACCAACGTACTCCTTCCTCCTATATATACCTACGTACCCCCAAACGATCAGATACGGAACCAAAAACCTAATTCCACCGCTGCAACCTTCTGTACCCACGAGATCCCATCTTGGGGCCTATTCCGGAGCTCCGCCGGAGGGGGCATCCATCACGGAGGGCTTCTACATCAACACCATAGCCTCTCCGATGAAGTGTGAGTAGTTTACCTCAGACCTTCGGGTCCATAGTTAGTAGCTAGATGGCTTCTTCTCTCTTTTTGGATCTCAATACAATGTTCTCCCCCTCTCTCATGGAGATCTATTCGATGTAATCTTCTTTTTGCGGTGTGTTTGTTGAGACCGATGAATTGTGGGTTTATGATCAAGATTATCTATGAACAATATTTGAATCTTCTCTAAATTCTTTTATGTATGATTGGTTATCTTTGCAAGTCTCTTCGAATTATCAGTTTGGTTTCGCCTACTAGATTGATCTTTCTTGCAATGGGAGAAGTGCTTAGCTTTGGGTTCAATCTTGCGGTGTCCTTTCCCAGTGACAGTAGGGGCAGCAAGGTACGTATTTTATTATTGCCATCGAGGATAACAAGATGGGGTTTTTGTTATCATATTGCATGAATTTATCCCTCTACATCATGTCATCTTGCTTAAGGCGTTACTCTATTTTCGTGAACTTAATACTCTAGATGCATGCTGGATAGCGGCCGATGAGTGGAGTAATAGTAGTAGATGCAGGCAGGAGTCGGTCTACTTGTCTCGGACGTGATGCCTATATACATGATCATACCTAGATATTCTCATAACTATGCTCAATTCTGTTAATTGCTCAACAGTAATTCGTTCACCCACCGTAAAATACTTATGCTCTTGAGAGAAGCCACTAGTGAAACCTATGGCCCCCGGGTCTATCTTCATCATATTAATCTTCCAACATTTAGTTATTTCCTTTGCTTTTATTTCACTTTGCATCTTTATCACAAAAATACTAAAAATATTATCCTATCATATCTATCAGATCTCACTCTCGTAAGAGACCGTGAAGGGATTGACAACCCCTTATTGCGTTGGTTGCGAGGAGTTATTTGTTTTGTGTAGGTACGAGGGACTCGCGCGTAGCCTCCTACTGGATTGTACCTTGGTTCTAAAAAACTGAGGGAAATACTTACGGTACTGTGCTGCATCACCCTTTCCTCTTTAAGGGAAAACCAACGCAGTGCTCAAGAGGTAGCAATCTCTTGCTTGCTTGTGTGCTTGTTGTTGTTGCATCATATAGGTTGCTCACCTAGTTGCATATCTAGACAACCTACTTTGATGCAAAGTTTAAATTGGTAAAGAAAGGCTAAAAATTGTTAGTTGCCTATTCACCCCCTCTAGTCAACTATATCGATCCTTTTAATTGGTATCAGAGCCTCGTCTCTTTATTAAGGACTTTGCCGTCTGAAGAGTATGGTTGACACCATAGACGGTGAGGAGGAGCACCCCGGTGTGATTCCGTCCTCATCTACGGCAGATGGGGGAACCTCGGTCTCACGTGAGGAGTTCAATGTGGCGTCGGGCACATTGAAAACCTCCATGACGGCCGAGGTCAAAGGCATGCTTAAGAACTTTCTTGATGGTCTTGAATTATCCACCGCACTATTGGAAGTGGTCGATCCCACTAACAAGGTGAGGGATGCTAACTCTGACAAGGGGGAAGCTACTGGTGGCAAAGTTCCTTTATCTAGTGGTAGAAATGGTAGTGGCATCTTTGCCCATGTGGAACCTCCACTTACTTATGGAGGACCGATTCCCTCTACACATTTAAATCATGCTGGTTCTCCTCCTAAGATTGTGAAAAATGAGGATTTTGACGCTTGGGTCTATTGCTTTAAGCGTCATTTAAATCATGTCAATACTAATCTTTGGAGAATCATTGAAGAAGGTTTCTATCCGCATGACGGAAGCAACTTCACCCCTAGAGAAGTCGCAGATAATCAATTCAATGAGAATGCTCTCTTCATCATCCAAGATGCAATTCCACCCGAAGATATTGCACATCTCCGACCCTTCATCGTGGCCAAGGAAGCATGGCACCATGTGGTTTCCCTTTTGAAGGGAAGCGCAAGCATTCAACGCTCCAACTATGAAGTGGTGCAAGATGAAGCCGATGAGTTTGCAATGAATGAAGATGAAGAACCTCGTGAGCTTTACCGGAGATTAACCATTCTCGCGGTCTCACTCCGAGATCATGGGAGCAAGGATACAGATGACAATTGGATCAAGCGCAAGTTCCTCAAGGCAATGATGCCTTACCACAAGGCCATGTCCTCCGTCATCCGTCAAAGGCCGGACTTCCACACCTTGTCCTTAAGTGAAGTGTTGGATGAGTTTGTGGCAATGAGGATCTTGGACAAGACCGCCGACAATGCGGTGTTGCGCTCTCAAAGAGCAAAGAAGCCCAACCTTGCCTTGAAGGCCAAGGTTAGTGTGGAAGAATAGGATGAAGAGGAAGAAGAGGAGAGCAACCCCGAAGATACAAAATATGCTTATCATGAGCACATGGCTCTCGCTTCAAGGAAATTTTTGGAGCAAGAAGAACACGAGGCCCAACTTCAACAAGAACAACACAAGTGGTGCTAATGGAAAGCAACGGGTGAGGACTTACTATAATTGTCGCAATGTGAGCCACTTTGTTGCGGAGCGCCCATATGAGAAGAGGGAAGACAATGGTGGTAAGCTCATCCGAAAAGACAAGGCCAAGTCCTTCCCCAACAAGAGCAACTTCACCAAGAAGACTCCTCCCAAGGGGTTGGTGGCACAAGAAGAGTACAATGAGGATGATGATGATGATGAAGACAGTGAGTCGGTTGCCATGGCCTCCGTTGCCATTGCGACAACTCCACGAGTGTCTCTCTTCGACTCACCAAACGAGAACATCACCGCCAAGTGCCTCATGGCTAAGGCCACCAACAAGGTAACCCCCAACATCAAAACCACCATCATTACTAATCCTTCTTTGACGGATTGCATTGATGAAAATGAGGGGTCTAATGAGGAGGAAATTGAATTTGAGTCTTTTATGAGTAAACTTAAGGGTAAATCCAAGAAGCACTTTGTTGCTCTCTTGGAACAACTTGGTGAAGCCAATGACATGATCGAGGCTCACGAAGAAACCATCTCTAAGATGGAGGGGCATAGCGTGACTATGCCGATGAGATATCAGATCTCTCTAATGCGCTTGAGGAAGAGTGTGGTCATCGTTTGGCTCTTGAGGAGTCACACAACGTTGACCATGCTAAATTGAAGAAAGATCTTGATTATGCTCTTGTTGTATCTCGTGTGCTAAACTCCGAGAAGGCCAAATTTGGGGTTGATCTTGCTAGACTCAAGGAGGAGTTTGATATACTTGACAAGGCTCACAAGGCCTTGAAGGGTACTCATGCTAGTCTTAAAGAGTCTCATGATCAACTCCAAGTGAAGCTAACCAAGGAGAAAGCCACTTTTCCTCATATGGTTTTAATTGATAATGCAAATGCTACTAACCCTTATTGTGAGCATATGCATCTTGTTGAGGAGAATGCAATGTTGAAGGAGCAACTTGAGAAAGGTCTTGTGTCTTTCATACAAGGTGAGAAGAACCTCAACGACCTTTTGAGCAATCAAAAGGAAGTTGTGGCCAAGGAGGGAATTGGGTTCGCACCCAAGTCCAAGAACAAGAAGAAGAATGACAAGGCCAAACGACCTCCTCCTCTCAAGCAAACTTTTGTGAAGGAGGGAGAGGGTGCTTCAAAGGAGAAGAAGAACAATGTGAAGGGTGGCGTTGTCAAGAAGGGCAATGCCACCCCTTCCAACAAAGCCGGCGACTTTAACCCTTCTTATGTGTTATGCCGTGCTAGTGATGGACACATTTATGCTAAATTTGTTGGTTCTCCTTATGAGTACCTTGAGTGGTCTATTTGGGTTCCTAAGACCCTTGTTACTAACATCAAAGGACCCATTACAAAATGGGTACCTAAAACCAAGTATTGATCTCTTGTAGGTGTTTGCTTCCGGTGGGGGATCATGGTTGCTCGATAGTGGAGCCACAAATCATATGACCAGAAGCAAGGACTTGGTGGTTTATAACCCACAAGTATAGGGGATCGCAACAGCTTTCGAGGGTAGAGTATTCAACCAAAATTTATTGATTCGACACAAGGAGAGCCAAAGAATATTCTCAAGTATTAGCAGCTGAGTTGTCAATTCAACCACACCTGGAAACTTAGTATCTGCAGCAAAGTGTTTATTAGCAAAGTAATATGATAGTGGTGGTAACGGCAACAAAAGTAATATTTTTGGTGTTTTGTAGTTATTGTAACAGTAGCAACGGAAAAGTAAATAAGCGAGAACCAGTATATGGAAAGCTCGTAGGCATCGGATCAGTAATGGATAATTATGCCGGATGCGGTTCATCATGTAACAGTCATAACATAGGGTGACACAGAACTAGCTCCAATTCATCAATGTAATGTAGGCATGTATTCCGTATGTAGTCATACATGCTTATGGAAAAGAACTTGCATGACATCTTTTGTCCTACCCTCCCGTGGCAGCGGGGTCCTATTGGAAACTAAGGGATATTAAGGCCTCCTTTAAATAGAGAACCGGAACAAAGCATTAGCACATAGTGAATACATGAACTCCTCAAACTATGGTCATCACCGGGAGTGGTCCCGATTATTGTCACTTCGGGGTTGCCGGATCATAACACATAGTAGGTGACTATAGACTTGCAAGATAGGATCAAGAACTCACATATATTCATGAAAACATAATAGGTTCAGATCTGAAATCATGGCACTCGGGCCCTAGTGACAAGCATTAAGCATAGCAAAGTCATAGCAACATCAATCTCAGAACATAGTGGATACTAGGGATCAAACCCTAACAAAACTAACTCGATTACTTGCTAAATCTCATCCAACCCATCACCGTCCAGCAAGCCTACGATGGAATTACTCACGCACGGCGGTGAGCATCATGAAATTGGTGATGGAGGATGGTTGATGATGACGACGGCGATGAATCCCCCTCTCTGGAGCCCCGAACGGACTCCAGATCAGCCCTCCTGAGAGGTTTTAGGGCTTGGCGGCGGCTCTGTATCGTAAAACGCGATGATTTCTTCTCTCAGATTTTTTTCTCCCTGAAAGCCAATATATAGAGTTGGAGTTGGTGTCGGAGGGTTTCCAGGGGGCCCATGAGGTAGGGGGGCGCGCCCCCACCCTCATGGACAGGGTGTGGGCCCCCTGGTCTTCATCTTTGGAGAGGATTTTTTATTATTTATTGTAAGGTATTCCGTGGAGTTTCAGGTCATTCCGAGATATTTTGTTTTCTGCACATAAAACAACATCATGGCAATTCTTCTGAAAACAGCGTCAGTCCGGGTTAGTTCCATTCAAATCATACAAGTTAGAGTCCAAAACAAGGGCAAAAGTGTTTGGAAAAGTAGATACGACGGAGACGTATCAACTCCCCCAAGCTTAAACCCTTGCTTGTCCTCAAGCAATTCAGTTGACAAACTGAAAGAGAAAAAGAAAAACTTTTACAAACTCTGTTTGCTCTTGTTGTTGTAACTATGTAAAGCCAACATTCAAGTTTTCAGCATATATCATAACTAACCACATTTGCAATAATTCTCAGGTCTCACAATTACTCATATCAATAGCATAATCAACTAGCAAGCCATAATAATAAATCTCGCATGACAACACTTTCTCAAAACAATCATAATATGATATAACAAGATGGTATCTCGCTAGCCCTTTCTGAGACAGCAAAACATAAATGCAGGGCACCTTTAAAGATCAAGGACTGACTAGACATTGTCATTCATGGTAAAAGAGATTCAATCATAGTCACACCCAACATAGATTAATAGTGATGAATGCAAATGACAGCTGTGCTCTCCACCTAGTGCTTTTTAATAAGAGGGTGATGACTCAACATAAAAGTAAATAGATAGGCCATTCGCAGAGGGAAGCAGGGATTTGTAGAGGTGCCAGAGCTCGGTTTTGAAATAGAGATAAATTATATTTTGAGCGGTATACTTTCATTGTCAACATAGCAACTAAGAGATGGCGATATCTTCCATGTCACACACATTATAGGCGGTTCCCAAACAAAATGGTAAAGTTTATACTCTCCCTCCACCAACAAGAATCAATCCATGGCTTGCTCGAAACAACGAGTGCCTCCAACATACATCAGGTCCCAGGGGGAGTTTTGTTTGCAATTAATTTTGATTTAGTTTGCATAAAGCATGGGACTGGGCATACCGGTGACCAGCCATTTTCTCGTGAGTGAGGAGCGGAGTCCACTCCTCTTGAGAATAACCCGCCTAACATGGAAGATAAGGGCAACCTTGGTTGATATATGAGCTATTCGAGCATACAAAACAGAATGTTTATTTGAAGGTTTAGAGTTTGGCACATACAAATTTACTTGGAACGGCAGGTAGATACCGCATATAGGAAGTTATAGTGGACTCATCTAGAATAACTTTGGGGTTTAAGGGATTGGATGCACAAGCAGTATTCCCGCTTAGTACGGGTGAAGGCCAGCAAAAGATTGGGAAGCGACCAACAAGAGAGCGACAACAGCCATATACATGCGTTAAAATTAATAAACATTGAATGCAAGCATGAGTAGGATATAATCCACCATGAACATAAATATCGTGAAGGCTATGTAGATTTGTTTCAACTACATGCATGAACGTGTGCCAAGTCAAGTCACTTAAATCATTCAAAGGAGGGTACCACCCCATCATACCACATCATAACCATCTCAATAGCATGTTGGCCCTCAAGGTATATCATTATAACTCATAGCTAATCAAGCATGGCACAAGCAACTACGATCTCTAATTGTCATTGCAAACATGTTTATTCATAATAAGCTGAATCAAGAACGATGAACTCATCATATTTACAAAAACAAAAGAGGTCGAGTTCATACCAGCTTTTCCCATCTCAGTCAGTCCATCATATATCATCATAATTGCCTTTCACTTGCACGACCGAACGTTGTGAATAATAATGAGAGTGCAAGTGCATTGGACTAATCTGGAATCTGCGAGCATTCAATAAACAGGAGAAGACAAGGCAATATGGGCTCTTGGTTAAATAAACAATAAAGCATATAAGAGCCACTTCAACAATTTAATCATGGTCTTCTCCTACTGACCCTCAAAGAAAAGAAAAGAAATAAAAAATATTTACACGGGAAAGCTCCCAACAAGCAAAAGAAGAACGGGAAATATTTTTGGGTTTTTCTTTTTAATTACTACTATAGCAAGAAAGTAAACTACTACTATTTTATTTTGGTTTTTCTTAAGGTTTAACAAACAAGAAGAAAGCAGGAAAAAGGAAAATAAACTAGCATGGATATTGCAGTGAAAGAGTATGAGCATCGACATCTAACAATGAGTGTGTGTGTGAACATAAATGTAATATCGGTGAGAAATACGTACTCCCCCAAGCTTAGGCTTTTGGCCTAAGTTGGTTTATTGCCAGGGATAGCCTGGCGGATACCCGTAGGTGTAGCTGGGGTCGTACTGTGACGAAGAATAGTTTGGATCATACTGTGATGAGGAAGACTCTGACTGTCATTGACTGACAGTCATCTGTGGATCCCAAGAATAAACAGATTGTCGTGGAGGCTCATCTTGTGGTTCCGGTTCCGGGGCTGGTGCAGGATTTTTGTGAGCTTGAACGGCAGCCCACGTAACAAGATAGGGTCCTACAAAATTAAACAAAGAAGGAGCAGGCAGCGTAATAGTTTCAGGATGATGTTTATCAAAGTATAACTTATATTTGAGCTCTCCATTCCTGTCCTTAACAAGAAAATCATGTGCTATCATACTATTATAATCTAGATAAGCATTAGGCAGCAATTTTTCTTCTTTCTCATAATGCCTAATAGCTATGTTAAAATATGTAGCAAGGCGAGAAGCATAAATGCCTCCAAAGATGGGGCCCTTAGTACGGTTCAGACTCAACCGTCTAGCAACAATTCCGCCCATACTGACAGTGTTGTCGTGGTACAACCCATGTAACAAAATAATAATATCAGGAACACTAAGGTTCCCACAGTTCCCGCGACCAATCAAGCAACGACTAGCAAATAAGGCAAAATAGCGTAATATAGGAAAATGTATGCTAGTAATTCTTGCATCAGAAACCTTCCTGGTTTCTCCCACAGAGATAAGTTTAACAAATGGTTCCACCTCTTTATGGGGTGGTTCCTCTAAGATACCCTCAGGGGGTATGTTGCATACTGTGCAAAATTCAGACAATGGCATTTTCTTCACAACGTCATATAAATGAAACTCTACTGAAGGAGGTGATTCTTTAGGGTAAAAGTAGAAGTTTTGCACGAGAGTATTTGTGAGTAAGAGATACTGTGGACGTTGGTCGCGGACAAAGTCGGTGAGGCCAGCATTTTCAATCAATGAATAGAAATCCTCATAAATCCCGGCCTGTGTCAAGAAATTATTAGAAGGCCATTCACACGGCCGTATCTCCGCGGTGCAAGGCAAATTATATTTGGGCCTCTAAGCTTCTTCATTTTGTTTCTCCTTTGATCTTAGGCTCGATGAGCCCCTCAAAAGTCTCTTCATTATTTCTGAAATAATCTGAAATTTTTAGTAACTTCAAACAAAAGTGAACCAACTTCAATAAAACTAATAGCAAAAACTCCTACAAGTGCCTAGAGCCTATATCAAGCATTAGAACTACTTGGAACCTTATAAATTTGACATGCAAGCTCAAGAACATGGTCACCTATGCAGCACAAATTTGCAAATAATATAGCACTAGAACAAAAACTAATTGGAACAATGGAGGAGTCACATACCAAGGAACAATCTCGCCAAGCAGTTTTGCGAGAGGTGCTTTGAGCAAGGAGATCGAAAATCACAGCAAAAGTGGCTGGAACTCGTGCTTGAGTTGGTTTTTCGGGTTTGTGTGAGGCAGATGAAGAAGATGGGTGTTGGGATAAGTGGAGGAGGGCCACCGTGGGCCCATGAGGCAGGGGGCGCGCCCTAGAGGGGGGGGGCCTCCACCGTCGTGGCCAGGTGGCAGCTTCCCCTGCGGTAATTTTTGCACAGTAAATCCTCAAATATTCCCGAAAAAATCATATTAAATTGGCATGTCATTCTGAGGACTTTTATTTTCGGGATATTTTTATATTGCACGGATAAGACAGGAAACAGACAGAAGAATACTATTTTTACTTTATTTCTACTAAAGAACAGAGAATATAAAGAGGGTACAGAAGGTTGTGCTTCTAGTTTCATCCATCTCATGCTCATCAAAAAGAATCCACTAACAAGGTTGATCAAGTCTTGTTAACAAACTCATTCCGATAATCATGAAACCAGAGAAATTTCGAATAACACTAAGTTACCTCAACGGGGATATGCACATCCCCAATAATAAGTATATCATATTTCTTTTTGACAGTAGGAAAAGGAAATTCAAAACCTCCAAATATAATCGATGGAATATTTCCAATAGAGTTGATACTGTGGACTTGAGGTTGTTTCCTCGGAAAGTGTACCGTATGCTCATTACCATTAACATGAAAAGTGGCATTGCCATTGTTGCAATCAATAACAGCCCATGCAGTGTTAAGAAAAGGTCTTCCAAGAATAATAGACATACTATCATCCTCTGGAATATCAAGAATAAGAAAGTCCGTTAAAATAGTAACGTTCGCAACGACAACAGGCACATCCTCACAAATACCGACATGTATAGCAGTTGATTTATCAGCCATTTGCAAAGATATTTCAGTAGGTTTCAACTTATTCAAGTCAAGTCTACGATATAAAGAGAGAGGCATAACACTAACACCGGCTCCAAGATCACATAAAGCAGTTTTAATATAATTTCTTTTAATGGAGCAAGGTATAGTAGGTACTCCGGGGTCTCCAAGTTTCTTTGGTATTCCACCTTTAAACGTTTAATTAGAAAGCATGGTGGAAATTTCAGCTTCCGGTATCTTTCTTTTATTAGTAATGATATCTTTCATATATTTAGCATAAGGATTTGTTTTGAGCACATCAGTCAATCGCATACGCAAAAAGATAGGTCTAATCATTTTAGCAAAGTGCTCAAAATCCTCATCATCCTGTTTCTTGGATGGTTTGGGAGGAAAAGGCATGGGTTTCTGAATCCAAGGTTCTCTTTCTTTACCATGTTTCCTAGCAACAAAGTCTCTTTTATCATAACGTTGCTTCTTTGATTGTGGGTTATCAAGATCAACAACAGGTTCAATTTCTACATCACTATCATTACTAGGTTGAGCATCATCATGAACATCATCATTAACATTTTCACTAGGTTCATGTTCATTACCGGATTGTGTTTCAGCATCAGACATAGAGATATCATTTGGATTATTAGGTGGTTCAGCAATAGGTTCACTAGAAGTTTGCACAGTTCTATCATTTTTCTTTTTCTTCTTTTTGGAAGAACTAGGAACATCAATATTATTTCTCTAAGAATCTTGCTCTATTCTCTTAGGGTGGCCTTCAGGATACAAAGGTTCCTGAGTCATTCTACTAGTTCTAGTAGCCACTCTAACAGCATAATCATTTTTCTTACTATTCATTTCATCAAGAACTTCTTTTTGATCTTTAAGTACTTGTTCTACTTGAGTGGTAACCATAGAAGCATGTTTGCTAACAAGTTTAAGTTCACCTCTAATATTAGCCATATAATCACCCAAGTATTTAATCATATCGGAATCATATTTCAATTGTCTACCAAAATAAGCATTGAAAATTTCTTGTTTGACAATAAAATTATCAAACTCATCAAAGCATTACCTAGCAGACTTATAGTGAGGGATATCACCTTCATCAAATATATAGAGAGAATTTACCTTTACTACCTGTGTCGGGATATCGAGATCAGGAGGTTCTTCAATAAATAAAGGATTGAGATCATATGTTTCTTCAACAGGTGGTAAATTAAGACCATGTATTTCTTCAATAGGAGGTAAATTCTTCACATCTTCAGCTTTAATAACTTTTTCTTTCATAGATTTCTTTGCCTCTTGCATATCTTCGGGACTGAGAAATAGAACACCTCTCTTCTTCGGAGTTGGTTTAGGAATAGGCTCAGTAATTGGAGCGGGAGCTGGCTCAGGAGCGGGCTCAGGAGGTGCCCAATTATTTTCATTTGTCAACATATTATTCAATATAATTTCAGCTTCATCCGGTGTTCTTTCCCTGAAAAGAGAACCAGCACAACTATCCAGGTGATCTCTGGAAGCATCGGTTAGTCCATTGTAAAAGATATCAAGTATTTCAGGTTTCTTAAGAGGATGATCAGGCAAAGCATTAAGTAACTTGAGAAGCCTCCCCCAAGCTTGAGGGACACTCTCTTCTTTAATTTGCACAAAGTTGTATATTTCCTTTAAAGCAGCTTGTTTCTTATGAGCAGGGAAATATTTAGCAGAGAAGTAATAAATCATATCCTGGGGACTACGCACACAACCAGGATCAAGAGAATTAAACCATATCTTAGCATCACCCTTTAACGAGAACAGAAATATTTTCAATATATAAAAGTAACGCGATCTCTCATCATTAGTGAACAGGGCGGCTATATCATTTAATTTAGTAAGATGTGCCACAACAGTTTTAGATTCATAGCCATAAAAAGGATCAGATTCAACCAAAGTAATATATTAGGATCAACAGAGAATTCATAATCCTTATCAGGAACACAGATAGGTGAAGTAGCAAAAGCAGGATCAAGTTTCATTTTATCCCTAAGTGATTCTTTGTTCCATTTAGCTAATAACCTCTTGAGTTCATATCTATCTTTGCAAGCTAAAATAGCGACAGAAGATTCCATATCAAAAACATAACCCTCAGGAATAACAAGCATATTTTCATCATCACTTTCATCATTATAATCAGATTCAATAATTTCTTTTTCTCTAGCCCTAGCAATTTGTTCATCAAGAAATTCACCTAGGGGCACAGTAGTATCAGGCATAGAAGTAGTTTCATCATAAGTATCATGCATAGCAGAAGTGGCATCATCAATAACATGCGACATATAGGAAAGAATAGTAGAAGCAGGTTTAGGTGTCGCAAGCTTACTTATAACAGAGAGTGAATCAAGTGCAAGGCTAGATGGCAGTTCCTTACCTCCCCTCGTAGTTGAGGGATAAATTGTTGTCTTAGCGTCTTTTAATTTCTTCATAGTGTCCAGCAGATATAAATCCCAAGTGACTCAAAGAATAGAGCTATGCTCCCCGGCAATGGCGCCAGAAATTAGTCTTGATAACCCACAAGTATAGGGGATCGCAACAGCTTTCGAGGGTAGAGTATTCAACCCAAATTTATTGATTCGACACAAGGGGAGCCAAAGAATATTCTCAAGTATTAGCAACTGAGTTGTCAATTCAACCACACCTGGAAACTTAGTATCTGGAGCCCCCTCCTGGAAACTAGGGATCAAACCCTAACAAAACTAACTTGATTACATGATAAATCTCATCCAACCCATCACCGTCCAGCAAGCCTATGTTGGAATTACTCACGCACGGCGGTGAGCATCATGAAATTGGTGATGGAGGATGGTTGATGATGACGACGGCGACGAATCCCCCTCTCTGGAGCCCCGAACGGACTCCAGATCAGCCCTCCCGAGAGGTTTTAGGGCTTGGCAGCGGCTCTGTATCATAAAACGCGATGATTTCTTCTCTCAGATTTTTTTCTCCCTGAAAGCCAATATATAGAGTTGGAGTTGGTGTCGGAGGGTTTCCAGGGGGCCCACGAGGTAGGGGGGCGCGCCCCCACCCTCATGGACAGGGTGTGGGCCCCCTGGTCTTCATCTTTGGCGACGATTTTTTATTATTTATTGTAAGGTATTCCGTGGAGTTTCAGGTCATTCCGAGATATTTTGTTTTCTGCACATAAAACAACATCATGGCAATTCTTCTGAAAACAGCGTCAGTCCGGTTAGTTCCATTCAAATCATACAAGTTAGAGTCCAAAACAAGGGCAAAAGTGTTTGGAAAAGTAGATACGACGGAGACGTATCAACTCCCCCAAGCTTAAACCCTTGCTTGTCGTCAAGCAATTCAGTTGACAAACTGAAAGAGAAAAAGAAAAACTTTTACAAACTCTGTTTGCTCTTGTTGTTGTAACTATGTAAAGCCAACATTCAAGTTTTCAGCATATATCATAACTAACCACATTTGCAATAATTCTCAGGTCTCACAATTACTCATATCAATAGCATAATCAACTAGCAAGCCATAATAATAAATCTCGCATGACAACACTTTCTCAAAACAATCATAATATGATATAACAAGATGGTATCTCGCTAGCCCTTTCTGAGACAGCAAAACATAAATGCAGGGCACCTTTAAAGATCAAGGACTGACTAGACATTGTCATTCATGGTAAAAGAGATTCAATCATAGTCACACCCAACATAGATTAATAGTGATGAATGCAAATGACAGCTGTGCTCTCCACCTAGTGCTTTTTAATAAGAGGGTGATGACTCAACATAAAAGTAAATAGATAGGCCATTCGCAGAGGGAAGCAGGGATTTGTAGAGGTGCCAGAGCTCGGTTTTGAAATAGAGATAAATTATATTTTGAGCGGTATACTTTCATTGTCAACATAGCAACTAAGAGATGGCGATATCTTCCATGTCACACACATTATAGGCGGTTCCCAAACAAAATGGTAAAGTTTATACTCTCCCTCCACCAACAAGAATCAATCCATGGCTTGCTCGAAACAACGAGTGCCTCCAACATACATCAGGTCCCAGGGGGAGTTTTGTTTGCAATTAATTTTGATTTAGTTTGCATAAAGCATGGGACTGGGCATACCGGTGACCAGCCATTTTCTCGTGAGTGAGGAGCGGAGTCCACTCCTCTTGAGAATAACCCGCCTAACATGGAAGATAAGGGCAACCTTGGTTGATATATGAGCTATTCGAGCATACAAAACAGAATGTTTATTTGAAGGTTTAGAGTTTGGCACATACAAATTTACTTGGAACGGCAGGTAGATACCGCATATAGGAAGTTATAGTGGACTCATCTAGAATAACTTTGGGGTTTAAGGGATTGGATGCACAAGCAGTATTCCCGCTTAGTACGGGTGAAGGCTAGCAAAAGATTGGGAAGCGACCAACAAGAGAGCGACAACAGCCATATACATGCGTTAAAATTAATAAACATTGAATGCAAGCATGAGTAGGATATAATCCACCATGAACATAAATATCGTGAAGGCTATGTAGATTTGTTTCAACTACATGCATGAACGTGTGCCAAGTCAAGTCACTTAAATCATTCAAAGGAGGGTACCACCCCATCATACCACATCATAACCATCTCAATAGCATGTTGGCCCTCAAGGTATATCATTATAACTCATAGCTAATCAAGCATGGCACAAGCAACTACGATCTCTAATTGTCATTGCAAACATGTTTATTCATAATAAGCTAAATCAAGAACGATGAACTCATCATATTTACAAAAACAAAAGAGGTCGAGTTCATACCAGCTTTTCCCATCTCAGTCAGTCCATCATATATCATCATAATTGCCTTTCACTTGCACGACCGAACGGTGTGAATAATAATAAGAGTGCAAGTGCATTGGACTAAGCTGGAATCTGCGAGCATTCAATAAACAGGAGAAGACAAGGCAATATGGGCTCTTGGTTAAATAAACAATAAAGCATATAAGAGCCACTTCAACAATTTAATCATGGTCTTCTCCTACTGACCCTCAAAGAAAAGAAAAGAAATAAAAAATATTTACACGGGAAAGCTCCCAACAAGCAAAAGAAGAACGGGAAATATTTTTGGGTTTTTCTTTTTAATTACTACTATAGCAAGAAAGTAAACTACTACTATTTTAATTTGGTTTTTCTTAAGGTTTAACAAACACACAAGAAGAAAGCAGGAAAAAGGAAAATAAACTAGCATGGATATTGCAGTGAAAGAGTATGAGCATCGACATCTAACAATGAGTGTGTGTGTGGACATAAATGTAATGTCGGTGAGAAATACGTACTCCCCCAAGCTTAGGCTTTTGGCCTAAGTTGGTTTATTGCCAGGGATAGCCTGGCGGATACCCGTAGGTGTAGCTGGGGTCGTACTGTGACGAAGAATAGTTTGGATCATACTGTGATGAGGAAGACTCTGACTGCCATTGACTGACAGTCATCTATGGATCCCAAGAATAAACAGATTGTCGTGGAGGCTCATCTTGTGGTTCCGGTTCCGGGGCTGGTGCAGGATTTTTGTGAGCTTGAACGACAGCCCACGTAACAAGATAGGGTCCTACAAAATTAAACAAAGAAGGAGCAGGCAGCGTAATAGTTTCAGGATGATGTTTATCAAAGTATAACTTATATTTGAGCTCTCCATTCCTGTCCTTAACAAGAAAATCATGTGCTATCATACTATTATAATCTAGATAAGCATTAGGCAGCAATTTTTCTTCTTTCTCATAATGCCTAATAGCTATGTTAAAATATGCAGCAAGGCGAGAAGCATAAATGCCTCCAAAGATGGGGCCCTTAGTACAGTTCAGACTCAACCATCTAGCAACAATTCCGCCCATACTGACAGTGTTGTCGTGGTACAACCCATGTAACAAAATAATAATATCAGGAACACTAAGGTTCCCACAGTTCCCGCGACCAATCTAGCAACGACTAGCAAATAAGGCAAAATAGCGTAATATAGGAAAATGTATGCTAGTAATTCTTGCATCAGAAACCTTCCTGGTTTCTCCCACAGAGATAAGTTTAACAAATGGTTCCACCTCTTTATGGGGTGGTTCCTATAAGAAATTCAGACAATGGCATTTTCTTCACAATGTCATATAAATGAAACTCTACTGAAGGAGGTGATTCTTTAGGGTAAAAGTAGAAGTTTTGCACGAGAGTATTTGTGAGTAAGAGATACTGTGGACGTTAGTCGCGGACAAAGTCGGTGAGGCCAGCATTTTCAATCAATGAATAGAAATCCTCATAAATCCCGGCCTGTGTCAAGAAATTATTAGAAGGCCATTCACACGGCCGTATCTCCGCGGTGCAAGGCAAATTATATTTGGGCCTCTAAGCTTCTTCATTTTGTTTCTCCTTTGATCTTAGGCTCGATGAGCCCCTCAAAAGTCTGTTCATTATTTCTGAAATAATCTGAAATTTTTAGTAACTTCAAACAAAAGTGAACCAACTTCAATAAAACTAATAGCAAAAACTCCTACAAGTGCCTAGAGCCTATATCGAGCATTAGAACTACTTGGAACCTTATAAATTTGACATGCAAGCTCAAGAACATGGTCACCTATGCAGCACAAATTTGCAAATAATATAGCACTAGAACAAAAACTAATTGGACCAATGGAGGAGTCACATACCATGGAACAATCTCGCCAAGCAGTTTTGCGAGAGGTGCTTTGAGCAAGGAGATCGAAAATCACAGCAAAAGTGGCTGGAACTCGTGCTTGAGTTGGTTTTTCGGGTTTGTGTGAGGCAGATGAAGAAGATGGGTGTTGGGATAAGTGGAGGAGGGCCACCGTGGGCCCATGAGGCAGGGGGCGCGCCCTAGAGGGGGGGGGGGCCTCCACCGTCGTGGCCAGGTGGCAGCTTCCCCTGCGGTAATTTTTGCACAGTAAATCCTCAAATATTCCCGAAAAAATCATATTAAATTGGCATGTCATTCTGAGGACTTTTATTTTCGGGATATTTTTATATTGCACGGATAAGACAGGAAATAGACAGAAGAATACTATTTTTACTTTATTTCTACTGAAGAACAGAGAATATAAAGAGGGTACAGAAGGTTGTGCTTCTAGTTTCATCCATCTCATGCTCATCAAAAAGAATCCACTAACAAGGTTGATCAAGTCTTGTTAACAAACTCATTCCGATAATCATGAAACCAGAGAAATTTCGAATAACACTAAGTTACCTCAACGGGGATATGCACATCCCCAATAATAAGTATATCATATTTCTTTTTGACAGTAGGAAAAGGAAATTCAAAACCACCAAATATAATCGATGGAATATTTCCAATAGAGTTGATACTGTGGACTTGAGGTTGTTTCCTCGGAAAGTGTACCGTATGCTCATTACCATTAACATGAAAAGTGGCATTGCCTTTGTTGCAATCAATAACAGCCCATGCAGTGTTAAGAAAAGGTCTTCCAAGAATAATAGACATACTATCATCCTCGGGAATATCAAGAATAAGAAAGTCCGTTAAAATAGTAACGTTCGCAACGACAACAGGCACATCCTCACAAATACCGACATGTATAGCAGTTGATTTATCAGCCATTTGCAAAGATATTTCAGTAGGTTTCAACTTATTCAAGTCAAGTCTACGATATAAAGAGAGAGGCATAACACTAACACCGGCTCCAAGATCACATAAAGCAGTTTTAATATAATTTCTTTTAGTGGGGCAAGGTATAGTAGGTACTCCGGGGTCTGCAAGTTTCTTTGGTATTCCACCTTTAAAAGTATAATTAGAAAGCATGGTGGAAATTTCAGCTTCCGGTATCTTTCTTTTATTAGTAATGATATCTTTCATATATTTAGCATAAGGATTTGTTTTGAGCACATCAGTCAATCGCATACGCAAAAAGATAGGTCTAATCATTTCAGCAAAGTGCTCAAAATCCTCATCATCCTGTTTCTTGGATGGTTTGGGAGGAAAAGGCATGGGTTTCTGAATCCAAGGTTCTCTTTCTTTACCATGTTTCCTAGCAACAAAGTCTCTTTTATCATAACGTTGCTTCTTTGATTGTGGGTTATCAAGATCAACAACAGGTTCAATTTCTACATCACTATCATTACTAGGTTGAGCATCATCATGAACATCATCATTAACATTTTCACTAGGTTCATGTTCATTACCGGATTGTGTTTCAGCATCAGACATAGAGATATCATTTGGATTATCAGGTGGTTCAGCAATAGGTTCACTAGAAGTTTGCACAGTTCTATCATTTTTCTTTTTCTTCTTTTTGGAAGAACTAGGAACATCAATATTATTTCTCTAAGAATCTTGCTCTATTCTCTTAGGGTGGCCTTCAGGATACAAAGGTTCCTGAGTCATTCTACTAGTTCTAGTAGCCACTCTAACAGCATAATCATTTTTCTTACTATTCATTTCATCAAGAACTTCTTTTTGATCTTTAAGTACTTGTTCTACTTGAGTGGTAACCATAGAAGCATGTTTGCTAACAAGTTTAAGTTCACCTCTAATATTAGCCATATAATCACCCAAGTATTTAATCATATCGGAATCATATTTCAATTGTCTACCAAAATAAGCATTGAAAATTTCTTGTTTGACAATAAAATTATCAAACTCATCAAAGCATTACCTAGCAGACTTATAGTGAGGGATATCACCTTCATCAAATATATAGAGAGAATTTACCTTTACTACCTGTGTCGGGATATCGAGATCAGGAGGTTCTTCAATAAATAAAGGATTGAGATCATATGTTTCTTCAACAGGTGGTAAATTAAGACCATGTATTTCTTCAATAGGAGGTAAATTCTTCACATCTTCAGCTTTAATAACTTTTTCTTTCATAGATTTCTTTGCCTCTTGCATATCTTCGGGACTGAGAAATAGAACACCTCTCTTCTTCGGAGTTGGTTTAGGAATAGGCTCAGTAATTGGAGCGGGAGCTGGCTCAGGAGCGGGCTCAGGAGGTGCCCAATTATTTTCATTTGTCAACATATTATTCAATATAATTTTAGCTTCATCCGGTGTTCTTTCCCTGAAAAGAGAACCAGCACAACTATCCAGGTGATCTCTGGAAGCATCGGTTAGTCCATTGTAAAAGATATCAAGTATTTCAGGTTTCTTAAGAGGATGATCAGGCAAAGCATTAAGTAACTTGAGAAGCCTCCCCCAAGCTTGAGGGACACTCTCTTCTTTAATTTGCACAAAGTTGTATATTTCCTTTAAAGCAGCTTGTTTCTTATGAGCAGGGAAATATTTAGCAGAGAAGTAATAAATCATATCCTGGGGACTACGCACACAACCAGGATCAAGAGAATTAAACCATATCTTAGCATCACCCTTTAACGAGAACAGAAATATTTTCAATATATAAAAGTAACGCGATCTCTCATCATTAGTGAAGAGGGCGGCTATATCATTTAATTTAGTAAGATGTGCCACAACAGTTTCAGATTCATAGCCATAAAAAGGATCAGATTCAACCAAAGTAATTATATCAGGATCAACAGAGAATTCATAATCCTTATCAGGAACACAGATAGGTGAAGTAGCAAAAGCAGGATCAGGTTTCATTTTATCCCTAAGTGATTCTTTGTTCCATTTAGCTAATAACCTCTTGAGTTCATATCTATCTTTGCAAGCTAAAATAGCGACAGAAGATTCCATATCAAAAACATAACCCTCAGGAATAACAAGCATATTTTCATCATCACTTTCATCATTATAATGAGATTCAATAATTTCTTTTTCTCTAGGCCTAGCAATTTGTTCATCAAGAAATTCACCTAGGGGCACAGTAGTATCAGGCATAGAAGTAGTTTCATCATAAGTATCATGCATAGCAGAAGTGGCATCATCAATAACATGCGACATATAGGAAAGAATAGCAGAAGCAGGTTTAGGTGTCGCAAGCTTACTTATAACAGAGGGTGAATCAAGTGCAAGGCTAGATGGCAGTTCCTTACCTCCCCTCGTAGTTGAGGGATAAATTGTTGTCTTAGCGTCTTTTAATTTCTTCATAGTGTCCAGCAGATATAAATCCCAAGTGACTCAAAGAATATAGCTATGCTCCCCGGCAACGGCGCCAGAAATTAGTCTTGATAACCCACAAGTATAGGGGATCGCAACAGCTTTCGAGGGTAGAGTATTCAACCCAAATTTATTGATTCGACACAAGGGGAGCCAAAGAATATTCTCAAGTATTAGCAACTGAGTTGTCAATTCAACCACACCTGGAAACTTAGTATCTGCAGCAAAGTGTTTAGCAAAGTAATATGATAGTGGTGGTAACGGCAACAAAAGTAAAGGAAGCAAAAGTAATATTTTTGGTGTTTTGTAGTGATTGTAAGAGTAGCAACGGAAAAGTAAATAAGTGAGAACCAATATATGGAAAGCTCGTAGGCATCGGATCACTAATGGATAATTATGCCGGATGCGGTTCATCATGTAACAGTCATAACATAGGGTGACACAGAACTAGCTCCAATTCATCAATGTAATGTAGGCATGTATTCCGTATGTAGTCATACGTGCTTATGGAAAAGAACTTGCATGACATCTTTTGTCCTACCCTCCCGTGGCAGCGGGGTCCTATTGGAAACTAAGGGATATTAAGGCCTCCTTTAAATAGAGAACCGGAACAAAGCATTAGCACATAGTGAATACATGAACTCCTCAAACTATGGTCATCACCGGGAGTGGTCCCGATTATTGTCACTTCGGGGTTGCCGGATCATAACACATAGTAGGTGACTATAGACTTGCAAGATAGGATCAAGAACTCACATATATTCATGAAAACATAATAGGTTTAGATCTGAAATCATGGCACTTGGGCCCTAGTGACAAGCATTAAGCATAGCAAAGTCATAGCAACATCAATCTCAGAACATAGTGGATACTAGGGATCAAATCCTAACAAAACTAACTCGATTACATGATAAATCTCATCCAACCCATCACCGTCCAGCAAGCCTACGATGGAATTACTCACGCACGGCGGTGAGCATCATGAAATTGGTGATGGAGGATGGTTGATGATGACGACGGCGACGAATCCCCCTCTCCGGAGCCCCGAACGGACTCCAGATCAACCCTCCCGAGAGGTTTTAGGTCTTGGCGGCGGCTCCGTATCGTAAAACGTGATGATTTCTTCTCTCAGATTTTTCTCTCCCTGAAAGCCAATATATAGAGTTGGAGTTGGCGTCGGAGGGTTCCCAGGGGGCCGACGAGGTAGGGGGCATGCCCTAGGAGGGGGGCGCGCCCCCCACCCTCGTGGATAGGGTGTGGGCCCCCTGATCTTCATCTTTGGTGAGGATTTTTTTATTTATTGTATGGTATTCCGTGGAGTTTCAGGTCATTCCGAGATATTTTGTTTTCTACACATAAAACAACATCATGGCAATTCTGCTGAGAACAGTGTCAGTCCGGGTTAGTTCCATTCAAATCATACAAGTTAGAGTCCAAAACAAGGGCAAAAGTGTTTGGAAAAGTAGATACGACGGAGACGTATCAGTGGTGGACATGCACAAGATTCCATCTATGCCCACCAATGTCGAGTGGGGTGATGCCTCGTCCTCTAAGGTACTGGGACTTGGCAAGGTTGTCATTTCTCATGATCTCACGATCGAGAAAGTCATGCTTGTTGAGTCCCTTGCATACAATTTACTTTCCGTTTGTCAAGTTGCACTCATGGGCTTTGCCACTTTCTTTGATATTGATACCGTGGCCCTCTTGTGGAGCAAGACTCTTAAAGTACCCTTTTTTGGGCATGTCGCGAATAGTCTCTATGTGATTAACTTTTCGGAGCGACCCACTAAGACCGTGACATGCCTAATGGCTAAAGTTGATGTGGGATGGCTTCGGCATCGCCGTTTAGCCCATGTCAATATGAGATCTTTGCAAAGTCTTCTCAAGGGGGACCATGTTCGTGGACTAACAAATGTTAGTTTTGCTAAAGATCGTGCTTGCAGTGCTTGTATCGAAGGAAAGCTACATGAGAAGGCTCACCCTCCCACGACTATCATTTACTCGAAGAGGCCTGTGGAGCTCCTTCACTTGAATCTCTTTGGGCCTCCATCCTTTGATAGTCTTGGAGGTAGAAAGTATTGCTTGGTGATTGTGGATGATTATTCAAGATACACTTGGGTGTGCTTCTTCAAGAGGAAGAGTGAGACCCAACAAACCATCATTGATTTTGCAAATGAATCTTAACGCCAACACAATGCAAAGATCTTGACGATAAAAAGTGACAATGGCACCGAGTTCAAGAACTACACCTTGGATGAGTTTCTTAGTGATGAGGGGATCAAGCATCAATATTCCACACCTTACACCCCTAAACAAAATGGTGTAGCGGAGAGGAAGAACCGGACGTTGATGGATGCGGCAAGAACCATGATGGCGGAGTTCAAGTCTCCATACAACTTTTGGGATGAAGCCATCAACACCGCGTGTCATGCATCCAAGCGGCTCTATCTCCGCAAAGGATTGAACAAGACTCCATATGAGATTCTCACCGGTAACAAGCCCAACCGCAAGTACTTCCAGGTGTTCGGGTGTAAGTGTTTCATTCTCAAGAAAGGTGTTCGTTTGTCTAAATTCGAGGCTAGAGCTTATGAGGGCATATTTGTCGGTTATGCTACAAACTCTCATGCTTACCGTGTCCTCAATAAATCCACGGGACTTATTGAGGAGACGTGTAACGTGGAGTTTGATGAGAATAACAGCTCCCAAGTGCAGCAAAGTGGTACTTGTGATGTAGGTGATGAAATTCCTCCCCAAGCCATAAGAAGAATGGGTGTTGGTTTTATCCTACCCATTGAGGAACCCCTTGTGGCCGAAGGAGAAGGACAATGTTCCACTCAAGTGGAACCATCACCAACCCAAGACCCACACGCTTCTGAAGAACAAAGTGAAGGACCTCAACCTCATGAACAAGATCAAGGGCAAGATCAACCTCAAGATGGTGTTGAACCACCAAGTGATGCCCAAGGTCAAGTTCTCTCCTCCGAGCAATTCCAAGATCAAGAGCAGCCTCAAGATCAAGAACAAGCTCATGACAACGCTCAAGATGATCAAGTTTCCGCTCCTCAAATCACTCCTGAGGAGGAATTGGAGCATCGTGCCGCCAAGATTGCATCCAAGCTCACTACCAAGGGTCATCTCATGACGAATGTGCTTGGAAGCATCCGAAAGGGGGTAAGCACTCGTAGACAACTAGCAAACTATTGTGAACATCATGCGTTTGTCTCTTGTGTTGAACCCCAAAAGGTCTATGAGGCGCTCGAGGACGGATTGGCTTAATGCCATGCATGAGGAACTCAACAACTTTGAGCACAACAAGGTGTGGAGATTGGTGCCAAGGCCAACGAGGAATCATAATATCATTAGAACCAAGTGGATATTCAAGAACAAGCAAGATGCTCATGGGATTATCGTTTGCAACAAGGCTCGATTGGTAGCACAAGGCTACTCCCAAGTCGAGGGTATCGACTACGGTGAAACCTTTGCTCCCGTTGCTCACCTTGAATCCATTCGTTTGTTGATTGCTTATGCTTCTCATCATAACTTTAAGTTGCAACAAATGGATGTGAAGAGTGCTTTTCTTAATGGTCCTATTAATGAGTTGCTGTATGTCAAACAACTCCCCGGGTTCGAGGATCCCTATTTCCCGATCATGTGTACCAACTCGATAAGGCACTCTATGGCCTTCAACAAGCCCCACGTGCGTGGTATGACCACCTTACCGAGTTGTTGCAAGATCGTGGGTTTGAAATTGGGAAAATCGACACCACTCTTTTTACTAAGAAGGTCAAAGGGGAGTTTTTTGTGTGCCAACTATATGTTGATGATATTATCTTTGGTTCCCCTAACAAAGCTTTCAATGAGAAATTTGCCGCTCTCATGACCTCAAAGTTCAAGACACTACTAGGAAAAGGCCTACTAATGGCGCACCGGTTTTTCCTACTAATGGCGCATCACAGGTGCGCCATTAGTAGCACGCCACTAGTAATTTTTACTAATGGCGCACCACTGGTGCGCCATTAGTATCTGGTATACTAATGGCGCACCATCTAGTGCGCCATTAGTATATAACACCATGCGCCATCAGTGTGCCTCCCAGGGGCCATATTTAACCATGTGCTTTGGCACACTAATGGCGCACTGCGGATGGATGCGCCAATAGTATACTTGGCATACTAATGGCGCACTCTGTAGTGTTGCGCCATTGGTATGAATATTAGGTTTTTTTTACTTTTCTGATTTTTGCACATGTTACAAAATATATTATTTGACAGAATATAGACAGTAGCACACAGCAACAACAGATTCATCGAATACAATAGAAGATTAGTCTCCGAATACAATTCATCATATTAGTCTCCGAATTCAAAAGACCGAACAAAGATAAAACATTACAAGTCTGGAGACCGCGAGTATCGAGTTTTTCAGAAGTAATACTAATCCTAACAAGTCCTACTAATCATCATCATACAACTTCTACTCGTTATTCATAACAAGTCATACGATCATCATCTTGATAGTCTTCGAACCAACCCTACTTAATTGTTCTTAGCACATGATCATCAGTATTAGGCAGGACCTAAATACCCTATTTAAGCTAAAATAGCATAAAACAATATAGAACCTGACACTCCATTATGGAGAATGGAGAACATCCTGTCTCCAATTCTTGCGCTTCACTTCCTTTTGCTTCCAAGAAGCTCCTTACGACTGTCCATACATTTTTTTCATCCTTTGATTTTCATGCCTCCACTTCTTTTAGAAATCTCGTATGGACAGTTGAGATTCATAGGACGACCTGGCTATATGTTCAAAACATTAACACTACCTTTCAGATACATCATATGAGGCACACAATTCTCTGGGATTATCTGTTGAAAAACATAGTAATAACTTCATAGTTAGCAATGATGTACTAGTTTTAGAAGTATGCAAAAGATGCACGGATGTCGTAATAGTAAAAATCTTACCAGGGTATCTCCATGGTAGTTACCGTAGTTGAACACATGCACTAGTGGCACGTATTTACCATAATGTTGAGGAGTTTGATTGTAGATATTGTAATTCTCAATGTCAGTACAAAATCCGACCAAATGATTTTTCTCCTTGTCAGTTGTTAATTCGGAGCCATCGGTGTAGTGGGTTTTGTCTACAATCTCCCGCACATTCTTTGAACAATAAAAATAAGCTGTCAATGGAAATAAGCTGTCAACTAATTTGAAATAAACAATATAAATTAGCTAATAACTATGTTTGAGAAACTCACATAGCGGTAGAACTGGAGGCGTATCAACAAGGACCCAAATGTCCATATTGTCTTGGTTGATGTCAGGATTACCAAGATCCATGGTGATAAGCATACCCTCATCAAAACCATACATCTTGCAAAATGCTTCCCAATTTTTGCAACCAAAATGGGTTACACTCTCAGAATTATATAG